>NC_042621.1:222465612-223066437 GCF_901001135.1 Rhinatrema bivittatum
CACATACAGTTGGGTTTTTTTGGTAAAGTAGTGCGGTTGTGTTAATTCACTTGAATGTGCAAAAATAAAGGCCAATAAACAACGACCAGCATGGTGATACCTTTTTAGTTGACTAACTTTCAGTAGCTTTCTTTAACAATTCTATAATATCATGAAAAGCTACATAATAATGTGGGATTTACACATTTAACAAGCTAAAGATCTTAAAAAAGGTAATTATTATAAGTGTTCATGTTTCAATGTATGCTAATAGTTACATAACATATTTTAAAGGGGAAATAAACAGTTGACAAACTATGCCAAGGTTAAAGTATCTAATTTCAAGATTTCCAACACTGACTGCATCTTGTGTTTAATTTGTCTATTGAATTGTCTGTCTGTATGCACTCTCTCAAATGTACATCAGCACTACAAGACTATTTAGAGTGACCATTCATAGGTCATTTAATTAACTTTGCTAGGAGAATTTCAGCAGCAATTGTATTGCTATCTATTCAGAAAAGTATCAACAGAAAGTAGACACCATTTCATTTCTCGGCACAGTATTTACATTCCAAAATAAAGTATTTCAAAAACTGAATTCTGCAATGTACAAAGGTGGTCCTGTTGTCTCCTTGGAACAAAACTATCCCTTACCAGTCAAGTTTAAAAAGCAGTAAAGAGAACACAAAACAAAATTCTTGTTGATAATAGAAAGTGAATGTTTTCTCCAAGAAGTTATAGATAAAATTAATCTTTACTGTGTAAAGATTTTACAACACTTCCTGTCTCCAAAGAGTGGGCTTCATACATCTCCCCGCCACCAACTTAAAAAGTCAAGAAAAGCCAATACACTGCACAGCTCAATGGCAACTGTGTGCCATCATCACGGGAATCTCAGACGGGAGTGCCCTTGTCCGAGAATTCCTATACGCTCATGTATATGCAGTGAAGCAGCGTGACTACGAAGATGCATTTTTCACACATGCACTGCAATTAAAAGCATTTTATACTTGAAGAATAAAATACTTTTTAGATGTCTGATGATTATTTCTTTGGAGGAGTGCACTACGTATATACAGAGGGAGGACAATTTTCAATGCATTTTACCCTCATTGATCAGCTGTCTGAAATTTGCTCTCCCTCGACATGGCTAAAAGTCCATGCATTATAGCAGACAGAGAGGAGGCATCCCCAGGGGCGTGTTTAGGTCGGGCGAGAAACAGACCATGTAAATTGTATTTTCAAATCTTTGTACATACTTTTCCAGCAAAAATCTACCAACAGAAAAAACAGGTGCAAGAACCAAATGAACTTTATACCCACAGCAAATTTCAAAGCAGAAATATTTATTGAAAAAAAATTTATATACCGCACAAATCAAATGCATTATGCTATACAGTTTACATAAATACATATATCATCAAATAAATTCACAAACATAGTAAAGTAACCAAACTACCATACATTAAAATATAATAAAATAAAAACATTAAGCATAATACAACCAATAAAATAAAGTTTCAAGAATTTTCCTTAAATCCTTTTTATCTCAGCTGCAACATTAGACACTACCAAAAGCTTCAAAAAATAAAAAGGCTTTAAGTTATTTATGATAAAACCTTAATATCAAAAGCAGCATGTAAATCTTTAGGCAGGGAATTCCAAAGAGTTGGGCCTATATTAGAAAAAGCTAACCGACTTCCTTTTATCGATGAGACTGTTAACAAAAAATCATGATGTGATCTTAAATTTCAATACCATCAGGCCGATACAGTAAAAAATGCGGGAGAGCGGGCACTTCGTGTTGAGCGGTAGAGTGGTAGAGGTGGCTGTCAGCAGGTCCAACAACCGACGCTCTATTTTACTGGCGTTGATTTTCGAACCCACTGACAGCCACGGGTTAGGAAAATGGATGCCGGTAAAATTGAGTGTCCGTTTTGCTAACCGCTGACCGGCGGGCAAATTTTTTTTACTTTTTTTTTTTTAAGTCTTGGTTCCTCCAACTTAGTATCACTAGGATATTAAGTCGGATGGTGTACAGAAAAGCAGTATTTTCTGCTTTTCAGACCACTTTACCGGGTTGCTCAGAAATGAACGCCGGCCCTTGGGTAGGCATTAATAGCCTCAGCAACATGCATTTGCATGTGCTAAGCGCTCTTAGTTTTTTTGGGTTTTTTTTGGGGGGGGGGGGGTTGGTCATGCATTTTCGACGCACTAAACCCTTACTATTTAAGGGGTAATAGACCGTCAAAAACGAGCGGCCAATTGCAGATTAAACAGTGCGCTCGACTGAGCGCGCCTTACTGTATCGGCCTGAGAGATACTAATTCAGTCAAATAGGAAAGACCCAAGCCAGAGATAGCCTTAAAAATAGGTGATTTTTGTCCCAATGCTAATAATTTGGAAAATGCCGCAACACTCTACCAATTTAAAACAATAAAAAATGTATTCTCTCACTTTCAGTTAAATATTCCCTTCAAGAAAGCAGGGTTCTGTCATCTCCCTCTGCTTATCCATTTTCTGCCATTAAGGCCATGCCCTACCCAAATGTGTGAGGCATGAATAGCTTATGTTTGTAACTTCTGGGTCAGTGTCCCACCACAGCACCCCTAAGGACCAATTAAAGTTTAAGCTGCTAAAGTCCTCTCCTAATATTAATTCATTCTGAGTGCCCAGTTTCCCTGACCTGGGGAAAGGGGAGGGAGAGATTACTCTTCTTCACCCTGTGGGTTGTTTAATTCTTAATCAAGCATTAAAGTCTATTGTCAACAGCACTAATAATCACACTGGATGCTGATCTGGTTTCCAACTTAAGTTTTTACTGATTAAGAATGGAAAGTTGATCAAAGAACCATGTGTGATCAAATTTAAAAAGAAACTAAAAACACTACTGTTCAAACAAGCCTATCCAGAATAAAATACCCCCTCCACACTATCCCTGCACCACCTCATGCTGACCGCATATTCCTTACATTATGTTCAATATATTTTATTGAGGAAGTGATCCACATTGAAATGATATACAGTTGTCCAAGAACAAGGTAACAACCAAAACTACAACAATGCAAAAATACAAGCAACAACGCAACCAAGGTGATTCCTTGTCCAGTCACTTAAGGGATCACTATCCAATTTTATCCTTATGAGAGGCATATCCCAACCAAGCATTGTGGTATCCGGGACCCCCTGTTCTTCCCCCTCCCAATCGGGCCCCCACCACAGCCTCATGTATTCCTTACATTAAGGAGCTAATTTTAATGTTAACTTACGATTGTTCTTGTTACTTTAATCTATCCTTCCACACTGATCTTTGTTAACCCTCTCCCAGTTAACTTTCCCTGTTAATATGTATTTTCAAGCCTTTTGTTCAAATGTAAACCGGTATGATGTCCCCGCTAATACCGGTATATAAAAGTTTCTAAATAAATAAATAAATAAATAAATAAATAAAGTATAGCTTCTGTTATTTACAAAGCCATATGTATAGCTTCGGATCTTTAATACATTTGTAACTTTCTGCTTTCATCAAGTTTATCCTGATGGTAAAAGCCAATTCTAACTGATTATTTTATTTTATTTTATTTATTTCTCCATTCTTATATTCCGCTAGTCTTTCTCCCTTACATTCATTGGAGCAGTTTGCAAGTTCTCTCCCAATAGCTGGTGGATAGGGTCCTTAGCCAACTTAAATGTAGTACATGAAAAGTCCCACTTCTCATACCTTTCCTGTAGCTCTTCCATCTTCTCATGAAACAGCAACCTATATGTTTACAATATGGATAATGGCTACATCAAGTCTTACAAGTCAATCTACCGAAGATAAAGCAAAATGTTGCAACACTGTAATATCATAAGAACTTGAAAGCAAATCAGCATCTTAACCTGCCCCATTGTAACTTCAAATAACAGACTCTGAATTTAAATCCATGGCCTTTAGATTTCATGCCAAAAGAGAATCAAGATATCAAATACTATAACAAAAATATAAGTACAAAAATCACCTTTTGATCACAACATGGATAGCAGAACAATCATAGCTCTTGCCAACAAAAGATTCAATAAGTCATAAGAACATAAGAATATGCCATACTGGGTCAGACCAAGGGTCCATCAAGCCCAGCATCCTGTTTCCAACAGTGGCCAATCCAGTCCATAAGAACCTGGCAAGTACCCAAAAACTAAGTCTATTCCATGTTACCGTTGCTAGTAATAGCGGTGGTTATTATCTAAGTCAACTTAATTAATAGCAGGTAAAAGCAAGTTTGCTTACCGTAAACGGTGTTTTCCGTAGATAGCAGGGAATTTAGCTATGCATGATGGGTGGCGTCGTCCATGACGTCACGGGGCAGAGCATTTCTCTCAGATCTCGAAGAGCTTTGAAGTGCGCATGAGCACCAGTTCCCACGCTCCTTGAGCCTGCCTCAGTTGGTTTTCCAAGCTAATGGAGGAGGATGCGTAGTACGGATAGAGCTGTCCAGGGAGGTAGGAGGGAATGCATGGCTAAATTCCTTACTATCTACGGAAAACAACGTTTACGGTAAGCAAACTTGCTTTTTTCCGGCGATAAGCAGGGCATTTAGCCATGCATGATGGGAGTCCCAAGCAGATAGGTTGCAAAATATTGGAATAACAGGCAAAGACTATAGGCAATAAAAGAGATTATTTAATAACGAACATGAAGTGCAGAAACTTTCTCTTTTTTTTTTTTTGCAACCGGTAGAAGTGTGGACAGCTAATAAGAGTTAGAAAAATTTGTTAAAATAGCCGATCCCAATGAGGAATCTGCTGCTGACTGTTGGTCAAGACAGTAGTGAGAAGCGAAGGTATGTAGAGAAGACCAGGTCGCTGCTTTGCAGATGTCCTGAATTGGGACCGCAAATGTGCGCGATGGAAGTAGCTGTTGCTCTGATCTGGTGGGCGTGTACGGAGCCCACTAGGGGTACCGCTTTAGAGGTATAGCAGTATTGAATACAAGCTGTGAGCCAGTTGGAAAGCATCTGCTTCGATACTGGCTGTCCTGGATTATTCGGGTTGAAGGAAACAAATAATTATGAAGAATGCCTGAGGTGTTCAGTTGCGCTTTTGTAATAAGCCAGAGCTCTTTTACAATCAAAGGTATGAAGGAGTTTCTGTCGAGCATCGGTGTGAGGTTCCGGACAGAAAACTGGCAAGGTGATCACTTGATTCAAGTGAAACGCAGAGACTACTTTAGGCAAGAAGGAAGGATGAGTTCGTAATATTACCTTATCGTGATGAAATTGAAGGTAAGGAAAATTGACTACTAGTGCCTGGAGTTCGCTAATTCTTCTGGCCGAAGTGATAGCTATTAGAAATAGCACATTCCATGTCAAATATTTTAGAGAAGATGCTTCTATAGGCTCGAAAGGTGGATGCATCAATGCCTCCAGAACTAAATTAATATCCCATGGTATTACTGGTTTTTTGAAAGGAGGGTGTAAACGAAGTAATCCCTTCATAAATTTGGCAATCAAGGGGTGAGTTGATATAGAGCCATTTTGGTGCAAATGGTGATAAGCCGCGATGGCACTGAGATGAACTCGAACAGAAGTTGTTGCCAGTCCCGAAAGGGATAACTGATGTAAATACGATAAAATTGATTCTGGTGAAGAAGAAAAGGGGTTCAGATCGTGGAGTGTACACCAGGTAGAATAGCGTTTCCATTTGAAGGCATAGTTGTGTCTGGTGGAAGGCTTCCGTGAAGCAATGAGAACATCCAGAATATCTGGAGGGAGATTGAGGGAGGTTAATATCTGCCGTTCAATCTCCAAGGCGTTAAGTGTAGGGAGGCTTGCATCGGGTGAATTAAGGTCCCTCCGTTCTGGGAGATGAGGGTCAGACTCTTTGGTAGAAGAATCGGTGTCCGAATGGAAAGACGTAGCAGGTATGCATACCATGGCTGTCTGGGCCTTGCAGGAGCTATGAGGATTAGGTCCGCTGCATCCACTATACACTTGTGGATTGTGTGAGATATTAGCAGAATCGGAGGAAAGGCATACAGAAGGCCGTTGTGCCAAGGAATCAAGAACGCGTCTTGGGCCACTCTGTAGTTGCTGGGAAGGAGGGAACAGAATTTGCCTACCTTCCGATTCTCTTCCGTTGCAAAGAGATCTATGTCCGGTGTCCCCCACAGTTGGAAGATTCTGTTCGCTTCGGAGAGACTGAGTGACCACTCGTGTGGATGGAAAATTCTGCTTAGTCTGTCCACTTTGATGTTTGCGAGGCCTGGAAGGTACGAGGCCTGAAGGAAGACTTGGTTGCGCTCTGCCCATTCCCAGATCTGAACGGCTTCTTTGCAGAGAATTCGTGAACCCAATCCGCCCTGCTTGTTTATGTAGAACATTGCTACTTGATTGTCTGTATGAATCATCAGAGAGTGGTTCTGTATCCATGTCTGGAATGCTAAAAGCGAATTTTTTATTGCCCAAAGTTCGAGCAAATTGATTTGTAAGAGTTGCTCGTCTGAGTTCCATAGCTCTTGAGTCTGTAAGTGGAGGAGATGCGCTCCCCATCCCTTTGTGGAAGCATCGGTAGTGAGAATTAATTGATGAGGAGGAATTTGGAAGGTACTCCCCTCTTTTAAGACAGCTGGCTGAAGCCACCATCGAATGTCTATTTTCATGAAGTCTGTAACTTGTACTCGGTAAGACATTAGCTGAGTGAGTTGATTCCATTGGGATTTGAGGCCCCACTGAAGGCGTCTCATGTGGAGGCGAGTATTGCGAATGACATGTACTGCTGCAGCCATGTGGCCTAAGAGGACCATGACTTGCCGGGCAGGAACAGTCTTTTGCTGCAATAGAGCCTGAGCTAGAGGGTCAGTAAGTTTTGATCAGTTCTGGAGGCAGGAAAGCTCTGGAAAGGGTGGTGTTGAGTATGGCTCCTATGAATTGAATGCTTTGAGATGGATAGAGCTGCGATTTTTCATAGTTTATTATCCACCCTAGGTTGTTGAGACAGCGGAGTGTATTTTCTATGTGAGATTGCAATAACTAAGGGTCGTGAGACACGATTAACCAGTCGTCTAGATACGGAAATATGGTTTTGCCCTGTTTGCGTAAGTGAGCCACAATAACAACCAGGCATTTTGTGAAGACTCTTGGGGCTGAGGAGAAGCCAAAGGGGAGAACATGGTATTGGTAATGGCGATCCGCAACCTGAAAACAGGTATCACCAGCAACGGTTGTGAATTGGGATATGTGTGTAAGCATCCTTTAGATCGAGTGAGCACAACCAGTCGTTCTTCTGAAGGAAAGGAAGAAGCGTTTTGAGAGAGGTCATTTTGAATTTTTCTAGTACTAAGTACTTGTTGAGTTCTCGAAGGTCCAAAATAGAGCAAAATCCTCCTGATTTTTTGGGAATGAGGAAGTATTGGGAATAGAAGCCATGCTCCTGAGAATGTGAAGGAATCAGCCGGATTGCCTTCTGTTGAGAAGCAGAGAAACTTCTTTGAGAAGAGATGGAATCTGAAACGTAGGTGTTTTGGAATGAATGGTGTGAGGGAGCATCGGCGGTGATTTGAAACGAAGATGATAGCCCTGTTGTATAATGGTGAGAACCCACTGATCCGTGATGTCTTGAGTCCAGTGGGTATAGAAATGAGTTAGCCTTCCTCCTATAGCAACTGCTGTTGTGGCAGGTGTAATTAAAAAGATTGTTTAGGTTGTTGCTGAGAAGGTTGAGGTTTGTGTGTCCTCTGAAGTCTTTGTCAAGGTCTTTATCCCTGAGACTGAGGTTGAGAGCATTGTTGTTGGTAAGGTTGTCTATATGATGGTTGATAGGGTTGATAATACCTGTATGGTTTACGGTAGTAGTAACCTCTTCTGTTTTGGAAAGGATAACGCCTAGAAGTTGAAGGTGTTTCTATAGGCGCTGTCAAAGATTGTACTGCAATGTTTTGTTCCTTGATCAAAGAGACAGTTTCTTGCAATTTTTCACCAAAAACATAGTTTGGCTTACAAGGCAAGTTAGCCAAGTGCTCATGGACATCTTCTCGTATGCTACTAGCCCGGAGCCACGCCATGCGTCGAGCTGAAAACGACGTTGCAGAGGATCTTGCTGAGGTGTCAAAGGCCTCATAGGAGGTACGTAATAAATGTCGTAGGCCTTCTTGCAAGTCCAAGAAGGGCTGAGGTAAAGAAGCGTCACCTTGAGATGCGCAAAGCATGGGCTACAGTTTTTGCATACAGTTAAACAAATATTGAATTATGTAAAACTGATGATGATTTATGCGAGAATTTAACATTGAATTTTGATAGATCTTTTTTGCAAAATCATCCAACAGTTTGTTGTCTCATCCAGGCAGTGTGTTGGAGAAGAGCCTATTCTTTTTTGCCCTCTTCAATGCTGACTCGACCACAATTGAAGTATGTGGAAGTTGTACGGTGGAGTAATATGGTGTCTTCTGCATTCTGTACTTTAAATCCAGTTTTCTAGAAACCGCAGGGAGAAGTAGTGGGGTGTCCCACGCTTTGTCCAGGAGACCTTCCAGAATAGATTGCGGAGGAAGAGCTGTCAGTTCAGCAGGGACATCAAACATTTGCAACAGTCCCATGGTTTCTGATCGTGGATCAGGAAGTCTGCGGATTTCTATACCAAGGGCTGTAGCTAGTTTTTCTAAAAACTTAGCATAAGTAAGATCTTCAGGAGGGGATGTCGGTTGAGGCAGCTCCTGTGGAGGATCTGAAGGGATTCCTGTTGAACTCCCTGGAGATGTTGGAGGAGAACCCGGTGGAGAATGAGAAGACGATCTAGGGGAATCGATATTTGCTGGAGATGGTTGTAGCGGCAACGGAAAATGGCCCTGTGATATAGGGCTTTGAGGAGCTTGAGGAAGAGTGTCTGGGTTTGGAGGCAAACCTTGCAAGAAAGAATGAATCAGAGAAGTGATATGAGACATGGTTTCCTCAGCTGTAGGATGAGGAGGGTGTCTCAACAGGTCTGTCGCCTTCCTGGGCCGCTTTGGTGTCATGGCTGGCAATGGAGATGGAGATCTCTTCCTTGGATGAGATCTTGGGATCTCCGGCGACGTATTCCAGTCTTCAAGTGGTGAATCCACAATAATATCCGAACTTGCTGAGCAAGGAGAGTGAACTGTCCTTGGTATGGATTGTGAATGGTGCTTAGTGGACTCTGGCAACGGTACTGATGAAGGATCCAGATGCTTAGTCTTGGAGATTGATTTCCTCGGCTGGGAAGTCAGGGCAGGAGTTGTTTCCCGACTTTCCGAGGAAGTGTTCTTATGAGTTGAAAGCTGCGTCGTAAACTTTAAATTTGCTTCGTGATGTGTCGCAGATTGCTCGACGCGTCTGAATGCGTCGTGTCCAGTGCTTCGGCACATTTTGTATGCTTCAATATCGACGCAGTCTTCGATGCATGCTTCGTATGTTTTGACGCCGACGCAGGTTTGGTCGCATGCGTCGTGTGCGTCGTCTTCTTTATTTTATGCGACTTGTGTGACGCGACGCTCGACGCCAACTGCATGGTAGATGTCACAGTAACCGGCATACCGCTCCCCGAAGCCTAATGAGCGCGTTGTTGCGTCTCCGGCCGAGATTTAATTATACCCGGGGAGGATTTTGATGATCCTGTTGTTCTTGTGGAAGGGTCAGGGAAGTTCCTGAGCCTTTCCATTTTTTCGGCCCTTTGTCTCCTGGCCCAAGGGGACATCCATCCGCAGTCCCTGCATGTGGATTGATCATGATCGGGATCGAGGCATAAATAGCAGTAATTATGCCCGTCGGTCACCGACATGATCTTTCCACATGAGCAGTACTTAAATCCAGGGGTCTTCGGCATCTTGAACGTTGATTGGAGAGTTCTTAGTTGTGAGGCGAGAGAGAGAGAAACGCACCACACAGCCGTGCAGTGTCGCGGAAAACGAAAACTGAGGCAGGCTTGAGGAGCACGGGAAGTGGTGCTCATGTGCACTTCAAAGCTCTTCGAGCTCTGAGAGAAATGCTCCGCCCCGTGACATCATAGACGACACCACCCATCATGCATGGCTAAATGCCCTGCTTATCGCTGGAAAATGGACTTCTCCAAGAACTTATCCAATCCTTTTTTAAACATAGCTATACTAACTGCACTGACCACATCCTCTGGCAACAAATTCCAGAGTTTAATTGTACGTTGAGTGAAAAAGAACTTTCTCCGATTAGTTTTAAATGTGCCACATGCTAACTTCATGGAGTGCCCCCTAGTCTTTCTATTATCTGAAAGAGTAAATAACTGATTCACATTTATCCGTTCTAGACCTCTCATGATTTTAAATACCTCTAACATCCCTCAGCCATCTCTTCTCCAAGCTGAAAAGTCCTAACCTCTTTAGTCTTTCCTCATAGGGGAGCTGTTCCTTTCCCCTTATCATTTTGGTCACCCTTCTCTGTACCTTCTCCATCGCATATAAACAGATATTAGCACTTGTGCCTTCATACAATCAACTCAAAAAGACCCAAAACATAAAATCAATGTAGTCATGCAGTCATGTGAATAATCAAGAAAAGACAGAAAAAAACTACTTACAGCAAGGGTAAAAAGGACACATAACATATGGCCACCATAGCATGGTATCTGCCCAGTCCATAGTTGCCAGCTCTGAGGTGTTGTGGGTGCTTGAGCAATCTCAATATCAAATCTGTCTCCCATGATCCCCTGTTCAATCTATGAGACCTATAACAGCTTAAAGAAGAAGAGAGACTGAAGTGGCGACATGGGAGGCAGAATAGACAATTGTTCTGATATCGATGCTACTCAAGCACCCACAGCATCCATGGAGCTGGTGTCTATACTCAACCACTTAAAGTAGCTACTGAAGCACCCTGTCATCTTCCACTTCCTCCTCCTGGCATAGGGAAAAAAATCCTCAATCAGGTCACAGGATACGGTCCAGAATTCAAACAAGATCAGCAGAAACCTCCTTTTTCAAATACCATTCTTTGAAGAGAGAATTAAGGTAGCTCCAAGGCCTTCGGTGTAACATAGGTCAGAAAAAAAAACTTCTTTTTTGGAGCTTCCCCAGCAAGGACAGTATACTTTGATTTTAAGATTCCTCCTTCTGGATGGCTGTACGAATCATTTTTAGATTTCAAAGCTTAAGCCACACATCTACTTCAGGTTCCCTTACAATCCCAAAACCGCTCTGCTTCTCTGTTACACAAAATGGGTCCCCTATTCATTTAGCACATTGGCCAAAAAAGTACAACTTGGATTATGCTGTTTTCAAAAATAGCTTCAATAACCTAGTATATTTTTGAGTGACAATATTTCTTTGAGTCTAAACTGGGGAGGTTCACACAAATTCAAGCAAAACAGAGGAAATGGAGTTAAAAGACTGTCAGACTGGCAAAGCATTTGTGTCTCATTCAATTTAGAAGCCCCAATTTTAAAAAATAATGATGACAGGTGAGACAAAGGATATAATTAAGGAGCATGTTAATTAATCTATATCATTCACTGGTCCAGTTATCAGAAGAGGCTCAATACATCTAGAAAGACTGAGAAAACTGCTGTTTGTTTCTTACCTCTGAATTCTTGACGTGCTTGTCTTGAGATCAAGCAAGTTGGTAAACCTAGCCTCCAAAGCTGGCACTTAGCATATTCTCTGCGGTTTTACAATTGATAAAAAGCTTAAAATTCCCCAGTGAATCCTAGAGTTGTAGCCTATAGGTAAGGAACCTTCCGCCTCCCAAGATAAATCCCTATTACAAGTTTGAGCCACTACGGCACAGTTAATGTGCAGACAAGGAAGAGTAGCATGAGATAAATCTTATGAGTCTTGAAGATGATTTGCTGTCAACCTGAAGCTCTCAAAGTATTCTGACACAGCAGGGAACTGCCACATTCTTGGCAGAGCAGTAAGTAATCCAGCACACAATAGAGCAAGGTGGGGCAGAGTTTCCTGGTCTAAAACATGTGTCTGGTGAATTCTCTGTATGCCTTTTCCCTTGAATTAGTTTTACTTTTAAAATAGTTTATTTCTTTTATCTAAGGTTTTCTGGTTGGGACCTTTGAGTTTTTCAACCAGCATTCAGCAGCTGTTCACTGTAAACAATACAACACGGGTCTGAAAGAACAAGTCAAAGATTAACTCTGTGCAGTGCACTATAAAAAAAAGGACATCAACATTGTCTGTCTTTAATTGAGCAGTAAACATACCATGCAGTGTGAAAACTGTAAGGCTTCAGAAGTAATGCCTTACATCCAAGAAAGGGCAAAAAAAACCTCACAGGCTCTTTCAACTACAAACTTTCACATTACCGTTTCTGAAAATAGCATATATTAAGTTTTCTAGTTTAAAAACTGCATATAGGTTTATTGCATAGATGCAGTGATCTGTAAGACTTTAGCTCACACCTGTAGCCATAACACCAAGAATTAGCAGCATTTATCTCTGAAGGAATGTTTTAAGGAACTAATCATAAAAAAAAAATGCTGTAGTCCTCAGACTCATTTGCATTGTCTTTCTGATTTTATGACTGTATGACAGGTCAGCCTCCAATATCAGCCTACTGAAATGGCTAATATCTTCTGGCACACCTACTAAGATAATTCCAAAGAATGAAGCAGGACAAGTAGACACAGCCAAAGTGAGAACTAAGGATATGAATAGTTTAAAGTTAACCATTTAAACTACTTGTTAAGACCCTCGGTCACAGACGGCTGCGACCACTATTACCCACTGCGTGTTCTACCTCTCTCTCTCCATTGGGGAAACTCGCAGCTGTTGCCAGCTGTTTCCATCACTCATTGCTCTATTCCAGCACACCCTGGAGTGGCGAGGTAGCCACCAACTCAATGTCATAGCTGGCATTCACGGACCTCTCTGGGTCATCAAAGGTCTTCCGAAACTCAGCAACAAAGCGAGACAGGTCCTGAAGAAGGGCATCCGAGGACTCCCAGAGCGGGGAGGCCCAGGATAGAGCCCTACCTTTGAATCGGGAGAGGATAAAAGTTATCTTGGTCATTGCATACGGGAAGGTGGTGGCCTGCAGTGTAACGTGCATATAGCACTGATTTATAAACCCTCTGCATAGCTTCGGGTCACCATTGAAACAAGGATGTGCCTGGAGTCAAACGGATGACCTCTGCGGTGATGGCTGTACCGGAGGGTTGGCAGCCAACGCTGGTATGGCTGGAGCAGGACCAGAGTCCAGGCGAGCGTTGAGCTGCTCGATGGAGGCCACCAAAGCCTCAAGATTTTGCTGCTGCTGCTGCTGGATCTTGAGGGCCAGGCCCGGAATGGCCTACAGGGTGGATGCCTCAGCCAGGTCCATGGCCTTGGCAACCTGTTGAGAGTGTGGACCCTTGGTCCGAGGTGGTGTTGGCGCTACCTGTGGGGGCAGGACGTCATCGCTAGGGGCCGCGTGAGCTTTTCCCGCCTCGGCCCCTTTAAATCCCTGACAGAGGCGTGCGTGCGTGCCTAGGAGCAGGGGTTGAGGAAGAAGGCTGCAGCGGCGTGGTTGGCGCGGTGGCTTTCCCTCGCTGCAGATGGGAGGCATCAGGAGAGGACTGCAGCGTGGTCAGCATGGCAGCATTCCCCCACTGCAGATGGGAGGCAGCAGGAGAGGGCAGAGAACTGACCCGGGTTGAGCAGGATGGCCAGGAAACGGCAGGACCGATACGGCGGCTGCTGCCCACGGCTGAGGTGAGGATGGCTGAGGTCGGGGCCCGGCACCGGGAGGGTAGGGGCTGCCAGCCTACGGCCGGGAACTATAACACTCTGCTTGTCCCTTAAAAAAAAATGTCTCCAAATGTGTAGGGTCAGAAAAAATATTCATATTACTCTGAAACCTAATAAACATTTAACATGGAAATTTCAGAAAATAGGTGGCTCCAATAGCCAAAACCCTTTGTTTCAGCTGGAGGAATTGCTTCCTCCTAAGTTGAATAATTCTAGAAACATCAGAAAATATTGAATTTTCTAACCATGTGGGCTACGAGTGGGATGGGCTCTGCTCGCGGCCCCATGTAGCTGCTCTTTTCTGTCCCCTAATGGTTAGCACTCTAGGCGACCACCTAGTATGCCTAATGGAAGCATGGGCCTGATCTGATAAGAGTGAAATTGTGGTTATTATATAATGATTTAACACTCAATATAGATAAGACTGAATTGATTATACTGAATAGGTTTCCACTCAGTAGTGCCCCCCAACACATTTCCCTTTGACAATTGTAAAATAGCAGTTTCTGCACAAGTATGCAACTGTGGCACAGAGAGGGGTCTTGGGATAGCCAGAGAACAGTTTGGACTCTGGCAGAAATCTCTCATAAACTTCTTTATTAGTGTAAGAAACAAGAACATAAACAGTGCTGCTTTTCCTTTGCAGTTCAAAACACAAAGACAATAATATAACACAGTTCAGCAATATTCACTTTCAGAAGGCTTTCTTCTCTCCACAGGGTCTCCTCTTCCCTCCTGGGCCTAGCTAGTTATACACCTTCCCAGGGACCTCCACGCCAGACAGGGATTCCCTGTTGAATTGGGCTTAAGGTGCCTGGGCCAGATCTCTGGATCCAGGCATTTTAATGTGTTCTGGAGTTTTCTCCTATATACTCCTTCACAGCAACTTATGTGTCATTTTGGAATTTGACTTGTCTATGCATACCCACTTGAAGACTGAAGTAAACGCTTCTTTTTCAAGCTACAGATATTGTATAGTCTGAAACCCCTACTTAATGTAAATGATTTTTGTTCAGAGCTCCAGGCTCTCATTCTTACAAGAATGGATTATTGTAACTTTGTTCATTGGAATCCTCAGAGGGCTTCAAATTGTGCAAAATTCTGCCGCAATTCGGGCAATGAGCATGGCCCCTTGGAAAACTTTCCAGCCCAGGACGTCTAAAGCTCTGTGGTCCTTCCTCGGAGGGGCGGAGAAGTGAGGCGAGCCCTATTGACCTTTTTCTAGGCTGATTCTACTACCACTGACTGGTGAGGCAGCTGGCTCTTCTGGAAGTCAAGGGTCTGCTGTACTAAATAAATGGCATCAGTCTTCCTGTTGACCGAAGCCATGGAGCCCGGGTGCTCCCATAACCAGTAGAGGAGCTCTAGGAGGACCTCATGTACCGGAACAGCCACCAACTCCTTAGGGGTGTCCACGAATTGCAGGATCTCCAACATCTTATGGCGTGCATCCTCTTCCGTTAAAAGCTGGAAGGGGATGGTTTCCGCCACTGCTCACACAAAGCTTGCAGAGGATAAGTCCTCTGGAGGTGAGCGGCGCCTCTTGTCTGGAAGCGAAGACTCTGACAGAAGATCATCTGAGGCCTCCAAGGAATGCTCGGAGGAGGGGTCGTAAGGGGCCTCCTCCTCAATGGTAAACTGCCTGGGTCGAGAAGGAAGGCCAAACTCCAGATCTCAGGGCACGGTCGGTGAGGGGGAACCAACAATGGCTGCACCGGCATCTAGGGCACCGGGACCTGCGATGGACAGTGGGGCACTGGGAGGCCCAAGCGCCCAACAACGGGATCCAGCATCGAAGGCACTGACCGTAGTGGCGGGTGTGGAGCCGCATCTTCCTCCTCAGAGGAATCTGGAATCGGGATCATGTCAGAGGGAGGGACCGGTGGCAGACTGGGCACCAGAGGGCCCGCTGGCACCGGCTGCGTCGGTAAGGCACCAAGCAGTACGTCAAGCCTTTCCAGCAAAGGTGCTAACATGGAGGGCATGGGAGCCGGTGTTGGTGGTTGTTGGAGGCCCTTTAGTACTGCCTGTTGAACCACACCGTCTAACTCCTCCCGAAATGTGGGTGCGGTGAGCACCGACCCGTGAGGGAGGCAGGCTGGGCATCACCGGAGCCTCCATGGAGGTTCGCGGGGGCTCGGTGCCCGACACCGAAACCAGTGGGGAACACTCTGGGCTCCTGGCTTTGGAGGACAGGGCCTCCTCCACTCGGGCCAACTTTGGAGGTGGTTCGGCTGGAACCAATGTCCCTCTGGTGTCGGTGCAGACACCAGACGGTGAAGACAGTCTGTGCCGATGTCAATGTTTCCCACAATGCTTGGCCCGGTCCTTCTCCAACGCAGAGGAAGATGATCCAGAGGCCTTCGAATGGGCCCAATGCCGGTGAGGGGCGATCTCCTGCCCCTTGATCATCGTGGCGGTGCGCCAAAGGAGAAGGTCCTGAGTCAGATTGATCACCACGACTTGACATATCCGGTTACTGGAGTCGATTGCCTGGAACCAAACAAGTGCTCCATCTTGTCCAGGTGGGGGTGCCGGCCTTTGGGGGTCATCTGAGCAAAGCTGGGACACCAACGGACATCATGGAAAGGCCCCAGGTACAGGATGCAAACGTCGTGTGGGTCCGTGATAGACATAATCCATGGATACTGGGGGCACTTCCAAAAACTGGTCGCCATTGAAAAAAGCTGGCGTGCAGTCGGTGCCCGTTGGCCACCGGGAGGTAGACACTCGGGAGCGAACCACCACAATGCAAATAAAGTACCTACCGAATGCCAGAGGAACCAGTTCACGACGGAGGACCCTGAGGTGGGAAAAAAACCACGAATTTCTTCCGTGAAGGGAAAAGTATTAAGAGCTCCACAAACCGTGAGGCAACAACACCGCTGAAAAAAAGGAGACGGGGGGGGAGGGGGGACCCGCATGGCTGCAGGATTAGTGGCATGCTGGGCATGCTCTGTGCTGGGCTTCATCTGCTGATGTCACTCCCATCTGTGAGGATTACCATCCTGCTTGTCCTGGGAGAATAATTCCACCCTGCACCCATATTTGCCTATCCATGCCTTGAGATCTACCCATCAACGTTTTGGAAGTCCCGTCATCACAGATGGTCACACTTAGTGGAATCATGTGACTAAGCTTTCTTAGAGGCTGGGCCCTCCTTTTCGAATACAATTCCAGTGCACCTTCGCACTCAATTATTTAAAAAATCTTTAAAGGCCTTTTTGTTTAAACAGGCCTTTGATCTTTAATTCAGTGCAGCTATCTTCCCCTACTGTCTACAGCAATTGTGATTTTTATTGAGTGTATGCACAAGAAGAATTAGAATATGTCAGCATCCTTGTATTGTTCATCTGACTGTTGGCATGGCTCTGACACATCACAGTTGGTAATGTGCAGTTTATTTTAGAACTCCGGGATGTTAACATGCTTAGCAAATTTTATAGCCCAAGTGTAGAAAGTATTGTCAGCTTTGGGTCACGCCAATATATATATATATTGGTCCAGTGAGTTATTTTTCAACATCTTCAGCCTTGTGTGTAGTGTTTTGTTATGTTTGTGGGAGTTTTATACTTCTTTAATGTTTAAGTGTTGTTTTTATTGTGTATTTATATTATGTGCTCCGCCTCAAATTGTGGATATGTGCAGAATACACATTTTTTAAATAATTATTAGTTGTAGAGGAAATGGATATGGGAAGTACTTGGGATCTATGTGAGTTCTCCCTGACCTAGAGTTAAATATTTCCAGTCCTCCTGATTGGTCTGACAGCAGTACAAGCTTACACAGGGCCGATGCAAGGGTACTAGGAGCCGTAGGCGAACCTTCTGCCCTGCGCCGGCCCCCTCCTCACCCCCTCTAGTCCCGGCCCCAACACTAAGACTCCGCTCATGGCCTGCCAAGTGTGTGCTTTTCTCGACCGCGAGCAGGATGAGCACTGCTCGTAGCCTGCTGAGTTTCCACTCCTCTCTGCCGCCAGCAGGATAGGCTCCACTCGCAGACCCACATGGCTGCTCTTCGGCGCCCCCTAATGGTTGGTGCCCTAGGCAACTGCCTAGTTCGCCTAATGGCACGCACTGGCCCTGGGCTTACATGGCCTTTGAATGGTTCTTTGAACCTGCATTAATGCAGCCATAAGACTGGCAGTCTCCTTCTTTAACCCAAAGAGTTTTACACAGATGGGACACACTGAAGCTTCCATGAATTTCTGTGAATACTGGAACCCCACAGATATTATTACATTGCACTGCTCGCCCATCCTACAATTTCCTGTATATTAGTAAATCCAAATATGGCAGCAGTAAACTGCCGGTATCGGTCCCCTCAAATAAGCAGGCACGTTAGAAGTTGCTGTCTTACTTCAGGGATCAAATAAGGACATAAATTTGTAATCAAACAATATTAGCATCTAATTTAAACATCATTCCATCAGAAGCATATACAATAAGAATAATGTATAAACTTATTCAAATTTTCTCTTAATTTCTTTTAATTTTATTCAATATTTTTATTCAATTTTTAACATTGTGTGGATACCCAAAAACTCCCAAATTTTTCATAAATATACATAACACACTATCCCATAAAATACATACTACCCATTCACTCACACCATACATACTATTACTTAAAATTACCCACCATATTGCACTTTTCCCATAAACATATTTAACAGAAAGTAAATAAAAATATTGAATAAAATTAAAAGAAATTAAGAGAAAATTTGAATAAGTTTATACATTATTCTTATTATATATGCTTCTGATGGAATGATGTTTAAATTAGATGCTAATATTGTTTGTTTACAAATTTATGTCCTTATTTGACGTTAGGCATTATTGAGTTAAGGACTGGTATATTACCCTTGTAGTAGTTACTTCAGGGATCAGCCAGGAAGCAAGGGAGGGTATTTGGGGGTGGGGGGAAGAGAAGATGTACTCCCAACTAAGCAATATAATGATTCTAGCAAGTTTAAATAAAGAGGGCAATAAAGTTGACCCAAAGCACAGCCAGAAATAAACAGCTGGCTGACTGGAAGTCTGTAAAAGCTAGCAAGAAAAAAAAACAGATTGGTTCAAATGCTTTCAAACATTACTGCTGTTCAAAAAAATCCTTACAATTACAGTTTCTTTGGGGGGGGGGGGGTAAAGAGAGGACAGAAAGGGCAGGAATGTGGGTGCGGCTTGCAGAAATCTCTTTATTTAGATTTTCAAAAGTTGGCAGGTGCGGCCAGCCAGGTGGCAGTGCCATGCAGAAAACCTGTGTTCAATTCCCAGCTCGGCTCCTCCGCATCTTGGGTCAGCCAGGGCTAAGGAGGCTGAGGAAGCAACATTCACAGCCCCTGGATGGGGAAGAAGGGAGTCAGAGTCATTGCACAATGGCAACACCTAGTGCTGCATTTCCCCAACCTTTTCAAGCCCACGGCACATCTACATTAACAAAAGTGTTGTGTGGCACCCCAATCTCCACGGAGCAGGCAGTGCAAGCATGGAGAGGACATCATTTGGATAAAAAAGATGAGCTAGGAAACACCGAAAGCCCCACCAGTATCTCTTCCAAATGTTAAACGGAAAGGAAGGGAAGACCCTATCGGAATGGATCAGGAAGAGGGAGGAGACCAGGGTGGTGCAGGTAGCCGGCTTGGTTAGTTAACTTAGCTGCCAAATGGGGATGCCAAAGCTGCTCCACTGCTGCCTCTCCCAGCACTGGAAGTCATCACATCCAGCGCACGCTCTCCTCATCTCAACTGTGGGGCCGATGTAGTGAAAGCGCGTAGAAAACGGGCGCACCCATCCCCCTCTCCTGGGCACCCGATGCAATTTGGTAACGAGGTGCTGGGCTAAAAAGGACGCGCCAGGGATAAATTGTGCGTCCGGAGTGCATCCTTGGCATCGGGCGCCCAGGAGACGTGGCTTTGTGGGTTGGGAAAACAGATGCTGCTAAACTGAGCGTCCAGTTCCCTAATCTGATTCCCGTCGAGGCTTATCTTTTACGATGATGCTTTCTGTTTTTCCTCCTACTTAGTACTGCGACAATATTAAGTCAGAGGAACAACAGAAAAGCAGTATTTTTGGCTGTTTTGTTGAGGCTTGGGGGCGCCTCGAGACTTAACTCCAGCTCCTGGGCTGGTGTTAATTTTTGCGGGTTAAAACTTGCGAGTTGGGTGCACGGTGATTTTTTGCATCAGAGTACTAACTAATAGCCTCATCTACAAGGCATTTACATGTGATGAGCACTTTTAGCTACACGCTGGTTTGGACATGCGTTTCGGACACACTAACCCATTACATCAGGAATTATTCTAACGCCTCCAAAACGCGCGCCGAGCTGTGTGCTGGGCTGAGCACACTATATTGCATTGGTTTGTTAGCTTGGAGATGGGACAGGGGCTAGAAGGACTAAAAGAAGGCAGCTCAGGTCAGGAAAGAGGAGGTAGTGCCGAGTGCAATCTGTGCTGCCTGCCTGCTGCCTGTTAACTCCCACCTTCCAGGGTTCTTGCCGTAGCCAAGGCTTAATTTATAGACAAAAAGGAAGTGGAACTGTGGAGCGGGCGTGGGGGTGGGGGAAACAGGGCTAGGGCTGGGTGCGACCTCTGTGAGGTGAAGGGAAATAGACCGGGTGCTACCTCTCTCTCCCCTAAATGCCTACATTCCCGAACACACATATATCTGAACACGCCTAGTAACAGCAGAAGCAGTGGGGCTGGCAGTCATTCACCTCCTGAATCTTTGGCCTTGGCATCCTCAACTGTGCCAGCAAACTGCCATGTGGTTGCTCCCATCTCAGGGTAAGCAGCTCCAACACCCTCTACTCTGCTTGCCCTGAGGCCTGCAAAGGGGAGGGGAGGGGGGGGGCGGCAGAAATAACCCATGCCACCTCCGGTTGTGCTATTTTCTGCAGGGGAGCCAGAAATGCTTTCCACCACTGTCTCTGCTTCCTTAGGGCCCAGAAAAAGGTGGCAGAAGGCTATTCTGGGAAACCCTGGGTAACAGAAACAAAAAGGAGGTTGAATTAGCACAAGCATGAAACTTGCGAGCTGCAGTGCCAATCATCAAGGCTATGGCTGACGACTGGCACTGCCGATCTTGTGCGAATTCCAGCCCCTTTTGTAACTGTTCTTTGCTCTGCAGCCTCTGCTTCAGCGTTTATTTGATTTATATTGTGCCTTTCAGCCCCTTCAAAGGGTACTGTAGATATTTCCTGATCTCCAGAGGGCTCACAATCCCCCTCCCCCCCCCCCCACCGCAATTTCACTGTGTCCCCTTTCGACTTACAAGTGCCACTCTGTGTAAGTTTCCCCATGCCATCCAGAAGCACAATGCAGCCAGATCACTGCTGCCCTGGGCTGCAACCCTCACTCAGCAAAGGATGAACAGTTCCCTCATTATGAGTCTCCTGCCACCAGGGGTCCTCTGCGTTTATCCCATGCTTTCTTACAGTCTGCCACTTTCCTTGTTATCACTACCTCCTCAGGGAGGGAATTCCAGACATCTCTCCCTGAAAAAAATACAAAACCCTCCTGACATGTAGAACAGGAAGGAAGGGGCTGGTTTAGGTGGCAGAGTAACTGTTCTCTGCTCTGGGCCAACAACCTCTTCTCCACTTCCCTGCAGGCTGCCTGAAGAGGAGGGGCTAGAGCAGAGCACGCCTACTGCTCCGTCCTCTTAAGTCTGAAAAGAAGTGCCGGAACTACTTTCCAGGTAGTTCCCCCACAAATTAAGCCCCGACTATAGCTAAAAAAGGAGAGGCATGCTTGACTTCACTCACACATGCTCAGAAAGGCGTTCCTGCACGTTTAAGAGCCACCGCTGGTGTTTCTTTTTTGCAGTGAGGTATTGAGAGCAGAGCTTAAATCTTGGTTTGGATCTGAGCATCAGGCAGTGGCGACTCTTCCACGGCACACCTGATCAGGTCTGAAGACGCTCTCAGGCCAATGCAATACCACGTACTGGCCACAGCGCACGGCTCAACACACGACTGGACACGTGTTTTTTTTGGTTTTTTTTTTATTTATCATTTCCAATATTTAACTTCACAATGTTTAAGTGGAATCACAATAAGTAAATCATATTCCTAAAAAATATTATTGCTGACATAATATTTTATAAACAAATGTATCTCATAATTCAGATTAAATAAGATAAATCTCAGCCTTAGAAACTTAAACATATTCCACTTGAATATTCAAAGTAATATAGTACAACACAATCAAAAAGGCTAAGGCATTTAAGTTAACACTGGGAGTCAAATCTAACAAAATATATTCTTAATAGAAAGCAAATACATAGAATTACCTGCACTTTTCTCTTAATATTAGCTATAATGGGGATGAAGTGACTAGTTTCCTTTGCTCAATAAAACTTCTCAAATGGTCAGAGATGAAGAAGACAAATGTCTCCTGATCCTTTTTTATCAGACATTTACAAGGAAACCTTAGTGTAAATGAATACCCTAAGGATACAACCTCTTGACGGAGTACTAGAAACTCTTTCCTCCGCAATTGGGTTGTTAAAGCTAAATCAGGGAAAATCTTAACATTTTTCCCATAAAGTGTGACTGGGTACTTGGAAAAATATTTCTTCATAACCTTATTCAGGTCTAGGTAATTTATAAAGGTAACTATTAAAGTTCCCCGGTCTATCACTTGATTAGAATTCTCTAGAAATTCTGAAAGATTTCCCTGAAATGGTTGGTCAGGAGTATTTAAATTAGAAATTCTTTTTGGCAGGAAATAACATATATTTATAATTGGTAAGTCATTTTCCAGAAACCCCAACAATTCCTTAAGACATTTAAAGAAAGTTTCTTTAGGTATTTCCCCCACAATTCTTGGGAAATTTAAGAGACGAAGATTTAGCCGTTTTGAGTTGTTCTCAAAATTTTCTATCTGCCTTGCAAGCAAGGCTCTCTCTTTCACCACAGCAGTATGGAATTCAATATTCTTTTTCTCAGTCTCTTCCAAGATTTTTATCCTTTCCTCCGATTTCTTAACGGACTTTGTAAGTAATTGTATTTCCTGATGACTTTTCCCAGTATTCAAGTCCATTTTCTTCTCCAATCTCTTAATATTATTCGACATTTCAGCCATTAAATCCCACATTAAGTCTAATGTGACCACAGCAGGTCTGGTAACAATCTCCAGGGACTCACCACCGTCAGACGGGTCTAGTCCCCCGGTTGCTCCCTCGGACAGGTCCAGCTCCACGTCCCCCTCCTCTGGATCCTGGTTCGGGGCCTCCGTGGATCGATCCTCCTCCTCGTCTGCTCGGGTTATACACATTAACCCGGTAGGAGTTTCCTCCTCTGTGGCGTTTCTCCGGCATTGCTCTCCTGACCTCTGCACCGGAGGTGGTCTTTGATCTGAACTGAGTGATGCCTCCTCAATATGGTCGGCGCGCTCTCCCAGAACGCCCGACAAGCTTGGATCCTTGGCTCCCGTTTGTAGAGCAGGGGTAAGCATGAAACGCGTGATCTCTTGTTGTATTGGCGATTGAAGGGGTAGTGAGGGGAAAATCCTCACCTTCCCCTTTCGTTTTGGAGGCATAATTTCACCAAATTCAGAATTTGTTTGCAAAACAAGAGAGGTCGGCGTCTCTGCTTCCATCTATGCCGCCATCTTCTGGATACGTGTTTTGAATGCGCGTCCATAACCCCCGATGCAAAACGGGGGTTAGCACGTCCAAAACGTGTGTCCAATCGAGCGCATAAGTAATAGCGCTCATCACATGTAAATTCATGTAGATGAAGCTAGTACCTATTTCCCCTGATTTAAAAAAAAAAATGTGCACCTGAGGCACACATTTTAACCTGCAAAAGTTAACGCTTGCACAGAGCAGGTGTTAATTCTTGAGGAGCCCAAAAAAATTACAGAAAAGCAGAAAATATTGCTTTTCTTTTCCTTTTTTCGGTTCCTCTGACTTAATATCGTTGTGATATTAAGTCAGAAGAACCAAAATAGGAGAATTAAAAAAAAAAAAAAGGGTGCCAGCGGTCAAGTTAGGAAAAGGGACACTCAATTAATGCGCGTCCATTTTCCTAACTCGTGGCTGTGCACAGGTTAGGTTAAAGGGATGCTTGTAAAATTGAGTGTCCATTTTCCTAACCTGACCGCCACCTCTCCTGGGCGCCCGCTGCCAAGGAGGTGCTACAGGTGCACAATTTCCCCTAGCACCTCCTTTTTACTGTGGCACCTGATTTAAATATTAAATCGGGCGCCCCGGAGAAGTGGATCAGCGCGCGTTAAGGGAGCAGGACCTCAATCACGAGCGCCCATTTAATGTGCGCCGATATTGCATCGGCCTGATTGGTTGGGAAACGTAGACCTAGTGACCAGACTTAGGGTCCCTGACTACAGGAACCCTCGCACATGGCCCCTGGACATGTACTGTTGCTGCAATGACTGGACGAAAGTCAATCGGGGGGGGGGGAAGAAAAATCCTGGGATAACTGCAAAAGACTCACGGTGCTAGATCTCAGCCCTGGCTCTGATTGAGCTGGAAGCCCAAAGGAGGATTATGAAAAACGTTGGTAGGTATGTTCCCAGTAAAAATCTTGTTATAACATCAGTCAGAGGATTATATTTCCATGTAACTTGCATTCTACACATTCTTGCTTTCTTCCTTTATTAAAAAAGTGATGGCTGTTTAATATTTTATTGATCATCTGCACCTAGATCCTTAATAACTGGCTTTTGGACAGTCAGAAGCATGTACAACACAAGTTTATGAATGCAAGAACACAATGACTGATTCTAAAAACATTAACTCTGTAATCATGTTTGATGGAAAACATGGACTTTTAATTTTACCTGGGCATTGATCAAAGCATGATTTGCTAGGGTTGCTATTAGAAAATGTTAATATTTTGAATCTGTTGTTAAAAATATTATTTCCCTTTCCAATCTCCACAAGAGTGAAAAAGCATTAAAGGGAGTGATAATGGCACAGCAGGGAAGCTATATGGTCACAATGAAAGTGTTAAAACACATTTTCACCTTCCCAGTTGAATGTATTGATTAGTTCAGGTGGATGTGGCAGGCAGAGACACACTAAAGACTGATTCCCTAAAAGTTTTGACTTTTCATAAATCCAACAGTTTTATAGGTTTTTCACTCAAAATTCAACCTCATTAAATTTATGACTATATGATAAATTCCCAACCCATTACCTCCTGTATATAAATCTAAATTGTAATATATTACATACCAAGAATGTATAAGGAGTCAATATCATCTACCTTACTACTCTGTTCTCCTCTAAATGAAGTATCCAAAATAATATTTCCTCTGCAAAGGATTTGTGAGTGTAGAGACAGTAACTGTACCATATGACATTCAAATGCAATAGTGCTATTGTCACATTTACCATACCAAAACAAGAGCCTATGGTTAAGTCTTGTTTACTTTTATCTATGCTCAAATGTATACTGTAAGCAATACTATGATTTATAAAATTAGGAGTAGTTTCTACTCCATTCCACTCCACTGCTAGCAAGAGCCCAATCTTTATGTTATAAATATAAAGATTGGGCTGCCTATGCTTAGTTTCTGACATTTCCTGTGTACCAAGTTATGCTAGCATAACTAATATGTATTTAACAAATCCTAGGACTAAGATATGCATACTTTTCAAGATGTAATTCCTATAAAATGGAATCTAGAGAATCCGAGATTTGTATTGCACCTTAAAATCCTGACCTGGACCATCACAACATAAACCTCAAAGACTTCCCAGGCTTATTCCATCTTGTCTGTCACCTCTATTATATCCACACTTATCTGGAAGCAATTACTGCTGAACTCTAGACCTATTGTAAATCCAATTACTGATGAATCCTATACCTATTGTAAAACTGTCTGTAAACCCACCATTAGAACTATCACCTCTATTGTTGCCATACTTCTCTTGAAAGTCAGTTATCCACAAACCCTATATCTACTGTAAAATCAATCACTGATGAATTCTATTTCTATTGTAAAACCCAAACTTAACTGTAACACACTCTAAACTGTTCTGTTGGAAAAGCGTGAGATAAATAAAAGATGCTGATGATGATAAGTATCTAAAATACCTAGAGAAGAAAAACTTTTAATTGGAAAAAGTAGTATTAAAAAGTAGACCTCTTTGTTACAAAATAAACTATAAACATTAATAAATATATTTTATTATGATAAAATGATTTCCTAGAAAAAATACCAAATAAGAAAGCAGCTTTGCCCAGAAAATAGCAGGTTCATAAACAAGGAATCTTGCCAAAACCATTTGTTAAACAGTTTTTAGCTACCCTGTTGATCAGACTAAGGCTTGCGGACGGCTCATCAAAATAAGAGCTTCAGGAAAGGGTCTGAATTTTTCAGTGAGATGTTAATATCCACTGCTTAAAGACAAGGCAAATTCGGACTGTAGTACCATAAGCAAACTTCTACAAGTTAGAAGGTACAGGTTTTAAACTAAAGCTTCAGTCATGGAACAGGGAAACAAGCAGCATATAACCTAACTGAAAAGTAACCACTAAAAGTCTGGATCACTAGTATAAACCAGAAGTTTCTGAATGTGGTTTGCTTTGAAGTGCATGAAAAAGAGGAATATAAACCAAATAATGTTATTCTAGAATCTGGTCACTACATCTCAAAAAAGATATTGCTGCTTTGGAAAAGGTACAGAGAAGGGTGTCCAAAATGATAAAGGGGATGGAACAGCTCCCCTATGAGGAAAGGCTGAAGAGGTTAGGAATGTTCAGATTGGAGAAGAGACAGCTGAGTGGGGGACATGATAGAGGTCTATAAAATAATGAGTGGAATAGAATGGGTAAATGTAAATTGGTTATTTACTCTTTCAAAAAATATAAAGACTAGGGGACATTTCAAGAAGTTAGCAAATAGCACATTCAAAATAAATCAGAGAAAATTCATTTTCCCTCAATGCACAATTAAGCTCTGGAATTCATTACCGGAGGATGTGGTTAAGGCAGTTAGGGCAGTTGAGTTTAAAATAGTTTGGACAAGTTCCTGGAGGAGAAGTCAATAAACTGTTATTAATCAAGCAGACTTAAGAAATAGCTACTACTTATCACTGCTTGATAGCAACATGGAATTTATTTGCTGTTTGGGATCTTGCCAAGTATTTGTGACTTGGATTGGCCAATGTTAGAAAGAGGATACTGGGCTTGATGGCCCTTGGTCCAACCCAGTATGGCAAATTCTTATGTTTTTTTGTTCTAGAATTAAAGTCATCCTGACAGCGAGGTTGTTTACCTGTAATAGGGGCTCTCCTTAGACAGCAGAATAAATCAGCCATAACCAGTAAGTGACCATGCAGATAAGTACTCACCTCTCAGAGCTCAGAAGTGTGAGCATGCAGAGAGTTCATGTATGTGGCCACTTCATCACCTTCTCAGTCTCTTCCAGAGCTTAAGCTTAAACTGAGTAATCAACTCTCCAGGGAAGTGGGTAGGTAATTAATGCATGACTGATTTATCATTCTTTCAATGGAGAACTATTAGAGGTAAGTAATTTTGCTTTCTCTGTCCACAAGCAAGATTAAATTAGCCATAACCAGTGGGCAGTTCCAAGCTGAGTGTTGTCTTGTAAAACAACTGACAAACAATCCAGACCCCACCAAATGGGAAGTAAACTACTAGGTGAACAGTGACCCGAACTGCACACAGTACTCTAGGTGCAGTCTCAACATGGAGCAATACAGAGCCATTTTATTCACCATTCCCTTCCTAATAATTCCTAACATTCTGTTTGCTTTTTTGACTGCTAAGGCACACTGAGCCGACTATTACAATTTATTATCCACTATGACGCCTGGTTGGTAACTCCTAATATGGAGCCTAACATTGTGTAACTGTTACAGCAAGGGTTATTTTTCTTGATATGCATCACCTTGCACTTGTCCACATTAAATTTCATCTGCCATTTGGATGCCCAATCTTCCAGTCTTGCAAGGTCCTCCTGCAATTTGTCACAATCTGCATGTGATTTAACTACTCTGAATAATTTTTGTCACCTGCAATCTGATCACCTCATTCATCATAACCCTTTCCAGATCATTTATAAATATATTAAAAAGCACCAGTCCAAGTACAGATCCCTGAGGCACTCCACTGTTTACTTTTAATCCTATCTTTTTCTTGTCTTTTTTTTGTTTTAATTTATAATTTTAAAGAACAGTGTACAATTAGAAATATTATGTTCACAGAGTAGGACAAAATGATATCTCATTATACAACACAATATACAACACTGTAAACAACCGTACATAAAAGTAAAACATTACATTTTTCTTGCCTTTTAACCAGTTTGCAATCCATGAAAGGACATTGCCTCCTATCCCATGACTTTTTAATTTTATTAGAAGCCTCTGATGAGAGACTTTGTCAAATGTCTTCTGAAAATCCAAATACACTACATCTACTAGTTCACCTTTATCCACATGTTTATTAACCCCTTCAAAAAAATGTAGCAGATTTGTGAGGTAAGACTTCCCTTGGTTAAATCTATGCTGGCTGTTTCCCATTAAACCATGTCTATCTATATTTTCTGTGATTTTGTTCTTTAGAATAGTTTCCATGATATTTCCCGGCACTGAAGTCAGGCTCACCGGTCTATAATTTCCAGGGTCAGCCATGGAGCCTTTTTTAAATATCGAAGTTACATTGGCCACCCTCTAGTCTTCAGGTACAATGGATGATTTTAATGATAGAATTTTTACTAATAGGTCTGAAATTTCATTTTTTAGTTCTTTCAGAACCCTGGGGTGTATACCATCCAGTCCAGGTGATTTGCTACTCTTCAGTTTGTCAATCTGGCCTACTACATTTCTAGGTTCACTGTGATTTGGTTCAATTTATCCAATTAATTACCCATGAAAACAGTCTCCAGAACCTGTATCTTCCCAGCTTCCTCATTAATAAACACGGAAGCAAAGAATTAATTTAGTCTTTCCGCAATGGCATTATCTTCCCTAGTTGTCCCTTTAAGCCCTTGATCATCTAATGGTCCACCCAACTCCCTCACAGTTTTCCTGCTTTGGATATATTTTTAAACATTGTTATTATAAGTTTTTGCCTCTATGGCCAACTTCATTTCAAATTCTCTCTAAGTCTGTCTTATAAATGTTTTAAATTTAATTTGAAAGTGCTTATGGTTTTTCCTATTTTCATCAGATGGATCCTTCTTCCAATTTTTGAAGGAAGTGTTTTTAGCTAAAATAGCTTCTTTCATCTTGCCTTTTAACCATGCTGGTAATCGGCTGGCCTTTCCTCCACCTTTCTTATGCGTGGAATACATCTGGACTGTGCAGTTAGTACAATTGGGATGGATTAATAGATATAGATTGATTAGTGCAGGTAAGTGATAAGGTTTCAAGTCAATTTAACTATGTCATTGAGACAGAACTTATTATGGCACATTTATTAATTTATTAAAACCCACTTGTTTAGATCAGTACTATCTAAACCATAATTCTATAAAAACTCCTAAACCTCAATTAATTTCTATTCATTTTAGTTAATTTTTTTATTAAAGAACACAATTTTTATTATTACAATAGTAATAGACAAATACACATCATGTCAAACCCTATTTAACCGTTACCCCTCCCCCCAACTACCCCTTACGCTAGTAAAACCCCACATGTCCGCATTCTATATCTCACTCATCATTCATCCACACACTCCTCACTTAGATAACCATGTTTATAAAATTTTGTAGGACAAACCCCACACAAAATAAGTGCACTTAATTTGGGAAAACTAACACAAAGAAATGTCCAAAGTAACAGTTCCAAAAGGCAAAAGCCAAAAAGTTGGAACAGCATTCACGATCCAAGTATGTGAAATATTTTGATGTTTTCTAAAAATTACTGTTCTAAGGATCTCTGTGGCTCCACTACATCAAGTCTGTGGGTCCCATGACCAACATCCAAGTGAACGGACAAAAGCAATATTGACATTTGCATCCACTGGTCTTAATCGGCTCAAAAAAGCTACCAATGTGCATCCTGCCCCCTCTCAAGGATGAAAGCATCCAATCCCCAGTTGTAAGGCCAATGTCTTAAAGTCTTCGGTCCAAATTGAAACGGAACATCACTCAACAGCACAGGGTTTCCCCAAGTTAGAGACACCTCACTGTGTCACTCGAGTAGTGTCTGCATCAGGGGAACAGTATATACTCGTAATCATCATCAAAACATCCATCCATGCTAACATGACGAAATGAAACACCAGGGGGACTACTCAGAACCAATATCAAGAAATATTTCTTCACGGAGAAGGTGGTGGATGCCTGGAATGCCCTTCCAGAGGAGGTGGTAAAGAAGAAAAGGTGCATTCCCAGAGATAGGTTTAGGTTAGGAGCAGTAAAGTATGTGACCAGAATGGAATTTTCAAATCTACACACAGCTTCCAGGCCAGGCTCCAGCGTCAGGCCTGGGCCTAGTCCTAGGCCTCAGCACCAAGCTTTGGGCTCAGTCCTAGTGCCAGGCTTAGGAGCTTTGGGGACCCCAGGGCAGGGAAAGTGGGGGTTGGGAAGATGGTGTATGGGTGGGGGGGCCTAAGGAGACCCAGATTCTTTTTTTTGTTTGTTTGCTTTTAGTTTGTTTTATTTTTTATGGTTACTTAATTTCTGTAAAGTAGAGAAATGAAATAAAGATTATCTGAAACAATATGCTGGGGAAAAAAATGAAACCTTTTTCCCATAAACCTAATGCATGCTAAAATGGTAATACCTGATCTAAGGCAGATATAAAATGTTAGGTCTTAACAAGTGTGAGCATATGGTGCTATTTAGCACACACCTGCTAAAGCATCATTTGAATATGATGTTCTTTATTTACATGCATGTACATGATAATCTTAGCACATACATCCCAATGTCTTTCCAGACTGGTTTACTACACACACTAAGCCATCAGTGCATAGCATGCTATTTTTAGTACATGCTAAATGGCCTTAACATACATGCTATTCTTTACTTTCGACTGAAAAATTTTGTACTTTTTGCATTTTGGTGTCCTGTTTTCACTGCCAAAAATATAGAACATGACAGACCATAATACCCAACTAGTCTGCTCAAAGTATTTCCTGTTATAATGACTTAGACTTTAGTTGATCTCTGGTTCTCCCTTGGGCCGGTGCAAGGGTACTGGGTTCCCTAGCCTAGACGAACTTTCAATCTTGTGCTCTTCCTGCTTACTGGTGGCAGCTCTGGCACAGCATCCTCCTCTCTCACCTCACTCCACATCCACCTCTCTCTCTCTGCCAAGTCCTATATCCCCCCTCCCTTTGCCCCTTGACTACAGTGCCCACATTCCTTCCCTGTATCCCCTTGTCCAGCATCTCTCCTCTCTTTTTCTTCTTCCCAGCATCCTCCTTTCTCCCCTATCACGCCCTTCTCAGCATACCAGCATCACCCCAATCTCTTTGTCCCCTTTTTGCCCCAGCATCCAATCTCGCTCTACCCACTAACTGCCTGGAATCCTCTTTATTTCTCCACGCCACCCTCACCTGCCCAGCACCCTCTCTTCCACCCACCTATAATCAGCTTCCAGCGGGATTATTATTGCATTATGCAAAGACTGTTTTAACAAACCTCCCCCCTCCCCCAGCAAGGATTCTTGGGGCTCAGAAAGGGACTTCAGAGTTGTAAGGTACGTGTGAATACCTTAAGCCCTTGGAATTGAGAATGATCCATGGACTCCTCAGTGAGGACCTCAGTCCAGGGATTACACTTGGCAGATCCCCCCACTAAATGTCCACAGGGTTAAACCTGAGTGGGTGATAGGTGTAGCACTAAGGCATTATGTGACAAGGCTTTTAACACAATTAACAACTGTCACTAGTTTTTCAGGGCTGTGCTCCATTTATTAGGTCAGCACGGAATGAGGCATGGATGCTGCTGCTTGAATATACAAGTGAATTATAGTTTACTCTCCACTGTAACCATTAAACTACCTTACCATCTAATGCAACTTTTAAGTTAATTGTACATTTGGGCAACATCATCCATAGCTCTTTCGACACTGACCTGATGAAGGGAGCATAGCTCTCGAAAGCTGGTCACAAATGTATAAAGTTAGTCAGATAAAATTTATAGAAGGCTATCACCTGCGACCTGTTGGTCAGGACAGAGGAAATCAGATAAAAATCATATAGGCTCAGAGGTCCGAGTGAGGCCCATGGCAAAGGACTGCTTGGGAAACGGGCTGAACTGTAAACGACTATAATTTTGATAGATTTTGGCTGACTGAAAAAATGCAACTGATAGTTTTAAGACGTGTGTAATTATCATGACTAAAATGTATGGGAGATGACAGAGTAATATTTCATCAGTCTTATCTCCCAACATTTTTCATCCAAGGAGGAAAGCTGTATTTTTTTAATTAGATGTCTTTTTGGCAAGCAGTTACAGTGAAACTGTGGAGTGTTGCATGTTATTGAAAACTGTGTGTTAACTAAGGCTTATAAGATGCACTCTTCTCTACTTTTCCCCACTGGAGCTGAATGTAAGTCAAGGCATTATGTTTTGGTTTTTTTTAAAATATAAAACCATCTGGCATTTGACCAGAAGACCAGAACATACTTGAAATGACCTAGTTTTATACTCCAGGGACAGACAGAAAAACAGGCATCCATGACAGTTATTCTGCTTGGGAATTTTAGTTTCTAACCAAGGATTTTTTTTTTTTTTTTAATTACCATTTATTTAAAATGTGACCCATAACCCTCAACAACCAAGCACCTTCCCTAAAAAGGCACTGTCACTCTTAATTAACATAGAATAGGTTTATTATCAGTCATTCTTCAAAAAAGATGCCTCACACTTCTTTGTGACCAATATTTACATTTTTACAATCAGTTAATTTTAATTGATTTTCTGACTCTGGCAGTTATTCAATAAGGACGTCTTCCCATCCTGTGCCCATGAAAAAAATCTTTAGTGAATTCCACACTATATTAGGAATACATACTCTGCCCTAATAAAGTGAATGTTTTCTTTCTTTGAGGGGGGTGGGGGAGGGGGAGTGGGTTAACATTTAAATAATATATTAATGAAAGATACTGTCACTGAAGTTTGCATTTTAATTCTCTTTAAAAAATATCATGACATCTAATTTCAATGTTCAAAATTTATAAGTTAAAACTAGGGAGTTTAACTTTCAAACAAATGCACACGATGGCATATACGCATGTATATGGCTGTGAGCAGATCTTTGCTAGTATTTTATAACCCGCTCACATGATATACGCATGTTTTATAAAATATGTGCATCTCTATCCTACAACATCCATATTTTTCGCTCCATAAGACGCACTTTTTCCCCCCCAAAAGTAGGGGGAAAATGTATGTGCGTCTTATGGAGCGAATATAAAAAAAAACAAAAAACTAAAAATCTAACAAAACCCCCCCACCTTCCTGACTCCCCCAAGACCTGCCAACTTAATTTTCTACAATCCCCCACCCTCCTGACCCCCCCCAAAGACCTCCAAAAGTCCCTGGTGGTCCAGCGGGGGTCCGGGAGCGGTCCGGGAGCGATCTCCTGGGCTTGGGCCGTTGGCTGCCAGTAATCAAAATGGCGCTGATGGCCCTTTGCCCTTACTATGTCACCGGGGCCGACCAATGGCAGCGGTAGTCCCTGTGACATAGTAAGGGCAAAGGGCCGTCGGCTGCCAGTAATCAAAATGGTGCCGACGGCCCTTTGCCCTTACTATGTCATTGGGGCCAACCAATGGCAGCGATAGCCCCTGTGACATAGTAAGGGCAAAGGGCCATCGGCGCCATTTTGATTACTGGCAGCCGACGGCCCAAGTCCAGGAGATCGCTCCCGGACCCCCGCTGGACCACCAGGGACTTTTGGCAGGTCTTGGGGGGGGGTCAGGAGGGTGGGGGTTGTAGTAAATTAATTTGGCAGGTCTTGGGGGGGGGTCAGGAGGGTGGGGGATTGTTAATTAATTTAAAGGGTTGGGATGGGGGGGGTTTGGGGGGGGGGCTCCCAGAGAAAGAAAAGTTTTCTGATCTGGGGAGTGGACCAAAATGGCCCTCCCCAGACCCGAAAACAAAATGGGGAGGAAAAAAAAAAAGTTATGCACTCCCCTAATTTGCTCCATAAGACGCACAGACGCCTGGGGACAGAGCCGGTTTAGCACAAAATTTATTTTTTTTTTTTTTAACTTTCCCCCTCTGAATCCTAGGTGCGTCTTATGGAGTGAAAAATACGGTATATTCTTATGTATGCTTACACATTAACACATGCAATGCATTGAAAGAACATGTATTAATGCACTGAATACGTGTACTTTGCCTATTTTCAAAATACTGTATATGTATGTATATTGTACGCGTTGAAAATAAAGACTTTCGTAAGTTGGCATATTGTAACATATTAACATAGTTATGACAGCAGAAAAGGACCAAAATAGTCCATCCAGTCTACCCAGCAAGCTTCTTATGATAGTATCTGCCATGCTGTGTAGGTTACCCCCATGTTTCTCTTTTACTGGGTGATCAGCCTTCTTGAAAATTCAGACAATGTTGCTTGACGTGCATCGCTTATGGACTTGGCCACAGAAGCATGCGCACATCAAGGAAATTACCAGTTTTACCAATTAGTCCACCAGTTCGCCCAGACCTTCTCCAGTTCATTAAGACCCTCCTGGTTCTTCAGCCTGAACTCCCCTCGGCTCACTCAGACCTCCCACCCACTCAGTACTACACAATAAACACATTTAATATCATTTGCGTCAGATACCTGGCAGACGTAAAATTGCGCAAGTTGGCAAATCTATATGCATAAACCTCTGAAAACAGCACTGTGTGTGTAAATGTTGGTCTTGCCCCAGATCAACCCTAGACAGCCCCTTTTTTACGCACATATATGCACACGTGAAAGTGAAAACATGTTTATAAAATATAGAATATGTAAGAAGAGGCTTACATGCTTATATGCCAAGTTTTACACGCATAATAGTCTGAAAATTCACTCTTACTGCTGCAACTAATTGTTCAAAATTTCTGTGAATATACAGACTGTACAAATATTAAATAGTTGTGATGTGCACTGCTGTCTCTCATGGCTGTACACAGTGGAAGGTTTGTCCCCATGCTGTGCCCACTGGAAAATCCTTTAGCTACAAGTTTGTTTTTTTATTATAGTTTATACTAAGCAAAAGGGCAATACAGAGACATATAAAATTTACTGTTCCCAGACTGAACTCTATGCAAAAGTAGAGTTTGAAAAAAATAATGGCACTAAGCAAATCTGATGTTCAACAGAGAAATCTGACACACAACAAACACTTTTCCTATTCCTCTCCGCCCTCCATCACTGGTAATTTGCACAAGGGCACAAATATTTTAACAAATATTCTGTAAAGGCTGTTCAGACCTATACTTAATAGCTATCACACCATTAAAAAGACAGTAATTAATCAAACAGTAACCTACTGAGAGTCGGTGTAGGTTGTGATAACCTTGGAAAAAGTCCAGCAAAAGAAATTGCAGAGTATGAGATTTCGAGACCACACGGGCCCCTAGGGTCTCTTGTGTTGGTCCTTTTGAAAAATAAATCACTACTACTACTATTACCACTGTAGCTAATGAGTTCTTTAGGGCCACAAGGGACATGCGATGCTGTACAGATCACAATAAGAGACAGACCCTGCTCTGTGGAGCTTACAATCTCACCCAGACAGGACAAACACAAAGACTGCAAGTTCTTGCTAGACTGCTAGAACTCTACCCTACCTAGGAAATTGAACTGTCCTAATCCTGACCAAGTCCAAAAGCTGCCTTCATAGCTTAAATTCCTAAGGAGATTCCAATGTGCAGTTCTTTTTTTGTGATGTTTTCCAAATGCACTAAAACAAAGCACTGTTTTTCAACCTTGCTCAGGGGTATTTGAGCTGCAAGAACATGAATCCGAACCCCACATTTTTGGCTATGGCTACTAGGAAACACTCAATTGCAACAGCAAATATTTTATTTATATGGAGGTACTCATTTCCTATGTTAGTATTCCAAGTCATAAAGACAATACCATTTCTATGCTAACAAAGCCCGGTAACATGCATCTAACTGCTAAGCAAGCAAGAATCAATTCACATTCATCCAGTGCTCATAGTATATCTATCATCAGACTGTAAGATGTATCTCTAAAGGATTTGTAGCTACATGCAGAAAATTATTAAACGGCTGTATCGAAGCACTTATCAGTGAAAACTGTGGTTATCTTAAAAGCATCTGGTTATGCAAAACACAGACATCTGTCGGTATTTGTGCTAATTAAGAAGCTGGAAACATTCAATGTCCGAACAGTACAAAATCCAGGGGAAAATCACAACTAAATGAACCTCTAGGGTTTCTTCACTTTTCTTTTGTGAAACAGCTTTGGTTCCTAACACCACATTAAAAAATATGAACAGAAGTTGTCCCAAGTTCCCAGTTCAAAAAGAAAATAAGCATTTTACATCTGCGGTGCTGGCTGGAGATTAGCAGCCTGTTTTGGTGAGAAACTGCCGTGCTTCCCACTGTTTGCCCTCTCAGAGGAATACGTTACGGTACAAAACTGCACTCTGCTTTCCGGAAGACACGGACTCCCAGTGAACTCACACAGCAAGAAAAACAACTTTTTTTTTTTTGCTTTCTCACATTAGCCCTACCTTGTCTGCTTGTTATCCACACCTTCCAATATCCGTACTACTGTAAGGCAGCCTGAAATTAAAAGTCATAATAGCATGGTGCGTGCAAACAGCATTCAGAATTGCAAGCCTACAAAAAGTCTGCTCTCCCATGCAGCAGTGGTGCCTGATAGAGCCTGTAGGGAAATGAAGCCAGATGCCAAGTCATAATCCCCTTGCTGAGTTTCACATGGCGCTGCCTTCACCTCTTACGTTTCTATAAACCGCAGTACTTCTGCAATTCAAATGCAAGCTACTCCATGAAAAAAAAAAACAGGAGAGAGAGAAATCTGGAATATATCAGTTTTGGGAAAAGCACTGGAGTTATCATGCTTGCTGAAGTATACATTACTGCAAATGAAATGATGTAATGTAGCCTTCCAAAGCATCTGAAGAGTGTTTCAGAAGGGCAGGATCATCTGAAAGCCTCCATAATAGACTGTTATTGGAGGGAAAAGGAGTCAAAGTGAGACTTAACTAGAGGACACTAACTTTTGGCCGGTCGCAAAACAGCCCCACAACTAGCCACACTCATCAACGCTGCCATCACAAGCCCTCGATGCAGCTGGCATGCTGCCATGCTGCTCCTTCCTGGAACCTGCCTAGGCACATGTGCTTCAGCAACAAGTCCTCCTGCATTGCAGTGCATGTTGCCACTTGTCTCTGTGCCTTTGCCTTGTTTTGAATCCTTGTTGTTCTTCCTTCCCTTGTTGCCTTCCTGCCTTGCCTCTCTATTGACTTGCCTGTCCACCCTGCCTGTGTCTGGTCCCCTGAGTCTTGTCTTGTCCATCTGTCTCTGCCTGATTCTTGGTTCTGATCTCTGCTACACATCTGGACTAATCTTCTGGACTGCCGCCTGCCCTGACCCCAGCTTAGAACTCAACCTGCCTTCTCGCTACCTGCCCTGACCTTGGCCTGGATTCTGGTACTGATTTCTCGTTGCCTACCCCAATCTTGGCCTGGACCCTGAAACTGATTGCTCGCTGCCTTTTCTGACCTTGGCCTGGATCTAGATACCGTTGCTTGCTGTCAATTTTGACCTCTGCCTGAGACTTGACTTCATCAGACCGCTTCTTATGGGATTTTCGCCTAGGCTCTGCCGGCCCCTGGAACCCAAAATCTCAACCTGTGGGGATTAGGGCTGGTATGTGTGAAGCACCAGCTCCAGTCCTAGTGTTGCGACAGTCACTGCTCGACGTCTCCACTCCACCCTCCTTACCTCCTTGGCGACTCCCTCTTGCTCAAGTGGAAGGTTGGCTGCCGTGGCATCATTCTGCCGACTCCTCCCGGCGTCCCCGGAGCGGCTCGATGCTGCAATCCGCCACGATTAACAAGAGCCTAAGGGCGCACACGCAGCGCGGCCCCGACTGATATACCAGCAGTGGCGCGAACCTCAGGGGCGTCCCCCTGAGATGACGTCATCCATACATGATATATAAGGTCTCAGAAATCGCTAACTATCGAGTTAGCAAAGGAAGGGTTTACTCTACCTAAGCTGCTCTGCCTCCTCGGACTTACCAGGGGTACCCGCTCCTCGGGGGCCTCGCTCTCTCTTTGTTTTTCAGGTCACAGTCAGGAACTGGTACTCGCTCCCCGAGGGCCCATGTTCCTGGACTGGTTGCTGAATACTTATTCTGCCTGGAAGTCATCGCTGCCTACTACACTAGTGAGTTACCATCTCTCTCTCAGAGCTTTCCCTGGAACCAGGTACTCGCTCCTCGAGGGCCTAACTCATTCCAACACCTGGACTACTTCTAGAGACTATTGTGTGAGTGTTACCATCAAGGTTCTGTTCCTGAACTCTGCATACCACCCTGCCTACTCACTATATTCAGTTTCTCTACAGCTCAGTTATCCAGGATCGCTGTTCCAGTACCTGAGGGATTACAGCCCTGCCGGGCACTTCCAGCTCACTACTGCCACCTCTGGTGGTTCAATATACTGTTTAATAAATGAACTAGTGTGTGTCTGTCTCCATACTCTGAGCCTGACCGGTGGTCCCATTCGGGATCTTCCCCCGGGGGCGTGGTCATCTGCCACCGGCCCAAGGATCCACCCACAACTACCTCAAACACCAACACCTAGTAAGAACGAGTCCACCTGAAGTTGGCGTGGGCCTAGTAGGTTCACCTGCTAGGCTGCATCAACCATGGCACAGCCCAAGGTTTCACATCTGTGAAAGATACAACCTGATCCTTTTGTATTATTGGGTAGAGATGAGCTTCGTTTTTTTTCTACCGGGTCGTTTTTTGAGTCGGACGCTTCAGAGTAAAGTTAGTTTTTCCTTGGTTAGTTTTTTGTAAAAACGAACAAAAACTAAACGGGGAAAAACGAAACGGGCCCAAAAAACAACGCGGGAAAACAAAGCTACAAAAAAACACCCCAAGCATTAAAATTTACTATAATACATTAAATACAAGCCCCCCCCCCACCATCCCGATCCCTCCCCAAGACTTACTAACATCCCTGGTGGTCCAGCGGGGTCCCGCGAGCGATTTCTCCCTCCGTGCCGTCGGGCTGCCTGGCCTGCCTCGATCAAAATGTCGCCGATAGCCTTTGACCTACTATGTCACAGGGGCTACCGGTGCCATTGGTCAGCCCCTGTCACATGGTAGGAGCACAAGATGGCGCCGTCCATCCATTGCGCCCTACCATATGACGGGGCTGACCAATGGCACTGATAGCCATGGAGGGAGAAATCGCTCTGGTGCCATTAGTCACATGGTAGGAGCAATTAGTCACATGGTAGGAGCACAAGATGGCGCCGTCCATCCATTGCTCCCTACCATGTGACGGGGCTGACCAATGGCACTGATAGCCATGGAGGGAGAAATCGCTCCGGTGCCATTAGTCACATGGTAGGCGCAATGGATGGCCGGCGCCATCTTGTGCTCCTACCATGTGACAGGGGCTGACCAATGGCTCCGGTAGCCCCTGTGACATAGTAAGGGCAAAGGCTATCGGCGCCATTTTGATTACTGGCAGCAGACGGTCCAAGTGCAGGAGGTCGCTCCCAGACCCCCACTGGACCACCAGGGACTTTTGGCAAGTCTTGGGGGACCCTCCTGACCCCCACAAGACTTGCCAAAAGTCAAGTGGGGGTCCAGGAGCGACCTCCTGCACTCGGACCGTTGGCTGCCAGTAATCAAAATGGCGCAGACAGCCTTTGCCCTTACTATGTCACAGGAGCTACCGGTGCCATTGGTCAGCCCCGTCACATGGTAGGAGCACAAGATGGCGCTGGCCATCCATTGCCAAATTTACAGTAAATTTTAATGCTTGGGGCGGTTTTTTATTTAAAAAAATAAAATGTGCCCCTCCCCCCCCCCCCATACAAACCCGAAAAACTAATTTTCCTCGTAGTTCGGGGAAAATCAGTTTCGGGGTTTGGGGCCCCCGACCCACAACAAATTAGGCAATTTCGTTGAAATTGCCTAATTCGTGATAAACGAACCACATCTCTATTATTGGGTACTATTTTTAAATTCTGGAAGCTGGAACCACAAAAATCAATGCAACTTGTCCCCCATGTAAATCACCCCTTTTCTTCTCTCTCCACCAAATAAATGGGATTTTATTTTTTTAAAGAGATATATGCAATTAGAACATGGAGCAAATGTCATTATTTGATAAGAAGTAATAAGATCAAGATGTGAATAAAATCTAGGAAACTAGGTAGCCACAAAGAACAGAAAGAGAGGCAACCACCTGCTCAAATATGCATCATATCTTACCAATATAAAATTATTTTATCACAGTGGAGTTTTGGTAGATTGTGATATTTGTAAAAAGAATCAATAAAAGACCATATACAACCCTTATTCAAGTATTTTATCAGACTATCAAATCATATTGCATTCGTGAGTCACTATTAGCCAAGCCAAGCCGTATCATGCCACACAAAGCGTAACTCTGCCAGTGGACTAAAAGATCCCAGCCTGAAGCTTCTCCTGGTCAGGGCTGGCATGAAAAACTTCAGAACAAAAGGTTAAAAACATTGTCAATGATTTGAGGGAAAAGTTCAACAGAACCCATAGGTAGTCAAGGAAAGTTTTCAAAGACTTAGAGGCATTTTAATTAAGCCATGTTAAAATCAGACATTAAGGTCCAATTTTAACATGGGCATTAGCTGAGATTTTAATACCCAATTTACTAAAGGGCTTTAAGCCTTTAGAAAATCCAGCACTAAAACCAGATTTAACATAAATGAGATAAAAATCTATAGTTCAAACCTCATTTATGAAGCATAAGCTACTACGTCACATAAAGCACTTTCTTGATTTCTCTAACTTTTGTACAGTTCTTCAATCCCTTATTTTGAATGGAATTAACTACTGCAACCCCTTTTACACTGGACTACTACAGATATCTATTAGTCCACATCAAATAATACAGAACTCAGCAGCCCAGCAATTAACAGGTACAAAGCTATGTGACATTTCACCAATTCTTAAATCTTTACACTAGCTACCAGTTGGTTACCACATTCAATACAAACATTCCGTAATCATACATAACTTGCTCCACAATTTATCCTCTCTATGGAGTCACATCCCCTTTCACCTTTTATGCTCTTTGAGCCAATGCTTGCTTGACATCCCTTCTCCTAGAACCCTATGCCTAGCAGTGACATGTGAGCGCTCTCTCTTTCTCTATATACGTTCCACTGCTGTGGCACTCTCTTCCATGCAACATTCACCTAACAAAAGAAACAAAAAAGCTGAAGAAACTCCTAAAAATGTACCTATTTAACATGGCCTTTTCTGGGGTGGCATGAGTCCTATCTTTATTTCAACCATCAATTTCTTAGTATTCAGACAGGTTAATCCACACCAGTGGTTTATGCACCTCTACCAGCAGATGGAGACTGAGCAAAGTTGACGTCACAGTATATATACCCCTGCACAGACATCAGCCCACCAGTATTTTCCGTCTCCAGCAGATAGTGGACGTGCATCTCCCTACTGGGGATTACTTGTTTTAGAAAAAAAAAAAAAGGATAGACAGAAGGAGAAAGGAAGGAGGAGATTACTCACGCACTATTTCTCCTGAGGTGATACCTTATGGTCCCTCCCTCAGTCGAGTTCTCCTGAGGTGATCTCTCTTGATCCCTCCCTCAGTCGAGTGTCTCAGTCTAGTAGTTGGTGTTCTGGCATGGACTTAGCTGCCAGGAGAGAATCAGCTGAGAGGCTAGCAGGTGCAGGAAGCAGACTGTGGCAGAGAAGGCATTAGCCCTCTCCCCCCCGCAGCCGGAGACCAACTCTGTACTCAGCTGGGACGGGTTGACCTCAGGTAAGGGGATGTAAAAAAATAAATACAAGCAAACAAGGAAAGCAGAGTAAAGGGCACACACATTTAGATGAACAACAACAGAGTAATGTGCGGCAATTAATTATACTGGACAATATCACTTTAGCAGGAACAATTTTTAATTCTATATTGTGCACACAGCAACTGTGCACAAAGGTTCAATATCAAGGTCAAAAGTTGATTAAAAAAGGCCCCGACACGGCCGTGTTTCGCATCAGGCTGCGTCAGGGGGACAAATTCCAAAGATTCTGAAAACAAAAGTACATTCAGTTATTGTGCAGTGTGGCGGACACAAGAAGCACTTAATATATTGAAACACAAAATAGAGGATCCGGGGAAGCACTATTGTGGTAATCGTATGTAGAACAACAAAGCAGGAGGACTCTGCACAATAACTGAATGTACTTTTGTTTTCTCTGGGTTTGGAGTCATATAGATGGCTTCACGGCTCTGATCTCCCAGCAACTGACGATGCTGGGAGTGCTGGGTGTTGGTTCCATGTTTGAGCCAAAGAAGAATCCCGTTTTAGTGCCTTGTTTGGCCTTGAATGGGGCACTCCAGAAACTGTTAAAGGGGGACGAGCCTTGATAGAGCTGTACCCCCCGGATGCAATAGTGAGAGAGAGCAGTGGCATTTTCTGAAGGTGGATGCGCTGCTGTGTGCAGTCTCCAAGGAAACGGCCTTCCTGCAGAAGGGGGAGCGGCATAGGGGAATGCACAGGATAGAGGCTATCCTTGCGCAGGCCTTGAGGCAGAGGCAATGAATTGCAGTTAGCCTCTTGCTGCTCCCTAGTGGCTCACGCTTATTTGCTGTTATCTCAGGAAGTCAATGAGATTGGATAGAATACCAGGGCAGTGATTGAATTGGCTGCGCCTTTCTGGCGGATGAGCGCTATACCATGGTCCATTTCTCTGCCAGAGAAGTGGCTTTGATATTTGCGGCCACTCTTCAGTTGTGGATAAAATCAGTCAGCTGCTCAATTTCAAACAATCTTATGAAATTGTCCTTAAAAGGTTCACTCTTGGTTCTGGTAAATACCAATAGGTGGGGTGAGTCCCAAGTTCCTCGTTTACCACAGGATTAAAAGCAGGCATGAGCTCTTTTGACACGAGGGGATGAAGTAGGGGTTTCTAATGTTTCAACCCTACAGAGAAGTGCCTTTTCAGAGGGCTTGACCTCTGAGTATGTCTCAGTCCTTTCGGCCCAGATAGCCCAGACAGGGCGTAGGTTCGTGTGGTGATGCTTCCTGACTTCCTTAATGATGTGCCAACCCACCTCCTGAACTGGAGATAGGGGTTCACCTGTCTCCTCTTATCAGGGATAGGTCAAGATCACATCAGACCAGTCTGTTCTGGAGGTGACACAGAACAGCCAAGCTCTGGAGTTCTGCGTCCCTTAGGACGACTTCATGGCGTCTTCCTGCGACTCTCTGGAAATGAGGCTGGCAGTGGAGGTTACACATTGTCGAAGCCCTGAGCTGGAGGGCTGTGGTTCCAGTGATTAAGCCACAAGAAAGTATGAGCCATTATTCCATTGGCTTCAATGTACCTAAGAAGGAGGTTACTTTTTGTACATCCTGGTCCTAAAGGAAATCAATAGGAAATGTGAGTGGCTCGTTTACACATGGAAACATTACACTCAGTGATAATTATCATAGTACAGTCATGGGAGTTTCTTATGTCTCTGGATAGTCAGAAATGTATATACAGTGTCCCATTTGGCTGAAGCATCTTTGCTTTGGTGGTTCGATATTTTAGGGCGACATCAGTTTTTGAGCACTACTTTCGGTTTGCCCACCACATCCCGGGACCATCTCCAAGGTCCTGGTGGTGGTAGCAAAAGTGTCTAGATAGGATGATATTCTGGTCCACCCATACCTAGACATTTGGATAATTTGGGCCAAGGGTATGGAGAGAATCTTCAGGCGTTGCACAAGATGGTTTCCTTGCTGCAATTTCTAGGTTGGGTGGTGAGCTTGACCAAAAGCCAGTTACAGCTGTCTCCGATGCTGGAGTGTCTTGGTGTTCATTTCAGCGTGAAGCTAGGCAGGGTGTTCCTGCCGGAAACTTGCTTTCAGAATTGAATAGCGCAGGTGCAACTATTGACAGAAGCAATTCGCTTGATGGTATGATCTTACCTGCAGGTGTTCTGTTGATAGCCACCCTAGAAATAGTTCCAGGGGCAAGGGTGCATATGCATCCTCTTCAGCACACACTACGGGCACGATGGTGTCCATAGTCAGGACTTTTCAATACCGCTTCAGTTACCAGTGAAGACTAGTATCCAAATGTGGTAGTGACTGAAAGCGGATCATCTGAGAAAGGACATTTCCATACAAACACCAGACTGTCTGGTACTCATGATGGTTGCGAGCCTCCAGTTTGGAAGGCTCACTGTCAGCAACTTACACAGAAACATAGAAATGATGGCAGAAGAAGACCAAACGGCCCATCCAGTCTGCCCAGCAAGCTTTCAAACTATTTTTTCTCTCTCATACTTATCTGTTACTCTTGACCCTTAGTAGTAACTTTTTGGTTCTAGTTACTTTCCACCCCGCCATTGATAAAGAGAGCAGTGCTGGAGCTGCATCTAAGTAAAGTATCTAGTTTAACTGGTTAGGGGTAGTAACTGCTGCAATAAGCAAGCTACTCCCACGCTTGTTTGTTTACCCAGCCTGTGCCATTCTGAATATAATTCCTCTTTTCTTTATTCCCCCCTGCCGTTGAAGCAGTGAGTTGCACTGGATATGTATTCCAAGTGAAGTATCAGGCTTAATTGATTCGGGGTAGTAACCTCCATAACAAGCAAGCTACACCCATAATTATTTGTTTACCCAGACTATGTAATTCAGTCCTTGTTGGTTGTTGCCTGAATATAAATCCTCTTTTCCTCTTTCCCCCCTGCAGTTGAAGCAGGGAGCTATGCTGGATATGCATTGAAAGTGAAGTATCAGACTTATTTGATTTGGGGTAGTAACCGCCGCAACAAGCAAGCTACTCCCCGTTTTTTTGTGAATGCAAATCCTTTTTACCACATTTCCTCTTGCCGTTGAAGCATAGAGCAATGCTGGAGTCGCAGTGACAGTGAGTATATTTATTGAATAAGGGTATTAATCTCCAGGTATTAGCTGTCATTCCCGCAAGCCACCCCCATGCCTCTTCTCTTCATTCACATCCTCTAGACTTTATGGATCCACAGTATTTATCCCACGCCCCTTTGAAGTCCTTCACAGTTTTGGTCTTCACCACTTCCTCCGAAAGGGCGTTCCAGGCATCCACCACCCTCTCCATGAAGAAATACTTCCTGACATTGGTTCTGAGTCTTCCTCCCTGGAGTTTTAAATCGTGACCCCTGGCATGACTGATGACGTAGTGGCACTGGACTGCAGAGAAGTCTCTCTGGAGCATCATCACCTGGAAGCATGTGTGGTACAATTGGCATGCTTGCAGTTCATTGACTGCTGGCAGGGTCATACGCTCCGAGTAATATCAGAAGCTGCAACAATGGTGCTGTGCATCAATGGCCAGGAAGGTACCAAGAGCCAGCAAGTGTCGCAGGAATGAGCGGAAGTACATCTTCAGGAAATTTACACCTCCCATAATGCAGAAAAAGCAATGTAACAGCTGATTTTTTTTTATTTTTTACCAGATAGAGCTGGATCCAGGAGAATGAGAATCATTGAATGAAGCATTCCAGTTCACTGTGAACCTGGAAGATGTAGTAGGGCAGATTGAAAAACTAAAGAGTAGCAAATCACCTGGACCGGATGGTATGCATCCTAGGGTCCTGAAGGAACTCAAAAATGAAATTTCTGATCTATTAGTTAAAATTTGTAACCTATCATTAAAATCATACATTGTACCTGAAGACTGGAGGGTGGCCAATGTAACCCCAATATTTAAAAAAGGCTCCAGGGGTGATCCAGGTAACAATAGACTAGTGAGCCTGACTTCAGTGCCGGGAAAAATAGTGGAAACTATTCTCAAGAACAAACTTGTAAAGCATATAGAAAGACATGATTTAATGGAACATAGTCAACATGGATTTACCCAAGGGAAGTCTTGCCTAACAAATCTGCTTCATTTTTTTGAAGGGGTTAATAAACATGTGGATAAAGGTGAACCGGTAGATGTAGTGTATTTGGATTTTCAGAAGGCGTTTGACAAAGTCCCTCATGAGAGGCTTCTACGAAAACTAAAAAGTCATGGGATAGGAGGCGATGTCCTTTCGTGGATTACAAGCTGGTTAAAAGACAGGAAACAGAGAGTAGGATTAAATGGTCAATTTTCTCAGTGGAAAAGGGTAAACAGTGGATGCCTCAGGGATCTGTACTTGGACCGGTGCTTTTCAATATATATATATAAATGATCTGGAAAGGAATACGACGAGTGAGGTTATCAAATCTGCAGATGATACAAAATTATTCAGAGTAGTTAAATGACAAGCAGACTGTGATACATTGCAGGAGGACCTTGCGAAACTGAAGATTGGGCATCCAAATGGCAGATGAAATTTAATGTGGACAAGTGCAAGGTGTTGCATATAGGGAAAAATAACCATTGCTGTAGTTACACGATGTTAGGTTCCATATTAGGAGCTACCACCCAGGAAAAAGATCTAGGCATCATAGTGGATAATAATTTAAAATCGTCAGCTCAGTGTGCTGCAGCAGTCAAAAAAGCAAATAGAATGTTAGGAATTATTAGGAAAGGAATGGTTAAGAGAATGGAAAATGTCATAATGCCTCTATAATCGCTCAATGGTGAGACCTTGAATACTGTGTACAATTCTGGTCGCCGCAACTCAAGAAAGATATAGTTGCGATGGAGAAGATACAGAGAAGGGCAACCAAAATGATAAAGGGGATGGAACAGCTTCCCTATGAGGAAAGGCTGAAGAAATTAGGGCTGTTCAGCTTGGAGAAGAGACGGCTGAGGGGGGATATGATAGAGGTCTTTAAGATCATGAGAGGTCTTGAACGAGTAGATGTGACTCGGTTATTTTCACTTTCGAATAATAGAAGGACTAGGGGGCATTCCATGAAGTTAGCAAGTAGCACATTTAAGACTAATCAGAGAAAATTCTTTTTCACTCAACGCACAATAAAGCTCTGGAATTTGTTGCCAGAGGATGTGGTTAGTGCAGTTAGTGTAGCTGGGTTCAAAAAAGGTTTGGATAAGTTCTTGGAGGAGAAGTCCATTAATGGCTATTAATCAATTTTACTTAGGGAATAGCCACTGCTATTAATTGCATCAGTAGCATGGGATCTTCTTAGTGTTTGGGTAATTGCCAGGTTCTTGTGGCCTGGTTTTGGCCTCTGTTGGAAACAGGATGCTGGGCTTGATGGACCCTTGGTCTGACCCAGCATGGCAATTTCTTATGTTCTTATAGTGGGCCGCTAGGGCCTACCATTTATAGGCTTGCTGGCGACATTATTCAGTGCAAAGTTTCCTCCCCTTCTTCAGTCGGAGGGGATATCGGAAGTCCTTGGATATCGGCGTACTCGAGTAGAGGTGGCTGGAAGACAAGCTTCAGTATGTCTTTTCCACTGCCCATGTTGGGCAGATTGACTGGAAGATTGAAGGACATACGGGACTGGTGCTTCTGGTGGTTCCAGACTGGCCTAGAAGGTTGTGGCATGTTGATTACAGAGGCTCCTGGTGTACTCTGTTTTGGTTACCAGTCCATAGGAACCTACTATGACAGTAGGCTACTCTCGATTTTGTCTTTCAGTGTGGTCCTCGAAAGGGCTCAGTTGCTGAAGCATGGATCTCCACTGCTGTGTTTTCCACCTTGTTACGAGCACAAAGTTCTTCCCCTCTTTAGATTTCATTCCGGTTGGAGAGTATTGAGCTTTGGTGTGAGGAACGAGGCATGCTTCCTCATTCAGTTAAGATCCCGCTCATTTTGGAATTCTCTCAGGACGGGTCTTTAAGGGTGAGGCCTTTAAATACTTGAAGGTGCAGGTGATAGCTCTTGCCTGTTTTCAAGATCAGATGAATAGCAGACCCTTGTCGGCCCATCCAGATGTGGCCTGTTTTTGTAGTGGGTGAGGCTTCTGTGTCCTTTGCATTGCAGGTACCCTCACGCAGCATTATCTTGCTCGAGAATTTTGGCAAATTAAACTTTTCGGCCTCTGCGTAGCCTCTCCTTGAGGTTAAAGTCTTGATGACTGTGTTTCTCATGGTGAACTGTTCCGCTCTTTTTGCCAGGAACCTTTCCTGAGGATGTCTCAGGAGGCAGTCCAGCTCAGACTGTTCCGTCCTTTTTTGCCGAAAGTGGCTTTGGATTTTCATTTGAATCAATTTCCCTGCCAATGATGGACAGGGAGAGAGATGTGGATAAATATCATCTGTTGCGGACTTTGGAAGTCAAGAGGCATCTGATGTGATATTGAAGGTTATTAAAATCTCTCAGGAAGATTGACCACCTGTTTGTTCTCCACAGTGGAGGTAAACAGGGTGAGTTGGCATAAAGGGCTATGTTTGCCTGTTGGGTTAAGGAGGTTATCACAGCCGCATATATGGATGCTAAGCAGCTGTTGCCTAAACAGGTTAGGGCTCATTCTACTATAGTTCAGGAATTATCATGGGTGGAGCTTCAACTGGAGTCTCCCTTCGAGATTGCCGAGCTGCGACGTGCTCCTCCTTACACATTTTTTCCAGGTATTACTACTACCTGGATGTACAGGCCCAGGAGGACGCAGCCTCTATGCGTGTGGTGTTGCTTGGGCTGTGGGAGCCTCTTGCCCTGTTTGGGAATAGCTTTAGTACATCCCACTGGTGTGGATTAACCCATCTGAATGCTGAGAAATGAGAAATTACTACCTACCTGATAATTTCCTTTTTTTTAATGAAGACAGGTTAATCCACCTTCATGCCCTTGGCTGCCAGTTTATGATTCTGTTGGCCTCCTTTGTGGCTGTGTTCCGGGGATAACTGGTAAGTGTCAGTTTTAGTTCCTAGATTAGTGATGTTACACTCTTTGGTTAAACTCAGTGTTTCCTGTTGCTAAGTGCTTGAGTGGCTGTCTCTTAATGCTTATAATCATGTATTGTTAATTTGTCCACATTTGGTTTTTGCAGAGAATACTGGCAGGCTGATGTCAGAGCAGGGATATATATACCATGACGTCAGCTTTGCTCCATCTCCATCTGCTGGTAGAGATGCATACCTCACTGATGTGGATTAACCTGTCTTCATTAAAGAAAAGGAAATCATCAGATAAATAATAATTTCTCATTATTTGATGTATGATTTTCTTGAAGGTATTTTTAGTAGTTTTATTAGACATGTATGTTATTGTACCCCACCCCAGACTATTCTCTTAAAGAAATGGGTAATATTTTTTAAAATAAAAATTATAAAATAAAATAAATAATAAATGTTAATATTTATGAGATGTTTTGCATTAAGGAAAGAATTTTTGCAACAACAGTAACCTGAAAACATTAATGCTGACTAAACATGTGTTAAAGGCATTTATCTCATGTTAAGGTGTTAACATCCTTTAGCAAATGGGCTCCTTAGTTGCATGTTACATGGGCAAAAACAGAGGTAATCTGCATAAGCCATATTTGGGTAAGTGGATTTTCAGCTGCTTGAAAGTAAACACATACTTTCATAATATGCAGAAACTTGGCCACATAAGAAAGGTATTCTGGGGATTGCTATGTGGGCATTTGTTAAATGTATGCACGTACCTTATTTCATCAATTGAAGAGGGGCAAAGTGTCTTCCAGAACAGACTAGCTAGCTTACAGAAGGCGGCTTTAAACTAGGCCTTAGTTAAGCATAAGCTCAGATCACCACATCTCAAAAAAGATATAGCAGAATTAAAAAAGGTACAGAGGAGTGCAACCAAGATGATAAAGGGGATGGAACAATTCCCCTATGAAGAAAGGCTAAAGATGCTAGGACTCTTCAGCTTGGAGAAGAGATGGCTGAGGCGATATATGATAGAAGTCTATAAAATAATGAGTGGAATGGATCAAGTAAACGTTAATCAATTGTTTACTCTTTCAAAAAGTACAAAGACTAGGGGGTACACAATGAAGTTACTAGGTAATACTTTTAAAATTAATAAGAGAAAATATTTTTTTACTCAATGCATAATTAAACTCTGGAATTTGTTACCAGAGGACGTGATGAAAGCTATTAGTGTAGCTGCATTTAAAAAAGGTTTGGAAAGTTCCTGGAGGAAAAGTCCATTAACCATTATTAAGGTGGAGTAGCAGAAATCCACATCTTACCCTTGGAATAAGCAGCTTGGAATCTGTCTACCCCTTGGGATCCTGCCAGGTACTTGTGACCCGGCCACTGTTGGAAACAGGATACTGGGCTTGATGAACCCTTGGTCTGACTCAGTATGGCAATTCTTATGCTCTTAATATATGTGTGTACATCTATCTGCATAACAAACTAATTTTCAAACATAATGTATTTCATGCTTACAAATTACCTGATGTGCGAGTCTACCAGTATGCATGTAACTTTGCAGTTGGGAGTCTTCTGGAAAATTTCGATGTGAATGACTTTCCTCTCCCAGTACTGGCCTAGTGAAACACATCATCACCACATAAAGGGTTTTTCCCAACTCAGTTTACTTCTAAGGTAAGAAAAGAGAGCGCCCCCTTTTTCCACCAGTCTTCTACACCACATGTTTCCTATACATCATGCATGTAGGCAGAAGTCCTCACTGCACAAGTGCTGCATGCAGAGAAGAACCTCTCGTAGGAGTAGGGAATATGATGGCGGGTAAGGACCACAAGACCCGTCCAGTCTACCCAATTTCATTCTTAGCATAATGCCATAGACCACCCATTTGATCTCTGTTCCCCCCCCCCCCCCCCCCAGGTTTCTTTAACACTAGGGAACCTCTGTGCTCATCCCATTCTTTCTTAAATTCCATTACTGGCTTTTGTCTTTTCCACCTCCCACTGAAAGTCCTTTTCCTGTTATCTACCACAGTTTCCAAGTAGAAATGTTTTCTGACGTTGCTCTTAAATCTTCCTCCTGGGAGTCTCATATCAAGGCCTCTTCTTCCAGAGCATTCATCCCTGAAACAGATTTGCTTCTTGCCAACTGAGAGCAATTTTCAAAACTATGCAGGGAGTTGCAAGGTCCCAGGGGTGCGTTTACTTGCCAAACCTTACACCTACTTTTTCTGAAGATATTTTTTCCCTGAAGAACAAGCAGTATAGTTTTTAAAATGTAAAACTACATGCACTGTTGCCTCCCTGACTTAACCCCACCTCTGAACCTGCCTGCATTTCCTGTGGATAAAAGTATGTATGCTGTTAATCCTGTGCATACCTTTTACCCGAGGGAGAACGAAAGAAGATTTCACTGGTGACTGAAGAGGACCAGCGAGTTTTTCTTTGCTGGGTAATTTTGGGACTTAAAGTCTGGGGGAGAGGTGACAGTGTGGGGCAAATTAATATTTACTTTGTGTGATTCATTAAAAAGGAAAGCTAGGTAATTAGTTGTGTGTGCGCCTGACTAAAGGAAAGGAAAGTCAGGTAATTTTTAAGTGTGTGTGCCTCATTAAAAGAAAGGAAAGCTAGGAGGCTTGCTTTGAAAAGGTGTGAGAGAAATGTGATTGATGTGAATAGGTATCAAAGTTGCTAAAATGGAACAATAGCAGAGGATCATGCTGGCAAACTAATTGAAGTGTGTATCATCCAAAGGGTTTGTTAGTAGTAATTTCCCTTTGAAGCACAAGATATATATATAGCAGGGGAAGAGCTCGATAACCCTCAATCCTTAGGGAGTATTGAGAGTGGAAAAATATTTTTCACACCAAAAACCAATCAGGGATTTATCTAGAACAAGGGAGTAACCCAGCCCTTATCAACAGATTAATTATTATCCCCTTGCAGGTCACTGCCAATATACATTAAATACACCACATACATTTAAAGGACTTCAGTTTACATATCCCAACTTTCTCAGCACCCTAAATTAGCTAAGAATTCAACAATATTAAGATGCAGACAGCAGTCCAGCAGTGAAATGGAGGCCTTTCAGTCTTTTATACCAAGTACCTCAAGAATGATTATCTACTATTTGGTAAGTGTTGCAAGCGTGGACCCTTGGCCTGAGGTGGTAGTGGCGCCACCTGTAGGGGAAAGCCCCACAGGTCCCCACTCTCAGTTGGCGAGGCCGGATGGGAAGCAGAGGCCAGCTGGAGCTTCACCACTACCAGCCCACGTTCCCTGCAGGTTGAGCCCTTAGGTGCCGGGGCCGGCTGGTCTTAGGTGGGCCTCTGCGTGGATGATCCCGGGAACACGGCCAGACAGGCCAGAGGCAACCAGGAACTGAGGGCCCGAGGCAGAAGCTGAAGACGTGGTCAGGTCCAGTCCAGAGGTCAGAAGCAGGCGGCAGAAGGTGTAGTCAAGCAGTCCGGGTCAAGAGCCAAGGTCCATCCGAGGGAAGGACAACAGAGCAAGAACTGGAGCGCAGGGTCAGGAACTGGGAATCCAGAGCAGGAGCAAGAACAGGAGATGGATGCAGGTACAGGTACAGGAACGGCAACTCCGGAACTCAAGCAGACAAGAGCTTGAGGAGACCTGTTGCCAAAGCAAGCTCCGACTGTCAGAGCTTGCCATATATACTCAGGGCCGCTGACGTCAACACTAGGGGCCACGGGAGCTTTTCCCGCCATGGCCCCTTTAAATCCCCAATGATGGCGCATGCGCACGCCTAGGAGCAGGGGCCGAGGAGGAAGGCTGCGGCAGCATGGGTGGTGCAGCGGTGTTCCCTCGCTGCAACTGGGAGGCAGCCGGTGAGGATGGAGAAGTGGCCAGTGCGGCGGCATTCCCATGCCGTGGAAGAGAGAGGAGGGCTGTCTCGGGTTGAGCCGGGCAATCAGGAATTGGCAGGACCATGGCGGCAGCTGCCCACCACAGCCGAAGTGAGGAGGGCCGCGGCCCCCAGCGCTGGGAGGTAGAGGCAGGTGCCTTGCGACCGAGAATTGTAACAGTAAGAAATTCTTTGGGTGTGTCTGGTGCAAAGAGTTCCTGGAGGCTAGAGTGGCAGACCTGGAGGAGCTAAGGCAGACAGAGAGGTATATAGAGGAGACTTTGAAGGACATAGAAGCCAAGCCCCAATTCCAGTTTGGCAACCCATGTGCTGCCTTGGAAGAGCAAAGTCACTTGGATGGAGAGCATCACCTTGGTGTAGGAGGAAATGATCCAGGCGCTAGCACCTGCTCTCCAGGTGATGAATTATCCTCAATGCAGTAATGATGAGTATCCAAGGGCATGTGCCCAGGATAAAAAGTTAAGTCAACTGTCATAGTTGGCAATTCAATTATTAGGAATATAGATAACCGGGTGGCTGTTAGACATGAGGATAGCTTGGTAACTTACCTGCCTGGTGCAGTGGTGGTGGACCTCATGCATCATCTAGATAGGATTTTAAATGGTGCTGGGGAGGAATCAGCTGTTGTAGTACATATGGGTACCAATGACACAGAAAGCTGTGGGAGGGAGGTTCTGGAAAGCAAATTTAGGCTCTCTGATAGAACTTTCAGGGTAGTATTCTCTGAAATGTTCCCTGTTCCTCGGGCAGGACTCCAGAGGCTGTTAACTGCTAGGAACATTTTATATACAAATACAAAACATACCTTGAAATGACTGTATGCTAATGCAAAAAGTCTAAAAAGTAAGATGGGAGTAGAATGTACAGCACTGAATGAAGAGGTAGACATAATTGCAGCTCAGCAACCTGGTTGAAGGAGAATAACCAATGGAACAGTGCTAAACCATGGTACAAATTATATAACAATGATAGGATGGATCAAGTTGGTGATGGGGGGGGAGGCATGGTACTTTATTTTAAGAATGGCATACAGTCCAATAGGATAAAGATCCTGTAGGAGACTAAATGCATAGTAGAATTTTTATGCTTGGAAATTCCATGTGAATTGGGGAAGGGTATAAGTGGTAGGGCGATTCTAACATCCACCTGGCCAAAAAGAAAAGACAAGAAATGAAATGCTAACAGAAATTAGGGAAGCTAACAAATTTGGCAGCACAGTAATAACAGGAAATTTCAATAACCCCAATATTGACTGGGTAAATGTCACATCAGGACATGCTAGAGAGGTAAAGTTTCTAGATGAAATAAATGACTATTTCATGGAGCAGCTGATCCATGAATCAACAAGATGGGGGGCAATTTTAGACCTAATTATTAATGGAATGCAGGATTTGGTATGAGTGGTAATGGTAGTAGCACCACTGTCACCAAGCATTAGGAATTATTAAGAAAGGAATGGAGAACAACGTAATACCCATGGTGAGACAGCATCTGAGTACTGTGTGCAATTCTGGTCACCACATCTCCAAAAAGATGTAGTTGAACTGGAAAAAGTACAGAGAAGGGCAACCAAAATGATAAAGGGGGTGGGACAGCTTCCCTATGAGAAAAGACTAAAAAGGTTTAGGCTGTTCAGCTTGGAGAAGAGACAGCTGAGGGGGAATATGATAGAGGTCTATAAAATCATGAGTAGAATGGAATGGTAAATGTAAATCGATTATTTATACTTTCAAAAAATACAAAAACTAGTGGTCACGTCATGACATTAATAAGCAACACATTTAAAACAAATCAGAGTATTATATAGCCTCCCAATTATGGGCACAGACAAGCATAGAAAACTGGAGACAAAATGGAGGTTTAAACTGGTAGGCGATTTGAGGAAAGGGATACCCTTAGAGAACTTAATATGACTCCCTCCTAAAGCTAGATATGCAAAGATATTATACTGTCCCCACATCTCAATTCACTGTTGCTATGTGGGATAAATGGAAACACCTTTTGGTGAGAGACAGACTACTTCTATAGGTCTTCATTTCACTGTTACAAAGACTTCCCACTGGGCTCATCTACCAATGCTTTTCAAAGATGGTGGGAAGCTGGGTTAACTAGACTGGAGCAGATGTGGGATGGCAAGGGGGTACTCTCCTTTATGAATTTCTGCAAACATTTTCACTTCCTTCTGGTGATATATTCCTTTACTTGCAGTTTGCACATTTTATACATCGCAAAGAGATAAATGGAGGTCTTGTTAAGGGCAAAATGATTTTCAAGGGATTTTGCGATCAGGCAGATAAACTAGCAAGAGTTATATTCAAGATATATGCTATTTTGAATGGTGTCAGAAACAGTCTCATATAGTGGCATGGGGAAAAGATTTGGGCATGCAGTTGGAAGAGACAAGATATTTGTTTTTTACGAACTGGAAAGAGCTCTGTGTCATCAGCCATTTTGGAGAAAGGGTATAAGGTATTATATAGGTGGTACTTAACACCTGAACGCCTGCATAAGATTTATTCATTGGTGAATGAGAGCTGCTGGAGAGGATGTGGTCAAAAGGGTACATTCTTTCACATTTGGTGGGAATGTTACTTGGTAGTCCCATATTGAGATACGGTTTAGGAATTGATAAAGTAGATTACAGGGATAAATTTCCCAGAGACCCTAAGATTATTCTACTGAATGTACCTGATTTCAAGGCAGATCCCCATCTATTATCTCTTGTAGGGCAAATTACTATTGCGGCTAGGTATGAATTGGCAAGCTGGTGGAGAAAAAAAATCTACTTGCTCCAGAAGTACAGCTTTGCTTCAGAGTCAAAAAAATACATTTGAGACCACGTGATGTGGTGAACGGGGCCGGACGCATCTGGCAACGCTCCGGGGATAGGACCCCCCTAATCCCACTCCATCCGCCCTCCTGTACAGAATTACCGGGTTCTGTTTGCTCCAACTTGTGGCTTATGTCGATCACAAATTATATGCATAAGTCGCCGGTGATTATGCCGCCGAAAACCGCGAGGAAAGAAAAGGAAAAGCCCGGAGGCCTTGGAGCTAAGATGGCGGCGGACACGGAGAAAACGAGTAGCGGAGAACGGAGCCCTAGTGTGCAGCAGGCGCACCCGACTACATTAGAACTGCAAGAGGCGATATTGCAGGCGTTGGAAAGCAAGTTTACCGGGCTTTCTGAGCAACTGACGTCTGTACAATCGGCTTTATCCGAATTTGCTCCTCGGCTCGACCAGGTGGAAGGGCGCACAGGAGTCTTAGAGGATGACGTACTTGCCCTCACAAACCGAGTCCATGTTCTAGAAAAAGAACTGGCTGAACAAAAGGATAAAACTGATGATTTAGAAAATCGATCAAGGAGGTCGAATCTGCGACTGCTCGGCTTCCCGGAGTCTATTTTGGACCAGAACTTACGTTCTACATTGATGGCTTGGATCCCTGAGGCCCTTGGGTTAAGCGAAATGCAGTCTCGCTTCGAAATAGAACGGGCACACAGGCTGGGCCCACGACCTTCAGACGCCGGGCTGAACCCTCGCCCGAGGATAGTTATTATAAAAATCCTTAATTATCATCACAAGGAGAGTGTGCTGCAAGCTGCACGGAAACTACCTAATCTGCAGTATCAAGGGCATCGCATTCGCATGGCGCCGGATTATTCGGCGCGGGTCACAGCGCAACGGAAGGCCTTCTCAACGGTGTGCAATATGCTTTTTGAAAAACAAGTCCGGTTCATGCTGCAATTTCCAGCGAAATTGAGAGTCTACCGGGAGGGGAGCTGGACAGTGTACTCATCTCCGGAGGCCACGAAACAGCTACAGGAGGACTTAAATAAGTGATGTACCCTAATTTGACAGTTCTTCTTACTGTTTATTTGATTGAATACGTGCAAGGGAGTGGGGGAGGGGGGGTCCTATGCTCCCAACACATCCCTGCGTGCTCTCGTTCAGGCTTAGCCTGTGTAGGGTTAGCAGTCATGGGGGGGAAAGGGGGGGGTGGGGGTGGTGGGGGTTTTGTTTTTTCTTGTATTATGGGGGTATCGCACAGGGAATCGCGTCTGCTGGTCTTGTTTTAGAGGACAGGGTTGTGGCTTACTATACCACCACAGTGACATGGTTCTTGGCGGAGGGGGGGGCTAGGCTGGGGGCCTCCCTTTCCTTTCCTTTTTCATTGCTGTTACTTTGGAATGCAGATTTTGAGGTGACGCTGGATAATGGGTTCCGCATATAAAGTAGTCTCCTGGAATGTGGATGGCCTTGGCAGTCCTATTAAAAGGAAAAAGGTTTTTCAACATCTGGCCCGCCTTCACACGCATATAGCGTGCCTCCAGGAAACGCACCTCAATATTCTGGAAAATAAAAAGCTTTGTAGGGAATGGGTGACTACTTGTCACTTTGCTCCTGCAGTTGGTCGCAAGAGAGGGGTGGCGATACTAGTGAACAAGAATACTCCCTACCTTATCTCTAAAGAAGTGGCAGACCCGGAGGGCAGGTTTATTATCATTGCAGGCATGCTGGAAGGGCAGCCTCTCACTATTTGTAATGTTTATGCACCTAACACTCCTGATAGAAAATTTTTTGGCCTTCTTCTCTCTCAGATCTTGGAGCACCTTCAAGGCTCTTTGATCCTGACTGGTGACTTTAATGGTGTATCCGATGCAACCTTAGACAAATCAAGTATCCCTAGTAGTTATAAAATACCAAAAGAGTCAGACATTGCTTATATATGCAGGCAGTTGGATTTATTAGATGTCTGGAGGGTTTTGAACCCCACGGCTAGGGAGTACACACATGTCTCCCGAGCGCACCAAACCATGTCTCGTCTTGATTATGTGCTTGTGGCTTCCTCTCTCTTCGCTTGGGTTGAGGAGGCAGACGTGGGTTCCATAGTAATATCAGACCATGCTCCAACGTGGGTGTGTTTAAAACTATCACGTGAGGCACGTACTTCAGGCTCTTGGCGCTTTCCGAGCAGTCTGGGAACTGACAAACAATTCCATCAGTATTTGCGCCTAAAGTGGGAGGAATTTGAGGGGAATAATAAACAGCACATAGATCAACCAATCCTTTTTTGGGCTGCGGGGAAAGCTGTTATACGGGGCGAAATTATTGCCTATACTGTTAAAAGGAGGAAGCAGATAGTGAGCTCCATTTTGCAGTTAGAAAGGGATTTAAAAAACCGGAAACGAATGTTAGCGCAAGCTCCGTCACCAGCTACTAAAGATGCCTATTGGGCCTGTTTAAATCAACTAAATACCCTCCTTCATATGCGAGCTCAGAAGGCTCTAACTCATGCAGAGCTTAACTACCATCGTTTTGGGAATAAGGCGGGAGGCTTACTTGCCAGATTAGTAGCCACTAAACGTAGGAAAAACTTTATTAGCAGTCTCCGCACCGACACTGGGCAATTGGTTACCAAAACATCAGAGGTTTGTAAGGTTTTACGAGATTTTTATGGTCACTTGTACACAGAAGATAGAGTGGGCTCTTTTCGGGATGAGGAGGAATTTTTTCAAACTCTTTCATTGCCACAACTGACTGCCTCTCAATTAGAGGCTTTAAATAAACCAATTTTAGAACAAGAGGTTCAGCATGTCATCCAGCAAAGTAAGCCCCATAAAGCTCCGGGTCCAGACGGCTTCCCTTCAGACTTTTATAAGATTTTACAACCCCAACTGACCAAACCATTATGTCAGTTTTTCAGGGAAGCGGAGTCCGTGGGGGAATTTCCTAGTGACTTCAATACAGCTTATATTACTATCTTACCCAAACCTGGGAAAGATCCGTTAAACCCCGCCTCTTATCGTCCCATATCGCTATTAAATTGTGACCTAAAAATTTATGCCCGTATCTTAGCGAACCGTCTGAGTACGGTCCTTCCAGATATTATTTCTCCCCATCAAACTGGATTTGTTAAACACCGCAAGCCCAGTACAACAGTTATCAAATTATTGTCGGCAATTGAAGTCACTAGGCAACAGGGCCACCCCTCTATGGCGGTCGGATTCGATTCTGAAAAAGCCTTTGATAGGGTGGTCTGGGAATATATGTTTTCTGTTTTGCGTAGATTTGGGATAACAGGGAACATTCACCACAGGATCACTATGTTATATCAGTCCCCTAAATCTCATCTCATGGTTAACGACATGCTCTCTGATACCATCTCTATTCAACGGGGTGTCAGACAAGGTTGCCCCTTGTCGCCTATTTTATATGTCCTTTCTTTGGATCCCTTACTGCGGAGGTTGGGTGAGTCCCCGCGGATCTCTGGGTTTCACGGTATTTCCACTCCATTTACTATAGCAGCTTTTGCGGATGATATGTTGATCTTTCTTCGCAATCCAATGCAGGCCTTACCAGAGGTGCTTGACATCCAGAGAGCCTTTGGTACCTTCGCAGGCTTGAAAATTAACACCGATAAGTCGGAGGCCTTGGATATCACGGGGACCTTGCAGGGCTCATGGGCCGGGGTGTTCCCTTTAAAGTGGGTCTCCTCCGACCTCAAATATCTAGGTGTTCGAATTCCAGCGGACCCATCCCAGTTATACTCCCTAAATGTAAGCCCCTTAAAGCAAAACTTGATTCGTAATTTGAATCAGTGGAGGGACCTCCCCCTTTCTCTGTCGGGGAAGATACAATTAGTGAAAATGATGGAGATATCCCGCTGGATATATTTATTTCAAATGTTGCCTACCTGGCTGTCTCGTTCAGATCTTAAGGAAATTAACCGAGCATTGAATCTGTTTATTTGGGGGGGCAAACGTGCTCGCATCCCTTTACAAATGTTAATGCAGTCAAAGCAAACTGGAGGTCTGAATTGCCCGGATTTGTCTTTGTATAACTGTGCTTGTTTGCTCCGCCATATTCGGGATTGGCTTTTTGATACAGACTATGTTACTCCATTGCAATTTTACCAAGATTGGGGGGCTCCCTGGTCTCTAAGCTCTATTTTACATATGCCAGCCGATATGCTACCTCTACACTTACGTCATAGTACAATGATCAAGCCTATGCGTCAAGCCTGGAAGTTCATCTGCAAGCAACTAGGTCATAGACCGGACATCACCGCCTGTCTGCATATTACCGGCTGTCCACTGTTCCCCCCTGGGATGACACGTTCACTTTTCACTACCTGGAAGGAGAAAGGACTGATTTGGATCTCGCAACTATTTAGTTCTGGTTTGGCTTCGGGACATTTACTCAGTTTTCAGGAGCTACAGTCTAAATACTCGCTGCCCAACCAAGACCATTATGGGTTTCTTCAGTTGAGACACTTCATCCAGGTACAGTGCGGTAAACACCCCGGGTTCCCGGTATATGCCTCTGTACATAATCTGTTGCTAGGGATGGATAACAAACGTTTGAAATGTGCCCAGTATTATAAGGGTTTATTAGACCTTAAACCTCAAACACATATTCAATCCCTACTGGCATCCTGGAATTCCGGCTTGGGCACATCAATCCCCAGCGACTCCTTTTTATCCTGCTTTGTGAACATACCTAAAATGGTAGATAATGTAATTTTCAGAGACAAACAATTCAAGCTGTTACATTTCGCCTATTACTCTCAACGGCATGCGTATCATATGGGACTCGTATCTCAAGCTAGTTGTTTACGCTGCTCAGATCCCAAACCGGATTTATTGCATTGCTTCTGGTTTTGCCCATATGTACAATCGTTTTGGTCTTTGATTGCTAAAAAAGCTACCAATCTCTGGAACTCGGATATACCGCTAGTACCTGAAATTTGGCTACTGGGCCTATATGACTCTCATGTTGACTGGTTGTCTGTGCCTCAACGCTTGCTGCTTGATAAATTGGCTTTGATGGCAAAGTCGGCAATACTATCTTCCTGGACGGTCTCTGCTCCGGATTTATCAGCAGTATGGATTCAGAAACTTCACCATTTACTGCATCTGGAGCATTTATTGGCCCACACGCTTACCTCTAAACGTTTGTCCTTCTTCCAAGAGATATGGGATCCCTACTTATCCCTGTTGCCTGATGCGCTTCAAAGACAATTGGTTCCCAAGAGGTTCTCTCTGCCCCAACCATCATCATCATCACACACATGAGGATCTCCTTGTTACTGGTAGCTCCATTGCTCTTCTATCGTGGGAGCTTGGGTCTGGATGTTCCCACACCTTATTGGTCTATTGGACTGTGGATTATCAGCGGGACCGATTACATGGGTGTGCCCCTCTGCAGACGCAATTGCAAATGCAATGGTGATTGCGATCTATGATGATTCACTTCTCATCTTTGTGTCTGCCGAATACAGTTTTGGTCCCTACTGAAGTATACTGCTCAGTCAGGATCAACATGCTTCTGACTATGTCCCCTCATGTCACGATTGGTTTTTGGTTTGAGCTTTAACATTTGACCATTGTTCTCCTCATTTCTCCTTATTATTCTCATTATTGTTCTCAGTATTCTGATTGTGTTCCTCTGTGCATCCCCATCCTTGTGGACATTTTGTTGCTTGGGTGGGTGGGAGGGGAGGGGGGGGGGGGACAAGGGGTATAAAGCTGGGAGGCGATGTGACCCTCCTTAAAATGGGGTGTTCTGTTATAAGTGAATACGTTACTGTCATGTTGACAGGTTGCAGAGATGACGGTTATCTGCCGTTTCAATCTTCTCTGCTCTCTGATGCATATTTATACTGTTATGTGTGCTTCTAGTGTACTCAATATGACTGTTGTTATCTTTGGTTAACACTTAATAAACATTACTATTCAAAAAAAAAAAAATACATTTTATGAAGGGACTAACTGCAAGCAGATGAGACACACTGGAGAAGTTTGAACAGGTGTGGGCTTCATGGGTGAAATGGAAGTCGAATTAATCAATATTGCTTACGGTCTTCTCTCTGATGACTTTGGTATGCTGAAGTGTCTTACTATTGCTTTATCTTATGGATTCTTCTGCGGCAAGCTGCGGGGTTAAGGGGGTAGTGGTGGGGGAGGTAGGGGAATGAATTGGGCATTGAGAATTGGAGTTATCATATGAATGTGTTTAATAAGATGGCTTATTTTTTGTTGTATCCTGAGAATTGTTGCAATGGCATTATATATATGTCCAGACACCGATGACTCTTTTGTATTTGTTTGTAAAAAGTTTAATAAAGTTCAAATAAAAACAAAAATTGGAGAAACTACTTTTTACTCACTGTACAATTAAACTCTGGAATTTACTGCCAGAGGATGTGGTTAAGGCAGTTAGCGTAACTGGGGTTAAAAAAACAATCTGGACAAGTTCCTGGAGGAGAAGTCCATAAAATGTTATTAACCAAGTAGAGTTAGGGAATAGCCACCACTTATTACTGCATGACAGCTGCATGGGATCTATTTACTGTTTAGGATCTTGCCAGCTACTTGTGACCTGGATTGGCCACTGTTGGAAATAGGATACTGGGTTTGATGGACCCTCAGTCTGACCCAGTATGGCAACTTCTTATGTTCTTATGTACCTGCACACAGGATAGGTAATTTTCAAACAGTCTATTTACCAAGTAAATGGCTTTGGAAATTGCCCTCTCCATATATAATGAGACATTTCAATGTATCATATCCTCTATTCCTCTTTTCTTCTTGGGCAGCATTTCCCAACTTTTTCAAGCCCAAGGCACACCTACAATAATAAAAAATGCATGGCACCCCTGGTCTCCATGGAGTAGGCAGTCCGGACACAGAGAAGACTTGTATGCTTAAGAGCTAGGGAAGTACTGAATGTCCCACCAGTTTCTCTTCCAAATTTGAAAACAAAGCAAAAGAGGGGAACAGAGACTTACCTGGACCAGTCACAATGGAGCAGTATTCCAGAGACTTTTCAAATTAACTGACGTGTGTTATGGCAGGAAGCTCTGGCAACTCCCCTTTAATACATACACACACACATATAGATAGACAGAGCAGCATACATACAGCATGCTGATAACTGCTGCGAGTTTTGTTCCTCAAGCTATTACCCATGAATTTCCATCATCATTTCCATGACTGGGATGAAGTACAAGTTGCATTTGTGAGTTACCCAAAGGGTCACTGTGTTCTTCAAGACGACTTCCTCGGGCTTCAATCACAATTTGGTCCTGTAACGTTATACAGAAGTCTTACCTTACAGCCCCTTCCTCTCTCCTGCTGCTGCTCTGTACGATCTAAGCTTTCAGCGGTCTTTTCACATGGGTATATCACCCACCTTTCCTAGTTCTGCAGCTTGTAGATAAGATATTCCTGCTGCCTTTACTCTCCACTGCCTGTGGATTCCTGTTTCTTTTCTACTCTCAATTCTTCACCATACATGGATTCCTCCTCTCTCTATACTGTCTCCTCACTTCCCCCCTCTGTGAAAAGACCTCCCCACTCCCAGGGCCCAGGTCCCTCTATTTGCAACAAGGCGGGGGCCAGAACTGGAGGGATGCTAGGGTGCACAGGGAGAGGAGGTGCTTATGTCATTGTGTAGATCATTGGTGAGACTTCATCTGAAATGCTGTATCCAGTTCAGAAGGCAATACCTCTGGAAGGGAATAGTCATGCGGTCCAGAGAACAGCTACCAAATGGTTTGGTCATCATAAGATTTAAGAACCTGTATCTGTATAAATATGTATATCCTAGAGGAGAGGAGAAATAGGGGCTATATGAGGAAAATAGGGAACAGCATAAGCAATGGCAAGTTAGATGTAAAAAGTAATTAAGCAGGCTAAGAGAGAATTTGAAAAGAAGTTTGCCATAGAGGTAAAAACAAGTAATAAAAACTTTTTCAAGTAGATTTGAAGCAAAAAAGCCTGTGAAAGAGTCAGTTGGGCAGCTAGATGACTGAGGGGGTAAGAGCAGTGCTCAAAGAGGACAATAACAGTAGAAAATGAAATGAATAATTTTCCTTTGTTTTTACTGAGGACCACTGAAACGGCAGGAGGAGGAAGTGTGCTGTCTGTGCGTCAGTTTCTCTTAGGATCAAAGTGCCAGTGGGTCATACCCACACTAGAAACATTTTTTGATGGTGATGACTAAGTAATTAAACAAAATCATTGAGAAATTGGAAGATGTAATAAATCAGATTGACAGACTAAAGAATAACAATAATTGGTAGCACATGGTATTCACCCCAGAGCTCTGAAGGAACTCAAACATGAAAATGCAGACCCATTTCGGGTGATCTGCAACCTATCATTTAAAACAGCCTCAGTACCTGAAGACTAGAGGGTGGCCAATATTGACAATTTTTTAGAAAGGGCTTTGGGGTGATCTAGGAAACTATAGACCAGTGAGCCTGATATCAGTGCTGAGCAAAATAGTAGAAGTTATCCTTAAAAACAAAATTACTGACCATATAGTTAGACATGCTTTAATGGGGAGAGTCAACATGTTTTTTGCAAAGGGAAGTCTTGCCTTGTCTAGACTACATTTTTTTGAAGATGTAAACAAACATGTAGATAAAAGTGAGCCTGTTGATATAGTGTTTTTGGATTTTCAGAAGGCATTTGACGAAGTCCCTCATGAAAGACTCCTCAGGAAATTAAGAGGTCATGGAATGGGGGCAAATTCCTATTGTGGATTAAGAACTGGAAAAAGACAGGAAATAGAGGGTAGACTAACTGGTCAGTTTTCCAAAGGGAGAAAGTTCATTAGTGGAGTGCCCCTGGGGTCTGTACTGGGAACGGTGCTATTTAGCATATTCATAAGTGATCTGGAAAAGAAGAGTGAGTGAGGTAACCAAATTAGGGGATGACACAAAATTTTGAGTCATTAAAACAGTAACAGAAAGACCTTCTGATACTAGGAGTCTGGGAATCTAAATGGCAGATGCAATTTAATGTAAACAAATGCAAAGTAATCCATATAGGGAAAAATAATCCCAACTACAGGTATATGATGCTGGGTTACGAGTCACCATCCAGGAAGAGGACCTTGGAGTCCTTGTGGGCAATACCTTGAAATCTTTGGCTCAGTGTGTGGTGGTGGTCAAAACAGACAAATAGAATATAAGGAATTAGTTTTAAAGGAATAGAGAACAAATCTGAGAGTTTCATAATGGTGTGACCACATAGTGAGGATAACATTTAAACAGCTGTGCAGGCAGACCTGTACGGGTATCAGCCGGCTCGCGCCAAAGGATGCGGTCATTCTATAACATATGCGCGTATATGCGCAAATGATATAAAATAGGCTGCATGCGCTTACACGTGCGCATAATTTTATATGGGCGCGTGCATGTGCACACAAATGCCGCCTCTATCGCGTCAATGGGTGGATTTTAAGAGACACGCAAACCGACGCAATTACCAGTTTCCCCAGTTTGTTCCCAGTTTGCCCAGGTAAAGGATTGGACTTCCTAATCCCCCTAGTTAATCAGCCTGCCTTTTACCCTGTTAGCCCCAACCCTTAAAACCCCGCTGACTAGCCTAGTTTTGTTGTTTTAGGAATTACACGTCATCCATAGCAGAAGAAAGGTTATGTGGTAGGAGACCCTGGCGCTCGCTTGTACGCATAAATACTTAGATGCTGGTTTCATTCATAAATCTAGGAACACCCATGCCCGCCCAGACCATGCCCACGCCCCTTTTCATTAAAAAACGTGTGTGTGTGTACCGGGAGATACCCATATACGCACGTGCTTTCTAAAATCCACGTGGCGGCCCAACGTCTGCACGCATCTCCCGGCTATGCTGCGCGTGGGGCTTTTACAATTCACTTGTTTAAGTATTGCTTGCAGTTCTGGTCACTCCCTTCTCAAAAAAGACACAGCAGTCATAGAAAAGGTACAGAGAAAGGTGACAAAAATGTTAAAGGGGGTGGAAAAGCTCCGTTATGGAGAAAGGATAAACAGATTAGGGCTATCGAGTTTGGACAAGGGTCAACAGAGATGATATGATTGAGATTTATAAAATCCTGAGTGGAGTGGAATGGGTAAATAGGAAGCACTTATTTACCCTTTCAAACACTAGGACTATGGGATTCTCTATAAAACTAGCAACTGGCAGATTTAACACAAATCAGAGGAAGTATTTTTTTTATTCAGCGCACAAACTATGGAATCTGTTGCCGGAGGATGTGGACAAGGCAATTAACACTGTGGGGTTCAAAAGAGGGCTTAGAGAAGTTACTTAAAGAAAAATCCATAAACAGTTATCAGCCAAGTAGACTTGAGAAAGCCATCGCATATCCCCAGGCGTGAAATAGATCAAATATTTGGCATCTGCTAGGTGCTTGTAACCTGGACTGGCCACTGTCGGAGATGCTTAGTTCAATGGACCTTGGTCTGACCCAGCATGGCATGTCCTAAGTTCTTATGTTGAATGTCTCTATCAGTTGTGTACTGAGTGGGGTGCAAGGGGGGTGCAAGGTGACAGGCAGAATAGGAAGTGCCATCAGAAGGGTTGAAATATGGTCCTCAACCTTTTTTAAATTTTTTTTTCAGCTGCATGTTTCTGTCGCCAATCAGGAAACAGCAGCCTATGGCTGCCTGCAGGCTGCACCCACAAATACAGGAGCACAACAGAGGGGGCCAATAAGAAGGAAGCTTGCAGTCTGTGGAGCAGGTAGGTGGTCTCACTGACGGAACCAATCATGGAGACAGGAAAATGGTAGCTCAGGTGCTTTAGTATAAATGATTGATAAACAGCAGCACAGCTGGAAGTAAGTTCCCACCTTCTATCCCATCCCCATTTGAAAAACAGGCCTGCAGGGAGTGTGGAACCAAGACAGTCCTCTTTGAAGCTAAGTTCTGTGTCCGTGTGGTTCTGAGGGCAGGTGACAGGTTTGTGCTGTTTCTGCATCCGTTTCTCTTACGATTGCTGTGCTGGCATGGCATTTGAGTTGAGCAGAAAAAAATTCAGGGGTAGATTTTTAAAAACTGCGCGATCGTGTACTTTTGTTTGCGCAGCAGGCGCAAACAAAAGTACGCTGGATTTTATAAGATACGCGCGTAGCCGCGCGTATCCTCTAAAATCCTGGATCGGCGCGCGCAAGGCTGCCGATTTTGGGCAGCCGGCGCGCGCCGAGCCGCGCAGCCTGCCTCCGTTCCCTCCGAGGCCGCTCCGAAATCGGAGCGGCCTCGGAGGGAACTCTCTTTCGCCCTCCTCTCACCTTCCCCTCCCTTTCTCTACCTAACCCACCCCCCCGGCCCTATCTAAACCCCCCCCCCCCCTACCTTTATCCATGGATTTTCGCCTCCCGGAGGGCCATGCCCCGGCCCGAAACCACGCCCCCAGACCCGCCCCCAAAACGCCGCGTCGTTCGGCCCTGCCCCCGACACACCCCCATCCAAAAACCCCGGGACCTACGCGCGTCCCGGGGTTCTGCGCGCCCTGGCGGCCTATGGAAAATAGGCGCGCCGGCGAGCAGGGCTTTTAAAATCTGCCCGTCAGTGAGCATGAGCAGTGACAGTAACAGTGTATGGGAGAGGACAGAGGGCTAGGGAGCAAGACTACTGAGGACAGAGGTATGGGAGAGGAGAGGAGACTGGGGGGTCTGGGAGGAGAAAGCAAGCTGAGCAGCAAGCCTGCTGGTGATAAGTGTATGAGAGCCAGAGAGTTCGTATATGCATATGAGAGCTTGTGTGTGTGTGTGTGTGTGTGTGTGTGTGTGTGTGAGGGAGAGGGAGGTCATGTGTGTGAGATAGAGCATGTGTGTGTGTGTGTGCGCGTAAGAGAGAAGGGGGGGTATATGTGAGAGCCTGTATGTAAGAAACTGTATGAGAGGCGAGAGGGAGAAAATAAAGTTTGTGTATCTGGCTAACTTTGGAGATACATAAAATAATACAGCCACGTTATTGAATATAGGTGGCGATCTTAAAGTAAGCTAAATAATTATCTTGCTAAATCTGAATATCAGAGTTAGCCAGATAACTTAGCCAGCTAATATAACTTCTCCCCAAAATTTTCCCAGAATGCCCTTATGTTATCCTGCTAAATTTTAGCCAGATAATAAGATATCTGACTAAAGTTTACCTGGACAACTGCCCAAATATTCATTTAGCTGGATAATTACCATATTTTTCGCTCCATAAGACACACCTAACCATAAGACGCATCTAGGATTCAGAGGGGGAAAATTTAAAAAAAATGGTGTGCTAAACTGGCTCTGTTCTCGGGGGTCTGTGCGACAGAAAAGGGGAGCAAATCCTGCACTTAAATAATACAGAGTTATGGAAGAAGTGCAGAATAGAGTAAAAGTCCACACATTTTGAATATCATATTGAAATCCTTGTGTGGACTTTTACTCTATTCTGCACTTCTCCCATAACTGCAAATTAGGGGTTTGCATACAATTATTTTGTCCCCATTTCGTTTTCGGGTCTAGGGAGGGCCATTTCGGTCCCCTCCCTGGATCAGAAAACTTTTATCGTTCTTTCATGGAGGAAAAAAAAAAAACACCCCAACCCTTGAAATGTACTTAACTACAACTCCCTACCCTCCTGACCCCCCCCCCCCCCCCAAGACTTGCCAAAAGTCCCTGGTGGTCCAGGGGAGGTCCCGGGAGCGATCTCCTGCTCTTGGGCTGTCAGCTGCCAGTAATCAAAATGGCGCCGGCGGCCCTTTGCCCTTACTATGTGGCAGGGCTTCCGGTGCCGTTGGTTGGCCCCTGTCACATAGTAAGGGCAAAGGACTGCCACTGGTCTGATAAAGAAGAACTTTCAAGCGCATCTTGATATGTTGCCTGTTAAGATTACACCTTATGACAGAGCTTCCCAAACTGTGGGTCGGGACCCCAAATGAGGTCACAAAACCTCCAGCCGGGGTCACAAATGCCTCAAAGGGCAGTCCTCTCCAGACATCACCAGCAGCAGAAGTAGTGGAAATGAGCATGGGATCTTTGAGTTAGCATGCACCCTCAGGTCTTGCAATGGTCCCGCTCTCACTTGAGTTTCCACGTTAACAGGAAGCCATGTGTGAGGAGGGACTGGGGTCACTGCAGGGCCTGTGAGTTTTTACTGGCTCACAGATCCTTGCTGATTTTCATTACTAATGCTGCTGCCAGTTGCAGATCAACATCAGACATTGGACCACCATTGCGGAAGAGTGGGCAGAGTGTGCACAGGTCTGGGCAGATTGTCACTTCTTTTCTATACTCTCCCATCACTGAACTTACCTAAGAGAAAAATGTTTGCCCCTGTCATCAGTCAGCCCTCTCTACCCACTAGCTGTCATCCACTTATCGCCTAAGGCCCAAAGGAAAATACTGCTGGTGATCCTAGTCAAGGGGATGTGTGGAAGGGGGCTGTTTGAAGGGAGGGATCAGATACAGGAAGGGTTTGAGGGTTGGATCAGTGGGAGAGGGATTGGCTGTTGAAGGTGAGAGGGGGGATGCAAGAGAGGAGCTAGGGGTGAGAGTATCAACGGGGGGGGGGGGTATGTGAGAAAAGAGATAAGAAGGGATGACAGATAATCAATTGGGGTTACAAAAATGGCTTGGGGGTGAGAGAGGTTTAGTAGGGAGGATGTAAAAAGCTGGAGTGGATGAGCGAGAGGCTAGGCTGGGAAGGGGAGAGGAACTGAGGGATGTAAGAGGGGATCAGCTGGAAGGGCAAAGTTTGAGAGGCCCTCTGGAGGGGGATGGAGGTTGAGAGAGGGGATCAGTTGCAGTGCAGGAATGGAGAGTGGAGGGATTGTTGGAGGTGAACTACAACCCCATGAATGAGGTATGGTTGTCCTCTGGGGTCATGTGAATTTTCAAGTGCTAAAATAGGGTCACACTGGCTAAACATTTGGGAAGCCCTGCCTTATGAACTCCAGAAGGAGACTCTCTTTGGTGCAATGAAAGCACTAAGAAAGACATTAGCAGTAAATTTGAGAGACTGAGATCCTCAACAAGCCATGGCTTAAGAATAAGGTTTATTCCTTTCAAGGTATACGCAAAGTAAATCCATTTGGGGAAACTGCCCTGAGAGGTACTGAGGTACTATTCTGTACTACATATGGAGCCACAGAAGATTATTAAGTACCAAGAGATGCAGCCTTAAGGAAGTGTGGTGGAAAGATACAGAAATATTCACAGTTGTCTTAGGTGCAACCCACCTGATTTAAAAGAATTTCCAAACACACTGGATATGTTGACTGACTATATCCTATGAGTTCCAAAAGGAAGTTCTCTTTATCATGATCAGGATAACAAAAGAAAAATGTAAATCAATCCAGGAACACAAGACTTTTCAAATTAAAATGATCAGATACTTCAGAACTGATAAGAAAGGACTTAAAGACCTGTGTTTCTTACCTCATTATGACCCATAAAATTATACTGCCTGTCACCTTCTGCTCACTTATCCAACCTCCCCTCCCCTTCACACTATCATTGGGCTGCCTTTTATGATTCACATATTTTCTGTTAACACTATCTTTCACATATTCTATTCTGATCCGAGGAAAGAAATATTAGTTCCCGAAAGCTCATCAAGAAATGTATTGTTAGTCCAATAATAAGCTATCACCTTCATTTTTTTTATTTGTTAGCTTTTAGTTCCATTAAATAGTACAATATAAGTTGTAGCATCTAGAAATTCCACCAGATGGCCACAATGTACCAAGTTTGAAGGGAATGGAGGCAGGCTGCCAGCACAAACATGAAATCACATTGAATTAGATTTTCCTGTTCTTCAGAGGGCACATGAATCATTGTGCCTAGGAGGGAGAGACAAAAGCCGAGGTCTTCTGGCAGGAACAGGACCACGTGGAGAGAAAGATCAGGTTTCAGCGTGTGATCCTGAATAAACATGGACACTTAATTCTTTGTTTTTTTCCCTAGCCTCCTGGCTTTCTAAGATCTGAATGAGGCATCAGTGGTTCTCAAGTCCCATCTTTGCATTCATGCATTGCTCTGCTTTTCTTTGATGGATCAAAAAAATAGGCACAGAATAAGGCAAAACTTTTATAAATCAGTCCCTGAGATTGCAGTTTATAGTTTGCAGGTGGAAAAATAGGAAGGTGCCTCCTTTTCTCTGCCACTACCACCTTCACCCCCATCAACACACCCATTGAAAACCTATAAAATTCATTAAAACTTTTTCAAACATCATTGCCACTGGGCCAGGGGGATATAAGACCACAGTCGCGGCAAGACGACTGGTCGTGGTCCAGGCCCAAGCAAACATAACAGTAATTATGGCCATCAGTGATAGACATCACCTTACCGCACTGGCAGTATTTGAAGCCAGGCAGTCTCAGCCCCATGGTAGCTCCTAAAAGTGCTATTAGTATCCTTTTTCTTCTTGGAAAAAGACTGAGGTGAGTTGGAGAAAAAGCTCCACATACGATCGGAAGCACAGAAAAAGCAGACTGAGGGAAGAAAGGGAGCTAGTCCATGCAGGAAGACGTACACAGCTGCACTGAGCAAAGCTCTTTAACAGCTAGGGGAAGCTCCTCCTTGAGGCCGCCCAGAGGGATGACCCAGACAGCATGACTAATTCAGCCCTGCTATCGACAGGAAAAAAAGTTTTGGGGGTGCACAATATACATCCAAAATATACACGCCATTTATATTTTGTGTGCGTATTGTGCCAATAAAATAGCTGCTGTGGGAAAAAATGGACACTCGTAAATCAAGCATCCGTTTTACTAACCTCTGCACAGCCATATCTCCTAAGCACCCCTGCCATGGACGCATTAGGGACGTACAATTTATCCTAGCGCATCCTTTTTAGTGTGGAAGCTCATTTGTTTATTGCATTGGATGCTCAGGAGAGGTGATTGTACGCATGGTAAAAAAAAAGTGCGCCCAGTTTGGATGCATGTTTTTAGCACGTCCATGATGCATCAGCCTGAATGGGGATTATTCTGTAAGAGCCCGCATAAGAAAGTCAGCAAATACATGCATAAGTTACCCTCGCACAAAAATTTGTGGGCAGTAAATTTTCGAGGCAACAACTTGTACTGTTTTGGCATTTCCAAAACCACGTATGGTTTGGGTTGGAAAAAACATTTCCACAGAAATGGCAGGTGCAAATCTCTGTCCTATTGGAGAAACCTATTCTTAGGCACTCAAGCAGTTACCTTTCCCTGCTGCTTCATTACACAGATAGTCAACCTTTGTACTGAGCACTCCTAGGTCCAATTTCTGTTTGCCAGTTTCAGTTGTTGTCCTCCAACTGATAAGTGAATAATGGATTTTTACTCCTCCCCCTACTAGAAGCAGAATTTTAGATTTTTTTTTTTCAATAAAGCTCAACTTCCAAATGCTTCATCATTCTTCCAGTATTATTCCAAGTCCCTTGTTGTTTTTTCCACCTCACCCAGCGCATTTACCCTGTTACAGATTTGTGAATCCCCTTCAGTTTATTTTCTCCCCATGTCCCCCTTCAATGTCATTAATAAAGATACTGATACTGGACAGGTGAAAAGGAAACTGTGCATATAGCTTGCCTTTGAAAAAACACCCAAGGTAAGAGTACCCACAGGGATTTGCATCTTCCCTTATAAGAACATACGATGTGCCGTGCTGAGTCAGACTGAAGGTCTGTGGAGCCTAGCGTCCTGTCTACAACAATGACCAATCCAGGGCGCTAGGAAGCACATGGCAGATCCCATAGAGTAGTCCCATTCCTGGTTGATCTCTCCATTCCCACAGATATTTTTTCCCAAACAAAAATAACATGCATAGTTTTGAAAATCTGAAACCATACGAGTCGCTTTCTCCCCCGACCTAACCCCACAAAAGTATAGTTAAAAAAGTATGAGCTCTGGGGCATGAGGCACGTACGTTTACTTGCATACAGGGTGGGCAATTGTCAAAAAGCAGTTCTACCCAGGTAAAGGGCTTTGGAAACTCTGCCCTCCCTCTATGTAGCAGAGTGGACACCAGTGACTACCACTCTGAGTTATGTTTGCTTAAAAAGTTTCTCATGCAGTTAACTTTCTGCCCTGGCCCTCAGAAGGCCCCACAGACTGAAGTCAGCTGTGGACGTGATGGGCTGCTCTCCTCCTAGTCGGAGGGAAGATTATCATGTGGGAGAGAAGGAGAAAGAAAGGATCATGTGTGGGAAGGGAGAAAAGGGTTTAAAACCGGCAGGGGGAGAGGGGGGAGCAATGCTTCCCAGTGCCCATCCATGGCACTGGGCCTGGATCAGCCACAGCAGAAAAGAAAGGTAAATATATGATAATGGAAGAAGACATAACTTCTAGTCCCGCAGGAATGGTAGTCCCAGTCACTGCCAATGGTAATGCCAAATGGCCAGAAGGCCCCTGATTCCAGCGTTCCAAAAGGAGCCCTGGAGCATGGCCCCAGGCCAAAGCCTGTCACAGCAATCACTAGGCTAAGTGAGTTGGGAGGAAATATAAAGGAGAGAACTCCTAATGCTGTGACCCTACAGAGGCCCAAAAAAGCAGGAAGAAAATACCAGTTCCAAAAAAAAAAAAATTTCCCAAAAATGAAACCAGTCTTCAGTGCGCCTTAATGCTAATCAAAGCACCTAAACACAGCTTTAGAACAAAGGTCTTATAGCAACAACAGAGGACATAATCATGGTTTGAAGTGTATTCGGTACAGACTAAAGAGAAAAAATATGGGGCATATGTCATGCAAAGTTAAATATTAAAATAATGTTATATAAGTGTCGAAAGCCAACTTAAAATATCAGTGGTTACTGGCGATAAGACTCCTAGAACATGGTATTATTAAGGATTAGAAACTGGCTAAGAAGTGATAGGCTTCTACCTTAAAGCCATGTCATTACTTGCCAAGCCTTTGCTCAAGCAGTCTCTGGCTCCTTACTTAATTCATCCAGTGCAGCTGCTTGATGAAATAGTCATGGGCTTAAAACAAAAAGCTACACTAAAATATGTTAAAGTAAATACTTTATTTATTTTTTTTTTAACTGTGATATGATTTCAATTTGCTTTGCATGCACTTGCGATTGAAACCCAGCTGTGACAAACATTTCAATACGCACATTCCTAATTTATCACACTTTCCTTCCCTAACCTGCTGCTGTGCTGGGAAACACCTGCTGGCCACCTCCTACACTTCCATACATATTTATTTTTCCTATATCATCTATTAAAATCAAAAAAGCTTGCCAAACCCTTTTTGTTACTGTCAAGTCCCACCATGCATCGCTTCTAGCAAGCTATTCATTTAATTTCTGTACCTGATTTGGGTTTTGGGTTTTTTTTCTATTTAAATGACCAAAGAGAAAGCTATCCAAATATTTCACCTTTTAAATCATTTTTTCTTCTGTGGTCAGCAACTAAGCAGTAAGTGATACTTCTGACTAGCCTCGCTTCATATATCCGGGAGGAGCTTTGGAAGGTTATACTCCCTCCACGAAGTCGGTACAGAACTGGAAGCTAAATATTTTCCAACAATGCCAAGGGCTTAATTTAGTTTGCCAAAAATCAGTTGAGCTGATTTTCAGCCTAATTCAAGCTGGCTATAATTGGGGCACTCAGACTTTGAATGCTTAAAGGTAGCCAGGTAGTGCTGGAAATTGGAGATAACCAAGAAAAAAAAAAAACAAGTTGGCAAACCCCCTCTCCTCCCCCCCTCCCCCAGACAGCCAAAATAAGAGTTACTGCCCCAAGTCCCAACCCCTTTCCTCCTTCCCGATAGCCAAACTTATGGGCCGATACAGATACGGAGCGCACTGTTAACCTGCCATTGGACGCGCGTTTTCCCTTCCCCCTTATTCAGTAAGGGGCGGAAAACGCATGCATGTTGATGGCGCTATTAGTCATTCCCGCGCGATTCAGTAAGTAAAATGTGCAGCCAAGCCGCACATTTTACTTTCAGAAATTAGCGCCTACCCAAAGGTAGGCGCTAATTTCTTCGGGCACCGGGAAAAAGCACAGAAAAGCAGTAAAAACTGCTTTTCTGTGCACCCTCAGACTTAATATCATGGCAATATTAAGTCGGAGGTCCCGAAGAGTAAAAAAAAGTTTAAAAAAAAATTTTTTTAACTGGGCAGGCGGCTGTCGGGTCGAAAACCGGACGCTCAATTTTGCCAGCGTCCGGTTTCCGAGCCCATGGCTGTCAGCGGGCTCGAGAACCTACGCCAGCAAAATTGAGCGTCGGCTGTCAAACCTGCTGACAGCCGCCGCTCCAGGCCAAAAGGAGGAGCTAGGGACGCGCTAGTCGCGGGGCCTAATTTAAATACTGTATTGCGCGCACATGCAAGTGGCCTGTGCGCCCGCCGGGAGAGCTTGTGTTCGCCCGCTCTCCCGCAGACTTTACTGAATCTGCCCCTTTATGCTCACTCTCACCAGTCAAACTTAAAATTAAAGTATTAAAGGGCCCTTAAGTTTGAGGGCACTTTTATTTTAAGCTTGGCTCTCAGGAGGCAGGAAGAGAGAGTACTGGGGAGTGTGGGCATTTTTATTTTAAGTCTAGCAGTTGTAAGGGAGGGAGGAAGGGGGATCAGGGTGGATTGGTGATTAACGGCTAATAAGCTTTAGGCGTGGCTGGTCAAGTTAAGCAGATAGCACTGAAAATCACAGCTAGCTGCTTAAATTTCTTCACTCATCCTAACCTTAGGCCTGGGTCCACCCAGAATTTGAGGAGCCAAATTTAATAGAAGAGTTAATTTAGCAATTCAGCCAAGTACATTTTCATAAGCTTTGATCTAGCCAGTTAAATCATTACTTAGCAGGTTAAATTCTTTTGAAAATTCACGAAAATCATGTTATATTAGCACAATAAAAAGGTATCAATTACAATTTATCTGTTAACCTTTATTTCTACGTATCAAGACGATTAACATGGCAACCTTTTTACTTATCCCTATTCAGCAATAGATGCATAAACATGATTTCAATCTGCAGTGCTCAGTTGCATTCCAGTTTAAAAGGGTACTGTGAAGGGGTATATAGGCCAGGCCATCAGAACACCTTAAAGGACTGGGTCCATCTATCCAGCCCAATCCCCCTTAAGAAATACCCAAGATGGGAAAAACCAGGAAAGAAGGCAATTCCCTGGGGAGGGAAATAAAAATCCAGGCTCATGAAAAAGCATTAGGTCCAGACTGGGAGGAGGAAACTCCCGACTTCAGGGGCGTAGCATCCACAGTGCACAGTGGTGCACAGGCACCACCAACTTTAAAAAAGGGTGTACCATGCACCACACTTTCCACGCTGTCACTAGCCAGATGGAGGGCTAAAATGTCCAGAAATTGTCCGGATTTTAACCCTCAAGTCCAGCGCAGCAGCTACTCATATCTAGTAACTGGCCTGAAGAAGCTGTGGATTCTCTCCACAGCCTTCAGTGGCCTTACACTACCATCGAGAAATTGCCTGCATGCTCTACCTTACTCTGCTGCAGCAACAGCCCATGCCCTGAGTCTCCTCCTTCAGCCACCAGCATCTCTCCTCCCATCCCATTATTATTTGTGATAATTGTGGGTGGATCCTTGGGCTGGTGGCAGATGACCACGCCCACGGGGGAAGATCCCGAGAGGGACCACCAATCAGGCTCAGAGTTGGGAGACAGACACACACTAGTTCTTTTATTAAACTGTTTTAAAGAACCACCAGAGGTGGCAGTAATGAGCTAGAAGAGCCCGGCTGGGCTGTAGTCCCCTCAGGCACTGGAACAGCGATCCCAGGATGGCTGAGCTGTAGAGAATCTGAGATAGTGAGTAGACAGAGTATGTAGAGTTCAGGAACAGAACCTTAATGGTAACACTCACACAATAGTCCCTTGGAACAGCCCAGGAGCTGGAATGAAGTAGGCCCTCAAGGAGCGAGTACCTGGTTCCAGGAAAAGCTCTGAGAGAAAGATGGTAACTCACTGGTGTTGTAGGCAGCGATGACTTCCTGGCAGAAGTTATATTCAGTAGCAGATCCGGGAGCGTGGGCCCTCGAGGAGCAAGTACCAGTTCCAGACTGCGACCTGAAAAGCAAGAGAGAGAGCGAGGCCCCCCGAGGAGCGGGTACCCCTGGTAAAGTCTGAGGAGGCAGAGTAGCAAGGCAAGCAGAGAGCGAATCCCATCCGCAGCGATACCGGGAGGCAGCTAGGTAGGAAACCCTTTGCTAACTCGAATAGCTAGCAAAACAAGAGACCTTAAATATCTGGCGATGATGACGTCATCTCAGGGGGACGCCCCTGAGGTTCGCGCCACAGCTGGTACTTGAGTCGGGGCTGCGCCGCGCGTGCGCGCCTTTAGGCCTCAGGAGAACATGGCGGAAGGCAGCGTCTAGCCGGTCCAGGGACGCCGGAGGTCAGCAAATGACGCCGCAGCATCCAGAGAATGTAGTTTTGCCCAGCCATCCTCACACATGGCAAAAGCATATGGGATGGCCCTTTCTTTCCATTTGTGATGGCATTATGCGCTACACAGCAGTGTACAACAATGTTAGAAACAACATTGTCCTCTTGGAACTATTTGCTTGTGTAAATTAATGCAGAATTATTTTTGAAGTGCTCAGATGTGTGTTGGTATCCCTCTTCTATTCCTTCTCCTCAATCTCTGTCACTATTTCCTCTCCTCCTCTTCCCATCGCCCACAACTCCTGCTACTGCAGCAGCCCCATCTTCACCATCTGTATTCCCCCCCCCCCCCCCCCGTTCATGCTGTTAGCTGAGCTCTGTCAATAATATGCAAGCTAAAAAGTTAACACTTTATCCAAGGCAGATGTTAAAAATTAGACAATAGCAAGATTGCACCAAGTATCTGGAGACAGGGCCAACTTTAGACTAATCAGTGCCCTGTGTGGGTCAAACAGTGTGTTGCATGGGAGAGAGATGTGCAGGTGGCGGGAAACAATGCTTAGAAATACGATGCCTCCAATACTGCTGTCCTGTTGGCAAAGGCAGCAGCAGCAATTTGCCCCCATGGGACTCTGGGGAAGGGTGACACTTAGCTGCCACTCTTCTTCACCCCACTATCATAAGAGGGACAGTGGCTTGTCTTCCGCCCAGCAGATGCAATGGGAGGGGATGCTGGTGCCCCTTAGTGCCTGGCACCCTGCACGACTGCACAGGTCGCACACCCCAAAACACTCATTCCTAATTTGCATATGTTTCTTAATTTTCATCTGCATACATGCTAACATTTTTTGACTGGTTTAGCATCTTCACTGGGGCCTTAGGTATCAATATAAAAGTTTGTTCAGCTAATTTTGGGAACTATCTGGACAAACCTTGGTGTTTGAAATTTTTCTCTCACCACCTGGCTAAAATTTGTCTGCACAAATTTGTCTGAGCAAATTTTAGTCTGTACAAAATTCAGCCAGACTAAAAAAAAGAGTCAGCATTGGGGGTGTTCTCGGAACAATGATATTTGGTGCTGGCCAGCCAAAGTTACCCAGGTAATAACAGGCCTAAAGTTAACCGGACAATTTGGTCTGGTTAACTGTAGATAGCAGAGTTGCTTACCTGTAACAGGTATTCTCACAGGATAGCAGGATGTTCGTCCTCACATATGGGTGACATCATCAGGATGAAGCCCATATGTGAGGGGTCCCCCTTCAGTCTCATGTATAAGAAAAAGTACGTGTGAAAAATAAAATAATAAATCGCAAGCGTACCCAACTCCGCGGGGTAGCGGGTGAGTTTTGTGAGGACTAACATCCTGCTGTCCTGTGAGAACACCTGTTACAGGTAAGCAACTCTGCTTTCTCACAGGACAAGCAGAATGGTAGTCCTCACAAATGGGTGAATAGCGAGCTGAGGATGCCTGAGCAATGTACCAAAGGCACCCAAAGACATGCAACAGGCACAACAACAGGGGTGGTTTTGGATAAGAGGGCAGCCTGAAATTCCCAGCGGGCTGTTGGAAGGAAGTTGGGTATTAAGCTGAGAATAAATTGCGTAGAACTGTCTGGCCAAAGTTAGAGTCTTGGGTGCCAGCCTTGTCCAGGCAATAATGAGCTGCAAAGGTATGGAGAGAACTCCATGTAACAGCCCTGCAGATGTCAGCAAGAGGAACAGACTGAAGGTGTACTACCGACGTTGCCATTGCTCTAATGGAGTATGCTTTAACACGTCCCTGGAGTAGAAGGCCTGCTTGTTGGTAGCAGAAGGAAATACAGTCCGCCAGCCAGGAGGACAGGGTCTGCTTTCCCACCGGGATTCCCAGTTAAATTTTATCAAAGGAGACAAATAGCTGGGTGGACTTCCTATGGCCTGCAGTGCATTCCAAATAAAAGGCTAGCCCATACTTGCAGTCCAAGGAGTGCAGAGCCCGCTCACCTGGATGTGAGTGGGGCTTTGGAAAGAAAGTAGTCAAAACTATGGATTGATTTAAATGGAACTCAGAGACTACTTTCAGTAGAAATTTAGGATGATTGCGAAGGACCACCCAATCATGAAGAAATTTTGTGTAATGGGGGTAAGTAACCAGCGCCTGTAGCTCACTGATCCTGCGAGCAGATGTCAAAGCAAGAAGGAAGAGTACCTTCCAAGTGAGATGCCATAACTCGCAGGGGTGCAGAGGCTCAAACGGAGGTTTCATGAGTCGAGCTAACACCACATTAAGGTCCCAAGCAGGGGCCAGAGGACGGAGAGGGGGGCTTGAGGTGCAGTAAGCCCTTCATAAAGCACACTACTAAGGGTTGTGTCGAAATAGAAACATCTACTGTACCCTTATGGAAGGCGGCCACCACACTGACATGCACTCTTATGGAGGAAGTTTGCAGACCCGACTCCGCGAGGTGCCAGAAGTAGTCTAGAAACTCCGTTGTGGGGCAGGTAAAAGGATCTAACTCCTTTGAAGTGAACCACAACGAAAATCTTTTCCTTTATAGAACGATAAGATTTTCTAGTAGAAGGCTTTTGTGAAGCTACCAGGACCTGGGATACAGAGTCCGAGAGGTTAAGAGGCCGCAAGAGTAGCCTTTCAACATCCAAGCTGTCAGCGACAAGGTCTAAAGGTTGGGATGGTGCAGTTGTCCGTTCTTCTGAGATATCAGAGACGGATCTGTGCCCGGGCGAATTTGTGGGCAGACTGAGAGGTCGTGAAGGATGGGAAACCAAACCTGACGTGGCCAGTAGGGGGTTATGAGAATAATGAGGCCCTTGCTCCGATGTAGCTTCACGAGAGTCTTGCTGATGAGAGTAAGTGGGGGGTAGGCATACAGGAGACCTGTTGCCCAGGAGTGGGTGAAGGGGTCTCTTGGTGGAGTTTTGTGACTGATGTAGGGAGCAGAAGTTCTCCACCTTGTGGTTGTGAATCGATGCAAAGAGGTCGATGGTCAGATATCCCCACTTCTGAAAAATGTGCTCCACCACCGCGGGGTTCAGGGACCACTTGTGGGGCTGAAATGTATGACTGAGTTTGTCTGCTAGAACATTGTCCATGTCCGCCAGGTAGGTCGCTCTCAGTAGCATGGAATGAGATAAAGCTAAAGCCCAAATTTGCGCTACTTCCTGACACAGTAGGTAGGAACCGGTTCCACCCTGCTTGTTGATGTACCACATCGCTACTTGATTGTCTGTTTGGATTAGATTGCTTTCTTGGATAAGCAATCCTTGAAGGCTTGAAGGGCATATCTGATCACCCTGAGCTCCAGAAAATGTATCTGATGTTGTGCTTCTGCTGCAGACCAGGTTCCCTGAGTTTGCAGGTGGTTGACATGTGCTCCCCACCCTAGAGTGGAAGCATCTGTTGTCAGAATTATCTGAGGTTCTGGAGCTTGAAATGGTAACCCTCTGAGCAGGTTGGACTCTTGGATCCACCAAGCCAGGGAAAGATGAAGCTGCCTGGTGACATGGACAATGTTGGACATTGGATGGTGGGTCTGAAACCACTGGGATTTTAATGTCCACTGTGTTACTCGCATGGCAAGTCGAGCCATCGGTGTAACATGGACAGAGGACGCCATGCATCCTAACAAGATGAGAACATGACGAGCAGTCATGGCTCGGTGAGAATGCACAGTGTGTGCAAGCACTGCCAGCTTATAAGCTCGTTCCCTGGGAAGGAAAGCTTTCGCTTGGATAGTGTTGAAATCTGCTCCGATAAAGGAGAGGGACTGGGATGGAGTCAGATTGGATTTTTGATAATTAATTAGAAATCCCAAGGACAGTAGTAGCCGCAAGGTGAGATAGAGGGATTGAAGAACCGCCTCCGCAGACTGAGCCCTCAGTAACCAGTCGTCTAGATAAGGATAGATGTGAGTGCCTAGTAACCTTAAGTATGCGGCTGTTACTGCCAGGCATTTCATGAAGACACAAGGGGCCGATGCCAGGCCGAACGGAAGCACTCGGTATTGAAAGTGCTGGTTTCCGATGAGGAACCGGAGGTATTTTCTGTGAGACGGGGTAATTGCTATGTGCATGTGCGCGTCTTTTAGATCTAGAGAGCAAAGTCAATCTCCCTGTTGGAGAAGAGGGAGTAGAGAACCTAAGGTTACCATTCTGAACTTCTCCTTCCGAAGGTGTTTGTTTAGCGCATGAAGATCTAGAATGGGGCAAATGCCTCCAGTCTTTTTTGGTATTAAAAAATAGCGAGAGTAGAAGCCTTGTCCCCTTTGCAAAGGTGGAACTTGTTCTATGGCGTTGGCCCATAGGAGGGAACCTATCTCCTCCTGTAGGAGTTGAGAGTGGTCGGTGGAAGTCCATCCTGGCCGAGGTGGAGAGTCAGATGGTATGGAGAGGAAGTTTAGATGGTAACCTTGAGCTACGACCGACTGGATCCACTGATCTGTGGTGACCTTGTGCCACATGGTGGTGAAGTGGCAAAGCCGGCCGCCAACTGGCAGGGATGGCAGAAGTGGAAGACGACAATCGCTCTCTAGCGGGGAGTCAAAACCCTGAGGCAGGGCCAGGTTGCGCAGGTGACTGTGTCTTCTGAGGCCTGGGTTGCCAAGATGGAGGCTTCTGATAGGCCTAGATGGATGAGACTGAGCTAGTGGAGGGTAGTATCTCCGTGCCTTGTAAGTAGATCTCTTCGCCTCTCTTCTGAACAGCCATTTAGAAGAGGTAGAGAAGTCAGCATGCACAGCTGAGAGCTGTCGCAGCGTCTCATTATGATCTTTGAGTTGTGCGGCAGTTTCTTGGATCTTCTCGCCAAACAGATTGTCTCCTGTGCAGGGGAGGTCTGCTAAGCGGTCCTGTACCTCTGGGTGTAAATCCGAGGATTTCAGCCATGCCCTCCCTCCTTGCATTTATTCCGGCTGCTGATACCCTGGAAACCGTATCAAAGATGTAGTAAGCAGATCTTACCTCATTCTTTTTCACTCAACGCACAATAAAGCTCTGGAATTTGTTGCCAGAGGAGGTGGTTAGTGCAGTTAGTGTAGCTGGGTTCAAAAAAGGTTTGGATAAGTTCTTGGAGGAGAAGTCCATTAATGGCTATTAATCAATTATACTTAGGGAATAGCCACTGCTATTAATTGCATCAGTAGCATGGGTTCTTCTTAGTGTTTGGGTAATTGCCAGGTTCTTGTGGCCTGGTTTTGACCTCTGACCCAGCATGGCAATTTCTTATGTTCTTACCTGCATCAAAGCCCTTTTTTTATAATGGAGTTCAGTTGGTCTTGGAACTGATCCGGGAGAGAATCAGAAAATTCCTGCTGAATTGGCTCACATAAAGTTGATACGAGAGATTAACATAGAGCCATGAAAATCTCTACTCACAAAAGCATCGAGGAATTTTTTTAATCTTTTCCAGGAGTTGCAGAAGAATGAGGCCGTAGTCTCCTGGCATACTTCTGGGCAGATTCTACCACCACTGAATGATGGGACAACTGAGTTTTTTGGAAGCCACTCGCCAACTGGATCAAATAGGTAGCATCAGTCTTATGGTTGACCGGTGGGCCTGTACCTCGGTGTTCCCAATTGCACTGCAGGAGATCAAGCAGTACATCATGAACCGGGATGGACATTATTTCTTTCGGTGTGTCAACGAACTGAAGGACTTCCAGCATCTTCTGCCTGGAGTCTTCTTCAGTTTGAAGGGCAAAAGGTATAGTCTCCGACATTTCCTTAATAAAATTTATGAAGGAGAGGTCCTCTGGTGGAGATCTACGTCTTTCTTCAGGTGGAAAAGGCTCAGATGGTATATCACCAGTGTCGTGGGAATTGGAAGAGTCATTGGACCACGGTTGGTAAGGTTGATCCCCAGCATCCAACAGTGGCCCAGATGGCAGTAAGGGACCTTCTCCGGCTGGAGGAGGTCGAGGCACCGAAGGCATCAAGGTTGGCATTGGCAAAGGACAAAGGGGCACTGAAGGAATCAATGACCTAGGTAGACACCTCGGTGGAAATGCTCCAGAAGGCCCTGAAACCGGGTCTGGCATCAATGGACCCTCCTCGTCCGAGGAGAGATGAATGGGCGTCGATGGACCAAGCGGTATCGGTGTTTTTTTTCAGTGCCGATGGCAGAGCACCGATGAGAAAGTCTAGTTTGAGAATCAGAGCAAGCATCGGTGGTATCAGTTCCGGAGTTGGTACAGGAACTGGCATCGATGGCTTCAGAAGGCCACGGAGGGCCTGCAACACTGCTTCTTGAACCATCCGGTTCAATTCCTCATGGAACACTGGTGTGGTTAATACCAGGTCTGGAGTAGGAGGCAGGGATGGCATCGCCGGAGAATCCACTGGTCCCAGTGGAGTCTCAGCTGCCGTGCCCACAGAAGGCAGAGAACGCCTCGGTGTACCCGGCTCAGAGGAGGTTGGGGGCTCCTCAGCATCGGCCTTCTTCGGTGGCTCGATGGATTTTGAAGACTAAGCCACCGGTGCACCCGGCTCAGACGGCACAGATTTTTGATGCCTATGCCGATGCTTCTCCCGATGCTCGGCTTTCGCTGTGGCTGGCACCGAGGACATAGACCCAGAAGTCTTCGATGTCGACCTAGAGTCATCGGTGTCCGACCGATGCTGCGACTTGGCTGTGATGGCGCCGATGACGTGGAAGCCTGAGATAGTGGTTGCTGCTTTGTATGAAACAAAGCCATTTTTTCTAACCGAGCCCGACATCCCTTTGGGATCATTTGGGCGTAGTTGGTACATGAGTCCACGTCATGGGTAGGGCCCAGACAAAGTACACAAACCTGGTGAGGGTCTGTGATAGACATTGTCCTAGGACAATCAGGGCACCAACGAAAACCTGTCGTCATCGTTGCCGTCGAAAATTTAGGCTGCGCGCTGTCGGTGCCGGTCAGGCCAATAACTGGTAACAGACGAGAACCGACCAAAAAACAGGGTGAAACTTACCATACAGATGTGGTTATTGATGGCGAAGAAGGTTCACCCCGGATGGGGTGAAAACGTTTGCAAATTTTTAAAGAAATTCCTGAAGAAAATTTCCTGTCAGGAATGTGCGAGAGAGCTCCTAACTCCGCGTGGCTAAAGCTGCGCAGAAAAAAAGAGACTGAAGGGGGACCCCTGCTAGATGCAGGGTTGGTACCATGCTGGGCATGCTCAGTGGTGCCAGTTAAAGTTCTAGAAACTTTGACAAGTGTTCCATGATTGGGCTCCATCCTGATGATGTCACCCATATGTGAGGACTAACATCCTGCTTGTCCTGTGAGAACAGATATTCAGCTCAAATTTTCAGGCTGAAGATTAGGAAAGGTAACAGGACAGGTGTCCAGTTATTCATGTACAGCTTAAGTTAGCAGTCTTAGTGCATATCATGCAATTTTGAGTTTGGGTGCTAAATGGCCTTAGCATGAGGACTATGCTTTAGTACATAAATGCCCCATGGTCAACTTTCAAAGGGTTTAGTTGTTGTAATTTTAGAAGTTAGGGGGCTTAAATCAGCCCCTTTGAAAACTGTACTAAGCTGCACTCCTAAATTTAGGTGGCCAAGAAATGGGCGAAGTCAGAGATGAATTAGGGAAGCAAATTAGCAGCTTGGCATTGATCTTCGGTACAAGGCACCTAACTTAGCACCCAAACTTAAGTGAATTTTAAGTAAAAAAAAAATGTAGATGCTTTAGTTCAGCACAAAATTATCCTAAATCCAAAACTTGGCTGTCTGGTTTCAAGTGACCTTCATATGGTGCCACTACTAGCTTTATGGCTATTCACGTGATGTGCCCTGTGAGCACTAGGGCTTTGTAATCATTAGCTCACTTGAAATACAGGTTTTTTTTTATGATTCTTCCGTATGAAGAACTCAGCATTTTATGAAATCAAGACCTTTAAGAGATAATTTTCAAAACACTTTACACAAGTAAATGGGCTTTTAAAAATTGCTTTTTTTGTGTGCGCAGTTCCTTTAAAAATTCAATGTATAGGGCTGCAACTTCAAAAAATTTTACAAATGTAAATGGTCTTTTGAAAATTGCTATGACATATATTGCTTTTACCCATGTCACCCCTTGAAAATTCACTTCTTAGTTATTAATCACAAAGCAATAACTAAGCAATAACTTATAAAATAGGGTGACCATTACCCTATTGCATTCATGGAGATATAACCCTACATGATCAGCCTATTATAAAAGGTTGTTAACCTGAAGTTTCTTTCACATATGAGATGCCCCTTAAGAAATGGCTACAGCAAAGAAAGTTGACTCCACAACCTGCACTTCAGCTGAAAAAGAATCTCTATATAAGGCCCAACAGGAGAACCTCAGATGTACAATGACTGATCCCTTTTTTTTTTTTGTTTGTTTCTTTTTCAAAAGATCACCAACAAAGCTATTCTAATTATACCAGTAAATATTTCATGATCCCAGCCACATCCATTGAGAAAGTAATACTGTTGGGGGCTCACAATAGGAACAAAACATTATTAAATTATTCAGCTTCACTTTTAAAACACTCTCAGACTAATGCAAAATCACGTGCATAAAAAAACGTATCTCCAAATTGGGTGCCCGTTTTTTCAACATGTGCACATCCACCTCTCCTGAGCGCATGCTGCTATATTTTAATGAGTTGTGGTGTTAAAAAGGACATGCTCGGCTAAAATTGTGCATCCCTAATGCTCAAAAGCATCAGGAGACACGGCTGTGCAAGGGCCAGGAAAATGGACGTCCATTTTATCCCGCCCCAGATAACACATGCACAATATATGCACAAGCCTGCAGTGTGTATATTGTGCGCCCAGACATTTTTTTTTTTGTAATCGAGCCCTTACATTTTTTTTCCCTAATTTTAAGCGCCGCAAGCAGTAGAACTTAATATCGCAACAATACTAAGTCGTAGGAACCACAGAGACAAGTTTTTTTTGTTTTTTCCTTTGCTCTGGACTCCCGGTGTGACTGTCCGTTCCAGGGCCGGCATTAAATTTGCCACCTTAAAAAGGGTGCATTGGTCGACCGGTGATTTTTTGCATCAGGGGTAATAGTTAATATCCTCATCTACATGGCATTTACATGTGATGAGCACTATTAGCTATGTGTTTTGTTTGGATGCACGTTTTGGATGTGTTAATCCCCTTATTGCATCAGATGTTAGTCTAGCCCGTCCAAAACACACGTCCAACCATGGGTTAACCTGTGCGCTAGTTTGAGCACACTTTATTACATTGGCCGCTCTGGGAGTAAAACAGTGTTAACTCAGCCTATGGGAAAATGGACCATAATAAACCAGTCCTGGAAAAATCATTTGAAATTTAAAACAAAAGATCTTCTTGACTTTTTTTGTGATAGCAAATTTAATCTGTTTATGCATGAAATATGAAATATTTCACAGCCCTTGAGAATCATGGTGACAGAATAAAGTGCCAATGGCATTATTAAATTATTCAACTGTAATATATTATTAATGTAGCCTGGTTGCACCCCTGCTTTCTGCTAGCACAGGTCCTGGATTCTGCTCTGCAGCAGAGGATGATGTCTGCCCCCCTTTTCTGTTCTTCACAATCAGCTCCAATGATACTCCTCTCGCTCCTCCCCAGCAAGAGTACTGGTGGTGCTGCCCCAGGACAACATTTGTAAAATACACAACACCCTGACATTCTGCAAGGTTAGACAGAAATGGTAGCTGAAACCCATCAACGTGCATAAGATATATTATACAATGAAGAGTTGTTTGATGTAATTTTCTGTTCCTTGTTCTGTGTAAACCGAAGTGGTATGCACAAGTGCATGAACTCCGGTATATAAAAGCCTTTAAATAAATAAGAGTTAAACTAGGGAATTGCCCTTTCCCTAGTCCACCTGTATGCGGCTAAAAGTACATGCAAGCTGAAGGAAGGCATACTTTTAACCATGGTGAAAACTGGCAGAAGTGAAGTTTCAAAGGGAAACACCGCAGAGAATTTAGCGTTGAAAATGAGACTGCAAGTCCATGGATCCATAGTACCTACAAGTTTCCTGGGGCAACATTCAAGCACACACACTGGGGCCTATGACATTAAACTTGGGATAAACAATTTTTTAGCAAGCACATGTAAAAAAAATTGGAGCGCACATTCTAAAATGACATTTAACATGAGATTTACAATATTTGTTATTACACCGTAGAGCATGCATACTAACAAACATGTAACACTAAAAGTTATGGCATCACCTTGCTATAGCAGCCTGATTGCCATAACAACATTGTAAATGACAGCAGATAAAGACCAAAATGAGTTATTTATTTACATTCTGCTTTTCATTTCGGCACTTCAAAGCAGATTACATTCAGGTACTGTAAGTATTTCCCTATCCCCAGAGGGTTTACAGTCTAATTTTGTACCTGAGGCAACAGAGGGTAAAGTGACTTGCCCAAGGCCACAAGGAGTGGCAGTGGGATTTAAACCCTGGTTTCCCTGGTTTGTAGCCCACTGCTCTAACCACTAGGCTATTCCTCCATTCATGATTATTCAGTCTGCCCAGCAAAGTGTTTAGGATTGTAACTGCTGCTCTGTGCAGGTAACCCCTGTGCCCTTTGTTTAGGGTGCTACAATGCACACATGCTAACTTGAGAATGCTTTGTCCCCGTTTCCTCACAGCTTTGCTTGAAAATTACATAAACGGAAGCCCAACATAGAGAGTTGGTTGTCAGTGCTGAGGAGAGGAATAGGACAGCAACTGACCCCAGGAACAGAGGTTGAACGACAACAGTGAAACTAAGGAGCAGAAGAGAAAACAGGCACCTGCATGGCTTGTGGTGTCTTGCATGCCTTTTGTTGTTTTGGATGCCTTTTGTGTGTGACCTCGCCATAGTCTGTCCATTGCTTCACATCTATGGACCAGAGGGTGTCTTCTCAGTCCTCTGTGCCTGTAAGTCTTGAAAGAGCAGTTAGAGAAAACATGGTTTTGTGATAACTATGTTGTGCCTGTTGGTCGCAGACGGCTGCAACCTTTGCTGCTCACCTCATTTTGCCCTGTAGCTCTGGATTCTGGCAAAGATGGACACATCTGCCTCTGCACACCGACCTCCCTGGCGTTCCCGGGACGGTGTGGGCGATCCCGGTCGCCATCTTGAATCTATGTAACTTAGGGCGCCCACCTGCCTCAGTCTTATCCACGTCATGGCGGGAACCTCAGGGGCGTCCCCTCCGCATGACGTCACTGCCTACGTGTACTTAAGCCTACCAGACCTTCCTACCTACGAGTTAGCAAGGATTCTATCTTGCTCAATTCCTTCCTCAGAGACACTTCACCTCGCTGTTCCTGCGTTCCAGACTGAGTGACTCAGGTACCCGCTCCTCGGGGCCTTTGCTGCACTCAGGGCTATCCGCTCCTTGGAGAGCCTTCTCTATGTGTCTCACATTCACCAGCCTAGAGAGTACCTCTCGCTACTTCTACGGACGACCCTTCAGTGTTTCTTGCTCCGGGTCTCCGTTGCTGCTACGACTATATCTCTACTGCTACACTACGGAGTGAGTACTAGACCTGATCTGCAACTCTGTTTCTCTCGGGTTACCCCACTCTGCGGACCACTACCGGATCCATGCTGCCTTGTGCCTGCTACCAACATCTATCTCCGGCCTACCCTGTGCTTTGGACCACTACCGGAGCTACCACACACAAGAGCTACCAAGAGAGAAGTACTACCCGGGTTACCCCGCTCTGCAGACCACTACCAGAGAATCCATCTCAGGTCTTCCTACTCTGGACTGAGCTTACTAACCTGCTCCTCGGGTCTTCTCTTGCTGTATAATAAATATATCTCTGACTCCTGTGTCCATCACTGCTGAGACCCCACCTGTTGTGGAGAATCCCCACAGGGCTCCTCCCTGTGGGTGAAGTCAGTTCTCTCCACGACCCAAGGGCCCACAAACCAAGTTCAAGTATAACAAACTAATGTGCATGCACATGGAAGATGTGTGAGAGATGAAAGTGTGGATAGGTGTAGAGTGAGGAGGGCATGGGGATTTCAGGAGGAGAGTGGAGGCTACAAGGAGATGGCCCACTTAGAGGCAGAGAGAGAGAGAGAGAAAGAGAGAGGAGTACTGAGGGGAGGGCATGGGCTCTGGTCAGGTAAGAGGCATAGAAGAGGAACACTACATAGCCTAGATGAGGTCCATTAGATGCTGAGTGGAAGAGCGAAGTACAGCACAGCAGAATGAGAAAGCGATGAGAGAAGGGAAAGGGTGAAGAAGAAGAGAAAGGGGAAGAGGATAGGCCAAAAATGACAGTGATGGTAAGTACAATCAACCCAAGAAATGTGGCACTTTACTGTAGGAAAAAAAAACCAACCGTATTCTGAAGCTGATCTTAAAGACCTTACAGGTCGATCCAGTAAAGTGTGCTCCGTCGGAGCGCACTGTCACCCTGCTCTGGACGCGTGTTTTCCCTTACCCCTTATTCAGTAAGGGGAGGAAAACACGCGGCCCACCCGCGGCACCTAATAGCGCCCTCAACATGCAAATGCATGTTGATGGCCCTATTAGGTATTCCCGAGCGATCCAGTAAGTAAAATGTGCAGCCAAGCCGCACATTTTACTCTAAGAAATTAGCGCCGCCCAAAGGTCGGCGCTAATTTCTTCCGGCGCCAGGGAAGTACACAGAAAAGCAGTAAAAACTGCTTTTCTGTGCACCCTCCGACTTAATATCATAGCGATATTAAGTCGGAGGTCCCCAAAAGTAAAAAAAAGAAAAAAAAAAAAAAAAAAAATTTTTAATTCGGCCCGCGGCTGTCGGGCCGAAAACCGGACGCTCAATTTTGCCGGCGTCCGGTTTCCGAGCCCGTGGCTGTCAGCGGGCTCGAGAACCGACGCCGGCAAAATTGAGCGTCGGCTGTCAAACCCGCTGACAGCCGCCGCTCCAGGCCAAAAGGAGGCGCTAGGGACGCGCTAGTGTCCCTAGCGCCTCCTTTTCCTCGTTTGCACCGCGTCGCCTAATTTAAATACTGGATCGCTCGCACCGGCGAGGGGCCGGTGCGCGTGCCGGGAGAGCGGGCGTTAGTCCGCTCTCCCACGGACTTTACTGGATCGGGCTGTTAGTGTGCTCTTTGGGAGAGACTCCACAAGGAAATCCCTGGCAGCAAAGGAGCACATTTGGAAACACATAATATCAGACATCAACAGCCACAGGACAAAAGCACAGGTGAAACCTCACTATCGGGCCATTAAATCTGATCTCCGAGAAGTCCACAAATATCTGTGCCCATCAGGAGGCAGAAGGTGGACATGCCTGCTCCATTTGCTTCACACCACTGGAACAATGCCTCAACCTCAGCAGCAGTACATTAGAGGCAGGCTGGTGAGGACTTATCTGCATTACAGAACACACATTAGGAACACAAAGGAACAATTCACAAATTCTTTCACGGGATTATCTACAGCACCCAACCCAACTATTGAGGCTGTAAAGATTATAGGCCTAATGGGTACTGGACTGTTTGGGAAGGGTTGGGGCAAACCTGGGCTACAATCTCTGAGGAAGGTTAGGGGCTTGGTGGGGCACTAACAAATTTCAGATCAAGGGAATCCTCTTTCCCCACCCACCCCCCCTTCACCTTCTCACACACACAGAGGATTGATTCATTATTCCACGGCTGATCCTTCTGAGAGATGTCTTTCATGTTTTGCATTATTTTATGTCCTATTGATAGCCAAAGGTTTAATTTGCTTCATCACTTCCAAAGCAGATCAGTAAAAATCATCATAGTATTTTCCCCCTCCCACTCTATCTAATGCATTATTTTATGATGCCAACGGTTAAGGAGTGCACATTTACAAAAAAAAACCTCATTTGATAATGCTAGAATAAACAAATTTATAGCACTTGCTTCCAGAAATAGTTAATTTCCTTATTCTCCCTGTAAATAATGTCTGCTATAATACAAGCTCATAGAGAACACTCAAACAAGGACACATTTGTTATTCAATCAAAGGGGTTTTGAATTCAGAGAAGGAAACTCCTCCCTTGAGTAGAAGGGAGAAAGTCCTGGAACTCCAGCAGAGAATCATCAGCTCACATTTAGACCTATGCAATAATCTGCATCTTATTGATAAGGTAAAGAAGGTTGAAGAAACAGGTAGTGCCTATTATGATGTGTAATTGATTGGGTGGAGAAGGATTCTTACTGTTATAAAGAGAGAACATTTAGGCGCGCACACACACACATTCTCTCTTGCTATCTTCCCCCCTCTCCATGGATGACCTCAGCACTCTCCCCTCTATCCCCAAGTCTGATGCCAATTCTCTCTCCTTGGCTAGACACAGGCACACAAGGTAAGTGCAAGAATGTCACTCAAAAGAGAAAAGCCCTTTGCTTTCTTCTCCAGACCCTCCCCTCCCAGGCAGCAGGGAACAGAAGGGAAGTTAGTAGGGCTGAGGTTGGAAAAGACTAATCAGACATAGAAGAACTACTCTGCTCCCTAATCCAGCCCCTCTCTTCCTGTTGCTCCCCATCCCCTCCTGTTTCCTGCAGGAGGAAAGGAGTAAGTTTGGAGTGGACAGGGAAAAGCAAAGAAGGGAAGAACTATTCTGCTCCCTAATCCAGCCTCTCCTCCCAGGCAGTCTGCAGGGAACAGGATGGAATAGGTCAGGTTCCCCAAGTATATGCACACAACCTGAGCAGCAGGAGCACTGATTCTCCTAGCATAAGCAGGATGGTAATCCTCAAAGATGGGTGACATCATCAGATGGAACCTGGCACGTAAAAAGTTTGTCAAAGTTTCTAGAACTTTGACTGGCACATTGAGCATGCCCAGCATTCCACTATCCAGGCATCCACGTGGGGTCCCCCTTCAGTCTCTTTTTTTTCCACGAAGTAGTTGCCTCGCGGTTCTGGAGCTTTGCTCTTCTAAATTTCTTCAAGTCTTCCCAGTCGTTTTCCATTTTTTTCTGCGCCAGGTCCCTCTTCTCTGGTTGGTGCCCCGTCCAGTGGCATGGTAGGTATTGTTTTCTACCTTTGTTGTGGTCGATTCCGGGCATGTCGCTTCTCGGTAGCCAACGGCCATCGACCGCTCACTGGCTGTTTTTTCATGGCATTGTCCAGTTTTCGACTGTGCCCCCCCCCCCCGTGGACCATGTCTATTACTGATCCACACGAGGTCCGTATCATCCTCTTCCTGGGGGTGTCGCACGATGTCCGGGGGGTGTAATCTGTGCGATCACGTGACACCCAAGGGTCGTTGTGCCCAACTGGATAAGATGGATAAGCTTTTTGGCCCCAAAAAGTCTCATCTATCCACTCCGGCATCAGGGGCATTGACACCTAGAAGCCGAGGGGTACCATTGGATACACCATCCTTTTCCACTCCCCCTGCAGGCCCATCTCAAGAGACAGGAGCCAGAGATAGGCCGTCTCCGATGTCATCGCACTCCAAGACATCGGGAAAAGACTGGGCTGAGCACCGCCACAAATACAGTCACTCATAGCAGTCTATGAATGGCCCTGAATCTGGTGCGGCATTGGCAACCGCCGTGCCACCACCGAAGTGGCCCCAATGTGAAGAGGCATCATCCTCTATCAGACCTGGGAGTGCTAGGTCTGATATCGGTGCTGGGCATCGAGCCTCCTCGGGGCTCTGGTGATGCCTCCTCCTCATTCCATTTTAACTTCACCGGACTTCCAGGAGGAGTTGGACTGCAGGGTTCAGATGGTGGTGCTCCGAGCCCTACTGGGTATCAAAGTGCCACTGGCACTGGGTCCCATGCTGGTGATCTACTGGCGCCCCTGCTAGAGCATATGGACATCCTCTTAGGCATCCTTCCGACGCAGCCAGTGCCCAGAGGACCGTCAATTCCTCAGGAGCAATACCCATCACTGTGCTCCTTACGTCTGACCATCCATGTATTGCAATCTCTGGGATTTGTCATCAATTACCCCAAGTCCCACCTCTGTCAGGAGGCAGTACAGATTTGATCCTGGGCTCTGTTGCAGGGCACGTTTCTGAGAGCAATGTAACTTGCCGGAGCAGAGAATGTGGTGGCGGACCATCTGAGTCGAGTGTTCCAGCCACATGAGTGGTCACTGGACCCAGCAGTGGTGGCCCAGATCTTCCACTGGTGGGGAACTCCAGACATGGATCTCTTTGCCTCCCCCTACAACTCCAAGGTGAGCAAATTCTGTCCCCTGTTCTAGACAGATGGACTTCCAGCCTCAGATGCCTTTGCCCATCATTTTGACAAGGATCTTCTGTATGCATATCCTTCGCTTCCACTGGTCATGAATACTCTCCTGAAGCTCCAACAGGACCAAGGGACATTGATCCTGGTACCTCCTTATTGGCCAAGACAGGTCTGGTTCCCGTTCCTGCGGGACCTGTCAGTCAGAGAACCCATCCATCTGGGGATTTCGCCCAATTTGATCACACAGAATCGGGGCAGACTGTGCCATCTGAACTTCTGGGCATTAGCTTTGATGGCCTGGATGTTGAGCGCCTAGTCCTGCAGCCCCTGGACCTCTCTGACGATGTGTCTCAGGTGCTGGTAGCTTCCAGGAAGCCTTCCACCAGGAAGTCTTACCACCTAATGTGGAGGAGGTTCTCAGTCTGGTGCGAGGGTCATGGACTGGATCCCTTCGCCTGCCCCACTCCGAATTTGCTGGACTATCTGTGGCACCTCTTGGAGGCTGGATTAAAAACCATCTTGGTCAGGGTGCACCTGAGTGGCATCAGCGCATACCATCAAGGAGTTGCTGGTATGCCCATTTCTGTCCAGCCCATTGTGGGGCTATTTCTGTGGGGCTTGCTTCAGGTGAAGCCTCCCCTTCAGCCTCCTATGGTGTCCTGGGACCTCAATGTAGTATTGGTGTGGCTCATGCATGACCCCTTTGATAGGGGTAGTCCTGCGGTCGCACCCTAAGTTTCTGCCTAAGGTGGTGACTGATTTTACATCTTAATCAGTCCATCATTCTGCCCCCCTTTTTTCTGAGGCCCCATTCTCACCAAGGCGAACAGGCTCTGCACAATTTAGATTGCAAGAGGGCTTTAGCTTTCTATCTTGAGCACACAGCAGGCCACAGGCGGTCCACACAACTCTTTATATCCTTCGAAAAGAACAGGCTGGGTGTTGCGGTGGGCAAACAAACTCTGTCCAACTGGCTAGTGGAATGTATCTCCTTCTGATATGCGCAGGCGGGCCTTCAGCTTGGAGGCAGAGGCTCATTCTGTGAGAGCCATGGCGGCATTGGTTGCCCACTTGCGAGCAGTTCCCATTGCCGAAATCTGCAAGGCCATAATGTGGAGGACAACCAAAGCAAATTATCAGGGATGCAGGTCCCCTCCAACAATCACTCCACTTATACTCCACATTAAGGCTTAATGCAACAGGGACCAGAGCTTCTGCAGTTTGTCTCCTGGCACCCTAGATATCATATTGACTGAATCGAGCTCTGTTGTCAAGAATTTAATTACCATAAATGGGCCTTCAGTTTTTTCGTAAGAGGCATGCCAAACTCCCTGGCAATGTCCTGAAATGTATTGAGTAACAGGGAACATGCTTATGAGTCCCTTGGCATGATAAATAAAAAATTGTTGAGGTAGTGTATGATGTGGTTCAAACCTGATCAATGAGCCGTGACCCAGTGCAGAAAGGAACTAAATAGCTCGAAGTACGCACATGAGATGGCAAACCCTATCAAAATAGTACACGTTGCAAAACTTAAAAGCCAACAAGGGAAAGCTGCAAGGATAAATAGGGAGACGCCAGAATGCAGATTCAATGTCCACGTTTGCCATCTGAGCACCGTGATTGCATTCCAGGAATAAAATCAAATGATACATATTGCACAGTACACTCGTCTGCTGGCAAGCGGTCGTTCACTGACATGACAAGCTCTGTACAAGCAGGAATTTCCCCAGCTCTTTCTTTGAGACAACTGCTAAGGGCAAAAGCATCATCTCGCTAAATGATGGAAGGCAAAATGGGCCTACCATCCTACCCATAGCTAGCTTGGCGTCCGGCTTTTGTTGTACAATCTCTGCCTATTGGACCACCAAGGAGACATTTTTGAAATAGCTGGAGTCAATTGGGCCCTGGAAAGGAATGATGAACCATTCTTGGAAGCCGTCCGCCAATTTCTGCACCTGTCTCCTTCTGGGATAAAGATTCAACCAATTTTGCATCATGCTGAAATTCACCGGGGATGGAGTTTTGCCAAATTCAGTAAACTCAACTTGATTTCCCATTACTCCCAGCAGTCTTCTTCTTTGTGCATCTACTCGCAGGATGTGGAGCAGAACAAATTGCTTAAACTTGCAGTCCTGGAAGCTGCATGACGATTTATTAAATCTCCAGCAAGTGTTGTTAATACTGTGTACCTGTCCTCTGCTTGCTTACCGCTCTTTGATGAAGGCCGTGTATGTGTCCCTATGTCTGTTGCCTTATTAGTCATTTGCTTGAGCCATAGACTAGCATCTTGAGTTCCCCAGGATATGAAGTGATTCTCCTCCATTTTGTACCCTGAAGCATTTGTCACAGTTGAGCCATGCCCACCATCATACTCTTTGTATGCCTCAAGAATAATCTATACTAATAAACGAAGCTTGACCGACGTGCCGCAAATGCGCAGTAGAGACCAGCTCTACCGCGCATGTGCGGGCGAGCACGTCGGTCTGAGCCAGCGTCAGAAAAAAAGAAAAAACAATGGCGGCGTCCAGTGGCAGCGGCAGCGGCGTTGGGTGGCGGCGTCCGGTGGTAGCGGCGGCGGGTGGCAGCGGCATGGCGGCATCCAGCGGCGGCGGCGTTGGGTGGTGGCGGCGTCCGGTGGTAGCGGCGGCGGCGGCATTGGGTGGCGGCGGCGGCGGCGTCCGGTGGTAGCGGCGGCGGCGGCAGGTGGCAGCGGCATGGCGGCGTCCAGCGGCGGGTGACAGCGGCGGCTGCGGCAGCGAGGGAGGAGAGAAAGAAGGAGGGACTGACAGAGAGAGGGAGGGACTGAGTGAGAGGGGAGGAGAGAGAGGGAGTGGGACTGAGTGAGAGGGAGAGAGGGAGTGGGACTGAGTGAGGGGGGAGGGAGATAGAGAGGGAGTGGGACTGAGGGAGGGAGTGGGACTGGGACTGAGGGAGGGAGTGGGACATAGAGGGAGAGGGGGGAGGGAGTGGGACTGAGGGAGAGAGGGACGGAGGGAGAGAGAGGGAGGGAGTGGGACAGAGGGAAGGAGTGGGACAGAGTGAGTGGGACAGAGTGAGAGGGAGGGAGGGAGTGGGACAGAGTGAGAGGGGGAGGGAGTGGGAGGGAGGGAGTGGGACTGAGGGAGAGGGGGAGGGAGTGGGACTGAGGGTGAGAGGGAGGGAGGGACTGAGTGAGAGGAGAGGGAGGAGTGGGTGGGAGGTAGGGGGGTGGAGGGGAGAGAGAATGAGGGGGAGGTGAGAGACAGAGGGATGTAGCCCTTTTTAACGGCGGTGGCAGCGAGGGAGGAGAGAGAGAGGGAGGGACTGACAGAGAGAGTGAGGGACTGAGTGAGAGGGGAGGAGAGAGAGGGAGTGGGAGTGAGTGGGAGGGAGGGAGTGGGACGGAAGGAGAGGGGGGGGACTGAGTGAGGGGGGAGGGAGATAGAGGGAGAGGGGGGAGGGAGTGGTACAGGGAAGGAGTGGGACTGAGGGAGAGGGGGGAGGGAGAGAGAGGGAAGGAGTGGGACTGAGGGAGAGGGGGAGGGAGTGGGACTGAGGGAGAGTGAGTGGGACTGAGAGAAGGAGGGAGGGAGGGAGTGGGACTGAGGGAGAGTGGGAGAGAGGGGGGAGGGAGGGAGTGAGACTGAGTGGGAGGGAGGGACTGAGTGGGAGGAGAGGGAGGAGTGGGAGGAGTGGGTGAGAGGGAGGGAGGTAGGGGGTGGAGGGGAGAGAGAATGAGGGGGAGGTGAGAGACAGAGGGATGTAGCCCGTTTTAACGGGCTTAACGGCTTGTATCTGCATAATTCAACATAGGACCATATTATGCAGGGTCATCCTGGCCTATGATACTTATTCTCAAAAATGCCCTTATCCAATTAATGATATTCCTAGGGACATTCCTGTCAGTAGCAATTGGTTCACCTACTTTTTTACTCCTCTTTTTGTCACTCCTTCTCCTACTCCCTTCCATGATTCTGAAGATATCGATGTAAGTTTGCTTTCTGATTTTTATACGAAGAACTTTGGGTACACTCTCTCACAGCTGCAATAAGGTGGTCAATGCTGGGGGACCCCTAGATACCTCAGCCTTGTCCTCTGCCGGTCTGCTCAGGCTAGATTTGGAGGCACTCAGAATGAGATGAATCAGAAAATCCATTAGAACTAAAGGTTGACCCTTATTTGCGCTTCACCTTCCCCTTCTGTCTATCTGGCTTTGTGAGGGCTGCTTTTGCACTGGAACTGATATTTATTTTATTTATTTTATTTAAAAATGTTTCTATACCGTCGTTAAGTTAAATACCATCACAACGGTTTACAGAAGGGCACGATAAAGAGAAATATGGGTGGTATAGATTACAAATTACTTGTGTGCCATCATAGTACGGTAACAATTTAAAATAATAAACTAAGTGTGTAAGTTAAACCTGATTGTTAGGAACAAATTAGGCAGTTTGATTTTAACATTAATATGCTTATGTAGGTTACTAAAAACGTCTAGCTTGGTGCATCCTTATCGCTCAACTATTTTTCTCCTTTTCTTTATCTTTATAAAATGCTTGTTTAAAAAGCCAGGTTTTCAGATTAGTTTTGAATAATTTCAAATTTGTCTGTAGTCTTATTTCGAGTGGCATGGTATTCCAGAGTACAGGACCATAAGAACATAAGAACATAAGAAAATGCCATACTGGGTCAGACCAAGGGTCCATCAAGCCCAGCATCCTGTTTCCAACAGTGGCCAATCCAGGTCATAAGAACCTGGCAAGTACCCAAAAACTGTGCTCTTTCCCTTACTTGCGTGAGATGTGCTGATTTGATAGAGGGGACAGTTAGTAGAGCTTTATTTGCAGATCTCAGGTTTCTTTGTGGTACATGCACGCGCGGTGCCGTGTTAAGCCAGTCGGCTTTATCATCGTGGATTAGTTTATGGATTATACAAAGTGCTTTATATTGTGTTCTTTGTTCAATTGGAAGCCAGTGGAGTTCAGCAAGTGTTCCTGTAATATGGTCACTCTTTTTTTTGCCTGTCAAAACTCTGGCAGCGGAATTTTGCAATATTTGCAGAGGCTGAATTGTAGATTGAGGTAGTCCTAAAAGCAGGGAGTTACAATAATCTGTGCTAGCGAATATCATTGCTTGTAGAACTGTGCGAAAATTGTTAATCGTTAATAGAGGTTTTAGTCTTCTTAGGATCATTAGTTTTGCATAACCTTCTTTTATTTTCTGTGAGATGTGTTGTTTCATGTTTAGCTCAGGGTCAATTATTACTCCTAGATCCCTAACTTTTGTTGCTAACTCGGTGGTTTGAATATTTTTTATTGTGAATGTTGGTTGTGTATGGTGAGTGTTTTTACGTTCAAGGTGTAAGAATTCAGTTTTGTCAATGTTTATTACCAATTCCATCTGGTTTAGGAGCTGTTTGATTATTTCTAGGTACATATTGGCTAGTTTCATTGTTTCTTCAATGGTGTTTGGAATGAGTAACAGTAATTGTATATCATCTGCGTAAATGTAATGTAAGATTCCCAGTCCTGCTAGTAAGTGACATACTGGGAGGAGGTAGATGTTAAAGAGTGTTGCAGATAGGGCTGATCCCTGTGGGACACCAGTTAGCAGTTTGACTTTGTCTGAAAGTGCATTTTTGATTTGTACCTGAAAACATCTATTGTTTAAGTATGACTTGAACCATTTTAGTGTTTTGTTAGTGAGTTCTATTTCTTTCATTCTATTTATTAGTATTCTGTGATTTACAGAGTAAAATGCTGCAGAGAGATCTAATAGAACCAGAATGTAGTGTGTTCCTGTATCAAATCCTCTTAAGATATTATCTGATAGAGCTAATAGCAACGTTTCTGTACTGTAGTGTTTGCGGAATCCATGTTGTGCTGGATATAGTATGTTGTTATTTTCAAGGTGGTTCGATAGTTGTTTTTGAACTGATTTTTCGATTAGTTTGGCTATTAGGGGTAAGTTGGAGACTGGTCTGTAGTTGCTAAGATTTAAGGGGTCAAGGTTCTGACCACACCCCCGAAGACTCACCCCTTGGAGTTCCAACACACGAGTTGTCTTGTGAATCCCTTGGTGCACTGCCATCTGACGTGATTCGTAGTCCTGATCTTTCTTCTAGCGGAGCTTGCAGCATGTCCTGTTATCCAAACCTGCAGACTCTGAGAGCTGTGAAGATCCCTGTGCAGTTGCCTCCTGTGAGTGGACTGTCAGTCAAAGACTCTCTGGAAAAGCTGCTATTGATCCAGTTCTTTGAGTTGTGCTCTGTGAAACAGCTCAATGTGCCCCAGGCGCAGCAGCCGGCCAATACCTCCACAGGTGTGGAGGACCAGGGAATGGACTCATATCCAAACAGCCAGGATAGATCGCAGGAGCCCACTGCAGCATTACCATGGGTTGAAACGTCTCACTGCAAGTGTGGCACATAAGGCCAGCCTGCACATCCACTGAGCCCCTTGAAATGGGGCACTGATATTTGGCCCAGCCTATGTGCTCAATCCTACTATGGTGCCAATATGGCCATGGAGAGCTGGCCCTGCCAGAGTGCCGCTAACTGGCTGCATATAGTGTTCTAGAGGTACCCCAGGTGGGATTACCACAGATTCCTGAAGATGTGTGTGCACTGGATTCGATATGCGATGCTGCCTGCTCTTGTCCCATCCCAGGGTCGGCTTGTACATGCTCGCTCGTATGTGCTGATTCATTGACTCCACCGGAAACATGGGCTAACACACTGTGCTTTTTTGACTTGCCTCTGCTCCCCTTGCTAGCACCTCGACCTGACTGCGAGGTGTTGAGTATCGCAAAAGCAATGTGGCTGTGCTGGATCAGCCATGCCAGCGTTTGTGCTACTCCCACAAACATCCGAGGCCATCAGCACTATTCGCATGTCTAGTTTCTTGTGAACGGCTGCCATTGCCACGGCTTGTCTCCCACATACGTGTAACTCAAAAGGCTTTCGACTCATACTGTCTTAACTGCATGCCCATTTTCACCTCCTCCTGCGTTTAGAGGCGTCAATGCTGTTCCCCAAGCTCCACAGGCCTCTGGCGCACTCACCGGTCTAGGAAGAAGCAGTCTTGGGATAGAAGGCAGTGTTCTTTTGTGGACTGAGAACTGGTTAAAAGGCCGTAAACAGAGAGTAGGACTAAATGGTCAGCTTTTCAAATGAGAAAGATCGTTGGTGGAGTACCACAGAGATTGGTACTAGGACTTATGCTGTTTGACTTATTCATAAATAATCAATAAAAAGGAAAAAAGAATGAGGTGATCAAATTTGCAGATGACAACATTATTCACATTTGTTAAAATGGCAGATTGCGAGGAACTGCAGAAGGACTTTGTGAGACTAGGGGACTAGGCAAATGGATAACAGATGAAATTTAATGTGGAAAAGTACAAAGTGATGCACATATAGAAAAATAATCCCAACTACAGGTACACAATGCTGGGTTCTGTATTGGGAATCACTACCCACGAAAAGGACCTTGCAGACCTTGTGAACATAAGAACATAAGATATGCCATACTGGGTCAGACCAGGGGTCCATCAAGCCCAGTATCCTGTTTCCAACAGTGGGCAATCCAAGTCTCAAGTATCTGGCTAGTACCCAAACATTAAACAGATCCCAAGCTACTAATGTTGGTAACAAGCAATGGCAATTCCTTATTGATTAATAGCAGTTTATGGACTTTACCTCCAGAACTTATCCAAACCTTTTTCAAACCCAGCTACATTAACTTCCTTAACCACATTTTCTGACAATGAATTGTAGAGCTTAACTGTGTGTTGGGTGAAAAATAATTTTCTCCAATTTGTTTTAAATGTGCTACTTGCTAATTCATGGAGTGCCCTCTAGTCTATTATTTGAAAGAGTAAATAACTGATTCACAAGTACCTGTTCAAGTCCTTTCATGATTCTGTAGGCCTCTATCATATCCCCTCTCAGTCGTCTCTTCTCCAAGTTGAACAGCCCTAACCTCTTTAGCCTTTCCTCATAAGGGAGCTGTTCCGTGGACAATACATTGAAATCCTTGGCTCAGTGTGTGGTAGCAGCCATCAAAAAAGCAAACAGAGTATTAGGAATGATTCAAAAAGGAATGGAGAATAAAACGAGAAATATCATATTGCCTCTGTATTTATTTATTTAAAGTTTTTTCTATACAGTCGCTAAGTTATATACCATCGCAACGGTTTACATGTAGGCACATAAGTAAGTTTGGAGTAAGCGTACTGTAGTACATTCTAACCGGTGCCATTAAGTTTCGGTACATTAAATCATAAAAATACGTACAAATGTTTAGTGATGTAGGTTCTGGCCGGGTGTACCTAGAAGGTACTTTTACAGGTAAAAAAAAAAATCACATTTACTGTGTTATATTATTACATTCATTGTGTACTCAATATGTATTGAGCCATGGTGCGACTCTACCTTGAGTATTTGTGCAGTTCTGGATTCCAACCAGAAAAGGTGCAGAGGATGGCAACAAAAATGATAAAGGGGATGGAATATCTCTCATATGATGAGAGGTTATGCAGGCTAGTTATGAGAGGGGACATGACAGAAGTTTATAAAATCATGAGTGGGGTGGAATGTGAAAATAAAGGGTGATTATTTGCCCTTTCAAATAATACTAGGGGACACTCCATGAAACTAACAACCAGCAGATTCAAAACATATTGTACAAAGTACTTTTTTACTCAATGCACTCATGCTGTAGAAGAAAATTCCATAACACATTATTTAGCCAGGATGTCAAAACAAAGCTATTGCTCTCCTTGGGAGTGAGTAACAAGTCTTAGATCTACTTTATTAGGATTTGCCAGATACTTACGACTTGGATTGGCATCTGTAGGAGAAAGGATGCTGGGACCTTGGTCTGACCCAACATAGCAATTCTTATGTTCTTTGTTTTCTTTTCCATTCCTTTCCAAATCATTCCTATTATTTTGTCTGCCTTTCTGACCGCCACCTCATGCTGAGCTGAGGATTTCAATGTATTGTCTACAATGACTCCAAGATCCTCTTCCTGGGTGAAGACTCCTAAAATGGAACTCAGCATTGTGTACCTATAGTTGGGATTTTTTCCCTATATGCATTACTTTCCATTTGTTCATATTAAATTTCATCTGCTATTTAGATGCCCAGTTCCCCAGTCTTACATGGTCCTTCCTGCAGTTCCTGCAGAAAATGCACTTTCATATTCCCTCCCAAATCTGTCTTGGACTTAGTGACCCAAATCAGGGAATCTGACACCAAGGTTGAAAGCAGGACCCTAAGGATGAATGCATGCATGGATGCGGATAGTCCTTTCCAATAATATTTTAACCATGTATTGCCAATAATGCTAATTCATTTTAAACATCATGCTTATTTTCATTGCACATACTTAAATATATAATCAAATAACCGACTCAAATTCTCATATGTTTGAAAAGAGTAAGTCACGTACTCTAAAAACAGAATAAAACCAACTTTAGTGCATGGTCACACAAACAGCAGCAGCTCCCTTTTTTCGCTGGGACAAATGCCAAAGAAACAAAGCTCAGCTTTAAAAACTCAAAACTGAGTCTCCACTCAATTTCCTCGCTTGAGGTGCATGCATAAAACAGGATAGTCACACTCCAAGTCCTGCAGCTATTTCTGGTTTTTCCATTTACTCTGAGTCTTTGCTTTTACTTTTCACTGCTCTCTAGTGGACTGCATCTGGTGCGCCTTTGTGAAAGATGCTGCTGGATTGACAGCACTGGAAACCAGAGTCCTCTGCTTATCCACGGAGCAGGTGCAGTGCAAGTTATCAAGTGTGAAAGACACAGAAATAGACGTTTCCCCCGTCTCTGCCCTGCCAACTTGCCTCAGGGCTGCACTGGGGGAGCCGAGGCCAGAGATGAGAGGGCAATTGTTTCTCCATGACCGTTCTATTCTTAGCCTCACTGCTCAGGCTGCCTATCACCCATTAATATTACTCGTGTTCCCAATTTTAAAACTATATCTCTGTCCACTGAAAACTGGATTCTGACCTCCAACTTGTTTCACATACAACACCAAAGAGTTTTCAAACGTAATATCTTCCAGTGATTGCCAACATGATCCGGTCTTGAGGTGGCAGAAATGTGCCAGCTCGCTGAGCCAGCCAATCTTCAGGATGAAATTCCTGAATAAAAAACTGGAAATCTTGTACCTTTCTGAGCACTATGCAGTAAAGCCATTTGTTAAATTGAAACCTCAGAGTGCCTGACTTGCTCATTTCAAATTGTTTATAGATTCTAGGCAGTTTCTCCCACCTTGGCCAGTAGTCCCAGGCTATATTACCGATTTCTGGACTCTCAGAAGTGTCATCCTTTGAATATACATTTTTCTCTAGAAGATCGTTCAGTGAACAGGACTATGTATCCCAGGTCAGTATTAGTGCCGACATTAGAGCAGATACTAGTCAGCCCTCTGTTTATATATTAAATGTTCTTTTTAATCTAAGACATATAAACAGAGGAATGTTTATTATATTCTGTCTTCACTATATTTATCATAACTGTAACTGTATTCACCTATCACATATAATAAAATACACTGTATTTTTCTTCAGATATTTTTCCCATGCATTGAAAGAAGATTACAATAGCTGCTATATCAGGATACCTATTACTGTAGCACTCAAAATGTCTCAAAGTGCTCCATTTTCATGAAGAATTGACCAGTAAAGAGAAATTAAAGTGTGGTATGTCGCATCAAGCACAAGTAAGGTACATAAAGAGACAAGCAACGATTAGCAAGTATGTAAAGGTCGACACTAGAGATTTGCCTTCCTTAGAGTAGTGTCTCCAGATAGGTTTGTTTTGCACATACCATGAGAGGAATGACCTTCACTGTTAAACCAGGGTATGTAAAGTATAATCTCAATCTCATTTGTACTGCTAGTCAAAGCCATTGCAACCCTATACCCACCATATGCAGTATTATCTGTAATCCTTTTTTTGTGGATAACAGGTGTCTGAAAGGGCCATAAAATAATTTATATCTTGGGGCTACATATATTTACTTTGTTTTACATCATTTCTTAATCGATTTACAGATAAAAACCAAAGGGACTGAGGGTGTAGTCCAAAGGCTACACCCTCAGTCTCTTTACCCCTCTTCTTGTCCCAAGGAGTGGGTTCTTTCTGTTGGGGGGAAGGATACAGTGGCATAGCCATGGGTGGGCCTGGGTGGGCAGCTGCCCACCCAATTTGGACCCAGGTCCACCCAACTGGAACCGGAAGTGGAGCACCGGACCTGCAAGGCCATCGCAGGATCCCATCTTCGCATGGCGAAGAGGAGGACTCAGGGCTGGTGCGCCATTCTGTGCATTTGCACGGCACACACGGGGAAGCAATCCTGTGGCCATATGGCCCACCAATCTTCCTATTATTGGGGGGAGGAGGAGGGAGCAGAAGTGCCGCACACAGCTTCCGCTTCCCCCCTCCCCCCCCAAGCAGGAAGATCGGTGGGCTATACGGCCCAAAGATAGCAGAAGGCCAGTGGCAGCAGGAGAGGCCAACTGATCTTCCTACTTGGGAGGTGGAAGAAGCGGAAGCTGTACATGGGCTTGAATGTGTATGTGTGGGTGAGAATAGGAGCCTGGGTGTGTGTGTGGGTGAGAATGGAAGCTTGAATATTTAGGTGAGAATAGGAGGCTGGATTTGTGAGTGGGTGAGAATAGGAGCATGGGTTTGTGAGTGGGTGAGAATGGGAGCCTTGATGTGCGTCTGTGTGTGCATAAGAATGTAAGCCTGGGGAGGGGTGAAAAAGTGAGAGCTTGTATGTGTGTCTGCAGAGAATGTGAGCTTGTGTGTGTGAGAGGAAGAGCATATCAGAGTGAGAGCTTGAGTGTGTGAGGGAGTCTGTGAGAAAAGGTGTGTATGTGTGTGAGTGGAAGGGAAGAAGACAGTAGTAGAAGAAAGACACTGAAACGGAATTAGGAAATGAGCAACAAGGGAAAAAATAAGAAAAAAAGAGACCAGGACCAACTTATTAGAAAAATATGAAGATCAGAAAACAAAGGTAAAAAAAAAATTAGAGATGTTAGATATGCCATCTTTTTGGAACGTGCATTTCTTATATTTTTGTATTTTGCTCTTTATTCAGTATTCCACAGTTCAGAAACTTTAGTTTCTCAGGCTTTTTATTTTGGTTTTATGTGCATGTTTCTGTTTCTAATTTGTGGTCTCTTATTTCTATATTAGATAAAGATCTGTCTCTGTTTTGCCTGTGTGTGTGACTGAAATGCAGTATTTCTGCTAGCGTGTAGTTTCTCTGTAGTAGTAGTAGTAGTCCAGCTTGTTCTGTTATTCCCGTAGGTGATGTATTAATGTTCTAGGACCTGGTGTAGTATTTGCATTGCTGCTTTTTCATAAGGTTGCTGTTATTTGAATCCTGAGAGTCTGTGCTGGGACTGTATGGCAAGGTTCTAGATGCCTCTTTCTTTGCAAGAGTTTGTGTTACTTCACAAAATAGAGGTGGAGGGTTATTTTTGGCTGAGGCGACACCAAAATTTGAAATTTTTTTTCATGTTAGTTGTAATGTGAATTGCCCTAGCTCTGCGCTGCACCTGTTCTGATTAATTATATTTTATTGTATTTATGAAGATTTCTGGTTTTCTGCAAAGATGGTTCATGAAAGAATACATTAATTTTTGTTTTATTACATGATTGGATCTGATTGTTTTCTATACTTGTGCATTTATAAACTGCAATAAATATAAAATAAATTCTGATCAATAAGAAATTTTTAATGCCGGTAAGTGCTTGAAATAATTGAGGTAAAATGTTTTAAAGTTTCACGCATGATGCATAATGGCTGTTGCAAATTACTTAGAAAGCCATTCTAGGATGCAGTATATGGCATTATTTATCAATAAGAAAACAACTAGTAGGTCTCAGACCTGCATGCCTACAGCCTACCCATGTTAACCTTGTGCCCACCCAAAAAATCAATTCTGGCTACGCCACTAGAAGGATAACCTTCAAAGTCCAGGGCTGGAATGAACTCCCTAGTTGTGAATACCATAGCTTTTCGGGGCAGGCACACTTATAAAACAGGCTGGAATCACTGGATGGGTGTTCAAATTAAATTTTACTGTGGATGAATTCAAAAGAATTAAAATGAACAAATAATAGTGTCCAGATACATCCAGGTTTCTTAACCATACAGGAGTATAAATTTTAGGGTCTCTACCTCTGTGGATGATTCCCTCAGGACAGGGGCTTGGAACCTGCTTATCCTTCCAAGGGGTGGAGGGACAACTGTCCCAAGATGACAGGGGTTATCCTCATAGTGGGTGTCCCCTTTCTCCATGGTACCTGAGGTCAAAAGGCACTCCCAATCTTCATGCTGTCTGTGTCCTGTATCCCAGGGTGGAAACTCCTTTGGGGTGTCCAGAAGCTCTGGCAAAGGGATATACAGATCCCTCCTGCACTTCTAGAGATGGGATCTCTGCCTCACAGAAGGCACAGGTCTTAAAATAAAAACATATCCTCAAACTTTGCAAAAAAACAAAAAATCTGTCTCTTCACCTTGCCAGCCCTGTACCAAGTGCTGACAATGTAGTGTCTCTCCTCTTCCTGTTCACCACACACATTTTACTTTCTCAAAACAAAATCCGCTGTGCCCCACTCTAGCCTAGGCTAACCCATCCTTTCGAGACAGGGATGCTACCACCTCAGACATCCTCAAGGGAAGGTGTAGTAGAGATGGTATTTCCCCCCTACCTTTCTAAAGTCAAGGGCAGGGATCTAGAGCCATCTGGTGAAGTCTGAAGGGGTCTCTACATATCTATGGCTTGGGGGCCAACTGTGTTGGAGAAGCACGGGCTCTCGGTGAGGACCACTGAGGATATTCTTTCTGTAGTCTGCATGGCTCGAGAAATGGCTTCTACTGTTGCTCCTGCAGCAGGAATGCTGGAGGAGGCAAGAAAGGAAGTAGAGCTGAAAGAGGTCTCAGCAGCGAAGTTGGCACCTGACATCTGCAGCAGATCCTAAGCCTCCACCTGCGCACCTGCCAAGTCCCGCTCATCGGATGGGTTTCCCAATTCAAGAGTCCATCTCCCGGTCCCCTATGCAAGAACAGGAAACTCCTGCCCAACACCAGAGACGGGCAGCCGACGGGGCTGTCACTATGGTGGGAATAAGAAGTGCTCCCCCAAAACACAGTTTGCTGCTTCCCTGCAGCCCTATCCCCTCAATGCACACTTTCTTCCCCTCCCTTCCCAACTCTATTCAGCAGACAGGGAGACGAGACTCTCACTGCTGCCCAGTGTTTGCCAGCATCCATGCCAGTGTGGAGGCAGTTTTGCCTCTGCTGTACCTATTCTGAAAATAAATGGAGGCCCTGTTTCTAGTTTCATAAGCACTAACTTCACTAGACAACATTTTTTTTAAATATTGGGGCTGCATTGTCTATGCTGTAACGTGTTGAATTCTATGGCACACTGCTTTGTTAATTCACTATTTAAGCAGTAGTGCTAGTAAAAAAATAAAAATTGGTTCACAGTTAAAATTATCAAAATTATTCACTTTGAACACTGAGGAAGTAGTGGAATAGAAGTTTGAATTAAAAAAAAAATAGAAGCTTCATTTGCCCAAGTTTCTGGCAGAAAGCTCTCTGTAAGCTTTTATAATCACACCCTGAGTTACAGCAAACAGTTCCATGCAGAACTAATGAAGCCTTGCTTCCAAGATATGTGCACGTGTCCATGAGTATGCATCCATTACCCACAAACACCCGTCAGGATCCTCTTCCAATCCCTTACATGCCCTGAAACTTTTATGTTTGGTGTTCTTTCCACATCAAAGTCATTAAGGGAAGACACACACACACACACACACACACACACACATCTCAGGGAAAGTGACTGACCTTGGAACAGAATCCTTTTATACCTTATCAGCTTCATTACAATATACATGGCCTTATTTATCCCTTTTTGGATGTGCAGGTTTGCAACTCCTCCTTTTTACCCAACATCTGGATATGGGCAGTGCAGGCTCTTAAACTTTTGCAAATACAGTGCTACCTTACAACTATTAAACAGGTCAATCCAGTAACGAGCGGTAGGAAGAGCTGCGTTAGTGCCCGGCGCACCCGCGGTTGCCGCACGCACAGTCCAGCTCACCTACCGCTCGATCCTGTATGTAAATAGCTTGCAAATGCAAGCTGCGTCTAAGAAGCGTCCGTGAAGCGTTAGGCCCGCGCAACCCATTTTACTGTATAGAGCGCTATACAGTATCCTGGGTGCGCGGGCCTAACGCTTCACGGACACGCTGGTATCTGTCATTTCAAATGACATTTGAAATGACAGGTACCAGGAAGTGGACAGTTCTCAGACACTCGGGATTGTCAGCCCTCTCTCCCCTCCTCCCGAAGCAAGCAACGAAAGCGGAAAAAAGCGAAAAAAAAAAAAAGTAACAAGAGAGAGGGGAGAGAGGATGGGCAATCCTATGCTCGGGATTGCCAGTCCCCTCTCCCCTCCTCCCGAAGCAAGGCGCGAAAAGCAGCCTTGCTCCGGGAGGAGGGGAGAGAGGACTGGCAGTGTAAAGCGACGAAGCGACTTGCTTTTTTTGCAGCCCCCCTCCGGAGACGGACATCGGCGAGGACGACCGCGGCTCCCCTGCCTCCAGCTGCCCGCGAAGACAGACGGGCGAAAGCGGCCCCTGTGCATGCAATTGGGCCGCTCAAGACATGACGTCACATGCCATGACGCCCACCAAACGTCGTGACGTCACGCCTTGAGTGGCCCAATTGCATGCACAGGGGCCGCTTTCGCCCGTGCGATGCGTCCATCTTCGCGGGCAGCTGGAGGCAGGGGAGCCGCGGTCGTCCTCGCCGATGTCCGTCTCCGGAGGGGGGCTGCAAAAAAAGCAAGTCGCTTCGTCGCTTTACACTGCCAGTCCTCTCTCCCCTCCTCCCGGAGCAAGGCTGCTTTTCGCGCCTGCCTCGGGAGGAGGGGAGAGAAGACTGGCAATCCCGAGCGTAGGATTGCCCGTCCTCTCTCCCCTCTCTCTCTTGCAACTTTTTTTTTCGCTTTTTTGCTTTTTCGATTTTTTTTCGCTTTTGTTGCTTCGGGAGGAGGGGAGAGGACTGGGGCTGCCCCGGAGACCAGCACCCATGGACGCGGCCAGGGCAGGTGAGCGGGAGCTGGGGGAAAGTTTGCCGCCTACTCTTACCCCTGCCTCTAACGCAGGGGTAAGGGTAGGTGGTAAGTTAGCAGGTTAAACGTGCGGCAAAACAGCAGGGTAAAAAAGCGATAGTCGGGGCGCGCGTTACTGGATGGTAGGGAATAGCTAATTCGATCGTTTACATGTAATATACATGCCGCGGGTGGAAGGGGTCACCCGGGGATTTAAGGACGCGGTAAGAGTAGGTTAAAGGGGATTGTGGATCGCAGGAAGGGCTAACGCGACCGGAAAGTGAGTAGAAAGCAGGTTAGGAGCGGGGTAAACACGGCCGCACTTTACTGGATTGACCTGAAAATGATTAATATGTACCTAAGACAATCCCTTATCTAATACTGCAATGTTTTCTATTGACAAATGCTTTGACGAGAGATTAACTACTGCTTACATCTGTATTGCTGGGACCTTGTATTGATTCTGTCTGTCGGGCACTGGTTGAGAAACACTGAAGGATCCACCTCCACATCTATATGGCTCCCTGGGACAATCTCACAGTATATTGAGAAAAATCACCCTTTTGAAGAGTTACACTTTAAAGGACTGGAAAGACTAATCGAGGAGACAGGAGCGTGATCATAATTCACTTCTCCTGCAAATTGAACCAAACTTGATACAGTGGCTCCTTTTGGATAAATAAATATGTTGGTCTGTTTTTGAGTGTTCTGAAATAAGAAATGTGTTTGGCTCTTGCACTTCCTATGACAAGTGCATGTACATAGCTGGTTGGGTTGTGAATGATTTTAATTTTAGCTCGCTTTTTTCAAGACAGTTACTGGCAAATAAGAAAGGAGAGTAGCATTCTGTTAATAAGTGGGAGATGGATGTCAATTTTTGCTTGGTTCATGAGCAGTTAGACCCATCCAGATTGGTTGGTTTTGGATGACTGTTGGTTAAATGCTGTGATGTAAGAGATCACACAGAAAATCTGAGTTAAGGCAGAAATTCCTGGATTCATATGCTAGTAACTACCTAAAGATCTGTAGTTCTACAAGGCCCCCAAGCCATTATTACCGGTGGAATACATTAGACCACTGAGTGGCTGGGATCCATAAGGACAGCATTTAGATATAATATAGTGGTTCTACAAATCAGCACATCATTTTTTAAGAGGGGAAAACAGTTACTGAACACAAGTAAAAATATAAAGAAAAACAGACTGTCTGAATGGTTATATTTTATACTCTTGTACAGTACATAAATGTGTTCTAAGCTTTTCAATACACTAAAAGGGATTCATTTGCTAAAGATTTTTCAAGTGATTTAGAATATTTTTACGAGTTTTTGAATAATGGTGATACCCACTTTTTTATATATATCATGTGTACAGGTGAGGATGCATTTTTTTTTTTTTTCAGAAAACACATCTGCTTCACATGAAGGCCTTTTCAATACCTCCATAGTGGTCTGGCATTGCTTACTGTCCTGGTGCAAGCAAGATAGAGTATTCCAGTGCTGCACTAAGGTATGAGAAACCTTCATGCTGCTTAGCCATAAGTGGCCAAATTGCACCAATAGCCCCTGGTCTGGAGTACATTTTTAAAGTGGCATCTATTGCACAGAAGATCATCTTACCCCAAACCAGCCTTTACTAAAAACACAGAACTGTAAAAAGATTCCTGAAACAAAACTGCTTATAAGAAGATCTAATTTGAATTGAACAAGAAAGCAGTGCACCCTCCATTGTCACTGTCATCTACTCTTCAAAAACATAAAATATTAGGGAAAAAAACCTGAAAAGTGTAAGATGAACAAAAATCCATCCATCCCATTCCGTTGCTGTTATAGTCTCCCATCCGATACTGTTACAGCTCAGCAGATGGTGATGGGGCCCTCTGGTGAAACTATTTTTAAACAGAAGCTTCCTACAGACAATTTTACAAGCAACTGCCTAGAATCTTATATGTACAGAATGTTGGAATAGCAGCCTTGGGGATTCAAATCCCCAGTAAAAAAAAAAAAAAAAAAAAGTTTCTAATAAAACAGGGTCCTGTGTTTGTGGATAAGGACTTCCCAGAAGAGTGAGAGCTGGAAAAAATGAAGCATGCTGAACTGCCCTGGCCAAGACTCCTACACTGTTGTCTTTCAGCATATAAATGTGCTCACAGCTAAAAACTGGCTGGCTAATGATCTGTCCCCAATCATTCCTGCCTATGAATGTCAGTGAAAGACCACAGTGCATCAGAACCATGGGCTGACTGAATTCTTCACCTTGCACACATTAAACCTAACCCCAGCGATAGTAAATTCTTAAGGAGGGTTACCATCCTGTAGACTCTGAATCGAGGAAAGGACTACAAAGGGAAAAACCTCCGCCCAAAGCAAACAGAGCAAGGGTTTCAGTGGGCAGGTTCAACCTAACAAATCCCTGGTTACCAAAGGAACTGGAGCGTTCTGCTCCCATTTATCTTTACTGCCTGCTGCTTGGCCTACACATCCCTTTTCCACTTATAAAGTCACGTTTATAACTATTCCAAAATAAAGTTTCAACATTTGTCAATTACCTCAAGAAATCTCTGCTGATGATCCCATGGTGTTTGTCAGATTAGCCAAGTTCTTTGGGGGCAGCGCCTAACTGACAACGTACACACATATTGCTCGACCCACACAAACCAACCTCATCTTCAAACACACACCACCTACACAGCTCGGCTTTAAAGCAATGTGGATTAAAAAAAAACTATACAGACATACCTCAAATCTCTTCAACAGGAGAATGACGTACACAGATAGACTACACGTGTACATTTTTTTTTTTTTTTTTTTTTGAAACTTCCATGTACGTGCATAGTTTTCTCCCACAACCAAACTATGCCACCGGGATTGCCTCACTTTACTGCAGCAAAAGTGACACTACACACAAGTTTTAAGTTCAAAATTCTTTTCTTGTTAAATAATCATTAGATAGATATCTACCAAAACAGCAAGAGAAAAAACAGACTGAATGTCAACAATGAGACAAAATCATTGTTAATCACAGCATTAATAAAACTGATAGAGCATCTTAAGAAATAAAAAGCTTTTTTTTTTTTTTTTTTTACCATTGAATAGACTCCCAATTCTTTCAGCAGCTGTCAGTTCATATTTTGAATAAAGACACTGGGAGGATAATATTCAAAATTCAATTAGATGGCTAACTCACAAGTTATAATTTGTGAGTTAGCCATAATTATCTGTCTAAATGGCAAACTTGGCCTATTCAGCCACTTATCCGGCTATAATTTAGCTGGATAAAAGAAAAGAGGCATACTGGGGAAGGGTTGAATTATCCGGCTAACAGCGCTAAATATCAGATATCTTTGGCTAGGTCAGCCAGATAGCGTTAGACCTGCTTCAAAGACATTTGACAAATTTTAAAGCCTTGTGCAACCAGATAACTTTCTTATTTGATTTACATTCTGCCTGTCAAACACTTCAACGTGGATTATATTCAGGCACTGTAGATATTTCCCTGTCCTCAGAGGGCTTTCGATCTAAAACAGTAACGTTCACAGTGGCGCAAGGGCACACGTGCGCACATTGGTTGGTTCGCGTCCAGGGACGCAGTCATTTTATAACATGCGCACGTATATGCGAGCCAGTCTGAGTGCATGCACATGCGAGTGCAATTTTAAGTGGGTGTGCGCCTGTGCGTGCAAATGCCGCTTCTACCGTATGAGAGGATGTTAAAAGCCACACGTGCCGACGCCATTGGCTGTTTTCCCAGTTCACTCCCAGTTGTCCCAGTTCAGGGATGGGACTTCCAAACCCCCCTAGTTTATTAGCCTCCCTTCCCCCCCCTGTTAACCCCGACCTTTACAACCCCGATGATTGGCCTAGAATTTTTTGTTTTACAATGTAGACGTCACCCATAGCAAAAGTAAAGTTATGCGGCACGTAAGTATTTTCCCGCTAATTTCAAGTTAAAATCCAGAACGCCCATGCACTGCCCAGATCACACCCCTTTTTTTTTTTAAACTTTTCATCTGTGTGTGCAGCAAGTTCGTAAGTATACAGGTGGCTTTTAAAATCCGCTTGGCACATGCAATCTAGCTCCCAGTTTTTAAAATTCACCTTTAAATTTGTACTTGAGGCAATGGAGGGAGAAGTGACTTGCCCAAGGTCACAAGGAGTGACAGTGGGATATGAACCCTGGCTTCCCTGGTCTGTAGTCTGCTGTTCTAACCACTAGGCTACTCCTCCAATCCAAAAGATATTGGAGTAAGTAGCACTGTAAAATAGGTGGTGGGGGGAGGGGGGGAGACCTCTGTGGCCTAGCAACCCCAATCCCCCTCTCCAATAAATTCACACTGGTCCCACCAGGCCAAGCTAACCAAACCACCCCCCAAACACCTACGAACAATGGTAATTTGATTTTGGGGGGAGGGGTTCTGCATATCGCTCCCACCCCCTATCTTTCCCATTTTGGCATCTATTAAAGCTTTCCTGCCACCCCCCTCCCTGAACCCCACAAACCCTGCTGGGAGTGAGGTAACTTCCTACCTGCTCCCAGCACTTTTGAAAATTGCTGCATTATATGCTACTGAATTATCACTAGGTTTTACCCACATTAAGTGAACTTAATGCAGGTAAATGAGATTTTGAAAATTGCTACGATAGTATGTTACATTTACATTTTCCTTTCAAAATTGCCCTGTAAGGGGGGTAATTTTCAAAAGGATTTTACTTGTATAAAACTGGGTTTTACACCCCTAAAACGGGCTTTTGAAAATCGCTATAATATATACCACGCTTACACTCGTAAATCCTTTTGAAAATTACCCCCTCAGGATAATATTTTGAATCCTGCTTTCGACTAGGAGCAAGGCAGCTCCTTCAGAACGTGTTACGTGATCACTGGGCTTTGCCCTAACCAGTAAATCTCATCACTGTGCTTTAAAGGAGCTGCAGGCCACCCAGAGTGTTTTTTTGAGATCCCTTTGTGCAGGGAACTGCACAGCAACCAAACTGGCTAGTTATTAGGGAATGAATAATGGTTGCAAAGTCTTTCTTATCAAGATACGAACGCACATGACAAATTTGCTGTAATTATGCAATTACTTTTATACCCAAACTGCACATAAAACCTAAGCCATGACAGACTTACAAAGGGAGTGTGTTGAATGTTTGCTCGACGTTTGAAAAAAAAATTGTTGGGCTAAGCAAGCAGACTGATTTCTGGCAGTCGTGATTCCTCTGATGTTAAAATTCCAGGGTAAGAGACTGCCATGAATGATCCCAAAACTCTCCTGCAGGGCACGGGCACTAGAAACGGGCTGCTCAGGTTGTTAGTACCAGGTCAGCTACAGGCATGAGGTCCTGTTTGGATAAAGCTCTTTACATTCAAATATTATATCTATGCTAAAGCATCACTAGATTACACTGATCCATACTAAAGCAGACAGCAAGGAGCAGAGTAATGTATTTAAAGGGAGCAATTTTCAAATAGTCAGCATAGTTGCAAAGTACATAATCATGCACACGTTGTATTCATTTTCAAAAAGATAATTTCTCTTTGAACATTTAGCATAAAGTATGCATTTTCCCCAAGTTCACATACTTTGTACTGCTATTTTATGTGAGTGGCCAAGGAACCAAAAACAGCACACATATTTCTGAAAACGTCACATACACATGCTGTCTTTCTCCCCTGACTGAAATACAGGCCCGGGAACACCTCTTCACAATCCAGCTAATCATAGGTTTGCCATAGAAGTCCACATATACTTTTGGCAGGACGGAGGAGAATACATTTCAGAAAGGGCAATCTGGATGCATAAGTCAGTATTAACATGGCTTTATTACTTTGAAAACTGTCCTCAAAATATACGATGGGATTGCTGAAACAGGAAAAAATAACAAAAAAAAATGGAATAGTTGTATCTACTAAAATAGGGCTCAATTCAAATGTAATATTTTTGGCTCATGGAGGACAAATAACAGGAAACATGAATAGTAATTGCCATTAAAGCATATGTTTAAAAGATATTCAGAAAAAAAAATATTCTATATAGCTCAAAAAAATTATTTGGAACGTGCAGGAGGAAGAGCCACCATAGAAACTCCACTTATGCCCTCCATGCACCCCCATAGGTCTGCCTACTTATGGCCAAATACATATTCACCTTTTATTCACCTCCAAGCCCTTCAGAGCTAAACAGGTTTTTCCTCCATAAGACTAATATAACTCTGGGTTGGAATGCCACTGCTGCCACAGTCATGCAGTTCCTTTTAATTCCTATGGGAGTGATTCTGGCATAATTAAATTTGTGGGAAAAACAAGAAAGCTAGCAACAATAAATCAATTTATTTTCCTATATTAGGTAACACCCTATAAGCTTTTCAATAGCCTCTATTATTAAGCACTGGCTCAGGTTTCCCATGCAAAAAACAATTTTAAAGGGCCACTGCCATTTTGCCCATCAGTCGTCCTTCATTTTGTTTTGAAAAACCTACATTAGCATCCATAACAAGCATAACATTTCTTATACTCTATTCTGAGTATGAATTTACTTGCATTTAAAGTTTAGTTCTCTCTCTCACACACATATGCTCATTTGGTCTCACCTCACACACCAACACTTGCCCTTGCAGCAGAAGAGAACTGGAAGGCTCATCTGGATGTCCTACCCAGCAGCCCCCAAGAGAGGACTCCAGAGGTAACTGCGAGCGAATCCAGGCTTCAGACTCCACAGCCTCAGCTTTCAGAGGCCCAGCACCCATTGCAACAGAAGAGGATCAGAAGCATGCATGCATCTCACAATTCCTTACTGTATAAGAAGCTGCCAGCAACTGAAGGATGGCCAGAAAACATATTGCCAAAACTGTCACCGCTGTTACCAGTTCTACTGCTGTCCAGACAGATGTTCTGTTCCACAGTGAGGAACCGGTTCAGTGTGAAAGATGTCTGCAGATAGACTCCCTCAGGAAAGAGATGGCAGAACGCAAAGAGAAGGTGGTGAGACTGAAAAGCATCTGAGAGAATGAGGACTACATCAATGAAATGCTTATCAAGGCATCTAAGATGGAGAACTCGTGCCCAGTAGAAAATGATACTGGTCCACGAGATGACAGCTGGACCCAGAAAACTACAGCTACTAAACCTATACCACGGCTCCAATTTCCCTTGAAGTGAAGAACCAGTATGCAGCCCTGAAAGAGAAGGAGGAGATGTCATCCCATGATGGGGAAGAGCCAGGACATGCAAACCCCAAAGCTGCAGGCATAGCAACTCCTGCACCCACGAGGCGGAGGGGTAGTGGTTGTTGGTGACTCACTTCTGAGGGGCACGAAGATATCCATCTGCCGACCAGATATGTTGTCTTGGGAAGTGTGCTGTCTGCTGAGTGCCAAAATCCAAGACATTACGGATAGACTGCCGAGAATCCTTAAGTCTACTGACTACTATCCTTTGCTGTTCATTCATATTGCCACAAATGATACTGTAAGGTACCATACAGATCTTATCAAAAGTGACTTCATGGCTCTGGGAGAGAGGGTAAAGCAGATAGATGCACAGGTGGTATTCTCCTCAATCCTCCCAGGTAAATATAATGGCCCAGGCAGGAAGCTTGCATTCTGGAGATACATGAATGGCTGCATAGATGGTGTCAATATGAGCTTTTTGGCTTCCTGGATCATGAGATGATATTTCAAGGATTGCTGAGCAGAGATGGGATCCACTTTTCGAAGAAGTGGCATAGAGTCTTTCAACACAGAATGGCAAACCTACTGAGGAGGGTTTTCAACCAGAATCATCAAGGAAGGGTGAACAAAACCAAGGTAAGTAAAACATAAAATACTCAGAGAAATGGGAAATATGGGAAAAAAGGAAATATTTGGAAAGCTATGTACACTAATGCTCATCGCATGGGGAATAAAGTCCCAGATCTAGAGGCAGTCATGGAAGAAGCTGATTTAGTCATAGTAGCTGTCAAGGAGACCTGGTTCTTGGAAAATCATGACTGGGATATAATTATACATGGTTACAATCTATTCAGGAAGGACCATGTAGGAAAGGAGGAGGCGTGGCATTATATACAAAGAACAGTATTCAAGCAACAGCATTGCTGGGGTTACAAGAAAAGGAGGTGGCACTGTGGTTAATCTGGAAAGAGAGAATGGAACATCTATTTACAGTATATTAGTGTAATATATACAGACCTCCATCACAGACAGAAGAGATGGATAGAGATTTATGGAGGATATTCACAGGATTGCTGTGTAAGGGGAGGTGCTGTTGCTAGGTGATTTTAATCTTCCAGATGTTGATTGGGATATCCTAACTGCAGTATCTTCTAGAAGCAGGAAGATCCTGGATTCTCTACAAGGAGAACTATTCTGTCAACTGGTAATGTAACCCACACGGGAGGAAGCAATACTGGACCTGGTGTATCCCAACGGGGACAGTATTTCTGATGTAGTGGATGATCATCTGGGAACCAGTTACCACCAGATGGTGTGAGCCAATATTAGGACACAAGAGATGAAGATTCATTCCTAGACTTCAGGAAAACTAACTTCCTCAAAATGGGAAGTACCTCAAGGTGTCATTAGCTGGATGGGAAAATCTAGGGGAAGTAGAAGGGTAGTGGGGCAAAACTAAAAGGAGATATCATAAAAAGGACTCTAAGGTCAATAGAAAAAGATGGAGAAAACACAAAACAACAGATACCCTAACTAAATACAGAAAATATCTAGCTTTCTATAAACAACTAATCCTTAATGTTAAGAAAGAATACTACAGCAATAAAATAGAAAAGTTTGCTAACAATCCAAGAACCTTATTCTCAATAGTATCAAATCTCACCAATGACAAACAAGAATCACCACAAAATCTACCAGAATCAAAATGTAATGAAATTGCCAAATTTTTCAGTGACAAAATAACTAACTTAAGAAACAAACTTCCAAACACTACCAATCAAGAAATTAAAATGCAAAAAAGAGATGTTAACCAATGGTCGTCATTTATTGCGATATCTTTGATGGAAGTGGAATACATGCTAAAAAACAAACCCAGCGCCACACAAAATCGACTCTATACCAACATTTGAACTTAAGAAAATAGCTAACACAGTCTCCCCTACATTAGCTAGGATCATAAACCTATCCCTAGAAGAAGGAACTATGCCAGATTTATTTATTTATTTAAATTCTTTTAATATACCGATGCTCAAGACCAGGTCTTATCGTACCGGTTTACATACTACATTCTAATAATGCTAGACTTATCAGCAGCCTTTGACACAGTAAACCATAAAATACTACTAAAAAGACTAGAAGAAATCGGATTACACAGCAAAACAATAAACTGGTTCAGTTCATACCTAAATAATAGGTTCTTTCAAGTTCAGATCAACAACATATTATCAGAAAAAGTCAATCTCAAAACAGGAGTACCGCAGGGATCAGCCCTATCTGCAACCCTCTTTAACATATACATGCTGCCCTTATGCCATCTGCTAGCAGGACTAGGAATCATACATTACATTTATGCAGACGATATTCGACTAATTCTACCAATCGAGGACACATTAGAGAAAATGTTAAACCTAGCTAACATGTGCCTAGACATTATAAAACAACTGCTAAACCGAATGGAACTTGTGATTAATATTGAAAAAACAGAATTTTTACAATTAGAACGGAAAAATATTGAAATCATCCAAACTCCAATAATCCTCAAAGACAACCAGAAAACTGAACTAGCAGAAAAAGTACGAAACCTTGGAATAATAATGGACCCAGAAATCAATCTAAAACAGCACATATCACTAAAAGTAAAAGAAGGCTATGCAAAACTCATGGTACTCAGAAAACTGAAACCACTACTAACACTAGCTGATTTCAGAACAGTACTTCAGGCACTAGTTTTCTCCAGCACGGACTACTGTAACGCCCTTTTACTAGGACTCCCGAACACAACAATAAGGCCATTCAAATATCTCAAAACACAGCAGCTAGAATACTAACTGGAAAAAGGAGGAGGGACCATATAACTGAAACCCTGACGGAATTACATTGGCTACCTACTGAACACAGAATTAAGTACAAAGTCCTATGTACAATACAAACTAATACATGATGAAAAATCGGACTGGCTAAACACAGCATTACGAGTACTGGTCCCACACAGGAACCTTCGATCAGCAAATAAAGCACTCTTAACCATTCCATCAGTAAAGACTGCGAGACTAACCCAAGTGAGAGAAAGGGCTTTATCTTAACAGGCCCCACAATTTGGAACACAGTGCCCCTAGAGATCAGATTACAAAGAGATCTCAAAACCTTTAAGAAAAGTTTAAAAACATGGCTTTTAAAAACAAGCATTTTATAAAGAGACTGGGGAATATAAAATATACAGGAATAGGCAGAAGAACACCAGCGCACAGCACTATTCTAAGAATGTGCATTATGATAGTCTATGAACTCTACATTACAATAAACATAATTGTAAACACTGGGGCAGATTTTCAAAGGGGTATGCACATAAGATACGTGCGTACCCCCCCCCCCCCCCCAAAAAACCTGCCCCAAGCTCCCCCTGCGCGCGCCGAGCCTATGTTGAATAAGCTCGGCGGCACGCGCAAGTCCCAGGGCTTTGCTAGGGGGGCGTGTCAGGGGGGGCATGTCAGGGGCAGCGTGACATTCGGGGGCGTGGCCGAGGCCTCCAGACCAGCCCCCGGGTCAGGTGATGGCACGCCAGCAGCCCATTGGTGCGCGCGAGTTACGCCTGCCTGAGGCAGGCGTAACTTTTCAAACAAAGGTAGGGGGGGGTGGAAAGTTCCCTCCGAGGCCGCTCTGATTTTGGAGCGGCCTCTGAGGGAACGAAGGCAGGCTGTGCGGCTCAGCGCGCGCAGGCTGCCGATTTTGCGCAGCATTGTACGCACCGTCCCCGGATTTTAAAAGATACACGCGTATCTTTTAAAATCCGGCGTACTCTTGTTTGCGCCGATCGTGCGAACAAAAGTATGCACGGGCGTACTTTTTAAAAATCTGCCCCACTATGAATATGAATTTTACTCGTGAATAGTACCTTACAGGTACACTTGGTCATGACCTACTTCACTAAACAATTGATTGTCTTTAACGATATAATGTAACTGAACCTTTTGTGGCACCTGTTAGAATGTATTATAGTACGCATCCACCTACATTAATTTATGTGCCTTCATATAAACCATTGCGATGGTATATAACTTAGCGACGGTATAAAAAAGATTTTAAATAAATAAATACATAAATAAGGGCAACTAATCTTTTTGTTAGGATTGTAGATAAAGGGAAGAGGCAAAAGAGACCATTATGATTTTCTAAAGAAGTAGCTGAAAAGGTAAGGGAGAAAAGGTTAGCATTCATAAACTACAAGAGATCACAGAAAGAGACAGGTGACAATGTGTGGAAAAATTAAGCTGATAAAGTAGTCAGGAACACAAAAATTCAAATAGATGAAAAAATAGCAAACACGGTAAAACAGGAGATCAAGACTTTCTTTTAGATATGTTAGTGATAGAAGGAAGTGCAAAAGTGGCACTGTGAGACTCAAAGGTGAAGGGTAGGAATATGTAGAGGCTGAGGAGGAAAAAGCAAAATTGCTTAAATATTTCTGTTCACTGTTGAAGGGCCTGGCGCAGGCCCATATAAAACAAGCACAGATAAGATTGGACTTGAAGTAAACCTCAATCAATTTTCAGAACAGTATGTTCGTGATGAGTTAACTAAACAAAGTAGGCAATTTATTTATTTTGAGATTTTTTATATACCGCGGCACGTTACTAACATCACCTCGGTTTACAATGAACCATAATTCAGCAACAAGCTTTACAATCAATTGAGAATAGAATAAGCATATATCAAATGAAGTCAATGAAAATCGCAATAGCACAAACATATAATACAATCGCTATAGCACAAACATATAATACAATTGAGTCTAGCCTATCGGGGGGGATCATCTCCTAGGAGAAACTGTGTATAAATAGGTACTTTCAAAACAAATGCAGTAAGAAGAGTAATAGATTGAGATTTATTTATTTATTTATTTATTTATTTTGTATACCGACATTCGATCGAGATATCACATCGGTTTCCAGATAACAGGTTGAATAGGGCGGGATCTGCCCTATTTTACATTTAACAAGATAACAATTAAACTATTGCAGTAAAAACATTGTAACATATGAATACAAAAGAATGTGTGTATAAATTTGTAGCATATATCCTATATACAATATATACAGTATGACTTGGTTAGGATTAGATCTGGTGTCGGAGGCTATGGGGGTTTGGGGGGGAAAAGGAGGGGGTGGTTGTGAGGGGGGGTGTTATGCGGTAGTGCATGTTAGGAGTCATGTGGGAAGGTTTTCAAGAACCTATTTGGAATGGGGTAAGATATTGTATGAGAATACAATTATATATTCAATTGATTTTTACCAATATGAAATAACCTTTAAGGTAAGGCAATGTGAAATAACCTTTAAGGTAAGGCAATGTGGCTGGATAGGATACATCCGAGGTACTAAAGGAACTTAGAGATGTCCTGGGAGCTCTACTAGCTGTTCTTTCCAATGCTTCTTTAGAGTCTGGAGTAGTTCTGGAGGACTGGAAAAGGGTGGATATTGTTCCTATTCATACAAGGGGAAGTAAGGAGGAGGCTAGGAACTACAGGCCAGTTAGTCTGACCCCTGTGATGAGAAACTAATGGAATTGCTGCTAAAACAGAGGATATTGAAAATTTTGGAATGCAATGCATTACAAGATGTGAAGCAGCAAGGTTTTACCAGAGGTAAATCTTGCCAGATTAATCTGATCAATTTCTTTGATTGGACAACCAAAGAGATGGCTCAAGGGAGAGCACTAGATGTAGTGTACCTGGATTTCAGCAAGGCCTTTGACACGGTTCTGCACAAAAGATTTATTAATAAATTGTATGACCTTGATATGAATACTAAAATGACTGACTGGGATCGAAACTGGTAGAGTGGGAAGCAACAAAAGGTATTGGTAAATGGATTTTTCTCTGAATAGGGGGTTCTTACTAGTGGTGTGCTTCAGGGATTGGTCCTTGAACCGTTTTGTTTTTTTTCAACATTTTTGAGAGTGACATTTCGGATGGATCGTCAGGAAAGGTTTGTATTTTTACCTATGATCACCAAAACAACCAAATACCGCAAAAAGAATGTTAACCTATAACGATCCAAACAACATCCAAAAAAGAACAGTCTCCTAAGCTAGATCACAATTTACATCTTACAATACTTTATTCATTGCCAAATGCAAAATGTCTAATTTACATCACAATAAAGGGGATGGAACAGCTCCCCTATGAGGAAAGGCTGAAGAGGTTAGGGCTGTTCAGCCTGGAGAAGCGGCAGCTGAAGGAGGATATGATAGAGGTGTACAAAATCATGAGAGGTCTAGAATGGGTAAATGTGAATTAGTTATTTACGCTTTTGGATAATAGAAGGACTAGGGGGGCACTTCATGAAGTTAGCAAGTAGCACATTTGAAACTAATCAGAGAAAATTCTTTCACTCAACGCATAATTAAGCTCTGGAATTTGATGGCAGAGGAAGGGGTTAGTGCAGTTAGTATAGCTGGGTTTAAAAAAAGGTTTGGATAAGTTCTTGGAGGAGTAGTCCATTAACTGCTATTAATCAAGTTGACTTAGTGAATAGCCACTGCTATTAAGAACATAAGAAATTGCCATCCTGGGTCAGACCAAGGGTCCATCAAGCCCAGCATCCTGTTTCCAACAAATGCCAAACCAGGCCTCAACAACCTGGCAAGTACCCAATCACCAAGAAGATCCCATGCTACTGATGCCAGTAATAGCAGAGGCCATTCCCTAAATCAGCTTATTTAATGGCAGTTAATGGACTTCTCCAAGAACTTAACCAAACCTTTTTTAAACCCAGCTATACTAACTGCACTAACCACATCCTCTGGCAACAAATTCCAGAGCTTAATTGTGCGTTGAGTGAAAAATAATTTTCTACGATTATTCTTAAATGTGCTACTTGCTAACTTCATGGAGTGCCCCCTAGTCCTTCTATTATCCGAAAGTGTAAATAACCGATTCACATCTACTCCTTCAAGACCTCTCATGATTTTAAAGACCTCTATCATATCCCCCCTCAGCCATCTCTTCTCCAAGCTGAACAGCCCTAACCTCTTCAGCCTTTCCTCATAGGTGAGCTGTTTCATCCCCTTTATCATTTTGGTTGCCCTTCTCTGTACCTTCTCCATCGCAACTATATCTTTTTTCAGATGCGGCGACCAGAATTGTACACAGTATTCAAGGTGCTGTCGTATCACCATGGAGCTATACAGAGGCATTATGACATTTTCTGTTTAATTGACCATTCCCTTCCTAATAATTCTAACATTCTGTTTGCTTTTTTGACTGCTGCAGCACACTGAGCCGATGATTTCAAAGTATTATCCAATATGATGCCTAGATCTTTTTCCTGGGAGGTAGCTCCTAATATGGAACCTAACATAGTGTAATTGCAGCAAGGGTTATTTTTCCCTATAATGCAACACCTTGTACTTGTCCACATTAAATTTCATCTGCCATTTGGATGCCCAATCTTCCAGTCTCACAAGGTCCTCATGCAATTTATCACAATCTGCTTGTCATTTAACTACTCTGAATAATTTTGTATCATCTGCAAATTTGATAACCTTACTCATCTTATTCCTTTCCAGATCATTTATATATGTATTGAAAACCTCCAGTCCAAGTACAGATCCCTGAGGCACTCCACTGTTTACCCTTTTCCACTGAGAAAATTGACCATTTAATCCTACTCTCCGTTTCCTGTCTTTTAACCAGTTTGTAATCCTCGAAAGGACATCGCCTCCTATCTCATGACTTTTTAGTTTTCTTAGAAGCCTCTCATGAGGGACTTTGTCAAACACCTTCTGAAAATACACTACATCCACTGGTTCACCTTTATCCACATGTTTATTAACCCCTTCAAAACATGAAGCAGATTTGTGAGGCAAGACTTCTCTTGGGTAAATCCATGTTGACTTTGTTCCATTAAACCATGTCTTTCTATATGCTCTGTGATTTTGATCTTTAGTATAGTTTCCACTATTTTTCCTGGCACTGAAGTCAGGCTCATTGGTCTATAGTTTCCCGGATCGCCCCAGAGCCCTTTTCAAATATTGGTGTTAGATTGGCCACCCTCCAGTCTTCAGGTACAATGGATGATTTTAATGATAGGTTGCAAATTTTAACTAATGGAACTGAAATTTCATTTTTTTAGTTACTTCAGAGCCCTATGATGCATACCATCCAGTCCAGGTGATTTGCTACTCTTTAGTTTGTCAATCTGGCCTACTACATCTTCCAGGTTGACAGTGATTTGGTTCAGTTCATCTGACTCACTCATCACCCTTGAAAACCATCTCTGGAACTGGTATCTCCCCAACATCCTCATTAGTAAACACAGAGGCAAAGAATTCATTTAGACTTTCTGCAATGGCCTTATGTTCTCTTGCAAACCTTGAAAAAACTACACCCAAGAAAAAGCAGCCGGATCCAGGCCAAAACCAGGAGGAAATGGAGTGAGGCTCACTGAACTGCCATCCCCTGCAGAGGAACCAGTCAAGGAAGTTCCAAGATCCAGCGTACCTCCAGACAGATCCTTAACCAGACCATAATCAGGCTGGGAGGATCCAGGTTTAGCGAAATCAGAGGAAGCCAACTCTCCCTGAGCCTCTAAAAGCACTGACACAGATTAGAGGACATGTCAGGCTGAGATACCCAAATAGGACAGGCAACATAGAGAGAAAGGTGCTTAGGTTCTTGCTCACCAGCGCCATCAGTGCACAAGCGACAGAGAATGTGCGTCCCGCCGGCTCGCGCTGAAAAAATTTCAAGCGCACAAAAAAACTAGGTGCCACAAAAAGCACATGCACAAACTGTGCGTCAAGGCGTGGGCGCACTACGGGCGCTTAGAAATTTGTGTGCGCAAAAGTTGCACCTAAAATTGAATGCACAACGCGTGCGCAGAGCCGACGCACTGCGCACACCAACATCCTGTAGTGGGCAGTACAGCATGCACAGAAATGCACGAAAATGCCACCGCAGTGTATGATGAAGCACACAGGCAAAAAGCCTAACTGCGGGGCTTGGCCCATCAGGTATGCTCAACCCACTAGGCTGCCCAGTTCCCCTAACCCCCATGGGAGCAGGAACAAGTGTCGGAATGGCGCACCAAGCACAGAGACCGGAGGAAGTCCTGTAAACGCCTCTGTACTGTCTGTGTTTTACAAACCTTTTTTTTTTTTTAAACTTACCTGAGCTCAGCTCTTACTGGCTGAGTACAGAGATGGTCTCCAGCTGCAGGGGGAGAGGGCATGTTCCGTCACCGCCACACTCGGCCTCCTGCACCCCCTGCCTTTTTAGCTGTACAATCAGCTAAGTCCATGCCGGGAAACCCAGCTACTGGACCAAGGCACACATCTGAGGGACCACAGAAATCACCTCAGGAATTCTCAGCTGGGGAAGGGACCATCTGGTACCAACACAGGAGAGCGGGGCTTTTCTTTTTCTATGTTAAATTCTCCTTCCAAATTCTGAAGCAATCCCCATAGGGAAATGCATTTCCATCATCTGCTAGAGACGGAGAATACTGGCATGCTGGTGTCACTGCAGGAGGATGATAGCTTGCTCAGTCTCCATCTGCTGGCAGGGGAGCATTACCCACTGGTCTCGATTCCATCTTCTATACTCTAGGAAAGCTCCAGCTCATCTATTCAGACACACACCACACACATATATGTCACTATGGGTCCTCAGATAAGTGTTAAGACCAGAAATCAGGACTCATTCATAATGAATGCCCCCAAGATCCTGCAATTCTGGAGTCCAGGAAAAACTGCATAATTAGCCTGCCTATGCTAATTCAGTCATCTGAAGGAAGCTACAGAACTTGCAGAGCTGATTCAACATCCTTCTGTCTCAGCCCCCCTGCTTCTAATCTCTGTTTCAAGATCCAGTCCCCTCCCAGGCACCTTGAAGGGAACATGAGGGGTGGGGGTGAGGCTGAGACTGGGGCTGGAGAAGAAAAAGCCAAGTCACTCATAAGAACATAAGAAAATGCCATACTGGGTCAGACCAAGGGTCCATCAAGCCCAGCATCCTGCTTCCAACAGTGGCCAATCCAGGCCACAAGAACCTGGCAAGTACCCAAAAACTAAGTCTATTCCATGTTACCATTGCTAATGGCAGTGGCTATTCTCTAGGTGAACTTAATAGCAGGTAATGGACTTCTCCTCCAAGAACTTATCCAATCCTTTTTTAAACACAGCTATACTAACTGCACTAACCACATCCTCTGGCAACAAATTCCAGAGTTTAATTGTGCATTGAGTAAAAAAGAACTTTCTCCGATTAGTTTTAAATGTGCCCCATGCTAACTTCATGGAGTGCCCCCTAGTCTTTCTACTATCCGAAAGAGTAAATAACCGATTCACATCTACCCGTTCTAGACCTCTCATAATTTTAAACACCTCTATCATATCCCCCCTCAGTCGTCTCTTCTCCAAGCTGAAAAGTCCTAACCTCTTTAGTCTTTCCTCATAGGGGAGTTGTTCCATTCCTCTTATCATTTTGGTAGCCCTTCTTTGTACCTTCTCCATCGCAATTATATCTTTTTTGAGATGCGGCGACCAGAATTGTACACAGTATTCAAGGTGCGGTCTCACCATGGATCCCTAATCCTGTCCCTCCCCTCCTGTCCTGAAGGAAACAGAGGAAAAGAGAAAAACTTGGAGTAAGCAGAGCAATCAGAATGTGTTTGATCCCCCCAAAATCTCTTTTTTTCTTAAGCTAAACCAAAGACAGTTTTAATGTAATTCCTGAATGGCGTGATTTCCCTTTAGAAGAGTTTCCTTGCACTTGCATACTTGGCTAACCTTACACCAGTTGACAACAACCTGGATGTATTTTGGAAGTTTGCAGTTGATACTATCCTATAGCTGTCAGACATGATATTAATTTCAATTAACAGCATGACAAACTCTGCTGATGCTGAATGCAGCTTCAACATACATAAGCTCCTTACTCAGAAATGATGACTCTCAAGCAAAAATAAAAAGGATGCTTATGATATATTTCAATCCAAAAGAAAAGTACATTTCATAGTAACAAACTTTTAACTTATGTCTTTACTTAATAGTCGATTTTTGTACTTGGTGAATTTTGTATATAGTTTAAAAACAATGGTGTACATATTCAAAATGGTACAGCGCTGAAAGATCACGGATCCTTATGGTAAATTAATCAGAAAATGACAATGAAGATGTAAGGCAAACGTTTCCACCTTTATTCAAGGATACTTAGAACAAAGTTTCAGTCCCCCAACACGGGCCGTGTTTCACCATATGGGCTGTGTCGGGAGGGACAGGGGCCCAGGGGACACAGTCAGCAAAATCCAAAAGAAATAATTAAAGAAACAAACAAATGAACATAAGACAATAAATATGATCAAGGATCCACATGACAAAAAGAGACACCAAATGGCAGACAATTCTAAATTGAAACTTAATAAAATGAAAATGAAAATAACAACAACTTAAAAGGACCAAAACTTGGCATCTATTAGAAAAGGATCAGAGATGCTAACTTTACTAGCCATTCAGCAGCTAAATATTTACCCCTCTGTGACTAAGTTTTGTAAGTTTGCCATATAATTGCCATAAAGGTTTGAAAAATCTGCCTCAGAATTTGCTCTCGACAGAGAATCTTGAAAAATGTGCTACGGGAAATCGGGAGCTATGTTTATAGTATTTTCGAGCAAAACTGCTTACATCATTTCTCAGTGACACGAGCTAATGCACATATATGTATATATGTAGAGAACTTCACTGGGTCTCTACTAAACGGAATAAACGAACTGTGTACGTAGAAGAGAAGTATCTTTAGTTGGATTGCAGTTCCCCAACGTGGGCTGCAGTGTTGGTTGCTTCTTACTACTATAAAAGAGGAAACATCTAATCTAGAGAAGGTGTGGGTTTTTGAGTTGATATCTGAGAATGGAGTTTGCCTGGTTTTTTTTTTTTACTGGGTAGGTGCAGCTACTCCTGGCATGGAGGGAGCCATAGGATCTACAGGGGTCTGGCCCAGCATACTGGTGTTCTACCCCCTGAAAGGAAGGACATCAGTGGAATCTGTGTTCTCTGGTCCCAGGGAAGAATGGAGAAGTGGTCAGAGGCTTCACAACATAAAAAGGGTACATAATGCCAGGAGACATAGCCTCTGGGGATAGGGGGAGGTCATGGCCCCTATAAAGGCCGAGCTGGCTTAGGGGGAGGGGGTTGGCAAGGGACTGCTAGCTGCTACTGCTTCAGCAGGAGTGGCCTGGAGGACTGGTTGGTCTTCCTCATGCTCTTCTAGCTCCTCTCCTTCCTCATCTCTCACTGGGGTCTTCTGTGGAAAGAGGACAAAGGGTGGATTATGTGAGCAGATTTAATAAAAGCAGCAAGAGCTGGAAGTGGCAACATGACGAGAGTGAGGAGGTCAATGGGGGTTTATTTTAGGGGGAGAGGGGTTCTGGCAAGGGGATGTAAATGACACCGTGGATTACCATCCTATGAGGATTGGTTGCACAGCTGAACCTACCTAGCAGTCTAAAATGATGATGCTATAAGGCGGGCAGGAACAGCACAACAACGGCATAGCTGTAAGAGCAGCAGTTCTCCACTGGCGTGTCGCGCACTTCCTGGTCTCCTGCTGCTCTTCCCTCCCTCTCCTCCACCCCAGCGAGACGCACAAAATTCTTCGACGAACATGGCTGCCGTTCGTGCCTGGGTTATCAGCACATTCAAGCCCGGAAAGGAACGGCAGCAATGTTTGTGGAAGCTGGCAGCAGCAACATGGCCTTTTCTTCTTCCTGCCCCTGTGGCCTGGAAGAGGAAGTGATATTCAGTGTATGCGCATGAAGAAGAAAGTGCCATGCTGCGGCTGGCGCCACTGTAGAAACCATGTCCTGAGTCTCCCTCCACCTCCTGTGGTCGTGGGAGCACTTCAGTCTCCTTTCTGAGGCAACCATTCACCACCACAGACCCGGGGCAGCTAATCGCTGGATTTCCCAGACAGCTGCGAGGCAGGAAATCCCCATGGCCACATTTTCAGCTGACTGCCCCTCTGCTTGCACCGTGATGATCGCATCATAGGAAAACAGCTGAGTGCTGCCGTCTTACCACTGCAGGGCCAGGGAGAGTCACTCCTGCTGCAGTTCCCAGCCCGTCGCGACTGATTTAATAGCAGCACAACAACTGCCATTCTCAACTGCCCAGTGCAGATCCAGAATGCCTTGTGCTGTAGCTGCCATGTGTGCTGGGGTGGGGGTGAGTGAATGAGACAGAGAGAGTGTATGTAAGTAAGAGAAGAAGGCATGTGTGAGAGAGAGACTGATTAGGGAGGTGTGTGTGACAGAGCAAGAGACTGGTCAGGGAGGTAACTGGTGTGTGTGTGTGAGAGTGAGCGAGAGACTGGTCAGCGAGGTGACTGGTGTGTGTGTGTGAGAGAAAGACTGGTTGGGGGAGATGATTGGTATATGAGAGACAGAAAGTATGTGTGTCTGTGTATGTGAATGTCAGACTAGTCGTAGGGCCTAAGGAAGAGGACCGTGAGGACAACTTCAGCAGCCATTGTTGCTTCTGGAGTGAGCTGTCGGCCTGCAAGGGAAAGGAGTAGGAAGGTTGCTGGAGAAAAGTTTATCTTTCTTGATTGACTGCCATTTAATTATAGGGTATTATGTGATGTGTCTGCTGTTTGAAATATTTTAATGGTGTTTGGAGAATTTGTAATAGTTTTTATAAGTTTTTAATGATTGGATGTTATTCTATTTATAATAAATGTCTCAAAACAACTGATATTTATTATTCTAGTTTTAGAATTATTTTATATTTCTTGAGGAATGTATAAATAGAAATGTATAGACAAAAAATGAACTGGAAATAGCAAGACGCCAGACAGTGTATGCAGTGCAACAATGGAAAAACAAAAATATTAACTTAATGGTTACTTTATTCTGTATTTGGTGAGGGTCTGTCTATGTTCTGCATGTGTAACTCAGGTAAGGGTATTCTGCAAGCTTGTAGTTTCTGTGTAGGGATCTATAGCCTGGTTAAATATTTGTAGCATTGCCTTTTCAAAGGTAGGGTTGCTACTGTTTGAGTGTGTTCCATAATGCAGGGGTAATTGTTTGCTTATTAGTTTGTGTACATTATTGCAGATCCTGGGAGTCTGTTAGGTGCTATATTTCTCTTTCTATTTCTCTAGTTTTTCACTACATGCAGAGTGGCTTTTTTGGGTTTCCATTCCAGTTTCTGCCTCCATATTTGTAATTTGCAGTCTTTCTGTACTTGGTGAAGGTTGATTCCATGCTTATTTATTTATTTAAAAGGGTTTATATACCGCCTTTACAAGTAAGATTGATCAAAACGGTTTACAAAAACATGAAAAAATAAAAAAATGATTATAAATCATAAAAATAAAATGGAAGAAAAATTTACATAAAATTAATAAAAACAAAATAAAATAAACATACATTTACAAAACAAGAGAAAGAAGCTAGTGCCTCTATAACAAAAATTAAAATACAATTTGATTGTTTATTCATTGTACTTGTTCGTTTAATGGAATATTGTAAGCCAGCTGGAAGAAGTAAGTTTTCAAAGATTTTTTAAATTGATTTCTGTTAGCAATTTGAAGAAGTGAAGTGGGTATGGCGTTCCAGAGAAATGGACCTGCCACAGAGCAAGCGCGTATTCTTGTACAGTGTAGTCTGGCAAGCTTTGGAGAAGGGATTTCCAAGAGGTTTTTCAACATCGATCTTAAAGTCTGGCAGGTTGATAGATACGGAGAGAAGAGCATAGCCACGTAGACGAAGAATTATATATAAGTGAGTGGATTATTGTTAGAATTTTGTACTGTATTCTTGATTTTATCGGAAGCAATGGAAAAATTGAAGTACAGTAGAGATATGATTACAATGGGATATACCTGCTAGGATACGTGCTGCAGTGTTCTGAATCAGTTGAAGTGGTTGCAAAGTAGAATCTGGTAAACCTATAAAAAGCGCATTACAGTAATCTAAACCGGAAAAAACTAACAATTGGAGAACAGTATGGAAGTCGTATTGGAAAAGCAATGGACAAAGTCTTTTTAATAAATGAATTTTATAGAAGGACTTTTTTGTAAGTGCTGAGATGTGTTGAGTCATAGATAAGTCAGAATTAATTATAATTCCTAGATTAGTGGCTTGGTTTGTAAAAGGAATAGAGATTCCATTTAAGGAAAGATGAGAAGGTGGGGCAAGTCTAGAATTAGAAATAGATGAAAGATAAACAAGTTCTGTCTTAGATGTGTTCAGTTTAAGACGATTGTGTGAGAGCCATGTATTGATGGTATTGAAGTGGTATTGGTATTGCTTGTGACAGAGGTGAGGTATTTTACTAGCATGTAGGCATTTGTATCAATCTTATTTGTTGTGTTTTCTCAATAGGTAAATTACTGTCTTTTCATAAGGAGGGCTATTGTGCCTGGTAGTAGAGAGAGTTTATGTTGCTGTTACTGAGATGACACCAGCAATATCTTTTTTGTACTGTGTACTGTGTACAGTACTGTGTACAGTACTGTGTACTGTGTACTGTGTACTGTGTACTGTGTACTGTGTACAATTCTGGTCGCCGCATCTCAAAAAAGATATAATTGCGATGGAGAAGGTACAGAGAAGGGCTACCAAAATGATAAGGGGAATGGAACAACTCCCCTATGAGGAAAGACTAAAGAGATTAGGACTTTTCAGCTTGGAGAAGAGACGACTGAGGGGGGATATGATAGAGGTGTTTAAAATCATGAGAGGTCTAGAACGGGTAGATGTGAATCGGTTATTTACTCTTTCAGATAGTAGAAGGACTAGGGGACACTCCATGAAGTTAGCATGGGGCACATTTAAAACTAATCGGAGAAAGTTCTTTTTTACTCAACGCACAATTAAACTCTGGAATTTGTTGCCAGAGAATGTGGTTCGTGCAGGTAGTATAGCTGTGTTTAAAAAAGGATTGGATAAGTTCTTGGAGGAGAAGTCCATTACCTGCTATTAGGTTCACTTAGAGAATAGCCACTGCCATTAGCAATGGTTACATGGAATAGACTTAGTTTTTGGGTACTTGCCAGGTTCTTATGGCCTGGATTGGCCACTGTTGGAAACAGGATGCTGGGCTTGATGGACCCTTGGTCTGACCCAGTATGGCATTTTCTTATGTTCTTATGTTCTTAATTGTACGAGGAATGTCCTAGTTCTGCTCTGCACCCAATGTTGGGGAGTTGGGCGGTTCCTGTAGTTGCAGAGTATGTGTTTACATTTAGCCCTGGACAGTCATGGGTTCAGAGTGTCATGCATGCGAGAACCATCTGACAAGTGTGTCCCGACAGAAAAAAGGTTGAGAACCAGTGCTGTAGAGCCTAGCTGCTGGACCCTGTGGAGGACATGTATGAGGATGGGTGTCTGCGATTCCTGAGTGTGTAGTGATGATTAGGCCAGCTAAGAATCAGAGCCAGTTGCAGTGGGGAAAAAGTATTACCACGCTGAAAGTGATAGGATTGTAGGGTTTTTGGGGGAAGCGATTTAATGGTTTAATGTTTTTATATGTATGTAATTGTATATATGATGTTTTATGCTGTTGTAAACTACTCTGGACAGGCTTGTGCCTGATATGGTGGTATACAAATAGTAAATGTAATTTGGAAAAAAAAAATTGAAGGGAATGAGCACTTGTTTGTATAATTGTGAGAGAAGTGTAATGTGTACACTGTATGTGTTGCTGTGTCTTCCTTGTTCTATTTTTGTAGGACTATCCATTTTTGCGAGGGTTGGTAACTCCAGTCCTGAGGGCATCTGATGGCTCAGAGCAATGCTGCAGTAACCCTCGGCAGTCCTCCAGGGCATTTGGCCTCCTGGAAATTCACTTTCACCGTCTGATTCACACTTTCACCACTTTCTCCTGGCCAAAGTGTGCAATTCTTTTATTGTTTTGTTTTCCAGCTTCAACATATGTGAGATACTTCCATAATGCCTCTACAACATTCTTTGTTGCTTCTTACTACTATCACTGTGTTTTCTGTGCAATAAATAATTGCAATTTTTATTTGCCCGTGTTTACCCAGTGATTCTGTGGAGCTGGGCTGCCTAAGTGCTTTTAAGCATATTAAATGAAGCAGCTTGGGGATTGACAAATGGGTGTTTTTAGCTTTTCGCCCTTAGTTTAAGCAGTCATCATGGTCAAAGCATGATCACCAACTCTCCACTTAATCCCAGACACTGGTGAAGTCAGCAAAGTCACCCTGGACCTGATTTTCAAAGCCATTTACAGACATAAATCCAGTCTTATGCACGTAAATGGATGCACTAAAATAGCCCTGGGGTCAGTTTGCAGGAAAGTAGGTACGTAAGCCTAGTATTCAACTTTTCCGTAAGCTGAAGGGAGATGTCCCAAGAGGTGGCAGTGGAATTTGCAAGCACACTCCTTGAAACCAATGCAAAGGGGGTTTTATTCTGTTTTCCCAAGAAATGCTGAGGTCTATATTCATAGGCGTTTAGCCAGCTATATTCAATAGTGTTGACCAAACTTTCTACTGGACATTTTTGTAAATGATATGTTTGGGTGAATCAAGCTCTTAAGGATTTCGCATGGCCAGTTCTAAATTATTCTTGCTTTTAAAAGACCTGAAAACTCAAAGCTAATCTTTAAGATAAATAGCTGTAGTAAGATCTTTGTTGTTTCTTTGTCTCCCTTGATTTTTCCTCTCATTATTTGCATTATACCCCCAAAACTAAGATGGCATGCCTGGATAATAATCTGGCACCCACACCAGCTTGAAAGAAGCCTCTATTGATTATTCCTCAGTATTTATTCAGCTGCAGAGCATAATATAGTAGTGGGTGGAGTAGGCAAGCTCCAATCCTCATTGACAGCAATCTGCTTGGGATTTCAGGATATCCCTAAATAATATGCATAAGAGATTGGAATGCACACTGCTTTAGTTGTATGTAAACCTCTCGTGCATACTCATTAGAGATAGCCTGAAAAGCAGAGCAGATTGGTGTCCACAAGGACTGGAAGTTGGCCACTCCTGGTAGTGGCAGCCATCATCTCCCTGGGCCTCAGCCATGGTGTGACAGTGACACCTTGCGGTCAGCCTCATGGTGCACACTCATCAGTTGCTGGAGTGAGCTGCAGTCTGTGTTCCATGGCAATGGAATATATGGCCAAGCTTAGCTGGAATGGGGATAAATGCCCTGGTAACTGTGAATGAAAGCTCATGGTGCTGTAGCCCAAAAAAGCCAGTTCCAACTGAACTGGAAGTCAAAAGGAGGAGGAGAAGGTGGAGAAGGGAGCTGCCAGGACCCTCCATACCGCCCCCCCCCCCCCCCCCCAAAAAAAAAAAAAAAGTTGTCCTTGCTTTAGAGCACTGGTTCTCAATCCAATCCTCTGGACCTGCCCGGCAAGTCAAGTTTTCAGGATATCCACAATGAATATGCATACAAATCATCTCATGCATAATCATTGCGGATATCCTAACAACTTGTCTGGGAGGGTTGAGGATTGGGTTGAAAACCACTACCTTAGAGGCAATGCATGTTTATTTCAAATCTAGTGATGCAATAATAGTTTTGGCTACAACCAAAAATCTAATAGTATTTGAAACCAAACACCAAAGACCCCACCATCTGCAATACATTTAACAATTCGGGCCTGATTCAATATGTTCTATTATATTTGCACCCTGTCATATCAATACCTAAAGATCACCCTAAGCATTTTACAACAATCAAAAAATGTAATTCATAATGATACATTGCATAAACACAATGCAAAATGCTACAAACTAAATTATAATAAGCGTGATAAATACCCTATCCCACAGCTGGAACTCATTCCCTCCTCCCACCAGGGAAAAAGGCCAAAGGTGAACGTACTAGATCATACAGACAGAATCATACTTAAACCACCCCACATTCCCACAGAAACCACCTTCCTCCATTCCCAAAAGACTTTCTAAAAGCTAGAAAATTTTGAGATAACATGCATAATTTGAAAACAGCATGTGCTATTTCTGCTGACAAAATAAGGCACGATGTGCATCAATTAATGAGCTGCATCACATGCAAATGCTTGCAAAGCACTTCATTACTCTAAAAATGGAGGAACACGACTCGCTATCAATTCTTCTCTTACCTCAGAGGACTGGAGTTTTGAAAGCCTATATTCTAGTATTGTCATCACACATGTAGGGGATAATTTTATAACATTTCGCATATGTTAACTGGCAAATAGAAGCACCAATCATACCTGCTAAGGAGTATGGGCAAATTTGCCATGAACATTTATGTGCACACTTCTGAATATGCAAACATATGTGCATAAATACACCCCCTTTCCCCAGTCCTGTCCAGGAAATGCTTCCACACAGTCTGGGTAAAAATCAGACACGAACAGAACATGCGCATGCTAAGCTTATCCATAAGACAGCCGATGCAATAAAATGCGCCCAGCCTAGCGCACATGTTTATGTGCGGTTGGACATGCTAGACTAGCACCCGATGCAATAAGAAGATTAGCACGCCCAAAACATGCGCCCTAGCAAAATGTGCAACAGATAGTGCCCATCACATGTAAATTCCATGTAGATGAGAACATTAGCTATTAGCCCCCAAAGCAGGAAAGCGCTGGACACCCATCACACACTTTTTAACAAGGGGGAATTTAACTCCAGCCCTGGAGGTGGAGTAAAATCAACTCATAGTCAAGGACTCATGAGAAATAAAATATATATATATGATAAGTATGTTCTCCTCCTCCTTAGTATTGTTGTGACACTAATTTATTGCTTGCGGTGGAAAAAAATGAATGTATATTTTGACTTGATCAGAAGAAACCAACATTTCTTATGGCCACACAATTCAGATGGCCGTAGCAAGGGGTACCAAATATAATACACTTCAGCAACCTCAGCAAAACAATAAAAAAAAAGAAGCGGGATCAAAACGGACACGCGTATTGAACGCCTGTAGCAACTGGGCGCCCGATGCAATCAACTATCGAGCACTACGGTTCTCCCTTAACATGCCCTATGTAATGCTGCCTCATTTAAATACTGCATCAGGCGCCCAGGGGGTGTGGCTGAGCACATGTTAAGATAACGGGCGCTTAATACTAGCACCCGTTTTGAGCGTGTATTGGCCCCAAGGTTAGCAATTTTCAAAAAAAAGTAAATAAATAAATTGCCACAGGCAAAGCAATACTTTACCCGTGGAAAGGCATTTGAAAATTATGCTCCTCACGCCAGGCTAGGCTCATGTTGGGTGGAGCAGTCACAGGTCAGGTTGGACCGACAGGGCGAGTCCTTTCCTTCCCAAACTCCCACTCTCTCCTTAAAAAAAATGTAGCCCTTCCCGAAACCCCCTACCCCATTTTCACTGCCTGAACCATTCAAAACCCTCTCCCACCCTCAGGCATCCCAATCCAGACAGACCTTACCTCCTCCAGAAGGGCTGCTCGCTCACTGACAGCAGATTGGGCCCTCCACCGTCAGCTGACAGTGAAAGGACCAATCCCCTTTCAGAATTCTGAAAGTCCAGCCTTCTGAAAAGGGATTGGTCTTTTCACTGTCAGCTGACACTGGAAAAATCAATGGGCAGACAGTGAAGGAGTGAATAAATTAAGTGTCTAGCCATGATGAGGTAACATATCTGATGACCCTTCCCCCACCAAACAAAGGGACCTTTCAGTGAGAATTTACTTCCTCTTCTCAACCTGCTGGGCACGCTGGTGGAAAGGCTGTGGCCAGGGTGAGCGGGTCAGAGTTTTTATTCGGCAAGTCCATCCATGTGAGAGCAGGGATGTCAGCAGGATTTAAGGAGTGTCAGATGCCCACTGGAGGTTTGCACTTTGCAACATCACTTGCTTTTGCAGGATTTCTTTCTTGCCTCCCCCCGCCCATATTGGTCTATGGGGCAAGTCTCATAGTCAAGAGCTGGCTTCAAGAGAACGTAGGATTCTGTGAGTGATACTCCCATGGAACAATGAATGCCCTGGGACTCTAAAGGGCCAATATTCAAAAAAAAGTTGAGCTCCTAAATTTAGGCCCCTATATTAGGCCTCTAAATTAGGGACCTAAGTTTTCAGCTAAAAAACACATATTTAGCAGCCTACAAGTTAGGGCCCTAAATTTATGCCTGTTACTTATTTACCTAGATTTAGGGTCCTAAATTAGGTGCCTAGTTCTGAAAATCAGTATTAAGCCCCTAACTTTGTTTTCCCGACCTAACTCTACCCCTTTAGCCACCCACTTTTTAGGGACCTAAATTTAGTATCCTAATGAATCTAGACGCATAAATTTAGGTACTCAGCCCTAGTAAATTTTCAAAAGGGTCAAATTAGGAGCTTAACTCTAAATGTTAGGAGCCCAAATCCTTTAGAAATTGACCTTAACATGCTGATATACAGCCTAGTATCATCGTGGGTCAGCTGGGTGCAATTGGTCTCTCTACAACCTAGAATCATTGCTGGTGTGAAGTATTGACAGAGGATGATCCGTAGGTCACAATTATATCACCCTGATTAAGCCCGGGACTTACTGTATTAGCAGACCAGCTCTAGAAAGCCAGTTTAAACTTAAACATATACTTGGGTCTTAAGTTTTTCATGTGTAAATGTTTCAGAAATAATTAGTATTTCATCAAGCAACTGATAATTAATTTGACTGTTTATATCTTTTGAGAACACACTACGAAAGTTAAAACCCTTTCGCCATGGGAACAGAAAGTGGGAGGGCAGATTTAACAATGCAAGGCTCTGGCACATTATTCCCAAAACTAAAAGCATAAATACAATGTCCGCAGTCAGCCCTGGAGAGAGAGACAGTACAAAGAGCGGTAGAGTGTTTGCACACACACCCAACTATTCTGCATGCTTGTGCTGTAATGTCTGAGACGCATGGAGGATAGCACTTAGATGCAACCAGAGATACTAAAATACTATTCTAGGAACCTCATGCAATGGCACAGAACAGACAGAGACTTTTGGCACCTAATTATTCTGTCAGTGTAATAAATTGCATAAGGAAACAATTATATCACTGCAACTTTATAGCCACTGCCACCATGAATAATACATTCTTTCTCCACACACTCATTAAACAGTAGTATAGTTTTCTGCTCCTTAGGGTATACAGAAATAATGTTTTAATTAAACAAACATTCTCATTGAAAGCCACATACAAAAAGGTCCTCATCTATTATACTTGTAATCTATTTTAGTACACAGCAGCTGGAGGTCATGTTATGCTGTCTTTCTACTATATTGAGATGACCTGAAAACTTGCCATTTGCAGATTAGGATTGATTAGATCACTAGGTAGTCTGGATCTTCACATACATAAATAAGTAGTACAACAGACAATAATGACATTAAAGTGTTTATGTACTTTAATGTTAGAAAGAAGGATTAGCAGGTGCTGGAGCTCCTGCTAAATAGTTGAGATTTCTGACATCAAGCAATGATGCAACATCACCACCAAAAGGCCACCAGGTAATCGAACCTTCTCATTTCAGAATTCAATTTTGCCTGATTTGGCATCAGTGGCATACACTCTGATTGAACAAAATATCAAGAAATATTTCTTCTAACAGCTAAATACAAATCTAAAAGTGTAAATACAACTACCAAGGCTAGAGCAAGGCTCTGTGATTTCACAATAAAACAAGGAGAGAAATAAGAGCTTATGCAAATAATATTCAACGTTGGAAGACATTTTTTAAACTAGCAATATAAGCCTGATTCCTATTTGGCATCAGAGTAAATTAGAGGAGTTCTAACAGATTTATTAAAACGGCCTATTACTTGTCATTCAAAACACAGTCTCTTCCAGAGTTAACCATCTCTTCCTGATCCCATGCATACACAGCACAGCAGTAAAAATAAAAATACATGCATAAAAGTATAAATGAAAAAAAAACATACCTGCTGACAGACTGCCTTCACCAGGTAAGAACTGAAATCTTGCCTTATAATTAAATCTTGAACATTTGTTGTGTGGCCTCTTTTAATCCGACAACTCTTCAGTTCATTTTTGCCATTGCTCTTCTGTCCAAGAAAAATCAAAGCTTTATCTCCAAGACGCCCAGAGGGCAAAGTCCTCACAATCGCCCTTGTCCCGATATAGACCGATTTCTTAATCTCTCTGTAATTTTTGCAAAAGCGTCTAATCAATAAGGTGGAGCGTTCTTTTTTGTTTCTACAAAGATCATCCTCAATTTCCTCTTCGCAGTTCTCGCATTCTTCAAAATGGCTTGGAAACAGTTTTGAAGGCGACTTAATGCTATTTCCACAGAAATTCCCACCTGACCAGGATGGCATTTTAACCTTTTCTGAAATGTTTTCCATGCATAAATACTGATCCTTCAGTGTCTTACAGTCCTTAAATATTTGCTGCCCATTTATATTTTCACAACCATTGGTCAGATCCATTAACTTACAAGCACAGTCTGAGGAGCTATCGCTGAGATCTTTACCAATTGCATGCAAACAGTTGCTTAAAATAAAACTGTTATGTGTAGTACACAAACTCTCAGCTATAGCTTTCTCACTGACACAGCTAAAATGTAAGTTGTCATCGCTTTTACTGTACTCATTCCCAGTTGACTGAATTCTTGATGCCGCCATCTTCACTGAAGGTCTATCCATGTTTGAATGAACTTTAGCAAATAGGGTTTCTTCCTGCCAGCCAGGAGTTCTTGGCTCCAAGCATGGGTCTTCCCCTGTCAAAGAATCGCATGATTTACAGAACTGGTTATGCAGCGCGTGGCTCTTGCTGATTTCCTTTTTAATATTACAGTTGATGTTGAGATACTCCAAAGAACCTGAGATGAAGGCCTTCCTATCCCACAAGCCTATATTACTGCTGTTCCTGGTGCTTTCCTGTACTCTTCTTGAAAGGCTCTTGGGCACTGCACACTGAAGATAGCCTTCCTTAAGTCTGTGTAAGTACTGTACAGTGTCTGCAGTCTGCCTTTCTTTATTTGCAGTATGTCTTTTTATAACATTGGTATCCAAAGTATTCTCACTATTTTCATCTCCGGTTGATTGAGGAGCTATCACTTTCCCTTGTACCAGTGGTACAAGCACTGAAACAGTCATTTCTTCAGAGGTCATCTTGACATGCACACACTAGGTATTGTTCTGCTTGTCACTGAGGATTGTGACATTCTTTCTTTACAAACATCAGTGCAGAACAATCTTGCTAACCTAAAGCAGATAAGCTGTAAAAAAGTAAAAGACGTTTCCTCAAAACAGATGCTAATATAAATGTAGCTAGTTATGTACCTCTGGCATGCATCATGGATTATTCTAAAGCTCTGTTTCTTTTTATGCTGTTTACTCATCTGTTATACGTGCTCTGTCTCTTGATCGCATTCTTTTTATAAAAAGAGTGTTTTTGAACATCCAATTCAGCCTTACATTGTGCAGTCCTCCATCTGGTGATTCATAAATGTTCTAAAAGAAAACAAAAATACATATTCAGCATACTCAAAGATATGATGCAAAAGTATTTCACATATAATAATGCAAAGTGAAAATAAATGAACAATCTACCATGAATCTCTTTTCAGAAACATTTCTCTTTCAAGGCCATAAATCGGAGCATACAACTAAGAGAAAATGTTTGAGATAAAATTAACCTAAGTTTAGACTTGCCAACAGACCAAGAAAACTGATCATCTTCAAACTGCTTTATTAGACAATTAGCTTATCAATTTTCAATAAATCAGCATGAATATACAATACAATGAATTCTGCACCAATTTCTAAGAAAATGACAAGATCCTGTTCAAGGATTAGTATGTAAGCTGCACATTCGTTTCCAGAAAAAAAGATGGTGAAGTTCCTTATCCCACAAAAGAGCAAAAGTCTTCATTAAGGAGAAATTTTGTAATAGCTCTCATAAGTTATAGCAATTTTCAGAGCATGGTCACTTTGAAAATTATCATAGCAAAACTATCCACACACAATTACACACATTAGTGTGAGCAGTTTTTCCATGAAAAATTTACACACATGCTTTTCAAAATCAAAAAAGCATTTTTGTAAATGAAGATCCCACTTCCTAGAGCACCTCCCCCAAGGGTGGGTAAAAATATGCACATTCAGAGCTTATGCGCACACTTTTATCCAAATATCAGGCAGGCACTTTAATAGAAGGACATTTCTGTGCTTTCTAAAATTACCTTTGAAATGCTTTTTACGACTGTATAAAAACATAAGAACATGCCAACCTGGGTCAGACCAAGGGTCCATCAAGCCCAGCATCCTGTCTCCAACAGTGGCCAATCCAAGTCACAATTACCTGGCAAGTTCCCAAAAACTAAGTCTATTCCATCTTACTGCTGCTAGTAATAGCAGTGGCTATTTTCTAAGTCAACTTAATAGCAGGTAATGGACTTCTCCTCCAAGAACTTATCCAATCCTTTTTTAAACCCAGCTCACTAACCTCATCCCCTGGCAACAAATTCCAGAGTTTAACTGTGCGTTGAGTGAAAAAGAACTTTCTCTGATTAGTTTTAAATGTGCCACTTATCCGAAAGAGTAAATAAGTGATTCACATTTACCTGTTCTAGACCTCTCATGATTTTAAACACCTCTATCATATCCCCCCTCAGCCGTCTCTTCTTCAAGCTGAAAAGTCCTAACCTCTTTAGCCTTTCTTCATAGGAGAGCCATTCCATCCCCTTTATCACACTTCTCTGTACCTTCTCCAGTGCAACTATATCTTTTTTGAGATGCGTCGACCAAAATTGTACACAGTATTCATGGTGCAGTCTCACCATGGAGCGATACAGAGGCATTATGACATTTTCCATTTTATTCACCATCCCTAATAATTCCCAACATTCTGTTTATTTTTTTTGACTGCTGCAGCACACTGAACTATTTCAATGTGTTATCCACCATGACGCTTAGATCTCTTTCTTGGGTGGTAGCTCCTAATATGGAACCTACATTGTGTAATTACAGCATGGGTTATTTTTCCCTATAAAATAAACTTTTCCAGCCATAGTCAGCAGGATTTGAACCTGCACAGGAAAACCCCCAATGGATTTCTTTTTTTTTTTTTAATTGAAATATTTTTTTTATTAAAGCCCAGAAAAGACATATGGCAACAAAGGTCAAACTCTGAAACATATATACATGACCCTGAACGGGTATAATATCTGTAAAACATGTATACCTATCCAAACCTGTAACATCAAGTATAATCAGATAGCAATGTATACATAGCAGCCCAGAATAATAAAATAAGTATATATATACACCACGTGTCTTTGTCTCTGTTTGTATTGTAGTATACATTTTTATCCCCCGAACTCCCCCCCCCCCTCCCCGTATGCCCGTACAAATAATGGAACGGTGGGTGAATGATACAGAGTCAAAATGCAATAGGGTATTGTTAATCAGATAGCAAACTAAGAAATAAAACCTGGGTGACATGAAAAGGTACACCTCATGGGGCGGTATCACGCCCATACTCCTCCTTCCAAGTTCTATACACTGTCCAAATGTCCTGTAACCGCCGCAGTTGTTTCTGGAGCCTAGCTGTAATCTCTGCCATGATATATATATGTCCCAGTTTAACTTATACTTCGGCCAATGTCGGTAATTGAGCAGACTTCCATTTCTTTGCAATTTCGATCCTAGTGGCAGTACAAATCTATTATAACTCTCTTTTCCCGGGATCATGGATATGCCCAACAAAGCATGTTGCGGGAGCAACCCCAAAGAAACGCCACACATCCGTTGGATCCAGGATTCAACAGCGTCCCACAGTGGGCAAAGTAGAGGACAAGCCCACCACATATGAAAATAGCTGCCTTCGCTATGGCACCCCCTCCAGCACAAAACAGAAATGTGTGGCGACATACGATGAAGGCGAATCGGGTAGTAATACCATCTAAACAACATCTTCAATGAATTTTCAATTAGCGATACGGCAATTAACCCCTTGCCAAGGCCCAAGAAAATCCCCTCCCACTCAGTTGGCGAGAAAGTACAATGTAAATCATGTTCCCATGCCAACATGGTTGTATTTTTCACAAATGGTTCCAGGCCCAACATATTATACAGCACTGACAACAGCTTGACAGTGAAATCTGCTTTTTGACAAATTGTCTCAAACTCAGACTTCCCTAGTTGTAGATGAGCACATAGTTGAGAAGATCGTGCATAATGACGTAACTGTAGATACAAAAAGATATCAGACCCCTCAAGACCAAACCTCAATTGCAAATCCTGAAAGGAGAGAAGACCTTTAGGCCCCAAGATATGCCCCCATAGGCTAATACCCCTTTCCTTCCACCTTTGGAAAGCCAGACTCTCGTAGCCCGGTGAGAAATCCTTGTTAGCATATAAATAGGTGGAGTAATGATATTCACGATTCCCAAGGAGTAATCCCTTTCTATCATACCAGAGCCTGAGGGAGAGTAACATAGTTGGAGGTAGAACCTCCTCAGGACATACCGTCCAGGTTTGCTTGGGCTGCCAAAATAAACTACATAGAGGCAAATCTCCAACAAGTTGCTGACTGAAGAGAAACCAAGGCTTTGGATTGGTCTACTTGTGCCAGTCTGTAATTGTTTTAAAACGAGCTGCCAGAAAATAGCATTCCAAATTTGGAACTCCCAAGCCACCCCGTTTTCGAGGCTTGTAAAGAGTGTGGCGGGCAATCCATGGTCGTTTACCACCCCAGATATACAACATCAATCTCTTTTGCCACTGGGCTAGCCGTTGGTGGGGGATATCAATCGGCAAGGTCTGAAACAGATACAGCAATTTAGGAAGGATAGTCATTTTAACAGCGGCAATTCTGCCGCTGTTAAAATGACTCCAGGTCCACTCCTCCAGGTCCTTGAGAATCGTGGACCACAATTTATCATAATTCAACTGAAACAAGTCCTGTGAGGCACTAACATACACCCCCAAATATTTTAATTTATTTTGGGCCCACTTAAAGCGAAACCGCGTCTTAAGCGTCTGTTCAGAGGAGCTAGAAATGTTAATATTTAAGATCTTTGACTTTTCCCAATTGAGCCTAAAACCTGAGACCCTGCTAAACTCTTCCATGGCTGTTGTCAAATGGGATAAGGATGATTCAGGGTCAGTAACTAGTATTAGTATGTCGTCCGCAAAGAGGGACAATTTGGATGAAAATTGCCCCACCTCCACACCTCTAATACCCGGATGATTCCACACTAGGTTTGCAAATGGTTCTAAGAAAATCGCAAAAAGAAGGGGAGACAAAGGGCATCCCTGTCTGGTACCACGTCTTACTGGAAAGGTAGGTGAATATCCCCCGTTTATTTTTATACATGCTAAGGGATTAGTATACAATTGCTGGATCCATTGTATGAAAGAATTCCCAAATTGCAGTTTCCTTAATAATGCAAAGAGATATGGCCAATGCACCATATTGAAAGCTTTTTCTGCATCAACCGAAAGCGCCACTGCAGGGATATTACGTTTCTTTACCCACCAGAACAGATCAATGATTTTATGAACATTGTCACTAGCTTGTCGACCTGGGATAAATCCAGCTTGATCTGGGGTATAATTTGAGCAATAAAACTGTTCAGACGTGTTGCTAAACTTTTTGCTAAGATTTTTAAACCAATGTTTATGAGGGAGATCGGTCTGTAGGAACCACAGACGGTGGGGTCCCTCCCCAGTTTTGCAAGAATCGTGATACCAGCAGTGTTAGCAGCTGCTGAGAGTGGCGTCCCTTCTTTTAAAGCAAGAAAAAATTTGGCTAAAACAGGGGCAATAAATGGGGCAAATGTTTGGTAGAACCGGCCTGTGTAGCCATCAATTCCTAGTGATTTCCCGGGTTTGAGGGAGCGGATAGCATATATAATTTCCTGCTCCGATATATCCTTATTCAGGATACGTTGTTGAGATTCCTCCAATACCAGGACTGTAGAGGCCTCCAAATATTTGTCAATGTCCCCAAGACAGATATCCTCATCCATCGAATAAAGTTCAGAATAGAATTGGTGAAATCGCCATCTAATAGACTTATTATCTGTCAGTACACCGCCCTCCTTATTTTTTATCTTAATAATGGTGGTTTGAGCTTGCCGGCATTTCAAAACATTGGTCAGCACTTTCCCAGCCTTGTTCCTCCCTTTGAAATATTTTTGCTGGATCATTTGCATTTGATGGGCTATAGACGCCGCATCTAGGGATGCGATACAATTTCTAATGTCATTCAATTGGGTAGAAGTCACCGAAGAGGAGACAGAATGTTTATGTATGCGATCTAATTCCTTAAGCTTAAATAGGAGCTGGGTGTGTTCCTGCTCACGCTGTTTCTTTAATAGTGCCGCCCATGCAATAAATTTGCCCCTAAGGACCGCCTTTAGACATTCCCATAAAACCACCGGATTAACCTCCCCCATGCCATTTAATTTCAAGTATTCCTGAATAGCTAATTCTACCTGGGGCACATATTCAGAGTCATCTAAAACAGAGTCATTTAGCCTCCAGAATCTAGTACCTTGATCATAATCCCGTGCCTGGAGCATGAACCAAATAGGGGCATGGTCAGACCATAAGATAGGCTCAATGTCAACCTTGAGAACCCTGGGTAGTAGACCCACACTACCAATGAACATATCGATCCGAGGGTAACTATTATGCGGGATAGAGAAAAAAGTGTAATTTCTCGAAGTCGGGTATCGGGACCTCCACATATCCCGTAGTCCATGACATCGTAGCAAGGCTTTCAGTTCATCCCTAGCTTTTTTGGAATCTGAACTGGAGCCCAACGAGGTGTCAAGACAGGGATTTAGAGTCAAATTAAAATCCCCTCCCAGAATCAGAGAGCCTTCTGCCTGAGAAGTCAATAGCTGATTTAATGAGCAATAGAAATCCACCTTTTGGGAGATAGGACCATAAGTGGACACCAAGGTGTATACCTCCCCCCCTATAGATATTTTTACAATTAGGAAGCGACCATTAGGATCCTCATAAGTTTCTTTTAATTCAAAAAGAAAATCCTTATGAAGCATAATCCCCATCCCGGAATATTTAGAAGCAACTGTAGCTGCTGCCCAGTATTGGTGAGGGTATTTAGGGTTACTCATCAATCTTTGATATCTTTTCCGTAAGTGTGTCTCTTGTAACATTACGATATCAATCACACCAAAAAAACCCACACACCAACGGTGTATTCCAGTACACACCAATGTAAACAATCCAAAAACAACTAGTGTCCTGGTATTAAATTTACAATAGCACCTAATACGCCCAACTACTTATGTATGACCCTCTATTCACGGGCAGACATTGTCTGTACTGCTCGTTTTTCATAGGGGTCACTAAATCTTTAATCAAATGTAATTTTTTGTTGATTTTCAAAAATTTTTAGCAATTGCAATCAAAAATAAAAACGGATACTTATCCGCACTCGGAACCCAAACCCGACATGGCCATGTTTCGGACTTCTGTCCTGCCTCAGGGGAAAATATTCAGAAAGCCAATTCAGGTGGTTGAAAACGTCTTTTTTCTTTCGGCGAATTTACTCCGTGCCGGTCCTGTTTGTCAACGCGGGCTGCATTTCACCCCGCTGAGTTTAAGAAATGGCGACAACCGGAACCTATTTATTCAATGTCAGCGCCTAGTACCTCCCTTTCCGGTCAATACCTGGTAGTTCTCTACCACGTCCTCTCACCGCTGCTAACGCTGAAAAAACTCCCCTCGACAGGGAGGGCGTTAGTTCCCTATCACGTCCTCTCAACACTCCCAGCCTTTGACCCTCCTCTTCCGGTATCAAATATTTACTATTCCATCTTTGAAAAAAAGGGATTTTGATCTGGCATACTATACTGGAAAACAATTAGTTTCTCTGCACTCGCAAGGAGGCATATATACTCATAATGAATCACAAAATAGATCACAGTAGCCCATGCTCGTAAAACGCTGAATTTACGTCACGTCCTCACTGGATGAATGCTGTAAAAAGTCTTTTTAGGAAAAATTCGTGATCGCAGTCCCCTGCATCATTAATTGGGCACAGGGATAGAAGACTTCTTCAACAATCACAATATCGTTCAATATCCATCCGGACAAAACCATTTTTATCCAGATATCGAAGAATCAAATGAGAGAATACCAATTGATTCTCTCATTTAAACCATTCGGGTCTACAGTATTCAAGTGAAAAATCCAGAAATGTTCCCGACGGTTTAATGAAACCTGTATGTCTCCTCCTCTTGGATTTGGATCCACTTGTTCCAAAATGGACCATCGCAAGTCAGTGAATTGGTGATGATGATCAATGCAGTGTTGGACTAGGGGGGCTGCAAGTTTGGATGTCTTAATACAACTCCTGTGTTCGATCAGGCGGGTCCGGATCTTTCTCTTCGTCCGACCGACATAAACAAGACTGCAGGGACACTGTATCACATACACAACTCCTATCGTCTCACACGAGGTCCGTCTATCATGTCGAATCACCATCCCCGAATGGGGCGCCTGCCATTGTTCACCCACAATGGTTTGACCACACATGTCACAAGTGCCACAAGCTTGATGTCCTCCAGCCGGAGACGAAATCTTGTGTGATGAGAATCGGGAATGAACAACCCGATCCCTGATGTTTTGTCCCCTAAAAAAGGCAAACCTAGGGCTCGTTTGAAACGTAGTATGCAACGTGAGAACTTTCCAATGTTCACGCACAATGTTAACCACTTCAGATGCATAGCGTGAATATTTCAAAGTACAGGTAAGTTCTTGATTATAAGGACGTTGCTGATACTGTAACAACAGATCTCTATTTGCAAACAGGGCCCTCTTGTATGCCTTTTTAATCACTCCACGGGGATAACCTTTTTGTGCAAATCTTGTAGAGAGAACTGAAGCCTGTGCTTTAAAATCCTCCATAGATGAGGGCTACTGTGATCTATTTTGTGATTCATTATGAGTATATATGCCTCCTTGCGAGTGCAGAGAAACTAATTGTTTTCCAGTATAGTATGCCAGATCAAAATCCCTTTTTTTCAAAGATGGAATAGTAAATATTTGATACCGGAAGAGGAGGGTCAAAGGCTGGGAGTGTTGAGAGGACGTGATAGGGAACTAACGCCCTCCCTGTCGAGGGGAGTTTTTTCAGCGTTAGCAGCGGTGAGAGGACGTGGTAGAGAACTACCAGGTATTGACCGGAAAGGGAGGTACTAGGCGCTGACATTGAATAAATAGGTTCCGGTTGTCGCCATTTCTTAAACTCAGCGGGGTGAAATGCAGCCCGCGTTGACAAACAGGACCGGCACGGAGTAAATTCGCCGAAAGAAAAAAGACGTTTTCAACCACCTGAATTGGCTTTCTGAATATTTTCCCCTGAGGCAGGACAGAAGTCCGAAACATGGCCATGTCGGGTTTGGGTTCCGAGTGCGGATAAGTATCCGTTTTTATTTTTGATTGCAATTGCTAAAAATTTTTGAAAATCAACAAAAAATTACATTTGATTAAAGATTTAGTGACCTCTTGTAACATTACTACATCAACATTCATTCGGTCTAACTCTTTAAACAGCAATTTTCTCTTTCTTGGTGTATTGAGACCTTTCATGTTTAAGGAGAGAAATTTAAAGGTAGCATCATGAAAAACACAAACATTCTCCTCCCAGCATATGAGAAAACATACCCTCAAGCATCTGACCCCCTTCCCTGAAATAAAGACACGCATCTTGCATACTACGGCTATGTTCCCTTATCCCTAACCCCTTCCCCCCCCCCCACACACACACACCCCCAACCCCTCCCTGTACAGCCTGGGGCACAACCATAGTGTGCCAAAATCCATGGAGGAAGACAAAAATCACTCCCCAAGACACCCGGCCTCTGGGCTTGCTCTGCATTATCACAAAATAAGCAGACCAACAGCAATAAAGTCCAAAACATAAAGACCCCAACAACTTGTAGTGCAATAAGAATTCAGAAAGAAACTTCTTGTGACGATCTGACCACAATCCTTCCGCTGTAGCATCACAGCGCTATGGCATTCGAAGTAGAAAAGATAGTTGCCATCCAATCAATCAGGCAGGGGCCTCTCCTGCTCCATCGTCAGCCGAGTTCCGTTGCAGTCTACGCCAGCACTTGGGGACCCTTTGCCGTCGCGGTTGTGGAGCTCTCCAGGGTGCAAGCCCTCCCTGCTCACCAGGTACAGCTGTGGGAGGTTCGACTGTCATACCTTCAGCTTTTAAGATTTCAGCAGCCTCCTGTATGGACTTAGTGCGATGGGTAGTGCCCTGAATCGTAAAGGCCAGCCCTCCTGAGTATAGCCATCGATATCTGATGTTGGCTTCGGTTAATTTCGTAGTTACACAGCGGAAGTCCTGCCTCTTCTTCAAGGTGGCAGATGAGAGATCCGCAAATATAGCAAGTTCATAACCTTCCCATTGCCATGTTCTCTGCCGTCGAGCAATATTAAAGATTTTTTCTGTAGGAAAGAGTGATAGCAGACCACAATATATCTAGGTCTGTTTGCTAATTTGGGTCCCAGGATCCGGTGAGCCCTTTCCACTTTCATAACAGCATCTGGTGTAGTAGCATGCGCATCATCCTGAGCAAGAAAAAAAGGAAGAAATTTTTCTTACTACCTCTATGCAATCACTAAAGTCTTCGGATTCTGGGACCCCCCGAATCCTATGGTTACACCTCCGGCTGCAATTTTCGATATCTTCGAGTTTTTCTGATAAGGAGCTGTAAGACTGTTGCAGCTGGATATGTTCCTTCCGTATTGCATCCCAGCCTTCTCCCTGCGTGTCAAGACGAATCTCGGCCTCATCCACGTGGCGCCCCAACTCTGCCATTTCTTCTTTCATTTCAGCAAGCATCGCAGCTATCTCTGATTTATATGATTTTAAATCTTGACGAAGTTCCCCGAACCACCTTCGCATCTCATGTCGGGTAGGCGGAGAGTCATCTGTGGCTGACGGGTCATCGCTCTCCTCCTCCCGTTCAGCGAGGAGATCCACCGCCGCCATCTTAGATTTCCCCGGGTCAGAATCATCTTCGCCGCAGGCATAAGAATATTTGCGCAAGTCAGGCGTTTTCTTTTTCTTTTTTTTTCAATTATTTATTTTATTGATTTTCCATTTATAACAATTCTAAGAAAAAATAACATAACATAAATAGAGCTGCCATTTCACAAACATAAGTTACTTCCATCACATCAATTTTTAAGTCAGCTCTAAACTTACTTTATATAATCAATAGTAATTAGTACTTACACCAGCAGGTACCTAAAGGAGGCTTTAAGATAAACCAATAGGGAGTTCACTATTCAAGAATTAAATACACAGAAAAAGGCTTAACATAGCATCCTGCACTATATATTCTTAGCTAGACAATGGGGACGAAGTGACTATTTTCCTTTGCTCAATAAAACTTTTCAGATGTTCAGGCATAAAAAACACAAACATATCCTGTTGTTTTTTTACCAAACATTTGCTTGGAAACCTCAGTGTGAACGAGAATCCCAAAGAAATAACCTCCTGTCGGAGAACTAACAACTCTTTTCTCCGTAGCTGAGTATTTAAAGCAAGATCAGGGAAAATCTTAACAGGTTTATCATAAAATGAGATGGAGTACTTTAAGAAATATTTATTCATAACCTTATTCAGGTCTAGATAACTTATGAAGGAAACTAATAGTGTGCCCCAATCTATTACTTGATCTGAATTTTCTAAGAAATCTGTAAGATTTCCCTGAAATGGTAAATCTGGCGTATTTAAATTTGAAACTCTCTTAGGAAGGAAATAACCAACATTAATATTTGGAAAATCAGTTTCTTCGAAGTCTAAGACTTCTTTAAGAAACCTTTGAAGAGTACTCAAAGGTACTTCCCCCACAACTCTAGTGAAGTTTATAAAACGTAAGTTTAAGCGTTTGGTATTGTTCTCAAAAGTCTCTATACGCCGTGCTAACAAAGCTCTGTCTTTTACCACGGCTGCATGGAATTCCACGTTTTTTTTTCTCATTCTCTTCAAGCACCTTGATTCTATCCTCTGAGTTTTTTATAGATTTCTGCACTAACAGGATATCTTGTTGATTTTTCCCACTATTATAGTCCATCTTTTTCTCGAGTCTCTTTATATTTGTAGCCATTAAGTCCCACATAGATTCCAACGTGACCACGGCGGGTCGAGTGAGGATATCTACGGGCTCACCACCAGCAGCTTGTTCTGTTCCTCCAGTCGCGGTATCACTCAGAGCCAGATCTCTCTCCCTATCTTCTGCACTCTGGTCAACTACCTCTGCAACTAGGTCTCCTACTCCAGCTGCTTGGGTCAGTGTCTCCGACCCGGAAGGAGTAACCTCTTCAGTAGCATTTCCCGGGCATTCCTCTCCCGTCCTCTGTGCCGGTGGAGGTCTAAGATTTGGGCTCAGCGAAGCCTCCTCAGCAAAATCGGGTTGTCCTCCCAAACGGCTCGATTCATCTGGATCCTTGGTTCCTGGGTTTAGTGCAGGTGAGGACAAATAGCGAAAGATCTCCTGCTGAATTGGTGAATGTAAGGGTAGAGAGGGATAAACTCTCACCTTACCCTTGCGTTTTGACGGCATAATTATGAGGGAAAACTCAATTTCCAAGACACACTGGAGAGTTAGCGACTACAACCTCGTCTATGCCGCCATCTTGCCTCCCAACCATCGGGCGTTTTCTTTTTTGAAGTCATCTCCCAGGCTATTAATAAGCACGCAGAAGTCGTCGGGTCAATTTTTTGACTTGGTGGTGATTAATCGCGCTATAGGCCCCAGAGGCTCGGGGAGCAGTGCAGGGAGACTGCTTACATGAGGAGTGACGTCACTTCCTCCTCCTCCTAACCCAATGGATTTCTAATCCATCGCCTTAACCACTCGGCCATGACTACATTCTTTATTTATGCAGATTTACGTGTGAGAACTTCTCGTCACAATTACTGCAAGCCAGTAGAAGTAACATGTCATCTTCAGTATTCTTTGCCTGCAGCATCTGGCTGATATTAATTCAAATCTTGTGTTACTTGTGTGTCTAAAATTTCCTTCTGCTGTACAAGAGATACAGTGTCACTCCGCTTTCCAGGCCTCCGGTGGTGACACACAGGGTCTCTTCAACCGCCGCCAGTCTGGCCTCCTGTGGCGGCCCACAGCGTTACTCTGCTATTAACTGCATCGGCCCACCGGGGGATGATCATTCTCCTGATAGGCCATTCTGCCCCTGAGGAGAAGAGAAGCACACCTGGGGTAAGGGGACACTGGGTGCCGCGACACACGAGTTGAGAATCGCTGTTCTAGCTGATTGTGTACCTTTAATTTTGAAAAACCTATTCCATGTAATGGCAACATAAAACAATTTAAAAAAACTGTTAAGCTATGATAGACCTGCAGACAATCTTAGAAAAACAGCTCTGTAACTTAAACAGGAAGAGCAGATAATACTGTTACGTTTTCATGTTCAAACCTTGCTGGAATATTAACTTAAGGACCCAAGTGTGATGAAAATATAGAAAGCAATATTTAGTTGATCTTCTTTTATAATACTTGATAAACTATATTACATTTATTCTTGAAACAAAATAGCACAATACCAACATATGAATGCATCAGTTTGAAGTAATGAATATATATAATGCAAGTTAGTATATACACAGTAACATAGATGTTGGTATTCAAAAAAATATTTACCCAGCTAAATCAGGTTTTAGCTATTTAAATCAGTTAAAAATATGGTCCTCTAACCAGCTATAATGGTGCTGTTAAAATCGCAAGCAGCACAAATTTCACCAGATAATAAAAGGGTCAGGTCAAAGGTATTCCTGGGGGTACTCTTTCAAATTTAACCAGCTGGCATGTTAGTCAGCACAAACCATCTAAATGTAGCTATGTAACCATAGTTGCACAAACAGTAGGCCTAAATCTACACCCTCAAACTTTCAGCAGCTATATCTCATTGGATATTCAGCCATACAATTAATTGGGTAAGTGGGGCTGAATATCTGTTCTATTACTCAGTTATTTAACCTGCAGTTTCTGAAAATAGACTACCATGGTCAATAATGGCAAAAAAAAAATATCAACTAGTCCATCCAGTTTGTATAGTTATTTAAATCCACACTGCTAAGAATATATCCCAGCTGCCAGCTGTAGAAGCTTGACCACTTATAATGGCAGAAAAAATATCAACTAGCCCATCCAGTCTGTCCAGTTATTTCCATCCACAATGCTAAGAATATAGCCCAGCTGTAGAAGCTTGACTGCTTATAATATCACTTATTATCCAATTCACTTTACATTGATTTCCAGTACTAGCTTGCTGACACCGACACATTTGATTTCTGGGGAGTTGTAGTCTGCTGGTTACTCACTGGCTTGCAGTACCTCCAGGTCTTGCTTATTTTATTCACTCCTTATTTTCTCCTTATCACTTCTCTCTTTGCCTATACTCTTGAGGAAGTGAAATTGAGTTGTTTGTAATACTGCAGCCTCCCAACCCTTTTCTTATCACTATCCTCTGTATTTGTCCCAAGCAAACTTGAATTCCATCACAATATTGGTTTCCATGACCTCTGCTGGTAGGATTATTTCAGGCATCTACCACCCTCTCAGTAAAGTAAAGGTAAGTACTGATAGTGCATAAACGATAGATATAACATGTTTCAAACTTGCAGCAGTAATAGTCTGCTGTATATATCTTTCCATGATAATAAATTGTAAATATTCTGTGCTTTTAGGCCACCAGGTATAAAATACACTCAAGATAAACCTGTGAAAAATCAAAGTTTAGATTTTAAAATCATAAGAACATAAAAACATAAGAAATTGCCATGCTAGGTCAGACCAAGGGTCCATCAAGCCCAGCATCCTGTTTCCAACAGAGGCCAAACCAGGTCACAAGAACCTGGCAAGTACCCAAACACCAAGAAGATCCCATGTTACTGATGCAATTAATAGCAGTGGCTATTCCCTAAGTAAACTTGATTAATAACCGTTAATGGACTTCTCCTCCAAGAACTTATCCAAACCTTTTTTGAACCCAGCTACACTAACTGCACTAACCACATCCTCTGGCAACAAATTCCAGAGCTTTATTGTGTGTTGAGTGAAAAAGAATTTTCTCTGATTAGTCTTAAATGTGCTACTTGCTAACTTCATGGAATGCTCCCTAGTCCTAGTTCGAAAGTGTAAATAACTGAGTCACATCTACTCGTTCAAGACCTCTCATGATCTTAAAGACCTCTATCATATCCTCCCTCAGCCGTCTCTTCTCCAAGCTGAACAGCCCTAACCTCTTCAGTCTTTTCTCATAGGGGAGCTGTTCCATCCCCTTTATCATTTTGGTTGCCCTACTCTGTTCCTTCTCCATCGCAACTATATCTTTTTTGAGATGCGGCGACCAGAATTGTACATAGTATTCAAGGTGCGGTCTCACCATGGAGCGATATAGAGGCATTATGACATTTTCTGTTCTATAACCATTCCTTCCTAATAATTCCTAACATTTTGTTTGCTTTTATGACTGCTGCAGCACACTGAGCCGACGATTTTAAAGTATTATCCACTATGATGCCTAGATCTTTTTCCTGGGTGGTAGCTCTTAATATGGAACATAACATCGTGTAACTACAGCAAGGGTTATTTTTCCCTATATGCAATACCTTGCACTTGTCCACATTAAATTTCATCTGTCATTTGGATGCCCAATCTTCCAGGCTTGCAAGGTCCTCCTGTAATGCATCACAGTCTGCTTGTGATTTAACTACGCTGAATAATTTTGTATCATACGCAAATTTGATAACCTTGTTACTATTTTAGTTTGATAAGGAATAATTCACAGACATAAGGGACTTTGTCAAACACCTTCTGAAAATACACTACATCCACTGGTTCACCTTTATCACCATGTTTATTAACCCCTTCAAAGAATGAAGCAGATTTGTGAGGCAAGACTTCTTTTGGGTAAATCCCTATTGACTTTGTTCCATTAAACCATGTCTTTCTATATGCTCTGTGATTTTGATCTTTAGTATAGTTTCCACTATTTTTCCTGGCACTGAAGTCAGGCTCATTGGTCTATAGTTTCCCGGATCGCCTCAGAGCCCTTTTCAAATATTGGTGTTAGATTGGCCACCCTCCAGTCTTCAGGTACAATGGATGATTTTAATGATAGGTTGCAAATTTTAACTAATGGAACTGAAATTTCATTTTTTAGTTACTTCAGAGCCCTATGATGCATACCATCTGGTCCAAGTGATTTGCTACTCTTTAGTTTGTCAATCTGGCCTACTACATCTTCCAGGTTGACAGTGATTTGGTTCAGTTCATCTGACTCACTCATCACCCTTGAAAACTTTATATAGGGATTTTCCTAGATCTATACTAGAACCAGATATTCCATTAGTGTGGGGAGGAATGGAGAAGCAGTTAGTGTGGAGCTGAGAACAGTTCGCTCTTAGAATATATAACCCCTTGCCACCATCTTAGGGTATGGAAGTTTTGAGTTGACCCTTCCAGAAACATGTGTCCATGGCTGTTCCCTAGTTTTGTTTGTTTTCAAATGTTTTCCTTTTAACATGCATAAATATTCAAGCTGAGGCTCCATATACATAAACCAAGGAGTGGCATTTCTCAACCAGAGAACACGGATAGACTGTGAATAGTTCTGAAGAGGATGGATTTTCATCCATTCCTGGGTGAAGGAGACTGCTTAGATCTATTAGTATGTTCATCATCATCTCAAGGAGATCCAAGAGGAAGAGGATTAAGAGAGTACTTAGCAAGCACTGTGAATAAGTAAGGAGAAGGAGGAAGAAGAACTTCAGGAAAGGTAGGAGTTTTCTGGACTGTGTCTACGATATCCTCAAATTAACTAAAAATGACATTCTTCTTTAACTGGGAAGAAGCTGACAAACCACCCCTAACATTGATGGGAGAGGAAGAGGAATTTGATTTATTAATTTGACTTTAAATTGAGCCATCAATATCAATTTATTAAAAAGATAAAAGGTCACAAATCTACTTAAAGAATTACATTTGCAATATACCTGAAACAACTACATTTGTAAAGAACTTTCATCAATTTTACCATTCATCAGTAAAAGTTAAGTTAGAAACCACAATTGCTTCTATTGTTCCTTCTGCTGTAATTTACAACTGAATCTTTATCAGTGTTTATAATTAACTTTAGCTATTTAAAGTTAAGTGGGATTTGAGTAAAAGAAATGCACAGGGCCTAGAAGAAAATTGTTCTCCCCGCTCAGGGAATCTTGGATAATATATCTTCTTGGGAAGACAGACCTTAAGAGACATGTGTTTTGAGGTGTGGTTCCTGGGGACTTTATCCAGGACTATCAGCCCAGGACAGGAACCCTGTTTGCATTGCATAAGTAACTTTATGTGAAGAAAATGTATTTTTAATTATTTTTGCCACTTTTTGAGCTGAAACAGCTGAATTTTTGTAAACGGTGACATTGATTTAAGATGGCCGCCATTCCCACCACGGCGATATAAGAACTAAATCCCATGAAAGTAGCATGAAGAACCTCAAACTGCACATGTCAAACTGTCATCGTTAAGAATCGCTGTTTGCTAACCTTAAAAGATTTGTGTTTGAAATGTGCTTCCTGGGGCCTTTATCTGGGATTACATTTATTCTCTAAGAATAGCAATAATTTAGAGCAATGTTGGGCACTCCTATCCAGGAGTCTCAGGTTCCATTCCTAAGTCTGGTTTCTGCTCTCCAGGCCAGCTGGAACTAGGGATACTGTGAAAGCTATGATCATAACCCTTTGTGATAGAACTTGCCCCCTGCCAGCTAGCTCAAGAGAACACCTATAGCGAAGTTCTGAAAGGAACTGCAATACATGCCTCTCAGTCCCTATGATGGCTGTGCTAAAAATAAGAATAAAACGCAAACAGAATGCGATGCAGATGAGGACTGTAAGCCCAATTTACTTCTTGATGCAATGCAATAGATCCTAGTTGATCTCTGGCTTTCTCTCCAAGTCTTTGCAGCTAAGAAATCTCTGTGCTTATGCCAGGCTTTCGTGAATTACATTACTGTTTTGTCTCCACCACCTTAACTGGGAGCCGGTTCTCAATCCCACCACTCTTTCCATGAAGAAATTTTCTAATGTTACTCCTAACTCTAAATCCTTGGAACCTCATACCTTGAACCCCTTGTTCTACAATTTTCTTTCCACTGAAAAAAAATGTGCCTTCTCATATTATTTATATCATTAACAGAAATGGAAAATATTTAGAAAACTTGGACGCCAGCCAACATTTTATAGGCTCAGAGAAAAAAATGTATTTTTCCTTGTAAACTTTTTTCTGCTCTTTTGTATTTTGTTTTATCTGTTTTTTTTGTGCTTTTTGCTCTTTTCTTTGTTTTAGCTATAATTTTTACTTTTTTTTTCATTTTTGCTATATCTTATTGTTTTGTCTGTGTTTTTCATTCATGCTTTTTTTCTGTGTCATTTTTGGATTTTTTTTTTTTCAGTTTAGGGGTTTTTTTCTCAGCAAGCTGCTCTCTTTGGAGCCATGCCTGCTTGTAGGCAGTAGCGGCTCTATTCTAGCCCATATCCTCACAGGCAGCAGTAGCTCTCTTCATGCATGGGCCACCACAGGCAATGCCTGCTCTCTCTCAAACCTAGACCGTCCTCTTTTTGGATTGGGTCTGCCATAAGCAATGGCTACATATCTCTTCTAGCCTAGGTCTACTGCATACAGCAGCAACAGCTTTCTTTTTATCTAGGCTTCTCTCTTCAGGCCTGGGCCCACCACAGTAGTGGTGGCTCCTCCCAGGCCAGCAGCAGGCACCAGATGCCAATTTTTAGATACACAGATGACTTGGCACTCTGAAATTTTCCACCTGTGCCTTTGAAGTATTTGAAAGTTTCTTTCACATATCCTCAATTTCTCCTCTCTTTCGAGGTAGACATACTTAGGTCCCCCATGTCTGATCTCATGGGACTTTCAGTACATATCCTATATCACTTTCATAGCCCTTCTCAAAACCATCTCTGCTCTATCTATATCCTTTTGGAGGTATGGTCTCCAGGAATGGACACAGTACCCCAGCAGAACCAGGGGTCACGATTTAAAACTCCAGGGAGGAAGACTCAGAACCAATGTCAGGAAGTATTTATTCACCGAGAGGGTGGTGGATGCCTGGAACGCCCTTCCAGAGGAAGTGGTGAAGACCAAAACTGTGAAGGATTTCAAAGGGGCGTGGGATAAACATTGTGGATCCATAAAGTCTAGAGGATGTGAATGAAGAGAAGAGGCATGGGGGTGGCTTGAGGGAATGACTGCTACTACCTGGAGATTAATATCCTTATTCAATAAACATACACATGGTTAATGCGACTCCAACATTGCTCTATGCTTCAATGGCAAGAGGAAATGTGGAAAAAAGGATTTGCATCCACAAAAAAGCAGGGGAGTAGCTTGCTTGTTATGGCGGTTACTACCCCAAACCAAATAAGCCTGATACTTCATTTTCAATGCATATCCAGCATAGCTCTCTGCTTCAACGGCAGGGGGATGAAGAAAAGATTATTTATATTCAGACAACTACCAACAAGGACTGAAGCATGGGTGTAGCTTGCTTATTGCGGCAGTTACTACCTCTAACCAATTAGCTAGATACTTCACTTAGATGCAGCTCCAGCACTGCTATCTACATCAATGGCGGGGGTGGAAGGGAAATAGAACCAAAAAGTTACTTATAAGGGACAAGAGTAACAAGTATGAAAAAAATAAGTGTGAAAGCTTACTGGGCAGACTGGATGGACCGTTTGGTCGTCTTCTGCTGTCATTTCTATGTTTCACCAACAACCTATATAAAAGCATTATCACTGCTTTTTCTCTACTGATCATGGTCATGCCTCTCTCTGAGCAGCTGAGTAGTCCACTGGTTTTGGCCATCACCTTCTTGCACGGTTTCATTACCTTGAGAGAACTCTGTAGCGGAAAAATTAAAGTTCATGGTGTCATAACCCCATCGGAGCCAGAGCCGACTGAGCAGGAAGAAGTTACCAAGGTAGGAACAAATGAGAAAACCCTTCCAACCTGATTATTTTGTTTATTTGGGTTAAAGGACTTGAATATAATCAGGAGTTTATTGAAACAGGTTGCACATTGTAATGTTAGTAAGAATGAAGAAAAAAAGCAGATCCAGCAGTGGTGAGTCACTCTGGATATGGCACAAAGGTCAGCCAATAAAGACAGCTGAAGAGTGAAAATAACAGGAGAGAAAGAGAAAACTTGGCACAACGTTTGCACTTACATTCACAAAATTTTTCAAATCATATGCCACGTGTCTAACCTGAAACACAGAAAACAATCCACTACCAGAAACCAAAGTGCTCTAGGTAAAACTCACAAATACTTCCTAGGTAGTAATGAAGACCGCCAGCACTGCTTTTATAGGAAGCCATGTAAAGAAGAGAAGCTTTATATTACAAACAGGCTGTCGGCAGAAAAATCCAACATAAGCTGACTACTGTTATTTAAAAAAAAAATGAATGCACATCTGAAACACATATTTAAAACAAAATTAGAACAGAACGAAAATCTTGTCTTCAAAGTTTGCAAGTTTGTAATTTTGGTCCTGTTGATGAATGCTTTACATTACAAAAAAAAAAAATGTCTCTCTCCCCTTTAAATTCCATCTTGCAGTAACACATCTCAAACAAGCTTTTCATTCTTTTAGACGTGTGCCTGTGGTGGAAGAAAGCATCAGGAGGAACAGGCAGCAAAATTCTAACTTAGCAGTCAACTCAATTCTCTTAAATGCATTTCATTATGCAACTTCTCCGAAAAGAAAAAAAAAAAAAAAAAAAAAAAAGATTATTGTCCTTGGTTTCTCCATAATTGATTACAGTGCTACATGGGATTGGAGGTGCCCGGTACTCACAAGGTTCTGACCTGAGCTTTAGTAGACTCCCTCTTATTTCTAGAACATCAGCAGACAGCTGGATTCGGAGGGGGGGGGGGAAGCAGGAAAGCTTGGGTGGAGTTTTCCTGTGCCCAAATGCACATGTGCAAGAGGAAAATAACAAATTGTGCAGGAACCCAATTAAACAAGTCAAAGAACAATTTGGCTGTATTAGTCTTCATCACACATAGTCCTGTAAATGTTGTTTGACTGAACCATTTCATAGCATCTGCACTTTCTGATTTTAGTTTTAAGGTGGGATGGAGGGGGAAAATGAGAGGGAAGGAAGACAGCGTTAACAACATACCCAGAAAGTCAAGGTTCCTTTTTCCAATATTAAAGAGACTCTTTCTAGAATGTACAAGCTGATGTGACAGATGTTTGTGAGGAGAGTGCAGATATCTTTATAGAACAATTTCAAAATCACTGCAGTGCTCAAAACATCACAGAGATCTCTTAAGTTATCTACAGTGCGTGTCATCCAAACAGGACTCCCCTGCATGTCAGTTAGAGCTTGTCAGGGCCATGTACGCCATCACCTCTTGGATGAAGGGATGGCCCAGTTGTCCTAAGATCTCCACTTCTCCTGCCTCACCATCTTGCAATCCAGCCAGACAACAATGGCAAGAATCATCTTCTTCTACTGCAAACCTTACTCTGCCTCCCATTCTTCACTTTCTCTACTGGTTCTTCATCCTTTTCTGAATTTGAGCTTTTCCATCTCTCTCTCAAGGACCTGCATTCTCTTGTACCATAACAATAATTCTTGCTAAAGCTCCTACAAAAAAAATCTGTCACACTGCCCTAAGGTTACACAAAACATCAAAACCTCAAGAATGAAAGTTTCTGATAAAAACAAATACAAGAAACAAAGAGGCTTACCACCAAAAAATAGATAACCCAAAAATGAAAAGTGAAGGAAGTGGAAAGATATAAACCAAACTAAAAAGCCAGTTATAGCAAAGTTACTTAACTGTAATGAGGGTTCTCTGAAGACAGCAGGATAAATCAGCCATAACCAGTAACTGAAGTCATCCAAGGCGCTGACATGGATCCAGCTCTCACAGCTCAGAAATATGAGCACGAGCAGACAATCCCACATGCAGCTCCTGCTTCATGAGCCCCTCAGTCTCTTCCACAGTTTAAGTTTAGTAGTCGCCTCTCCAGGGAGGCAGGGGGGCAACACATATATGGCTGATTTATCCTGCTGTCAATGGAGAACCTACATTAAAGGTAAGCAGCTTTGCTTTCTCCATCAATAAGCAAGTTTAAGTTAGCTAGTACCAGTGGGGAGTCCGAAGCTGATGGTCACATTGTGAAGCAGCTGACAGCCCAGAACTCACCCCGTGGAGAGTGGACTATTGGATGAAGAGCTATTAATGGGATGTGACTTACAGGCCGATACAGTACAGAGCGCTCCGACGGAGCGCACTGTTAACCTGTCATTGGACACGCATTTTCCCTTACCCCTTATTCAGTAAGGGGCGGAAAACGCGCGTCCAACCCGCCGAACCTATTGGCTCCCTCAACATGCAAATGCATGCTGATGGCCCTATTAGGTATTCGCGCGCAAGTGTCCCTAGCGCCTCCTTTTGCCCGTTTCTACCGCCGGGCCTCATTTGAATACTGTATCGCGTGCACAGGCGAGTGGCCTGTGCGCGCGCTGGGAGAGCGGGCGTTCGCCCACTCTCCCACGGACTTTACTGAATCGGCCTGATTGTGCATAGAAGACCAAGTAGCAGCTTTGAAGATGTCTTCAATAGAGGTAGCTCTGAGGACACCATGGCTTGTACTTGATCGGCCTTGACAGAGTCCATATATTGTAACCCAGTCAGAGATATACAATCCACCAGCCAATTACAAAGAGTCCTTTTGGCTATTGCCCTCCCCAACCTGTTGGGATTCAAGGACATGAACAGCTGAGAAGCTTGACAGTAAGGCTAAGTCCTCTGTAAGTAATATGTTAAGGCTCTCTTATGGTCTAAGGAGTGAAAGAATGTAAGCAGCACATTTGTTTGATCAACCTGGAATTTGGATACTGCTTCTGGGAGAAACGTAAGGTGAGCATGAAGAACAACTCCCAGTGTGCTCAGAATATAAACTGTTTTGGTAGCATTACAAAGCCACGTACATTAAACACATAACTGCAAAACATCACACTATCAATGTTCCATTTTCCTTTTCATTTCACTTTTTCTCCCCCCCCCCCCCCCCCCATCCAGACTCTTGGAAAATGCTTTCAAATATGTATGCAGATGATTAGGAGTTTGCTTCTATCTTTCTGGATTCACTAGAAACAAAGTGAATCTAGGTCCTTCCACTGTCCACTCCCCTTATTTTCAGCCTTCCCAATGGTTCCAGTTTTAACCATCCCTATGCCCTCTTTGACATTAAGAGACCTTGTTTCTTCACCTCTTTGGAATCTGTTTCCCAGAATCCAGCTGGTAAGGTTGCTATAGCTTTCATCCCAGAGATGACTGCAAGCATATCTCAAAAATGCTATGATATAAACTGCATTGGGAATACGGTTTGAGCAAAAGGCTGTAGAAACCTTGGGACGGTTATTAATATACCGTGCACACTTCAATAAGTTGAAAAATGGATTTCTAAATCATATCCTTCTTTCATCCCACAAAAATCTCTCACATCAGTGTGCAAATTCTAAAAAGAATACAGAACACAAACTGCACAGTAAGTGACCCAACAAAAATAATCCTTTTAACTGGCGAGCAGAGCGAACAATGAAATGTAAATGAACAGCAAATCCTCTTTGTTGCACACTCACTTAAAGGACTAAAGTCATGTTCCCCCAAAGTAAATTTATAGTGATCCTACTATGCTCTAGCAAGCCATTATTTTTTATGAGATCATGTCAAATTGGAATGCCTCCCAGCCCATTTATTATGAAGAGAAACCAAGGTCAACCCTTCCTCCCACCTACTTCAGGAAAGGCTGTGAAATGGCACGACAGCAGTTGCACGCACTTGATTGTACGGACAGTACATGTCCAAAATGAATTCCTAGGTGGCATGAATATATGCTCTCTTTCATTTAGCGTGTACTGTAATATTAGTAATTTGGGGTTTTGGCACAGCAGCTACTAGCCTAATATTGCGCCAAACATATGGTTTAATAGTGTACACAGGACTGTTAATGAAGGAAGCATTGTTTGATCAAGTTGTTTGGGGTCCTTTGTTGGCCTGTTTCCTTCCCCTCCTTTCCATTTCCATATGCGAGTCTGACCACAGGAAAACACTGCCTCTTATTTTTAATTCCCCTAAGAAGCCAGAGAGTGGTGATGTCCAAGGAATGTAGGGAATTGCACAAATTAGTCTAAATAGACTAATTTCTTGGAAAGGTTCTCTAGAATTTCTTTCCTTCTATGTATTCATAACTGAGAGGCAGGATCTTACTCGATAAAGCTTTTTTTTTCCATAGGCACATAATGGGGATAAATTCCTTTATGAATAAGGCCCTCAGCCTCTTCTATTGTCTATTCAGCTTCAAGAGGACAGATGGGCTGCAGCCTGATCCATACAGAATGCACCCAGAATGAAGCTTCAAAGAAGCCACAAAACAAAAAAGTAAACAAGAAAAACCACAAAACAACTTCAAAGAAATGTGAAATTTCTGAAACCGTAGAGAAGCTTAACTATCGCATGGTTTAAAACTTTATTATACACTTTCCCAATAGCAGCAGCCCTGGGAAAGTATATAATAAAGTCATGTTCTGTAGAAACACAATTTTCTACAAGTAACTAGTTCACTCCCAGCAACACTAGTTGGGAAGAGCCCAAACTTATCAGATTTTATAAGTAAAGCAGGCTCAGGCCTGGCTAAAATCTGGACAAAGGCCAACCAAGGAAGACCGGGCTCAAGAGTGTAGAGTGACTGCTTAAGTTGGGGTTGCACAAGAAAGTTTGCTGCTGCCATGTTACTCGAAAAGAAATTAAGCATATGCTAATTTAAAGAGGTGGAGGATAATAACCTTTTAAACTTATATCCCTTATGTACAAAAGTACATTAACTTTCACAGGCTACATAGTTGTGAGAAAATTAACTACACTGGAGAAGTGGAACAGGCTAGAATGCCGACACTGTCTCACAGTATTAGTGTTCCAGCCTATTCAGCAACCACCGCTTAACAGAAGGCCACCAAGACACTGATCTCCCAACCTCCACCCCATGACAACAAGAAGCCTGCTCAAGTCCCCAACCTCTCCCTCTTCCCAACACAATAATAAGGCTGCCTAGACCTCCCTCATCACCATACGTCTGTGAAGTCTTGCCAAACACTGTCAAGATCATGCCAGTTGCACGCCACCTCATACTTTGATCTCATATGGGACAAACTGTAAAGCAGAACTGAACCAGCACAAATTTACATAAGAACATAAGATATGCCATACTGGGTCAGACCAAGGGTCCATCAAGCCCAGCATCCTGTTTCCAACAGTGGCCAATCCAAGTCACAAGTTCCTGGCAAGTACCCAAACATTAGATAGATCACAAGCTACTATTGCTTATTAATTACCATCATAGCAGTTTATGCATTTATCCTCTAGGAACTTATCCAAACCTTTTTTAAACCCAGTTACACTAACTGCTGTAACCACATCCTCTGGCAATGAATTCCAAAGGTTAACTATGTGCTGAGTGAAAAAGAATTTTCTTCGATTTGTTTTAAATGAGCTACTTGCTAACTTCATGGACTGACCCCCTGGTCCTTCTATTATCTGAGAGAGTAAATAAACGATTTACATTAACTTGTTTAAGTCCTTTCATGATTTTGTAGACTTAAGAACACAAGAACATAAGAACATGCCATACTGGGTCAGACCAACTATCCATCAAGCCCAGCATCCTATTTTCAACAGTGGCCAATCCAGGCCATAAGAAGCTGGCAAGTACCCAAAAATTAAGTTTATTCCATGTTACCGTTCTAAATCAACTTAATTAATAGCAGGTAATGGACTTCTCCTCCAAGAACTTATCCAATCCTTTTTTAAACACAGCTAGACTAACTGCACTAACCACATCGTCTGGCAACAAATTCCAGAGTTTAAATGTGCGTTGAGTGAAAAAGAACTTTCTCCAATTAGTTTTAAATGTGCCACATGCTAACTTCATGGAGTGCCCCCTAGTCTTTCTATTATCTGAAAGAGTAAATAACCGATTCACATCTACCCGTTCTAGACCTCTCATGATTTTAAACACCTCTATCATATCCCCCCTCAGCCGTCTCTTCTCCAAGCTGAAAAGTCCTAACCTCTTTAGTCCTTCCTCATAGGGGAGCTGTTCCATTCTCCTTATTTTGGTGGCCCTTCTCTGTATCTTCTCCATCGCAATTATATCTTTTTTGAGATGCGGCGACCAGAATTGTACACAGTATTCAAGGTGCAATCTGACCATGGAGCGATACAGAGGCATTATGACATTTTCCGTTTTATTCACTATTCCCTTTCTAATAATTCCCAACATTGTTTGCTTTTTTGACTGCCGCAGCACACTGAACCGACGATTTCAGTGTTTTCCACTGTGACGCCTAGATCTCTTTCTTTGGTTGTAGCACCTAATATGGAACCTAACATTGTGTAACTATAGCATGGGTAATTTTTCCCTATATGCATCTCCTTGCACTTATCCACATTAAATTTCATCTGCCATTTTGATGCCCAATTTTCCAGTCTCACAAGGTCTTCCTGCAATTTATCACAATCTGCTTTTGATTTAACTACTCTCAACAATTTTGTATCATCTGCAAATTTGATTACCTCACTCGTCGTATTTCTTTCCAGATCATTTATAAATATATTGAAAAGTAAGGGTCCCAATACAGATCCCTGAGGCACTCCACTGCCCACTCCCTTCCACTGAGAAAATTGTCCATTTAATCCTACTCTCTGTTTCCTGTCTTTATAGAAACATAGAAACATAGAAATGACGGCAGAAGAAGACCAAATGGCCCATCCAGTCTGCCCAGCAAGCTTCCCTCATTTCTTCTCCCATACTTATCTGTTTCTCTTAGCTCTTGGTTCTAATTCCCTTCCACCCCCGCCATTAATGTAGAGAGCGGTGGAGGAGCTGCATCCAAGTGAAATATCTAGCTTGATTAGTTAGAGGTAGTAGGAGTAGTAACCGCCGCAATAAGCAAGCTACACCCATGCTTATTTGTTTTTACCCAGATTATGTTATACAGCCCTTATTGGTTGTTTATCTTCTCCCCTGCTGTTGAAGCAGAGAGCTATGCTGGATATGCATCGAAAGTGAAGTATCAGGCACATTTGGTTTGGGGTAGTAACCGCCGTGACAAGCCAGCTACTCCCCGCTTTGTGAGTGTGAATCCTTTTTTCTTCTCCCCTGCCGTTGAAGTTATGCTGGATATGCGTGAAGTATCAGTTTTTCTTTTCCCCTGCCGTTGAAGCAGAGAGCTATGCTGGAAATTCGTGATGTATCAGTCTTTCTCCGATGCCGTTGAAGTAGAGAGCCATGCTGGATATGCGTCGAGAGTGAAGTATCAGGTACATTTGGTTTGGGGTAGTAACCGCCGTAACAAGCCAGCTACTCCCCGCTTTGTGAGTGCGAACCCTTTTTTCTTCTCCCCTGCCGTTTAAGCAGAGAGCTCTGCTGGATGTGTGAAGTAACAGTTTTTCTTTTCCCCTGCTGTTGAAGCAGAGAACTATGCTGGATATGCATTGAAAGTGAAGTATAAGAATGGAGTGATCAAGCTAGTTGAAAGGCATCAGGAATAGAGGAAGGTGGAGGTAGTAATCTGGATATTTGGTTTGGGGTAGTAACCGCCGTAACAAGCCAGCTACTCCCGTCATTGTGAGTGCAAATCCTTTTTTCCACATTTCCTCATGCTGTTGAATCTTAGAGTGATGTTGGAGTCACAGTAACCATGTGTATGTTTATTGACTAAGGGTATTGTCTCCAGGCAGTAGCCATCATTCTGGCGAGTCACCCACTCTTCATTGGCGGCCTCTTGACTTTATGGATCCACAGTGTTTATCCCACGCCCCTTTGAAGTCCTTCACAGTTCTGGTCTTCACCACTTCCTCCGGAAGGGCATTCCAGGCATCCACCACCCTCTCCGTGAAGAGAGGGTGGTGGATGCCAGTTTGTAATCCACGAAAGGACATCGCCACCTATCCCATGACTTTTTACTTTTCCTAGAATCCTCTCATGAGGAACTTTGTCAAAAGCCTTCTGAAAATCCAAGTACACTACATCTACAGGTTCACCTTTATCCACATGTTTATTAACTCCTTCAAAAACGTGAAGCAGATTTGTGAGGCAAGACTTGCCTTGGGTAAAGCCATGCTGACTTTGTTCCATTAAACCATGACTTTCTATATGTTCTGTGATTTTGATGTTTAGAACACATTCCACTAAATTTCCTGGCACTGAAGTCAGGCTAACGGTCTGTAGTTTCCCGGATTGCCCCTGGAGCCCTTTTTAAATATTGGGGTTACATTAGCTATCCTCCAGTCTTCAGGTACAATGGATGATTTTAATGATAGGTTACAAATTTTTAATAATAGGTCTGAAATTTCATTTTTTAGTTCCTTCAGAACTCTGGGGTGTATACCATCCGGTCCAGGTGATTTACTACTCTTCAGTTTGTCAATCAGGTCTACCACATCTTTTGGTTCAGTCCATCTGAATCATTACCCATGAAAACCTTCTCCAGTATGGGTACCTCCCCAACATCCTCTTCAGTAAACACCGAAGCAAAGAAATCATTTAATCTTTCCGCGATGGCCTTATCTTCTCTAAGTGCCCCTTTAACCCGTCGATCAACTAATGGTCCAACTGACTCCTTCACAGGCTTTCTGTTTCAGATATATTTTAAAAAGTTTTTACTGTGAGGTTTTGCCTCTACGGCCAACTTCTTTTCAAATTCTCTCTTAGCCTGTCTTTTCAATGTCTTATATTTAACTTGCCAACGTTTATGCATTATCCTATTTTCTTCGGTTGGATCCTTCTTCCAATTTTTGAATGAAGATGTTTTGGCTAAAATAGCTTCTTTCACCTCCCCTTTTAACCATGCCGGTAATCGTTTTGCCTTCTTTCCACCTTTCTTAATGTGTGAAATACATCTGGACTGTGCTTCTAGGATGGTATTTTTTAACAATGATCACGCCTCTTGCACACTTTTTACTTTTGTAGCTGCTCCTTTCAGTTTTTTTCTATTTTTCTCATTTTATCAAAGTTTCCCTTTTGAAAGTTTAGCACGAGAGCCATGGATTTGCTTACTGTCCCCCTTCCGGTCATGAATTCAAATTTGATCATATTATGATCACTATTGCCAAGCGGCCCCACCACCATTACCTCTCTCACCAAATCCTGTGCTCTACTGAGAATTAGATCTAAAATTGCTCCCTCTCTCGTCGGTTCCTGAACCAATTGCTACATAAAGCTATCATTTATTCCATCCAGGAACTTCATCTCTCTAGCATGTCCAAATGATACATTTACCCAGTCAATATTGGGGTAATTGAAGTCTACACAACTTAAAGAAAGGGAGTCAGCGGTTCACCACAACAATCAAAATCAAAAGCAAACAATGTGGAACCCACCAAATTTTTAAATTATAGCCTAAGAAGGTGTCAGCAAGCCTGACGTTGTGTGACTTCTAAATAAAAGACACCAACCTGTCTTCTAATCATTCACCTTCATCATCTTTTAATGCTTCAAAAAAAATATTTTTATGACTTTTTTCAATTTTTCTTAAACATAACAAAGAATGCTAGAGTTGATGAACCTTTAGTTACTCATTGTATCGAATATAGACATTGTTTCAGCGATTTGCAATTTTGTGCAATTGACTATGTACCACCACATTGGCTGGGCAGAGATCGGGAACGATTACTACTGCAGTCAGAACAACGTTGGATCTACAGACTAAATACTGTTGCACCCACTGGTGCAACAGTATTTAGTCTGTAGATCCAACGTTGTTCTGAAATAGATTTACATGTCTTTTTGGGATGAATTCATTCTGATATCTTTTGTGTTTGACATATCAATATAGGAAGACACGTCATTAGATGCTTTACATATTTGGTGACGTCATGCAGGAGTTGAGGATTTAAAGAGATGCGAGCCTCGGCTTCAGTTCCTCCTTTGTTTCCCTGATGAGATGGTCGAGACGTTACATCCCGTTTAAAGGGTAGCCTTACCAATTCAAGATAAGTACTTTTTCATCTTCTTTTTGATGTTACAATTCTAAGAACAGGTTAAAGACTCTTGTTTAAATATTCTTCGTATGCCCCTGAGGAAGCTATTAAGCGAAACACTGGCCGTGTTGGGCTATGTAAACAATCATTTTCAAGAGTCTGGTTTGTGATAATCTTTATGAATGGAGGACTATTTTAAGAAAAAATTGAAAAAAATGTCATAAAAATATATTTTTTGAAGCATCAAAAGATGATGAAGGTGAATGATTAGAAGACCGGTTAGTGTCTTTTATTTAGAAGTCACACAACATCAGGCTTGCTGACACCTTCTTAGGCTATAATTTAAAATTTTGTTGGGTTCCACATTGTTTGCTTTTGGTAATTGAAGTCTCCCATTATTACCGCTCTACCAATTTGATTAGCTTCCCTAATTTCTCTTAGCATTTCACTGTCCGTCTCACCATCTTGACCAGGTAGTATACTCCTATCACTATAGTGTTCCCCAACACACAAGGGATTTCTACCCATAAAGATTCAATTGTGCATTTAGTCTCATGCAGGATGTTTATCCTGTTGAAATCTATGCCATCCCGGACATAATGCGCCATACCGGCTCCCGGGTGCTCCTCTCTGTCATTGCGATATAATTTGTACTCCGGTATAGCACTGTCCCATTGGTTGTCCTCCTTCTTCATGTCTCTGAGATGCCAATTAAGTCTATGTCATCATTCACTGCTATACATTCTAATTCTCCCATCTTACTTCTCAGACTTCTGGCATTAGCATACAAACATTTCAAAGTTTGGTTTTTGTTTGTATTTTCATTCTGCTTTTTAATTGATAGGGATAAGTTAGAATTTTTTAGCTCAGGTGAGTTTTTAGTTACAGGCACTTGGACTACTTTTCTTATTATTGGATCCTCACTGTCGGGATGCCCTAATTCTAATGCATCATTAGTATCCTTTGAAAATACCTTTCTCCGAACCATGCGCTGCTGAGCGACTGTCGGCTTTCCCCTTTGATCTAGTTTAAAAGCTGCTCTCCTTTTAAAAGGATATAGATAGTAATGGATAGGACAACAAGAGATTAAGCACTTCTCCTGTCTGGGAAAAGGAGGAAGCTTAGGTCTGGGCCTGGTGGAGATTGGGAGAGAGTCCAGGTAGCTTTATTACAAGATAGCTCAAGTTTAGATTGTGATCTTTAGGGAGACTGATGAGAGGGGATGGGCAGGGTTGAGAGGAGAAGCAAGCTACAGTGTACACAACAACCCCCTCCAGACCAAAAATGCCAAATATTTTTAAAAACATTTACTAAATATTGCACAGAGTGACCATAAGTGAAGCATTGCCATAATATCAAACATTTGTTTCATTTATTCATTTAATGAATCACATTTCTTACTAAAAATTAATATAATGTACAATAAATATGCATAAAAACACAAAGAAAAATTATAATACATCAAATACAAAAATATAACAAAAAACAAATTATAAAAAATCCGAAATTCAGTTGTAAATTCAATACTGCAAAACACAAGGTACAAACACACATCAGATTAAAAATGACGCACCAAAACCAAATCATTATGAGTAGACTTTAGCAAACAGCCAAGTCTTGACTTGTTTCCTAAACTTCTGATAGTATCTCTCTAATTACAAAGGTAAAGGCAGCGAGTTCAATAGAGAGGGAACGGGAAAGGTAAAGAACCGACGAGTATGCTCAAAACACAATTTTCTTGGGTGACGGAAGTTATAAAAGCTCAAGTTGAGAAGAACAGAGATACCTAGATGGTTGATAGGGTGTTATTGCATTGAGAAGATAAGAAGGCGTTTGATACCATAATGCTTTAAAGGTTAGGCAAAGTATCTTAAACTGAATATGGGAAGAGATAGAGACCAATGAAGCTCTTGTAACAAAGGGGTCACCTGGTCATACTTATACTTATCAAAGATGAGTTTAGCGATGGTATTTTGCACTCGAAGACAATGAATTGAGTGAGAACTAAGACAATGAAAAGAGCATTACAGTAACCAATCTGGCTGAAAATAAGCGCATGGGTCAAGGTCAAAGCTGGCGTTTAAGACAAATAGTAAAAAGAACCATGTACAAAATTTTTTTTTTTTTTTTTGCCAAAATAGTTCTTATTAACCAACGAGAAAACATGTCTTTGCGACCATCAGGCCTGCCAAGTACAGATAAGTTGAACAGAACCCTGCATTAACAATTTCATAAGGCCACAGAAAATCAGAAACATAACAATTTCCGAGAAAATGCAAGACCATGCGTTCCCATTTCCTTTTCTCCCATTTGTCATTACACCCACGGCCATATATATCCCCCCACTCGCCGCAACTTCCATCCACCTCACACACTCCACAGTCATACTCCGCCCCCCCAACACACACAGACACACACACAAGCCCTCCACATGCATACCTTGATCCACGCTAGTTCTTCCATCATTCAACCATAGAAACCTAAGTCCGATATTATGGACTTAATACGTATAAGCATTAGTGGTGAGATTACTTACCTGATAATCTCGTTTTCCTTAGTGTAGACAGATGGACTCAGAACAAGTGGGTATAGTGTGCTCGTGCTAGCAGTTGGAGAAGGATCTGACGTCAGCACGGGTACATATACCCCCACAGGAAGTGAAGCTCTTCAGTAATCTTCCTTGCAAAAGCTGTTATGGATATATGTGTACTGACGATCAATGAAATAGTGAAAACAGGATTCCCCTGACTGATTGATAGTAGCTGGAGACCGCCAGCATTCCCAACCGGAAGGCGTCGACACCTGGTAGAGTGGACGCACTCATGGAAGAAGTGATAAGGCTTACCTTGAATCGGTGAAACCAATGTATACAGGCAGCTGGGCGGGATGCTGAGTCCATCTGTCTACACTAAGGAAAACGAGATTATCAGGTAAATAATCTCACCATTTCCTGTCGTGTAGCCAGATGGACTCAGAACAAGTGGGATGTACAAAAGCTTTATTCCCGGACTGGGCGGGAGGCTGCCTGAGGACCGTGTAAGACCGCCCTCGCAAATGCTGTGTCCTCCCTGGCCTGGACATCCAGACGGTAGAACCTGGAGAAGGTATGGAGGGAGGACCACGTCGCCGCTTTACAGATTTCTGCAGGCGACAACATCCTAGATTCTGCCCAAGATGCTGCTTGGGCTCTGGTAGAATGGGCTTGACTTGTAGAGGCGGTGACTTCCCGGCCTCTATGTAGGCCGCTCTGATGACTTCTTTAATCCAGCGGGCGATGGTGGACCGAGAGGCCGCTTCTCCTTGTTTCTTCCCGCTGTGAAGGACGAACAGATGGTCAGTCTTTCGTACTGTTTCTGTCATTTCCAGATATCTGGGCAGCAATCTGCCGATGTCGAGATGGCGTAGCAAACGCCCTTCTTCTGATTTCTTCAAACCCACCGTGGTAGGCAGGGATATGGTCTGGTTGAGGTGAAATTGTGAGACTACCTTAGGCAAGAAGAATGGAACCGTGCGAAGATGGATAGCCTCTGGAGTGATTCTGAGAAAGGGATCACGGCAAGACAGTGCTTGTAGCTCTGAGATGCGGCGTGCTGAACATACAGCCAGCAAGAACACCATCTTCAAAGTGAGAGAATGGAGAGACAGGCCCCGAAGGCGTCTGAAGGTGGATCCCGCGAGGAAATCCAAAACTATGTTGAGGTTCCACAAAGGCACTGGCCACTTCAGAGGCGGACGAATGTGCTTGACTCCTTTCAGGAAGCGAGAAACATCTGGGTGCGTGGCAATGGTCTTGCCATCCCTCCTGGGACCGTAGCAAGACAGCGCAGCCACCTGAACCTTGATGGAGCTGAGGGAGAGACCCTTCTGAAGTCCATCCTGCAGGAAATCCAAAACAATAGGGATTGTGGTCGCATGCGGATTGGTGCCGTGAGTGTCACACCAGTCTTCAAACACTCTCCAGATCCTGACATAGGTGAGGGATGTGGAAAACTTGCGAGCTCGGAGGAGTGTATCTATCACTGGCTCCGAGTAACCTCTTTTCTTCAGTCTAGCCCTCTCAATGGGCAGACCGTAAGAGAGAATTGAGCTGGATCCTCGTGAAGGATGGGACCTTGACGTAGCAGGTCCCTGAGAGGAGGCAGGGGAAGGGGCTCCCCTGCCAGTAGTCTTCTCATGTCCGCGTACCAGGGTCTTCTTGGCCAGTCTGGTGCCACTAGAAGAACTAGGCCCCGGTGTTTCTGAATCTTGTAGATGATGGCACCCAGCTGAACCAGGGCGTCGATCCCGTGTGAGAACGTGTCTCGCCTGCGGCTGAAGTATCTGGGTACTTGAGCATTGGACCTGTCCGCAGTAAGTCCATGTCCGGAATCCCCCAGTGATCCACAATCATCTGGAAGACTGTGGGCGACAGCTGCCATTCCCCCGGATTTAGGCTTTCTCTGCTGAGGAAGTCTGCCGTGGTGTTGTCCTTCCCGGCAATGTGGACGGCGGAGATGTCCTGAAGATTCGCCTCTGCCCAAGCCATCAGCGGGGCTATCTCTAGGGACACCTGTCGGCTTCTGGTTCTGCCCTGACGGTTGATGTATGCCACCATGGTGGCGTTGTCGGACATCACTCTGACTGCCCGATTCCGCAGTCTGTGAGCAAACTGCAGGCAGGCTAACCGGACTGCTCGTGCCTCTAGACGGTTGATGTTCCACCCCGACTCTTCTCTGTTCCACTGCCCTTGTGCAGTGAGTTCTTCGCAGTGTGCTCCCCAGCCGCTCAGGCTGGCATCTGTGGTGAGCAGAGTCCACGTGGGGGAGGACATCTTCGACCCCCTCCTCGTGTGGTTGGACTGTAACCACCATCGTAACTGGGTCCTCACTCTGGCCGGCAGAGGCAGGTGCGTGGAATAATTCCGGAAGCAGGGGCTCCAGCGAGAGAGCAGGGAGTGTTGTAGAGGCCTCATATGGGCCCTTGCCCAGGGCACCACTTCCAGGGTGGAGGCCATGAGGCCGAGAACCTGCAGATAATCCCAAGCTATGGGCCGGCTGGCTCCCATCAAGGACCGGAGACGCGTCTGAAGTTTTAACCTTCTCTTGGTAGTGAGACTGACTGTGTCTGCCTGGGTGTCGAACTGTACTCCCAGGTATTCCAGTGATTGGGAAGGCTGTAGGCAACTCTTGTTGAGGTTAACTACCCATCCCAGACTTTCCAGAAGGGCGATCACTCTGTTGGTTGCCCGATGGCTCTCCTCCCGTGATTTTGCCCTGATCAGCCAATCGTCCAGGTAGGGATGGACGAGAATTCCTTCCCGTGTGAGCGCCGCTGCTACCACTACGACCACCTTGGTGAAGGTCCGCGGCGATGTGGCTAACCCGAAGGACAGAGCCCGGAATTGGAAGTGGCGTCCCAGAACCTTGAATCATAGGTAGCGCTGATGATCCGGATGGATCGGGATATGCAGGTAGGCTTCTGACAAGTCTAAGGCCGTGAGGAATTCTCCTGGCTGGACTGCGGTCTTGACTGAGCGCAGAGTTTCCATGCGAAACCTCGGGACCCTTAAGTATCGATTGACTGACTTGAGGTCCAACACAGGCCGGAAAGTGCCCTCTTTCTTGGGTACCATGAAATAAATGGAATAGTGTCCAGAATTCATTTCCCATGCAGGTACTGGGATGATGGCTTTCAAGGACAGGAGCCTCGCCAGGGTAGCTTCCAAGGCTGCCTTCTTGTGTATGGGACACGAAGATTCCACAAACCTGTCTGGAGGGAGATGATGAAAGTCCAGATAATACCTCTCTCGGATGACGGCGAGGACCCACTGGTCCGACGTTATCTCGACCCATCTGGGGTAGAAGAGGGTTAACCTGCCCCCTATAGCTCCGTCCCCTGGATGGATCGGCGGATTCTCATTGGGAGGCGCGGCCGGGCCCTGAACCCGAGCCGGTTCCCCTCTTCTGCTGTTTGGGCCGAAAGGACTGGTTCCTGGCCTGAGGATGAGATGCCTGGTAGAGACCCCTATAGGGAATGAAGCGTTGGGAGCTTCTGCCTCTGGATGGCCTCGGAAAGGCGCGCTGGTTCCTTCTGAACCTGTCTTCCGGCAGTCGAGGTATTGGAGAGGCACCCCATGTGCTGGCTAGTTTATCTAGGTCGCTGCCGAACAGGAAAGAACCCCTAAAGGGCATTCTGGTGAGGCGTGTCTTCGAAGGAGCATCGGCTGACCAATTCCGTATCCAGAGCTGCCTCCTGGCAGCCACAGAAGATGAGATCCCCTTGGCTGTTGTACGGACTAGGTCGGATGCAGCATCCGTGAGGAACGAGAGAGCGGACTCCATGTCTGCTGCCGGAGCATTGTTCCTGACCTGTGATAAACAGGAACGCGTCACCACTGTGCAGCAGGTTGCGATTCGCAAAGACAGAGCTGCTACCTCAAATGTCTGTTTCAGGATGGCGTCCAGTCGCCGGTCGTGAGGTTCCTTGAGGGCCGCCCCCCCCTCAACTGGAATGGTAGTGCGCTTGACCACTGCGCTAACCAAGGCGTCCACCTGAGGGCACGCCAGCATCTCCTTGATTGCCGGATCCAGGGGGTACATGCCTATCAGGCCCCGACCCCCTTTAAATGAGGCCGCAGGTGCAGCCCATTCCAGATCTATTAGTTGCTGTGCGGCTTGCAAGAAGGGAAAATGGCGGGCTGTAGGACGAAGACCTTCCAGCAGAGGGTTCTGTGTAGATGGCACCGTAGTGCTGGGGCCTGAAATATCCAACTCCGCCAGGCACTGAGATACTACGTCGGAGAGATCTTCCTTGGGGAAGAACCGCCTCATGGTTCGATATGGCTCAATCCCCGAGGGAAGTTCCCCCTCCTCGGAGGGTTCTGATTCGGTCTCCGAGACATCAGGGTCCGCCTGAACCGGACTGCCCGGAGGCGGGTGTGCTTGCCCACGAGAAGGGCGCGAAGGTCCAGGGGCAGGATCCGCTGGAGCAGCCACAGGAGCAGCAGCAACAGCAGGGCCTGGACGGGAAGCTGATTGCATCTGTACAAAGGCATGGATCCCCTTAAAGAGATCCACCCAGGAAATGGAGGTGGTCTCAAGTCTACGGGGAACCAGGTCTCCCGGTATCCCAGGTTGTTCGAGACTACCCGCGAGATCCGGGGTGGCCCCTGGGGAACTGTCAACAAACCTCGGTTGAGACTGGTCCTGGCCCGAGGCTCCCACTGCCTCCTCACATTGGGCACAAAGGGAGTCTGGCTCCTCGCTGTGCGTGGCCCTAAGCTGGCATGCTGAGCAGAGGCCGAGGGCTTTCACGCCGGAATCAGGAGGCGCCGCCGCCAGAGACGCCGGGGAGTCAGAATGTTCTATTGCTGAAAAAAAATATGCGCTCAAGAATATGCGGCAGCAATATGCGCTCAATACAATATGCGCTCAAGAATATGCAGCAGCTATATGCGCTCAATACAATATGCGCCCAATACAATATGCACTCAATACAATATGCGCTCAATAATATGCGGCAGCTATATACGCTTAATACAATATGCGCTCAATACAATATGCGCTCAATACAATGCGGCAGCAATATACGCTTAATACAATATGCGCTCAATAATATGCGGCAGCTATATACGTGTAATACAATATGCGCTCAATAATATGCGGCCAGTAATATACGCTAAATGATAGACAACATACGCTCCAAATATGCGCACAATACGATACAGGCGCCTATCATGGGCGCTCAATACCTTAACAAGGCCGACAAAATGGCGACCTCCGCGGCGTGCCGGATACAGGCAACGCCACCGATCCTCATACCTCGGAGACCAAAAGTAAAAGATATACGCCTTACCTGATCCTCGGCGCTTCCCGGCTGAAACCCGGGCGGTCTCCGGCTGTGGGGGGAGAGGGGAAATACCTTCACCGCCGCGCTTGAGGAATGCACCCGCTGCCTCCCAAGTCCACGCCAGGACCAAGGCGCCTCTTAGCCCGCCCAAGCCTCGCTCGGGGGCTGGGTCCCTGCCGCGATTCGGCCACCGGACCGAGGCCAAAACCTCCGAGGGATCGCGGAAATCACCTCGGGAAAATCAACTGGGGGAGGGACCGAATGATATCACCACAGGAGTGCGGGGCTCGATGTTCCTGTAGAAATTTAGTAAGTAGAAAGTAGAAAATAGAAAGTAGATTGGAAACACGCTCAGCGAGCGTGCAGGCTCTCCAAACTGCTTTGGAGACGGTAATTACTGAAGAGCTTCACTTCTTGTGGGGGTATATGTACCCGTGCTGACGTCAGATCCGTCTCCAACTGCTAGCACGAGCACACTATACCCACTTGTTCTGAGTCCATCTGGCTACACGACAGGAAATGTTGAATTGCTTTGATATTGATTATTTGAAAATGTATTATGATGTATACAATTACTATGATGTCAAGATGGTTCTTGATGTTAAAAATATATAAAAGTCAATAAAGAGAAAATAAAAAAAAGAAACCTAAGTCCTCTTACCCCCCCCCTCCCTCCCGAGACCAAGGAGTTAATTCCCAAACTTTAGTATAACCAACGTTTAGCAGCCCAGTCTATATATCTGAGGGCAACAGCGTGAAACACATCTGCCAGCACGCCTCATACAGTTTATCTCGCTTGTGGCTTCCAGAAAGGCAGTCCTGTCATTCCAGGGTACATGATTGACGCCATCCGGTGGTACCAGGCCATTATGGGAGGCTCAGACCTCTGCTCCACCCAGACCGACAGGATAGTGCGGCAGGCCAGCAGACTGACCACGCGGCCAAACTTTGCCTTAGGAAGAGCACAGGTCGAGAGATGAAAAAAGGGATGTGTTAACAGTATACGTCCTGAAAGGTGTGTGGCAAGACCCGTACATTGAGAGATTACACCAAGCACAGTATTCCCAAACCCAACCAACATCTGGCAGTGCAAAAGGCGGTGTGCAAGAGTTCCTTCCACCACACTACATTTGATACATAACGGAGAATCTATGAGACCCATATGGAAGCGTCGCACATCGTCGTAATAGAACAGGTGTAGGATTCGGAATTGCAGTTCTTGCAACCCCACATCTGGGTTATGAGCATGTAAGTTTTAAAGCAGGTCGCCATGTATTCTGGCGTAATTTCCTGTGCCAGAATAACGGACCACCGTTCCACTAGGAGCTGCAGGTACTCCTGAGGTTTAGAGGACTGGCCTAGTTGTTTCCATCCAGCGGTAGTATTGGCGAGGCAGGCTACATTGAAGACCTTTGTTGCAAAATCAGTTTCCGCCTTCAATGCATCCAGTGTCCATGGGAGAGACTGTAGGTAATGTCGAGTCTGCAAGTATGCAAAGAAATATCGGAGAGGCAATTGATAATCCTTAGCCAGTGTTTGAAAGTCCAAAATGCAATGGGACTCTGGATCATACAGGTGGAAAATGAACACCACCCTGCATCTGGCCCAATGATGAAAGATCCCGCTGCATTCTCGTCCAGGGGGAAAGTCGAAGTTACCCAGTAGCAGTAGTACAAGGAAGTAGGCCCACTGAAGCTTCGCAGTGTCTGCAACCACCTCCAGGCTCGTATACACGAGTACAGCAGTTGTCTGGGGAAGTCCATAGTACAAAGTTGCAAAGGTTGAAGTTGCAAGCAAGCAGAGAGGGGACCAGGGTGCAGTCATTCTATCCACCAAACCCGCCTCACAAAAACAATAAGTATCGGTCAGCCACTCTCCCACAAATCTCAGTTGGCAGGCAACATTGTATAACCGAAAATCCGGCATCCCACAATCCCCTCTAGGCTTGGGGTGCTCAAGGGTGGAATATTTAATGCGAGTGGACTTACCCCACCACAGAAATTTGGAAAGGGATGATCGCAGGCGTTTTAAATCTTTGGTAAGGAGCCAGCAGGGAAGCACATGTAGGATATACAGGACCTTTGGGAGAAGAACCATTTTCACCAAAGCACACCTGCCAAAAAGAGAAAGTGGGAGTGGGCTCCACACCACAACTGCAACTGTACTTTAGCAATAATGTCAGATATATTTAACTCATACATTAAGCCTATATCCCTTGGGATCCACACCCCCAGATAACGAAGTTTGCCTGGGGCCCAGGCAAACGGGAAGGTTCCCCCCCCCACCCCCAGGACTGTTGCAGCGCGGGGTTCAGGGCCAGAGCCTCAGATTTTGAAAAATAAATAGTCAGTCCTGCAATTGCGCGGAATTGTTAAAAAATGCAAATTATAACCGGGATGCTGCTCCGCGGGCGCCCCACAAACAACAAATATCGTCAAAGAGGGCTACCTTCAGTGGGTGGTTGCCGATGTTCAGTTCCCAAAAGTCCTTCTCCCCCCGCAACCAGGTAGCTTGGGGTTCCACAGCCAGCACAAAGAGAAGCGGGGAGAGTGGGCACTCCTGCCGCATACCACAGCGCAGTGCAAAGGAGTCCATAAGGGCACAGTTTATCAAGATACAAGCACTGGGATTCTTGTATAACACCTCAAGCCATGCCACGAATGAGCCCGAAAACCATATTGACGCACGGCCCAAAACAGATATTCCCACGATAGGGAATCACAAGCTTTTTCAGCGTCTAAGCTTAAAATCAAAGCTTCAGCTGCAGTGTGATAACTAAGGGTCGCTATAAGACGCCGCACATTCCGCATTCCCTGCCGCCCCTTGACAAAGCCCGTCTGATCAGGGTCAATTAAAGCAGGTAAGATCCCATTTAAACGTGCGGCCAGGATTGCCGCCAAAAGTTTGACATCTACAATAAGTAGGGAGATAGGCCGATACGAGCCTACCTCCTTAGGGTCTTTTTCTTTTTTTTGGCAAAACCACAATCATGGATTGATTAGCAGTTGCAGGAAGTTCAGTGGTGAGAAGCAGATCATTATAAAACAGAGACAGAGGGGATAAGAGAAGAAATTTAAGAATTTTGTAAAATTTGGACCCCAACCCATCTTGTCCCGCCACTTTCCCCATCTTTAGTCCCTGAATCACAGAGTAGATTTCCTGCTCATTAATAGGCTTATTTAGCAGGGTCAATTGGTCTGTAGATAGACGCGGCCAAGCATGCCCGAGAAAAAAACCCTCCATGGCTGAAGGGTCTTGAGGCTTCGAGGCGTATAACGCTTTATAGTAATCTAGGAACTGGGTGGAGATGTCCACCGTCGAGGTCTTGTGCGCTCCATCCCGCCCTCGAATACCCGCAATGACCGACTTTTGGTTCCTGGGCCAGACTAGGTTGGCAATCATTCTGCTTGCCCGATTACCATGCTTATATAATTGGTATTGGTAATACTGTAGTGATTTGGAGGCCCTTTGGTGGAGCAGGGCGTTTAACGCTTCGCGCGCCTGGTCTACCAGGCCCTTAGAAGCGGCCGGCATAGTGGCCATGTGGTTTTGTTGTGTCGTTTTAAGCACGCCAGTAAGGCGCAGAATCTCTGCGTTACGTTGCCGATTTACCTTAGCAACATAAGCTATAATATGGCCATGCATCACCGCCTTCCCCGCTTCCCATAGCAAGGCCGAAGACATCCCTGGGGAGGAGCTGAACTCCAAATATTCCTTCCAATGGGTTTGCAAATATGGATGAAACGTCTTTTCTAAGAACAAATCAGGCCACATACACCATGAGAAGGGCCCCCGTGACCCACGTCCATATTTCAGAGTGAGAGTGCCCGGAGCATGATCAGACAGTGAGATGGCCCCTATAGTCACATCCACTACCGCAGAAAACATAGCATCAGAGACTAGCAAGTAGTCGAGCCGGAGGTACGACTGATGGGGGTTAGAAAAAAAAAGTAAAATCCCGTTTGTCTGGATGTAATACTCGCCATACGTCAAGCAACTGCAGTTCCTGACAAAGGAAGTTAACTCCTAAGTGCAGATTGTTGGCGGCATTAGGCTTGGGCGGTCTACAATCTAAGCATCTGTTAGCAACCGTATTAAAGTCTCCTCCTACCACCAAAGTATAGTCTGACAGGCCCGTTAATAGGTCCACCAGTCTAGTAAAAAAACTCATGAGAGTAAATATTGGGCGCATAAACATTGCTGATTAAGAACCCCGGCTGCAACCACGTATCGTGACACACCCGGGTGAACTGAAATGGCAATTGCTTGTGAAAAAGAATGGCTAGTCCCCACTTTCGGGATGAGAAAGAGGAGAAAATGCATTGGCCCACTCAGTCCCGTTTTAGTTTTCCATGTTCCTCGTCCGTGAGGTGTGTTTCTTGGAGAAACACTACTTGGGAGTGAAGGCGGTGAAACATGGAAAGTAATTTTTTCCTCTTTATCGGAGAGTGGATACCATCCACATTTAAGGATGTGACTTTAACAGTTGCCATGGCCCAGGTACAAAAGGTGTAGTAATGAGGAGGCCCAGGCCCCCAGCACTAGACTCTTTGCACAGAAATCCCAGGGCCCCCCAGCCTGAACCCCGGGACATAACCATAGTAGCATCTGCATAGTTATTCCTTGGCCACCGTCCCCCCTTCCCTTTCTACATTCATACCCCCGTCCCCTCTCCCCCTCCCCCCCCACTCACACTGCAGCCACAGACATACCCCCACACACACTGTACACACACTCCATGAGGCGCAGGGTCTCTCCCACAGAGGAATCATTCAGATCCAGGTGTAAGGAGATTCCCCCCCTCCGGCCCCCCCTCCTTATCCCCCAACACAGAAGATAAGCTTATAACCTGTACATATCCAAATACAAGATTTGGCCTGGCCAAATGTTTCATGTTAGATGTCCAGTAAGAACAATCAGGCCTGGCATAGTAACAACAAAACAGATAACTGCAGGTAGGAACTTTTGGAACTCTGGCACATGCCAAGTCATGAAAAAAATAAAGATCAGCGGCTTCCCTCTCCTTCCAGGGGCTGACCACTTCTTGCCAACATTGCTCAGATAGGGTGCAACTGCCCCAAGCCATCCACATCCAAACAGATATAGCGCGTCAGGCCACTGCAGGGTTTCCCAGCGAGGCTAGGAAAGATGAGGCTTTCTCTTTAGATGTGAAAAAAGCATTCGATTATCGTGATGTACTCTGAGTTTGGCAGGATAGAGGAGGACAAACCGTATTCCCCGTTTGTGCAGGTTGGAGCAGGCCGGAGACAACAACTTCCTCTGTGCCGCTGTGGCTGATGAAAAATCATTGAAAAGCAATATCTTATTCCCCTGATATTCCACCAAGGATTGTTGACGAAAGGCACGGAGCAGCTGGGTTTTGTGCGCCCAATTAAGAATACGCGCCATAACAGGTCTCGGCCTGCTGGGGGCGTCACATGGTGGGCCCACACAGTGGATCCGCTCGCAGTGCAGTTTATCATCAGGCAGTGTCAGGCCCAGCTGGCCAGGTAGCCATGTCTCCACGAAAGAGATCAGCTCTCCCTCCTTCACCGATTCTGGCAGTCCAATAATTTTTAAATTGTTACACCTGCCTCAGTTTTCCTGATCTTCCAGTCTATCTAATAGGTCTTTTTGCTAGCCTGTAATTGAATCTGCCAGTCGATTCCCATAATCCGATAATACCTGCGCCACCTGATCTATTCTCTTAGATTGCCCCTCCAAAGTATCTTTGAGATTGTCCATTGAAGCCTGGATCCTGATCAGCCTGGCGTCAAGTGCCTCCGTCACACTCTGAGAGATTTGTTTCAGCACATCCTCAGAGATTGCAGCCAGCACTTTGGGAGCCTCTGGGGCGGCTGCCATTTTAGGAGCACGTTGCCGACTGTTTGCCCCGCTCTTCGTGGTCCGCTGGCACATTCAAGCCGGGACGCCTCCGCTATTGCGAATCGGAGCCTGGACGTTTAGGGAGTCCTCCGGGACAATTTCGCCGCGAAATCGCAGGTGAAATGTAGGTTTTTATGTGGAAACCACAGAGGGGGGCCATGGAGCTCAAACCCGGGACATCCGTTCCGGTGATGTCATCACCTGGAAGTCTCACAAAACATTGGATATGTGAAGAGAAACTCAGGAAGGGGTTGAACTTGATGCCCAATGGCATAACTACTTCTTTCAATTAGATTACAGAGCCAGCCATGACTGGGGAAGGATATCCCTTGGGGTCCTTGCTTTTAAAAAAAAAACATAAGGATTCTGATTTTTCAGGATTAACTTTGAGTCTATGAGGAGAGAGCCAACTAGAGATTTTGGACAGACAAGCATTACATCTGGACAAAGATTTGGGGTTCTTAGAATTAAGAGGCTAAAATCTGAATATCATCTGTGTAAAAACAGCAACCAAAGCTGTGGCTTTGGATCAAAGTAGCCAGTGGAACACCGGTTTTTACATCTAAAATGTTAAAAATTAAATAAATATAAATAAAATAGTCTCAAGCTCTCTGCAGTCATTTAATCAAAATATGTTTTTTTTACTTTTGTCTGCCTTCTGTCTCTCAGCACCTCCTAAACTTGGTCTTAATCCTTACCTTAAGCTATCAATGAAAAAGTACGAGTTAAACATATATAAAATAGACAGACTCCCCCTATCCCTGTACTAGTCTGTAGTTGTCTTTCACCCTTTGCCAACTCTTATCTGAAGCTGTCTCCACCCTTCCAGCCCCAGTCTATGCAGGTCTCATCCCCTCTCACAATTCTAGTCTGTAGATATCTCCCCCCAAGTCCCCCTCACCCCTAATCTGTAGCTGTTCCTCTGCTTCTCCCAGCTCCAGTCTGTAGTTATCTTACACCTTCTCCCAGCCCATCTATAGCTTTCTCTCCCTCTCCCTACTCTAGTCTGTAACTATCTCTCCATTCTACCAGCCCAAGTCTGTAGCTGTTTCACACCTTCTGTCTGCTATCTGTAGCGATCTCTCAACCCCTCTGTAGCAGTCTATCTCTGAGGCATCTTCTCCCCAAGGGTTTAGCACAGGGCTTCCCAAACTGGGGGTTGAGACCCCAAATGGGGTCACAAAACCTTCAGCTTGGGTCACAAGTGCCTAAAATAGCAGCACTCTTCAGGTCCCAGCAGCATTAGTAGTTGAAGCCAGCATGTGCCTGTGAGCTGGCATGCCCTCGCAAGCCCTACACTTGTCCTGCCCTTCCATGAGTTTCTGTGATAATAGGAAGGCCTGGCATGAGGAGGGATCGAGAGCACTGTAGGGCCTGTGCAAATGAGGAAAGGAAAGGGCTGAGTAAGCAAGGACCAGTGGATATTGCCATGGTTTCTCTCTCATCACCAACCTCTGAACACACCCAAGAGAAAAATGTTGCCTCTATCATCAGCCTGTCCTCTCTGCTCACCAGTTTTCATTCAACTTTGGACTGGAGCCCTGGGGGATGTCTAGAGAATGGACTGTTTAGAGGGAGGCATCAGATGGAGGAGGGGTTTGAGGATTGGATCAGCTGGAGAGGGAGATGAAAGAAGACTGACTAGTGATGTAATAGAGGAACTGGGGAGGTGAAAAGGGATCAGGGGTTGTGAGAGAAAGGTTGCAGGGGAAGAGACTGGGAGGTGAGAGAGAGAGGAGATAGAGGATGAGAAGAGAGGGAAATAACAGGATCAAGTTAGGGATTTTAAGAAAGGCTTGGGAATGAGAGGATCAGTTAGGGATACAAAAAGGGTTGAAGGAGATGAGAGGGAATGGGCTGGAATGGTGAGAGAAGCTGGGAGGGATATAAGAGAGTATCAGCTGGAGGATCAGAGGTTGAGAGAGTGGTAGTACTGGATGGGAGGATGGAGACCGAAGAAGGGGGTGGAAACAAAGGATTGGCTAGAGCAGCGATTCTCAACCAGTGTCACCAAGCACCGGCAGGTGTGTCGCGTGCTACCTGGTCTCTCATTGCTCTTCTCTCCCTTTCCTCTACTGAGCGAGAGGCAGACATTCTTCCACTGCTGCTGTTGCTGCCCAGGCTATCAGAACATTCAAACCTGACTGGACAGTAACAGCAGCAGTGTTCGTTGAAGCCAGCAACTGCAGCATGGCCTTTTCTACTTCCGCCCCCACGGCCCAGAAGAAGTAGTGATGTGTAGTGGGGTGCGTGGGAAGAAAAGTCCATGCTGTATTGAAAAGTAGATACAAAAAAATGACAAATGTATATAAAATATATCACGTACTCTAACACAACATATCATATAGTGACATATAGATTCGTTAATAAAAAGTCTTTATTATTGTTTACAAAGAAGCAACTTTCCCGAGCACACAGAGTTCCCGCACAACTACTCTCTAAAGGCAAAGCTCGGGAAAGTTGCTTCTTTGAGTGTTCAAACAAAACCAAACGTATTGTCTTCCCGGTTTTACATTTGCCTCTTTTATATTCATCAAAATGCACGCCCTGACACTCCCAACTTTCAGGGAGTCCACCTTTTTAACGTATTTGCCATGCAAGGAAATCAATGGCAAATACGTTAGAAAGGTGGACTCCCTGAAAGTTGGGAGTGTCAGGGCGTGCATTTTGATGAATATAAAAGAGGCAAAGGTAAAACCGGGAAGACAATACGTTTGGTTGTGTTTGTAAGCGGCAAGAGTAAGATACCGTGGAAATTGAGTGTGGATACATTTGGGTGATTTAAAGGAGAAAATTTTCTTGAAGATCTGGGTGCTATGCTCCCCTGAAGAAGCCGACTGTACAGCGAAACATGTTGGGAGTATGAATTTGTGGAGCGAAACTATGGAGGATATACAATGGAAGTATAAATTTGTGGAGTGAAACCATGGCGGATATACAATGGAAGTATAAATTTGTGGAGTGAAACCACAGCGGATATACAATATTATAAAGAGGGAGTAGAACTGTATTGTAATATGGATCTTCTAAAAGATCTTTTTTAATAGTGTGATTGTGTGTATGGACGAGTTTTTATGGTGGATATTTGTCATTTACCCTTTGTATCTAATACTGCATAGAAATTTGATGTTTACTTGAAAAAAAATTTTCTTGACAAAAATGTTTTGTAAACAATAATAAAGATTTTTTATTAACGAATCTCTATGTCACTATATGATATGTTGTATTGAAAAGTAGGGCTGTAGCGGCAGCATCAGCCCCAAGCAAAATCAGAAGCAGCTGGTGATCAGCAAGGGAGACAGCAGCGTTAGCCCCCACGGTCAACAGGATTCTTCTCTCTTGGGCCATGGGGGTTGGAGAAGGCTGCTACAGCTATCATTTATGCTCCGGGGGAGGGAGGGAGGGAGCGAGCCAGCCAGCCAGTACATAAGTGAGATAGGGAGCACATGTGTGTGATGATTGAGAGCCTGTGTGTGCAGAAAGCATATGCGTGTTTGACAACCTGTGTGAGATAGAGCATGTGTATGATTGAGAGCCTGCGTGTAAGTCAGAGAGAGGTAATGTGTATGTGTGAGAGAGAGAGACTAATCAGGGAGGTGACTGATGTGTGTGTGTAGGAGGGAGAGAGAGAGAGAGAGAGAGACTGGTCGGGGAGATGATTGGTGTGTGAGACTGAAACTGGTCTTGGGGGGGTGGGGGATGTCAAGAGACTGGTAGTGGTTCCTAGGGAGGAGGACCATGAGGACAGCTTCAGTAGCTACTGCTACGTCTCGTGTGTGCTACTGGCCTGCAAGGGAAAGCAGAAGGAGAGCTGCTGGAGAGGGTAAGTAAAGGTGGCTTTTTAAATTCCTTTTTCTTGATTGACTGCCATTTTAATTATTGGGAATTATGTGAAGTGTCTGCTGTTTTGAAATATTTTATTGGTGTTTGAAGAATTTTTAATAATTTTTAAGTTTTGTTTTTAATTGTTAGATGTTATTCTGTTCTGTTTTGAAACATTTATTAGTATAGTTCTACAACTATTTCTGTGTTGGGATCTATAGCAGCTTGGCTTGTTCTGCTTTCCTATTTGGAGGTGTACTGGTGTTTAGGGCCTGGTTTAATATTTGTAGTGTTGCTGTTTTATAGATAGGGTTGTTACCGTCTGAGTGCATGCCATCATACAGGTGTAACTTTGTGCGGATTAGTTTGTGTGCATTATTGCAGAGCCTTTTCTATGTTAGATGCTATATTTCTGTTTCCATCTCTCCAGTTTTGTACTGCATTCAGAGTGGCTTTTTTGGGTTTCCAATCCAGTTTTTCTCTCCATATTTGTAATTTGTGGTCTTTCTGTACTTGGTGAGGGTTAGTTCTGTGTGGAGAAGGGCTCCCTGACAGAGTATTGGAGTGCCCGGGCATAATGTGGGTGCCAGGCACCCACTGCGCCGGCACCCGGGAGGTGGGGGGTAGGAGCTGGGAAAGTGGGCCGCCGCGCGCACCTGCACCAGCGTGCCCGCTCATTGGCCGCTGGCCCCGAGGATGAATCCGGTCCTCAGGGAGACGGGCCGGGATCCCTAATTGGTTCCCAGGGGAGAAGGGAACCAATCGGCTGGAACCCAGCCAATAAGGTTCCCAGGGAGCACCAGCAGCCACCTCTTTGCCTGCTAACACTCCCCGGACTCAAAACACAGTCGTCTGCAGCCCCACCCAACGCATGGCACACAGCTGCCACCCCATGCGGCACGGACGTCCCAAGTAGAGGATTCTAAGAAGCATACGATTTAGAGACAGCAGCACGGGGACCTAACAATCACCTGACAGGCGCTTTCTTCGGCCAAAGTACTGTACGCTTTGGTCCTACGGCGAATAACACAGGAGTGGCTGACGGTGCCACAAGGATTGGGCAGTACAGTGAGGACTTCAGGCCAGCGATGGAGGAGCCAGTCGACCTCAGATCCCCAGCTAGCAGACAGGCGAGTCAGTGGCAGAGCAGGGACAACGCTTCGACTGCAGGCCACTCGGGTGAGAGGGGTCCGGTCTCGAGGTTCAAGGGGAGCGAGGTCATTACGTCCCCATTCCCAAAGATAATTATAATTATTCAGGGCCATTGCCCAGGTTCGGCCTCGGGACACGGAACGGTCTTGGTCCCCTGCGTGGATCGCCATCCGCTATGAGTGGTTCGGGTGACCCACCCAGCCATTGGCCAACAAGTGGATTTCCCTATGGTTACCCGCCCTCGGGAGCGGGGAGGCCCACAGGATCACAGCCAGGTCACTGTCCCTATAGGGATGCCCCTCGCTCATGTAAGGTTAACACCAACACGTCAGATATGCTAAGTCCTGCAGCGTCTGCTGTCTCTTTCTCTTCACAGAGACCAACCACATCGGATGGGCGGCTTTATGACATCGAACAGAATGAAGTGTGTGTGGCAGAGGATACCTACAGACATTTGGCTTTGGCAGCTGGCTCCATAACCAGAGTTCTCGAACTCAGGTGAGACGGGTATAGAGTCGGGGTTACACATCATATCTGCTAATACATTAAATGCTAGTGCGCAGCCTGACTTCTCTGCTGATATATCAAATGCATGTATTGCGCAGCCTGAGGGGGTTAGAACAGAGCAGATCACAAGCAAGAAATCTAGGAAGCATGACAAGGCCAAGCATAAGCGCAAGCGCACTAGGTCTAGCTCGTCTCCTCAAGTTCGAGCTCGTCCGGATCGTCCTCTAGCGAGGACTCAGAAAAAGGGGACAAGGGACAAGACAGAGGTGCGCCTGCATTAGATACATTTTCAGAACTTTGGTAGGATGTGCCCAAGGCGACGCGCAAGAAAATTAGACAAAGGAAATATATTGACCTCTTCAGTCTGCTCGAAATTAGGAGAGGCAGGGAAAAGGTTAAAAAAGAGAGGAATTGAGCGTTTCCCAGGCACACAGAAGAAAACAGTAGCAAGGAATGTATTAAATTGGACCCGTTCATTCCTGAGACCAGCAAGGGTGATAGGCCGTCATGATAGCTCCCAGTATGGCCCGATGTTAGCATACGCAGATATGATATTGGCAGCCTGCAAGGACTATAAGGGTTGGTCCTGGCTAAATTTCGATGAGCACTTCCAAAACCTATGGAAGAGAATACATTTCTCTCCTGGCGCACGAGGGATGTGGGATTAATGCTAACACAGATGAATGCAAAGATTCCTTCCTATGTGCCGAGCGTCTCAGCGAGTGCTAACATAGGGAGGGGCAGGCATTCCTTTCGTGCTAGCGCCACTCCGGGTGGTTCCGGAAGAGTCGGAGCAGGTTTGTCAGATGTTTGCTGGCAGTTCAACCGCTCGTCTTGCAACTTCCCGGAATGTAAAATCCGCCACAGCTGTCTCAACTGCGGAGCAGGTCAACCAGTTTCAAAATGCGGAAAGCACTCAGGAGAAGGGAGTACAGGCGCAGGGTCTGCCTTGGGAGGAGCGCCAAAAGGTACTCAGAAATGAGGACCTTGGAAAGGCGCCTACGCCGGTTCAAGTTGCAGCATTGAAGCCATGGTTGCTTAGGTACCCGAATACGGAGACCTCGTTGTTATTGTTAAAAGGATTCTCGGATGGTTTTGTTATCCCATTCATGGGCCCCGCCAGAGTCGGGGCCGGTGCAAATTGCCCCTCGGCGCGCAGCATATCCAGGATCGTCAAGGATAAACTGTCCGTGGAGACTGTGTTAGGGCGCATAGCGGGACCTTTCCACGAGTCCCCCTTTCCGAACTTGGTACTCTCCCCCCTTGCAGTAATCCCTAAAAAAAGAGACAGGCAAGTTTAGATTCATCCACAATTTGTCCTTCCCTGAGGGTGGATCGGTCAATGACTTCATCCCTGACGGGCTCTGCGTGTTAAGATACCAGTCGTTCAGCTCAGCAGTTCGGCTAGTGCAGAGATGCGGTCAGGGGGCATTGATGGCAAAGGTAGATATTGAGTCAGCTTTCCGTCTATTGCCAATACATCCAGAGAGTTTTCCATTGTTGGGTTTTCAATTTGAGGGAGGTTACTTCGTGGACAAATGCCTACCAATGGGTTGCTCTATCGCGTGTGCCTTCTTCGAAGCTTTCAGCTCTTTTATACATTGGGTGATCGAACAAGAATCAGGATCGTTGAACATAGTTCACTACTTAGACGACTTCCTATTTGTGGGTCGTCCACATGCGAGAGACTACAAAAACCTATTGCATTGCTTTCACCAGGTTGCTGACAAGTTTAGTTTACCCATTGCAGAAAACAAAACAGTAGGGCCCTCTACATGGCTGGTTTCTTGGGCATCGAAATTGACTCAATATCCATGCAGTCACGGTTACCAGAAGAAAAAGTGAACAAACTCAAACAACTGATCTCGCAAGCACAGAGCGTGAAGAAATTGATGCTAAAGCAGGTCCAATTACTAGTGGGTAGCCTAAACTTCGCTTATAGGGCTATCCCAATGGGAAGAGCCTTCTTGCGGCAGCTGTCAGCCGCAATGTCCGGAGTCAAGAAAAGTTTCCACCATATCCTCATCTCAAAGGGAATTTGCGAGCATTTGGTTATCTGGAACAGATTTCTGTCCAACTTCAATGGAACGTTGTTGTGGCAGTCTGAAGCGGTTTCAAATTATGAGTTAGAACTGTTTACTGACACGGCGGGATTGGTTGGGTTTGGTGCATATTTTCAAGGAGCATGGTGCAGGCTCAGTGGCCTGAGGAGTGGGTGCATTCTGGCACCACCAGGAATATCACCTTCCTAGAGCTTTTCCCCATCGTCGTAGCGGTTGTACTATGGGGCGAGCGGATCAGGAACAAAAAAGTGATTTTCCGGTGCGATAACCAGGGTGTAGTCGAGGTTATCAACAAGAGAGCAGCAAAAAACATGTTAGTATCTGATTTACTGCGCGAATTCATCCTTCGCTGCATGGAATTAAATGTGACTGCGTGGGCACGGCACGTGCTGGGCGATTCTAACACTTTGGCTGATTCTCTCTCTCGTTCAAAGTGGGACACGTTCCGGAAACTCGCACCAGAAGCGGATCAACAGGAAGCTTCAGTGCCTGCTTTCCTTTGGCAGTTTGGTATCCAGAAGCCTGGATGTTGCTACAAATGTCACTATCCCCTTCCACGTGGTCTGCATACGTGAAAGGGGCTGAGAAGGTGGTGTCGTTTTTCTCAAAATGGGGGTGGCGCGGGGGACCAGTTTCGGAGTGGGGCATAATGCGATACACAGAGGTGGAAAAAGCGGAAGGGATATCAAGGGCAGCAGTGGCAAGACAACTAACAGGTTTTTCCTTCTATATGAGGGCTCATGGTTGGGGTTTCCCAAGCGGACAATTTTTGATACATCGTGTATTGTTGGGTTGGGCAAAAGAAGGAGCATGAGCAGTAGAGGGGAAACATCCCATTACCCATGATACTCTACAGAGACTATGGGACAGTTTAACAAACATATGTAGTTCTGAATACGAAACACACTTGTTTCGCGTAGCTTTCATTTTTGCATTCTTTGGAGCTTTTTGGGTCAGCGAACTAGTGGCTAGGGCCACCAAAGGTTGGGAGTCTTCCGGTTTGCGCTCACAGTACGTCACCCGGGTGGCAGATTCCATCATACTGTTTATACCTCGTTCCAAAACAGATCAGATGGGAAAAGGTTCATACATAGTCCTTCGCACCATCCCCAACTGCAGGACCTGTCCTTTGGCTAACTACAGGGCTTTCTAGAAGTTTGCCTCTCTGAGGGATCCAGATATTTGGTTCACTCAGATGGCAGACCGCTCACCAAATTTCAATTCGATGTGGTGCTACGCAAGTGTTTAATGTACCTCGGGTTGGACTTCTCCCATTTCGGAACACATTCCTTACAAATAGGTGCAGCTACCTCAGCCGCTCAAGCTGGATTATCGGGAAGTGTAATTCAGCTGATAATTCAGCTGATCGCCCGCTCTCCAACAGACTTTACTGTATCGCCCCGCTTATTTGTTGTGTTTTCTCAATAAGACATGCATTGGTGGTGAACTGCTGTCTTTTTATCAGTAGGGCTATTGGGCCTGGTAGAAGAGGGAGTTTGTGTTGCTGTTATTGAGATAACACCAGAATATCTTTTTTACATGGTGAATTGTACAGGGAATGTTCTAGTTTTGCTTTATAGCCATTGCTGAGGGATGGGAGCGGGGGTTCCTGTGGATGCAAAGTTTACATTTACATTTAGCCTTGTGATGTAATGTGTTCAGTGTGTCACACATGTGAGAACAATCTATCAGGTTGTGTCCCGACAGAAAAATGGTTGAGAGCCCCTGGACTACAGAGAGTGGAGGTTGAGAGAGGAGATCAGCAAGAGTGCAGTTAGGGTGAGAATGGAGTGATTGTTAGTGGGGGATCGCATCCCTGCTAATTTGGTCGTCCTCTGGGGTCAAGTGAATTTCCAAATGCTAAAATGGGGTCACAGTAGATAAAAGTTTGGGAAGCCCCGGTTTAGTAGGAGGAAAATAAAAGCGGCACTGGTTTTCAAAATCAGCCAAAGGAAGAAGGAAAGCCTGGCAGCAGTTTTGGAATCATAGCAAAGAAAAAGGTTAGAAAGGTATAGAAGCAAAAGTAGAAACTTAAGAGAGAAGTGCTGCAAGTTGTTAAGACAGTTTCCCTTCTCCAATGACTGCAGCCTCCAGAAGGAAATCCGCCCTTGAATTAGCAGCTCTTCTTTCCAGGGGGAACTTAACCTCACTCCCTAAGCCCCTGGGAAGTGTAGTACTTCTGAAAAAAATCTCCGAGCTCCAGGGTCCTGGCAGAGGTGTAGACACAAAGCCAGACAAGTTAAAAACCCATAAGCCTCACACACAGACACACACAAAAATACCTTTTCCAACAATTTCAGGCCAATGCAGTAAAGTGTGCATAAAAAACATGCATCCAAACTGAGCGCCCATTTTTTAACGCATGCACATTCACCTCTCCTGGGCGCCTGATGCAATATGTAAATGAGCTGCCACACTAAAACAGATGTGCTAGGGATAAATTGTGTCCCTAGCGCGTCCTTGGCATTGGGTAACCAGTAGATGTGGCTGTGTGCGGGTTACTAAAATGGACACTCAATTTACAAGGTTCCGTTTTATCCCGTGCAAGCAAATTTACCAGCACAATATACACATACAATATACACGGCCTTGAGCATGTATATTGTGCGTATTTTGTACCCCAACATTTTTTTTTTCAGGATGCTGCTTTCAGTGGTTCCTCCTACTTGTATCGCGATGATCCTAGGTAGGAGGAACCACAGAAAGAAAAGCAATAATTTTTTGTTTTTAATTACACCCCTTAACGTGCTCCGGGCCAGGCGTAAAATGTGACAGGTTAAAAAGTGTGCTTTGGGTGTACAGCGATTTTTTGCATTACTGGGTAACAGCTAATACCCTCATCTGCATGGCATTTACATTTTGGCGGCATTGATACCCTTATTGCATCAAGGGTTATGGATGAGCATACAACTGCTCGTTAACCTGGGCGCACTTTATTGCATCAGCCTCTTTGATAGATGTGAAACAATTTGGAAGCACTGGTAGTTCATTGTTTGACTGAGTACCTGACTTTCTCATTTTGATGGAGCAAGGCACACATATTCATCAACTTTGGTGCATGCACTAATGAGCCTATACCCCTGTGTGCAAAACAGAAGGCAATGGCAAACCCCTGTCAAGAAAAGGCACCATGTTGGGACTGTGATTCCCTAAAATTTCACACCTACAAATGGCTAGAATGTGGACAGGAAAAACAACTATTCCACTGCAGAAAGGAAATGAAGAGTTAAGTAAAGCAGCCAACAGCCCTTTTCTGGTCCTTTCCTGTGAGCAGCATGGGAATCAGGGCCCAGTTTTACTAGGCACCCTTATCAGAACTTGTTCAAACAAAGCAAACTGATAAAAAAAAAAAAAAAAAATCTTAGAAATCTAAAAGATGTTTGAATAAAGGCCAAAGTACATATGTCCATTCAGTTACATGAAAGGTTTTTTCTTTAGCAGAGGTACAGAAATCAATGGCTTTATGTTATTGAGGTCCTCTTCCTGAAAGGGTGTTATGAAGCATTATTGCTTGAAGCCTAACACAGAAACAGAACAAGTGAGCGGAAAAGAAGCATTTGGTCCACCCTCTCTGCCCATTTGTGCCTACCTACTGTGCCAGCTCTTACTCAGTCTGTGGCCTTCGCCCTCCCTCTGCCACCAAGGTCTCTGTGGGGGTAACTGTGTAACTGCCTGCATGGCTGCTAAGTCACTGACCTGCAGATTTTACAAAGTAGGCATGTGTCTACTTTCCCTTTGGAAATGATTCCAGGAAAAGTGCCCGCATACGTTTATAGCTGTCAAGTTGTACGGGTAATGTTTCCAAGGAAACTTACATGAATGTGTTTGAAAATTCAAAAGTCTGTATGTAAATGCAAGCCTCGCCCCTGCCTAACCCCACTCTACCCCGGGAATGTATCCTCTCCCCACAGATAAAGTCACGTGTGTAGAGGCATTACCTGAACATAAATTTACACGCACATAAGACAAGCAATTTCTAAAAGCCCATTTCTACAGGTAAAAATGTTCCCTCCTTGTGTCTAGCTCAAGAATGACTGAATTCTGCCTTTGTTTTTGGCTCTTATAACCTCTAAAGGAAGTCAGTTCCAGGTATCATCTCAAGCAAAAAGTATTTTGTCAGATTCCTATTGAGTTCCCTCCCTTCCACTTTATGATGGCCTCGTCTTTGAGTTTTTCATGCTATGGAAAATGCCACTTTCTAGTACTTCATTGAAACCTGCTACACATAGGAATGTTTATATCAAGTCTTCCCTTTCCCTTCTTTCTTCCAGAAAGCACATCTTTAGCTCCTTCCGTGTTTTCATCTGTAGCCCCTGCTAGGGACACAAAATTATGAGAGTTCTGATGCTGGGGCTTTTCTGTCCTAGCACAAGCTCTGTGAGTTCAAAAACAATGATTCAGTTAGATGTTGGATTGGGCCAGGCCGAGAGGGCAATAGTGATGTACTATTCTGCAGGACAGGGAAAACGAAAACAACCTCTGTGACCATCTATACTGCATCCCCTGATTGTGGACCTTCCACTCCGTCAGATTGCCTCTTCTTGCAAACCCAAACCCTGAAATCCATACAGATGGAACTCTACTGTACTGGGTGAGACTAACAGGTTAAACTTTATTTAATCTTCTTTAATATATAACTGTATATAATATATAATATATATCTTCTTTAATATATAACTGGTTATGAGATAATTCTTATCTCATAACCAGTTATATATTATTGATTTGTTGCTAATTTCCGCTCTACCTTTCTTCCTGGCTACTTTAGCCCCCAAGTTCTATGCCCTTGTTTTATGTAACTTTGCTTGTTTCAGCCTTCTTGTTTTTTGGTTACTCTTGGTTTTTTCCCCTAAGTTCCATGTAAACCGGCCTGATGTGAATTCTATTCGTGAAGTCCGGTATAGAAATATATATTAAATAAATAAAATAAATAAATAAATCTTCTAGGGGTTACCAGCAGTAACACAAAAAACAACAGAAAGGGTCTTCCTTGCAAGAAACTGCTCTGGTTGTATCCATAATCCCCTTAGGGTTCTTAATGAGAGGGGAAGCAAACTGCAACTAGGTGCTTATTTCTGGCACAAGAGATAAGGCACCAGGCCTTAAGGGATTTTCTCAGAACCCAGGATGGGGTCCTATCCCTCTGGACTCCTAAAACCCTCTCCTCCCACAATCCTAGTAGAGGTCATTTCTCCACCCACTAACAAAGGAATAGGCAAAACAGTTTCAATCCTGTTCCTCAAAAACATTCTCTCAATATAACCAGTGGTAGAGTTTAAGGGAGAAATTAGGGAAGAGTTTAATGATTCAACTACTAGTAGCACAGGAACTAGAATTAGGACTGGGACCACATATATATGACTTATAGCAGTGGCCCCCAACCCTGTCCTGGGGGCCCACCAGCCGGTCAGGTTTTCAGGATATCTACAATGAATATGCATGAGAGAAAATTTGTATGCACTGCCTCCAAAACATGCAAATTTTCTCATATGCATATTCATTGTAGATATCCTGAAAATCTGACTGGCTGGTGGGCCCCCAGGCAGGGTTGGGGGCCACTGACTTATGGTGCAGGCCATGCACCATTTTGGAGGCTCGCCTTTATCAGCCTCTGCCTTGCCAATGTTCTTTTGTAGATGTGATTTTCAGAACCGAACACAGTACCCCAGCTTTCTCACTAGACACCTGTAGAAAGGTAATAATTCTCCCCTTGTGATGCCTCTCTTTGTGGTTGATGTACTAAAGATGTGTTAAAATTAATATATGCGCTTCATTTAACACCCCATATACAAAGACCATTGACACTGAAAATAAAACACCATCAGATCTGCAAAATAAAAGCACCCCTGCCTCCAATTCCTCCTCAACCCCTCCCAATCTAACAAAAGGCCTCCCATTCCAGATCTGCAGAAAAAATGCCCCATCCCAATTCCTGCTCCTACCACCTAATCTGCAAAACAAAAGGTTCCCCAATGTCCCCTCCCCTCAATGCAAATAAAGTACCCGTTTCCCAATTCCCTCCCAGCCATTTCATGTTGCAAAAAAGTACCCTGTACTCTCTAATGCCCCTGCTACCTAATCCATGTTACATACACAAAGCAGCCCCAATCCCCTTCCCACCCATCCAAAGCCGAAAGACAGAATCCCACCCCAACTTCTCCAGCTGTAAATACATTTTAGTGCTCATTGGTTCCTTTATGCACCCGACAGAAACAATGTTGCTCAGGTTGTCTGTGTGTGTGGGCCTGTGTCTTGTGCACAAACGGGTGCCCCTCCCTGTGTGTATGTCTGTGTGCACCTGTGTGTCTGCCTGTGTGCGTGTTTGTTTGGGGAAGCCTGTGTGTGTGCCAATGTGTGTAACAGGCTTTGCAAATAGCATATTGTCTTTGCACAGTGCACCTTCCCCTGTTCCAGGCACCACCTAGTGACTATAGACAGATATGACCAACACAAACCTTTCAGATATATATAGAGAGAGAGAGAAAGAGACAAGACAGACAGACAAAGACAGGGCCTAGCACTGATCCTAATGGGCCCCTGTTGGTCAGTTCCTTTCAACAGAGTAGATCCTGTTGCTCATCCAACTTCTCACCCAGTTTATATTTTTTCTTCCAATTCCTGGACAATCTATCCTGCTCAGCAGTCTTCTATGTGGCACAGTGAACACCAGATAGGCCACATCTACTGCTCTCTTCCCCTCCTACTCCCCTTATCTCCAACCCCTCTCAATCTGCAACTTTGGAAATGTCACAGAAATCAGATTTTTTTTTGCCACAATTTTCCCTTTGTGAAACCATTGGTTATGTTCCTGTAACCCACTGGTTTCAATGGATTGCACTATTACAGGTTTCATTACTGTGTTCACTACTAATGTTAAGCTAACAGTTTGTAGTTTTCCATTTTCTCCTTGCTCCCATCCTTGTGGAGTGATACTACATCTGCTTTTCTCTATTCTGTTGGAACTTCCCCCATTTCAAGTGATAAGTCAAACAGAGTTATGAGGGGTACAGTCGACACTTCTTTAGCTCCTTCAGTATTTCGGAACATATTCCATCAGATCCCACCGCCTTCTACTTTCAACTGGGCCACAACATTGCATAATACCTCCTCAGTAAATGACAATGTATTCAGCCCAAAGTCTCCTAGGTCCTTACCTTTTAGCTTTTCATCATAAGAACATAAGAAATTGCCATGCTGGTTCAGACCAAGGGTCCATCAAGCCCAGCATCCTGTTTCCAACAGAGGCCAAAACCAGGCCACAAGAACCTGGCAATTACCCAAACACTAATAAGATCCCATGCTACTGATGCAATTAATAGCAGTGGCTATTCCCTAAGTATAACTGATTAATAGCCATTAATGGACTTCTCCTCTAAGAACTTATCCAAACCTTTTTTGAACCCAGCTACACTAACTGCACTAACCACATCCTCTGGCAACAAATTCCAGAGCTTTATTGTGCGTTGAGTGAAAAAGAATTTTCTCCGATTAGTCTTAAATGTGTTACTTGCTAACTTCATGGAATGCCCCCTAGTCCTTCTATTATTCGAAAGTGTAAATAACCGAGTCACATCTACTCATTCAAGACCTCTCATGATCTTAAAGACCTCTATCATATCCCCCCTCAGCCGTCTCTTCTCCAAGCTGAACAGCCCTAACCTCTTCAGCCTTTCCTCATAGGGGAGCTGTTCCATCCCCTTTATCATTTTGGTTGACCTTCTCTGTACCTTCTCCGTCGCAACTATATCTTTTTTGAGATGCAGCGACCAGAATTGTACACAGTATTCAAGGTGCAGTCTCACCATGGAGCGATACAGAGGCATTATGACATTTTCCGTTCTATTAACTATTCCCTTCCTAATAATTTCTAACATTCTATTTGCTTTTTTGACTGCTGCAGCACACTGAGCCGACGATTTTAAAGTATTATCCACTATGATGCCTAGATCTTTTTCCTGGGTGGTAGCTCCTAATATGGAACCTAACATCGTGTAACTACAGCAAGGGTTATTTTTCCCTATATGCAACACCTTGCACTTGTCCACATTCAATTTCATCTGCCATTTGGATGCCCAATCTTCCAGTCTTGCAAGGTCCTCCTGTAATGTATCACAGTCTGCTTGTGATTTAACTACTCTGAATAATTTTGTATCATCCGCAACTTTGATAACCTCACTCGTCGTATTCCTTTCCAGATCATTTATATATATATTGAAAAGCACCGGTCCAAGTACAGATCCCCGAGGCACTCCACTGTTTACCCTTTTCCACTGAGAAAATTGACCATTTAATCCTACTCTCTGTTTCCTTTCTTTTAACCAGTTTGTAATCCACGAAAAGACATCGCCTCCTATCCCATGACTTTTTAGTTTTCGTAGAAGCCTCTCATGAGGGACTTTGTCAAACGCCTTCTGAAAATCCAAATACACTACATCTACCGGTTCACCTTTATCCACATGTTTATTAACCCCTTCAAAAAAATAAAGCAGATTTGTTAGGCAAGACTTCCATGTTGACTGTGTCCCATTAAATCATGTCTTTCTATATGCTCTACGATTTTGATCTTGAGAATAGTTTCCACTATTTTTCAGCTAACTCTGATCGCCCTATAGGGCTGTCCTAAAGTTAGCCAGTTAGACATAACTGGCTAACTTTAGGATAGCCGGGTATATTCAGTTTATCTGGCTAACTAGTTGAGCTGCACAGTGGCTGAAAATAGACTTGAGTATTTTTATTATTGATAGCTGTATACCACTGCTGTCCAAAGCACGCCACAGTTCTTAACAAGGAATGCATCTATCTAATTTTTATATTCCGCTTTTCGGCACTTCAAAGCGGATTACATTCAGGGACTGTAGTTATTTCTTTGTCCCCAGAGGGCTCACAATCTAAGTTTGTATCTGAGGCAATGGAGGGTAAAATGACTCGCATATTTCTAACAAAGGAAAAAAGTGTCATTGCTGATTCTACTTAGGATGCAATGCAATTGCTTTCTTTGCAATGTCTGTTCCAACAGGAGGGGAGTGGTGAGACTGAAGCAGCCAATGTGGGTGCCATGTGGGAGAGAATAGGAAGGGAGGGGCTGGACAAAGGAGAAATACAATTGTTTTCTGTTCTGCTATGTCTCTTCTAGTTCCATCCCCTCTCACTCTGTCCCCATGTTTTAACAGGAGGGGAGGGGCAGTACCAGAAACAGACACGGCCTTTAATCCTAGGACTCTTGGCTCAACTAAGGGCAGAGAGGATGAAGAAGAAGGAACCATTCTAGAGCACAACCAGGGAGTTGTGATTGATGGGGAAGGAGAGGGGATAAAGGATAAAAGGGGGTGAGGTGAAGGGGAGATGAATACTTATGATATGAGAAGGGATGAATTTAGAGGCAGTAAGGAGTTGGTGAATGCTTGGGGTGGTGGCATGAGAGGGGGTTAATGTTGCAGGAAGTGAGGAAGGAGTAGTCCAAAAGGAGGTGAATACTGGAGAGGTGAAGAGGAGGTTGAAAGCTAGGTGGTAGCATGAGGAGGGCTAAATGTTGTAGGATGCAGAAAAAGGGAAGGTGAATGTGGTTTCCTCACCCCATCTTTCTGAAATCAGCAGCGCAAACTTGGGATTTCTGAGGTGATTAGATAGAGCCAGGAGGTCCATGAAATTCTTGTGGAAGGAGGGATATGTGTGTGTGTGTGTGTGTGTGTGCAGAAGTGCAGGGGCACAATACCTGAGGGAGAAATGGAGTGAGAGAGTTTGTATAAAAGAAAGTCAGAGGTAGTGGTGATGATAAAAAGAACCAATGATGTGGTGAGGCTGGTGCAGAGGTGTATATGAGAGAAAGGCTAATATAGTGAGAAGGATGACAGAACTAGAGATGGTGAAGTGGGATATGGTTACAGAAAGATAAAAATGGTAATGGAGTGAACAAGGGGTAGTGAGAGAGAAATCAAAAGGTAGTGTTTGGGAAGAGAGCGAGGGGGAAAAAAAAGGGTGATGTGATGTTAGTGAGTCATAAAGGGTAATGGCAGGGTGTGTTTGATAGAGTCAGGAGGGGTGTATGGGGAAATATGAGAGAAAATAACTGAGAGCTGAGAGAGACAAAGTATGGATGATGTAGTGAGGGAGGCAAATTGGGGGGATGGAAGAACATGAGAGGAGAGTCAAATGAAATGCTTGATGTGGTGAGAAAGTCAGTGTGGGGATGAGAGGAATGATGAGAGAAGGGAGCTAGATAGCAGGAGATTGATAGGGAGAACAACCATGAAGGGGAGAACTGGATAAGCAAAGTGTTGGGACAGGGAGAACTGGAGAGTGAGAAATGAAAGTTAGAAGGGAATAAGGAAGGAAGGGATAAGATCCAGGTGCAAGTCAATAGCGCGAGTGAAGTGACTATGATGTAAGGAAGAGATTTAGAAGTGAATGAAGGAAAATTGGATGAAAGGGAAAGAAATACCAAGGGAGGGGAGGAATTAATAGAGAGAAAAAAGTAAACTGGAAAGGAGTACCTGGAAAAAGAGTCAGGAGAAGACAGTCAAGTGGAAATCAGGAAAAAGAGACCAAGACCAATGCAAAACAACCACCTAAATAACAAAATTTAGTGACTGCAATATGTAATGCAGTGATCTAATAGCTTTATGGCTCCTGGAGTAAACTGAATTCTCTGCAGTTTGTGATGGCTTTTATTTGATCAATGTTAATCTCTAATGTTCGGGTTCGGGCTCACCTGAGCACCAGTGATCAACAGACGATATGATTTAATATCGCGAATAGAATACAGAGAAGTCACGCAAAGACGCAAGTTTTGAATTTCCCAAATACGGACTTTGCCAAAATGAATCTGGACTTATCTGGAGGAAGAACTGGAAGATGGGGAGAAAATGGGTGAGGTGGAACAGCAGCAGAGTTATTACAAAAGCAACAAATCTGTACGTTAGGAAAGTGAGCAAGAGGAAAAAGAAACCGATCTCGTTTTCAAAGGTGGTGCCTGAGAAAATAAAGGTAAAAAGAACCACATTCAAGAAGCATAAAGGATCCCAGAAAAAGGAACACAGGAAAGAATATCTGTTAAAACTGAGGAAGATGAAGAAAGAAATCAGGGAAGCAAAAGGTCAAGTGGAAGAAAGGCTTGAAAAGAGGTAAAGCAATGTGACGAAACATTTTTCAGATATATCAGAGAAAGAAGGAAGGCCCGAAGTAGTATAGTGAAATTGAAAGCTGACGAGGAGCAATGTGTGGAGAGAGAAGAAGAAATGGCAGAAATATTAAACAAATACTTCAGTTTAGTGTTCACTAAAGACAACTCTGGAGAAGAAACATTGCTGGTTGACAAGACCATAGATGGAGATGGGGTAGATGAAACCCCGAACTCTGTTTAAAGAAGAGAATGTATGGGAAGAGCCAGGCAAACTGAAAGCAGACAAGGCCATGAGGCCGGATGAGGTACATCCCAGGAGACCGAGGGAACTCAGAGATGTGCTGGCGAGTCCGCTGAAAGACCTATTCAATAGATCCCTGGAAAAAGGAGTGGTGCCGTGGGATTGGAGAAGAGAGGTAGTGGTCCCACTTGACAAGAGTGGTAGCAGAAAGGAGGCTGAAAACTACAGGCTATTTAGCTTCATCTCAGTGGTGAGAAATTAATGGAGACTCTGCGGAAGGAAAAGAGATAGTGAACCATTTGGTTGCTGGACCGAAAGCAGCATAGATTCACTAGGAGAAGGTCCTGTCAGACAAATCTGATTAATTTTTTTTAATTGGGTGACTAGAGAATTAGATCAAGGAAGAGCGCTCAATTTGATCTACTTGGATTTTTAGCAAAGCTTTTGATATGGTCCTGCATAGGAGGCTTGTGAATAAAATGAGGGTGGTGGATGCCTGGAATACCCTTCAGGAGGAGGTGGTAAAGACAAAAACAGTCAAAGAATTCTAAGGGGCATGGGATAAACACTGTGGACCCCTAAAGGCTGGAGGATGGAAATGAAGAAAAGGGTGCATGGGGTAACCTGCTCAGTGCAGCCGTTACTACCCTTAACAGAATGCATGGGGATTACTACCCTTAACCAATAAGCCCTAATGCTTTTGAATCAACTGCAACATTGCTCTCTGCTTCAACGAAGTAGTGGAAGGTTAAATAATTTTACGAAAAGAAGGAATACTTCACCAAATGGAACACAGCTGGTGAGAGAACTTTTATTAAAAAAACACTAGCAGCCCATTATTGTTAAGAATCAACCAGTACAGCGTACTGCCTTGGCTCTTTCAGGGTGGTTGGTGCCAATTTTTAAAATTGCTCCTACAAGACCAGCACGACATCAGTAACATTAATGTTTTGTGTTTTTACAGGATCACTCTTGGGGAGGAAGAGCTGATTGTAATTATTGTATTTAACTATCAAAATCTCAGGGGGGGGGAGGGGAGGAGGAGACTGTATGGGCCCGAGTCCCATGCCCTAAGATTTTTAAATATTTAGCAAATCCTCTGGTCATAGCCCCTAGACTATTATCCTCACTCTTGTGAAAACTACCATGGGGAATTTAACATTCGCAAAACAAAGAGAACCTTAACCTGCTATCGCTTCTGAAAGATGTCACCCATAATACAAAGGGCTCCCTCACATTGCATGGAAGCACTTAGAGTAGAGAGCCCCTTAATGGTGTTGCTAGCGTAACGTCCTGCAGCACCCACTGTTCCTCAAAAATCTCCCACCCAAATACTGACCAAGCCCAATCCTGCTTGGGTTTTGGTCCTCTCAGAACCGAAGGTGGTACAACTGCAAGTCACGGAAGTGGAATATGATGTACAGTATAGAGGCTTCAGGAAATAAATGACGCTGCCAAAAGATGAAGGTAGGAACCAGTCAATTTATTCCTGTATATTAGTGTACATAATCTAGAAAGTCATAAATATAAATAAAGCTCTCTTTAAAAATAAAACAAACAAAAATAGGATATAAAAAAAAAAGAGTGGAGGAATAGCCTAGTGGTTACAGCAGAAGGCTACAAACCAGGATTCAAATCCCATTGCCGCTCCTTGTGACCTTGGGCAAGTCACTTTACTCTCCATTGATTCAAGTACCAACTTAGGGCCAGATCTTTTTCAGCTTTTCTCCCATTTTGTTTCTATGGGAAAAAACCCTTGGCAAATCAGGTACTTAGATTGTGAGCCCTCGGGGGATAGGGAAATACCTACAGTACCTGAATTTGCTCTGACAAAAAAAAAAAAAAAAAACTGAATATAAATGGGAAAAAAAACAAAAACAACTTTTTGTCAAAGTTATGAATGATACTCACAAAAGCACAAAATAGCCTGGCCCAGTGTCTTCCTCTGAAACAGGCAGATCAGAGCCATTTGATTTCCTTTATTTTTCAGAGCTGACAAAGAGACATCATAGCAAAGGGCTCTGAAACCTGTTGGCAGCGTGTGTACCTCCTCCCGTGTCTGAGTAAGCTTCCTGATGATGCACTGCTCTCCCAGTCTTCTTCCCCTGCTCCAGAGGAAGATGAAGTGCAGGTCACTAGGCTTCCTGCTATTATCCAGTTGTTTTCTGGAAGGGACAGTGCTGGCTGGTCACACTCTCAGAGCACACAGGGGGGGATCAGGGGGGTGCGTTTGTGGATTTAAAGAGCCAGCTGAAACTGTAAAACTGTTAAATGGGGAAAGAAAAGTCCTGCATTATCACCTCTCTTTAATTTTCTTTCATTCTAGGACTTGATAATTGTTTGGGTTTTTTTTTAAACAAATAAAGGAATGGACCTTACTAATCCCAACAGTTTCAATCTTTAAAGCTCAAAGGTCTTATACAGATATCTCCACCCAATTACTTTGTTGGTTTATTTTAACTAAAAGTATTAAAAATATTAGCACAAGGAGAAATTCCTAACTCCATAGGTGCACATTCATTTATTATCCAGCACCAGAGCCTTGAGTTAATGAGCTAAATCCAAAAAAATAAATAGTTAAATCACAGCTCTCTAAAACAAGGCTCTGGTGCTGGATAATAAATGAATATATTGGGCCAAATATAAAAAAAAGGGGTCTCTGTAAAAAAATTATTTCCAAATTGTACCCCGTCTATTTTTAGCTATGATTCTGGCATATCGGCATAGAAGGGGTGGCGGCATCTGGCTTGAGCCCACATGGAAATAAAGGGGCCCTCCGACTGGACAGATGTGGCAGGAATTTGACAGGAGCATTGGCAGCTTCAGGGTCCCTGATACATGCATACGGATGGACAGACATGGACTGCACATCAAGAATAGGCGATCTCTCTCTCTCACACTTGGACTGGGAAACATGCCTAAACACAGAGTCAGAAAGCTCTCTCCAACCATCCTCATAGGAGCCAACTTTTGAAAATGAATGGGGGTGCTTGAACTCAACACAAATTACAGTTCCCCCAGCAAAAAAAAAACCAAACCAGAACCCAGTGGGTTGTGAATATGACTGACCAGCCTGTGTTTAAATGTCTAGAGAAGAGCAGGAAATGTGAATTTGAGAAAGATTCATGTGGCCCAAACAAAAGCCAGGGAAGCACTCAAAATCCACCAGTCATTCTTCTCCCAATCCCAACTCATCCCCACCTCTCTCCTCCCTTCTGCTTCATTCCACCCCCACCAACCTGTCCACATCACAATCTCTTCCTCTACCCTCTCCTGCTACCACCACACTCTGTCAAGCTCCTTTTTCTCTCATTTTCCTAATCCCCTCTTCCCCCACGCTACTCTTAATTCTTCTTGCCTCCCTGCATGGGCATACCTTGAATTTTATATATGGGGGAAGAAAGCTGAATTCCTCTCTTCCACCTCCACTCCCTTAGAATGTTCTCCTTCCCAATTCCTCTTCCCATCCCTGCACTCCCCAGCAGGTTCCCGCCTTAGCCAGCTGTCCTCCTCTGCAGGCTTGGTTCACCCATCCCGTCGCTGATTCCCACCCTTCATCAGCATGTTAGGCTTCCCTTTCATTGGCAGGCCCCGCTCACCTTTCAGTTTGTGATTCCCCTCCTCTGCAAGCTTGGATTACTTCCCTGCTCTGCTCTCCCTGAGCCCAAGCACTATTTATTTCTGGAACTATCCCTGCCTCTTCCCAGCACTCACGAATTCCAGTCCAAAGCCAGCTCCATGCCTGCAGAGACCACATAAGATACTCCACTCTACTAGCATATCCCGAGCCCTAGCAGCTCAGTAGTTAATATATCCTAGTTCCAGGGCTACAGCTGCATGCGGTCTTTCCTGCACTCAATTTGAAAACCCCACAGCTAACAGCAGCCTCCTGTGGGATAGAACAGGGGAATGTTTTATTTTATGTTCTATCTTGCTCCTTTGATTGTGTATGCTCATATAGTACCCCACTCTGAACATAGAAAGGGCGGGCAATAAATGATTTTAAATAAATAAATAAATAAATAAATAAATCAATCAATCTCAATTCAAACTGGAACTGTCAATTTTTAAGAGCGATTTTGAGCCTGTTCTCACATGCCACCATAACCTCCTCCCCCCTTCCCCAATCCTTCCAGTAAAATACCTTATTTACCCTGCTGACTGCAGGGCTGGAAGAAAAGGACAGATACCACCTGCCCACCCCGCCCCTCCTTGATCCTGCCCAGCTAGCACAGAAATCTTCAAACTTCAAATAAACAATTTTCCAACCTTGGTGTCTGTAACTTTGAATCTATCCTCTCTCTCTGCTGGTTCTTGGGTTTTTTTTCTCAGTTTCATCTCTGCCTTAAACCTTCCTTTTCTTTTAAAGCTTATTTTCTAGTCTTCCTCATTTCTTTATCTTTATTTTTCCTCTATGTATATAACTGTCCATCAGCTGTCTCTCCACAACTTATTTTCTCTCATCCCCTCCTGCCACTTCTCTCTCCTCTTCCTTCCTCTTCTCTCCACAATGATCCCCTTTCTTCTTATACCTTCACTTGGTTTACCTCCCCTCCCCAGCCACATAGCTCCTTTCCCAGTCCTCTTCACCTCACTCTTCCTTTTGGTTTCCTTCACCTAACCACTCCCCCCTACTCCTCTTATCACAGCCCATGTCCTCTCCTAGCTTGTATCCCCTTTTCCTTTCTCTCAACTACTGTCACCTTCTCACAGTCCACGTCCCTTCTCTGTCAGCCTTCTCTGCTGCTCTCCCAGGTCCCTCACCCTCACAGCCTGTGTCTACTCCTCTCCACCATACTTCACCCAGCCCTTTCCCACCTCCTCTCCCAGCCAAACTTCCATCTTTCAGTTCCTCTCTCTGCCAGTATCTCCTTTTACAACCAACTCAGCAGTTCTCTCAGCCCTTCTCTCACTCTGCGTATAGCTCTTTTGTCCCTCTTTTCTAGCCCTTCTATTAGCAGCCCACTTCCCATCTTCACTGCACCTCAGACCTGTCTGTCCTAGACTGCTGCTGCTCTCTGGTTCTCCATTGGTCAGACATTCCATAGTCAGCCAATGGGCTGAAGGAAGAGGTGTGAGCGGTAGCTAGGCAACAGAAGCACTTCTTTACTGCTTTCCAGTGTTGCTAACATTGCGAGTTTGAACTTTTTTTTTTTTTTATTTTCAGGAATCGCTTTTAATTTTTTTTTATTTTTTGCAACTTGCGAGTAGCTTATTTTGGGGCTTTTTTTTTTTCTCCTACTCATTTTTGGTTGAAAAAAAATTAATGCAAATCGGTAACAAGGAAGTATGTAAGCGAGTGCGCCAGTAGAGAGTGCTGTTCTGTCTTGCACTAGGAGACTTTTTCCCCCTCCCTGACCTGGACATTCTATGTTGAAATGGGGCCCATGCTCCCATGTTCCCTTGTGGCAGAGTCCCCTGGCCACCTAGTGCTCTTTGAGATACAGAACGCTGGGCATCTTCAGGCCTTCACTACTGTTTACCTTCTTTGTCTACAATATGTTAGGAAGTATAGTTCACTTTTATTTTTGACATGTGGACACATTGAAGATTCTTTTTTAATAGACACATCTAGCTTATTTTATTTATTTATTTGTATTTTAATTTATGAATCGTCTCCTCTATAAACAACATGAAGTAATTTAAGACAGCTATAAAAGAAAAACGGCTCCAATTTGACATTCACCATCGTACAATATTAATATTCTCATAATAAAATCGTGGCAACTGTCTCTTTGGCTGGAGCTGTGCTTTCACCAATTGTTGCTCATGCTGCCCCCATTTTTATGTCATATATGTGTGTGTGTGTGTGTGTGTGTGCGCTGCCCGAGCTGCAGATTGCCTGTAATTTCAAGGGGAATAGGACCTCTCAGATTAGAGCCTTTTTAGCCAGCTGAGTATACTTCTAGTCCCTTTAAACTCCAACACTATACAGAGAGGAACTGAGAGGAAATAAGACTGCCGGAGGGGTAATCATGAATCCCTTATTCTACCCCTGGAGACTCATGGGGCTGGACATAACTTTGGCATTCCCCTGGGAATGTGCTTGCCTAGTTGTCTTAGACCCTGAACAACAACTTCATCCATCCACCATAAGACATCTATGCTCTTTTACTGAGTAGCTCAGGATTAGTTTCTAGCACTGTGGCAATATTACAGTTTATGAAAAATACAATTCTCTACAACCAAAAGAACAATCTCCAGGTATCTTACTACATAAGTCCTATTAGAAATTCCAGCAGTTTTAACAGTTATAATTCCTGGCACAGAAGTTAAATCATTAAACTTAAGGGATAACATTCTAAGCCGCATCTGCCTTCAGACATACAGCACCAACTATTTGGGACACACTGCATAAATCTACTTAAACCATATAGGATCATTCAGCTGTCCCCATACTTTTAATTACTGAGGCCAAAACGCTCTTATTTCAACAATTAGACATTCAGTTTAAACTCTTTCAAGACCCACTGCCCAGCAATGCAGGGTTTCATCCCTGTAAAACAGTCAAGCAGCCTTGATTAATAATCAGGAACCGGTTTTAAAGGTTCTGCTCTCACCTGGATTACTATATCCACCAGATTTATGTTAGGTTTATGTTGCAAAATACTCAGGGTTTAAACAGCAAATTTCTTAGATTAAACTGCTTCCATTTTCCACAAACCTTAAACTTAATTGATAATTGCTTTAACAAGATCTTGTAATTTCCAATCTGTGAAATGCTAAGAACTTCTCTCTTATTCATAGCATTTGCAATTCTTTCTAGATAACCTGAGCCCCTAATGCAAATGAAACCACCCATTCTGAACAAAGGCATTTCTTCTTTTCCGTTCCACAGAACTTCTACCCCAGTTACCCACTTTCAGCAGTGTCTGGGCTCTAAACTTTAAATTGCCTAATCCACAATCAAATACTTCTCTTGTATATCTTGCAGTTTTTAGCACAGGAGACAATAACTCTGAGCTAAGACTATTGTTTATAATGTTTACTAGGTAAGGGATTAATCCTAAATAAATAGTTGTTTAATTTTATTTATCATACCGAACATCCCAATATAGCAATGCTATTGAATTCTCTCTATATATTTTGTATTTTATTATGTTATATACTGTTAGAAGCTCATAACTGCCTAGTACAACTTTCTATATGATACAAGATTTTAATTCATCACTTTCCTAATAGATGCATAAACTCAATTTAACAATAAAGTTTATTCTGAACTCTTATGGATTCTCAGGATTAGCCTGTCTAAAGAGCCACACTTCCGGGTTGATTTTAAAAAAGGTGCGTGCGTGCGTTGAAATGGGGGTTACGCGAGTGGCCGGGCTTTGTGCGCACCGTGGGCATCTTCAAAAGGGGCCTGGACTCGCATGTAACCCCTGGGGGTGGGCTGGAGGCGCTGGTACAGCGGCCATTTGCTGCTGTGCCGGGGAAGCGCATGCCGGTAGTCAGCCAGCGCATGCAAGTTGCTTCTGCTCCAGAGGAGCAGCAACTTAAACAAAAAACCCCGAAGGTACGTAACATTTAGGGGGTGGGGAAGAAAGAGGAAGGGAGGAGCGGACTGGGAGGGAACTTCCCTACCACCTACCCTAACTTCCCTTCCCCTTTCTTCCCCACCCCTTAAATGTTACGTACCCCCCCTTTGGGGTTTTTTTTGTTTTTTAAGTTGCTGCTCCTTAATTGGAGCAGACTGGGAGGGAACTGGGGAAGGCCGAGATGCATCGCTGCACAAAACTTGCAAAATTCTACCCTTCTTGTGTGCACCATGCCGGCGGGTGTATGTTATAAAATCTACCCCTTTGTGTGTTTCCTAAACTGTGAGTAATCTTTCTGTAACTGCAGACCCTCTAACAAAATTGTTCCAGAATGTAATCGCTGCCATTGAGAATGTTCATCCTCAATTTCTTTCTAGCCTTTCCACAGCTTTTCCTAGCACTTCCAATAGTTCTAAGTAGAACAAAGATGATATCCTGGTACATAAACAGACAATGTATTTTGCAGGGAACTAGGTTGTAGCCCATTTAGAGCTTTATTTGTAATCAAGATGCGGATCATATTCAAAAGTTTGAGACTCAGCCAGCCAAACCTCAGATTTGAATTTCCCGTCACACTGACTGTTGCTCATTTATCTAAAGTTGCTACATGGATTAAATATACCCAGATAAATCAGATTTGTACTGAGGGCTTCCGATATTCATTGTTGCACAGGCGAATCTGATCTCAAAGACAAAAGGTGCGTCGTAGAACAAGCTGAAGTCAGGGCAGGCGGCAATCAAGGAGCTGTAGCAAGGCAAGGCTGAAGTCAAGTCCAGGAGAAAGGCAATAGCGTGGTCGGACAAAGCAGAGGTCTGGAACAGGAACCAGGAACACGAAGGAGACACAAGGAGGCAATGAAGTACACGACCAGCATGGAGACCTGTTGCAAAGGTGACTAACAGGAGCTGTGCCCGGCCTTATATACCGGAGCTTCAGCAACGTTATCATCCGGGGCCGGGGCCAAGTTCCCGCCGCGGGCCCTTTAAAGGAAGCAGAGATGGGTGCGGTGCTGGATGGCGGCATCTCTCCGTGGACCACATGGAGAGGCCCGCCATGGAGCACAGGAGACAGCAGCAGAACCAGGAGTGCCAGGAACGGCCCAAGGACAGAGCCAGCGGCCTGCAGCCACGAGAGAAATGGAGCCAGAACCTGGATTAGGCAGCAGAGGGTAAGAGGATCTGGCCGCAGGCTTGCCACAGTCGGCACACGCAACACTGGGGTGCCCCATTCAAGATCAATTAATTCTTGAATGGCCTCCATGATAGGGAAAAAGCATGAGGCTTTACACAAGAAAATCAAAACGGGATCTTTCTTTGGCTCAGGCATGAATTCAACCCCAGGTACTCTAAGCATCCTCAATGTCTGGGAAATTGGAGCCGGTAACTCATCTCTATGAAAGAACGTCAACATAGTTCTATACGGCTCCAATACCAGAGGAATTTCCCCATCCTCTAGGTAGTAAGGATCTGTCTCATCATCCATGCCATCTGGGTCCCTATCGAGAAGACCAGCTTCAGGCGTTCCCTGATGCTTACCCGCAACACCAGGCATGCAGGATTTCACAGCTTGCTATCCTGACTTGTTAAGATTGACCAGGGCCTGCACCTGAAGGAAGGAGTGCAGTCCTTAAAAACATTCTACCCAAGGCAGAAGAATCCATGCCAAAACCAGGGGGCAACTGTCCTGTGCCCACTGAACTACCTTCCCCCATTGCTGAATCAGTTAGGAGAGCTCCAAAATCAAGCGACCCTTCTGGCAGCTCTTTTTCCATTTGCGCACCAGGCTAGGAAGAACCAGGCTTAGTAAAATCAGATGGAGGTAATTCTCCCTGAGTCTCCAAACAGCACTGACACAAATTAGAGAGAACGCAAGGTTGAGATGCCGAAATATGACAAGCAACACATAGGGCAAGGAGTTTACATTTCTTCACTATGGGTGCCAGTCTGCCAATATGACCTAACAGGCGTCTGACAATGGTGCACTCAAAAAATTAGGGGCTCACTACTAAGGCCTATGTAGATGCCCAAACTGAGCTCCCCCAGGACGCTCAGATAATGCAAGCAAAAAAGCGCGTGCGTGTACATGTGCATGCACAAATGGGCGCTCCTATGCACCCAATAGAAACGGAAGAGGGCAGTCTATGGCACACAAGAAACATGCAAAAATGCCACCGCGGCCTACCACGTGAAGAACCAGATGAGCTTCAGAGAGGGGCCTAGCTGCAAGAGCTGCTCAACCCGCCAGGCTGCCCCCCGTCCCCTGAACTTCACTAGAAGCAGGAACGACCGTCAGATCCCGTGCCGAGCACAGAGACTGGGGGGGGGGGGGGGGAGAAATTCCTATTCAACTCCCCTTTTTTTTTTTTTTTTTTAATTACTCTTGACCTGAGCTCAGCCCATCCCTGCCGACTACAAGGTTGGATTCCAGTTGCAGGAGGAGAGGGCATAATAAACCTTCACCACTGTGCTCGGCTTCCTGCACCCACTTGCCTTTCAGATGGGTTTTTTTTTTACAGCTAAGTCCATAGCAGTTGAAAAACCAGCTACCAGACCATGGCACTCATCTGAGGGACCCCGGAAATCACCTCAGGAATTCTCAATTGAGAGAAGGACATAAGGTATCACCACAGGAGAGACGGGTGAATTAAATGTCGTCCTCCTTTTCTCCTTCTAAAACTTAAAGCAATCCCTAGTAGAGAGATGCCCATCCATCTGCTGAGACGGAGAACACTGGCGGGCTGATGTCTCTGCACGGGTACATATACCGTGATGTCAGCTTTGCTCCGTCTCCATCAGCTGGTAGAGGTGTAAAACCCACTGTTTTTTTATTCACCTGTCTGTACGCTAAGAAAATTATGGTTAACGGTGCTGAAAGCAAATAAATCTAATAAAATTATGCAATTTCCCCCTTTTTCTATATACTGTATCTGTGCAGGTCATCAAGAATTGATACAATTACTATCTCAGTCCCATGAAGCTTCCTGAACCCCGACTGAAAACTGTCAAAAAGATTCTCATATTTCGATGGAGACCAGCTTCTCCAAAAACATTTCCCCATACAGGACAAACTTGAAATCAGCCTATAGTGAGTTTTTCTTGAAGGTCAAAAAACTTTTTTTTAATATAGGTCACTATACTGCATTTAAGCTGATCTGGACAAATCCCTTCTTTCAGTGATTTTTCTACAACACATTTCAGTCCAATAGACTCTCCTTTACTTCTCTAATTCAATATGAGAGGCAGGGACCTGATATACTGTAAGTGGGATTAGGTTTTGATAATACCGTACTTACTTAAAAACCTATCATCCACTGGCAAGAAATGTTCCTGTAAGGGTTTAATTTCTCCCTCTAGATATTGTACTGAAACTGGAATCCTGTATTAACTGTTTTCTTCCTCTGTCTGTCCTCTTGAATCATGATTCTTACAGAATACCAACATTTTTCATAAAGTTATACTGTAAATGTATTACATAATTCAACTGATGGCTCTAACTTGTTATGTTCAATTCCAGGAGCACTGAGGCAGTTTATAAAAACAAGAATATCTCTTTTGTTCTGCTCTGGCTCTTATCAATGATATGTGACAGTCTTTTTTGCTTCTTTAGCAGTTTTAGAATATATTGTTGCCAGGTTTTGATAATCTCTTCTGGTATCCATTTTGGCCTTCCGCCAACAGTGTTCACTCCTCGTTTCAGTTCTTCTTGAGCTCTTCCATGTATTTCTTTCACACACATTTTTTCCTTGGGGATAATCTCATCCAGTGCCTTTCCAATGTCCTTATTCCATAACTCTATGAGCCTTATATACCATTTTCAAGGTATCCTAATGGTACTGGAGGCCCAAAACTTCCGCAAATAATGAAGGAACCAATTTATTTCTTGGACATACTGTCCTCGGCTGTAAATTGCTGTATAATCCTGACCCCCATATTTAAAATTTACTATCTCAGTCGACCGTGGAACAGGCGCCACGTGGAACAGGCGACCGTGGAACAAGGGATATGGATACATTTGCAATCTGCAACTTTTTTTCCCCATTTAGATGATGGATGATCAAGTCTATGACATGTCCTACTGTTATGTTGGTGTATCTATGACCTGTGCCAGACCTAACATATTACTTCCTTAAAGTAATTTGATATCATTATTTATATCCAGAGGGATATTAAAGTCACTTACAAAAACCAGATCTTTGAATGATAAAAAAATGCCCATATAAACTATTTTTAGGGCCTGCGATTAAACATATACGTTTAGAAGTATTTTTGCTAGTCCTTTTGTGAATTTTAATACCTTAATACCACTGGGTTTGTTTTATTGTGTTTGAGGGTGGCATTCGATTTGCCTTACTTCTTTTGTAATTCTTGTTATGTATGTCAGTGTACCAAAACATAAGATACAAACATATGTATAAAACTGGACAAACAGCACTGCTTTATTTCAGCGGCCATGCCTGAGTGAGTCTTTTTGTGTGTTTCAAGGATCATGTATCTATGTAAAAATTAACCTAATTCACCAATAAATCTTAAACGACAGATGTTATCCAAATTGAAAAAGTACTTGCTATGTGTCTCACATTCCCCTGGTAGACTAAAGTGGTAACCACTCTCCTGAGACTGTATATTTCCTGGTTGAGTGAATTTTTAAATTAAGAAATTATATATACATACACACACTCACAATCATATATGAGGATACAAACATGTCCCACTCAATTTTTAATCTTTTTATTTCTTCATATTTTTCTACACAAACTTTTATCAAAAAACATCCATATAGCAGAGTAACTTCTTGCTAAATCATCCAAATCCACTCTAAAATCATTACAAACATTATTGTTTCTCAAAAGAACCCACCACTCTGGAAACTGTCCATATTTATCTTTCACACCAGGTCAAGCTTAATCAAGTTGTATCATCCTTTTTTTCTTTTTCTTTATGATTGCACCATATTCACAGATGTGTTCACAGACGTGTTTCCAAAGGTTCAGACACCCCAAAAGTAATCACAGATGTATTCACAAACGTATTTCCAAAGGCTCACCCACCCCAACATAAAGGCATCGATGTTTCACCACCCAAACGGCTTCATCAGGGGGAATTTTAACAATGCTCATCCCATCTTAAAAACAGAAAAATACATATATTCAGAAACATTTTATATTTTCCCACACCTCCCATGTTTTCCTAAAAATAAAATCTCATACTCACATAGAAAGTATCTCATTTAAACTTTTGGCTCTGTTCAGTTTTTACCTTCCATTTTCATATTCCAGGCATGATGCAGTGACTAAGAGTTCAGAAAACATACACCATGCTTATAAAAGAGGTCTTTTTGCTAATCGGGAGTTATTATTGACTAAACAGACCCGTTGTGAAACTCAACGAATGGTGTGCACATTACCTTTTTCAAAAATTTCTGATCAAATACAGAATATTATTAGAGATCACTGGCATATTCTCAAATATATAGTTTTGAATCATTTCCGATTTTTCCAAAAACTCAGGGAGCGAATCTACGGGATAAACTTATGATGACGATGCCATGGAAAAGAATGACTGATGAACAGAATCCAGGGCAGTTTACATGCAGCCATTGTATAGTATTGTCAGAATGTATTATAAATCAAGGTCTTCTACCATTCACAATTAAAAATAAAATATTTTCTGAGAGCACATTATGATTGTGATACTACTACTCAGATAGGGGTAGATTTACAAACACGGCGCGTTCGTGTACTTTTGTTGGCGCTCCAGGCGCAAACAAAAGTACGCGGGATTTTAGTAGATATGCGCGTATCCGCTAAAATCCGGGATCGGCGCGTGCAAGGCTATCGATTCCGTATAGCCGGCACGCGCCGAGCCGCGCAGCCTACCTCCGTTCCCTCCCCTCAACTTCCCCTCCCTAACCCACCCGCCCGGCCCTGTCTACACCCCACTCTTACCTTTGTCGGGGGATTTACGCCTCCCAGAGGGAGACGTAAATCCCCGCACGCCAGCGGGCCGCTAGCGTGCCGGGACACGACCTGGGGGCGGGTCCGGAGGGTGCGGCCACGCCCACGGACCTCCCCGGGCCGTAACCACGCCCCCGGGCCCGCCCCCGACATGCTCCGAAAACGCCACGCGGATCGGGCCCGCCCCCGACACGCCCCCTCTGAAAACCCCGGGACTTACGCGAGTCCCGGGGCTCTGCGCACGCCGGTAGGCCTATGTAAAATAGGCGCACCGGCGCGCAGGGCCCTGCTCGCCTAAATCCACCCCATAGTGTATGCGATTATATGTCCTTGTTTGAAGATTTATATTAGACAAACTAAATTTGCAATCAGAACTAGGATTATCCAACATAAAAGTTGTATTCGGACTAAACGTTTAGAATCTCCATTGGTGAAACACCGGCTTGCTCAGAATCATGCTGTTGAAGATATACAGTTTTTTATTATTCAGCAGATTACTTTACCAAGAGGGGGGAAAATCTCCTTAATGCTTCGACGGATGGAACAAAGATTTATATATAATTGGTGTACACAGTTAGTCCAGCAGGCTTGAATATATCAATAGAATGGGACACTCTTTTCTAGAAATAAGAAATGTATTAGGGGAAGAGAGTTTATAAGAACATGCTTGTGTAACCCTTGAAGTTCAAATTTCTTTATGATTCTTTGTGTCTGAAACCTGCACTTTGATTCCCAGCCCAGTATCAGAAATGAATCCACACGCTCTTTAGTGGGCAACAGTTTTATCTTTACTGGGATGAATGACTGAAATAAATCTGTTCACTTCCTAAGTATCTGCATTTTTCATATAAACACATGTATATAGTACAAAAGAAAACTCAACTTTGTCATAAACTCATGTTAAGTATTTCAACCAGAATCAGCATGTGATAATAGCACCCGACCTTAAGCAGTCTCTAAACAAGCAAAGTTCCAGATTGTACCCTACTGTGTGTCCATTTGAATTTAGAGCTGAAGATGGCGTCAGTACTGCTCTTTGCTTCAACCGTCAAATCCACAATACAGCAGCCTCTATCCGAAAGAAAAGCTTCAAATCCTGACAGGGCACAGTTCAATTACTCCCAAGTCATCCACAACAGGGTTCCAGAAAGAAGGCCTTAATCAGCAACAGATAATATTTATTAGTTCAGAGCAGGGCAGAAAACTCTGTTCAGGCTGTAGCAGTGATCTGCTGCACATGCCCAATACAACCCAATTTTGAATCTCCTTTCCCCGCCCCCCCCCCCCCAGCTCTTAAAGAGACAGCACTCTATTGTCAGTCTTTTCATGTCACAATGATGATTCAACATTTCTCTGCCCTAGTTCCTAGAGGTATGTTACACTTGGAAGAATATAACTTTATGAGGGGTTTTGGGATATATGAGGTTCAGATGTGGTCGAGAATATTAGAAAAAGATCAATTTAAGAATATGGGAACATTAGCACGAGGGATGGGGCTCGACCAATAGTAGAAAACTAGAGAACATTTTTAATTAAAAAAAAACAATTAGAAAAGGAAGTAAAGATCATGAAATGGAAGGGGGTAGAATTTATGTTGTAGGGAATGTTGCTACAACTGTGCAGTACTCAGATGCTTGTAGAAGAAGGATCCTTTATGGGGTTTGAGAAATATGATGTTCAAATGTGACAGTAGTTTTGAAGAATATGGGAATAGTATTGTGGAAGATGCATTTGACCCAACTGTGAGATATCATGATCAAATATTTAAATATCTAGAAATGATTGGGACAGATGGTACAATTATTTTGAAGTGTGTTGTGGAGGGAGGTTGTACTGATGCGTGGGGAGTTTTTCTTTCCGTTTTGTACCATGCCTGGATATTTGTTTGGAAGGGGGTTAGGTATACGATGTATGACGACGCATAGGACCCGGATGTTTTTGGGAGTGGTTGTAACCCAAGGCGCAGCCGTGGCGTCTGTGCCTCCTTTTTGAAAAACTTAAGCAGCCAGTAATGGCGTTTGTAGCCTGAGTGAAGGCGAGTCTTTTGGGGAAAGCAAAGGTAAGCTCTGTACAAAATTGATCTCTTTCTCTTTGATAAGTTGCTGTAAGATAGGATAAAAGAGTGAGTTGTCTATGGAATATGTTTTCTGAACTCTTAGAGTCACTGAATCATGCCTGAAATATGAAAACAGAAGGTAAAAACTGAACAGAGCCAAAAGTTTAAATGAGATACTTTCTATGCGAGTATGAGATTTTAGTTTTAGGAAAATATGGGAGGTGTGGGAAAATGTAAAATGTTTCTGAATATATGTATTTTTCTGTTTTTAAGATGGGATGAAAATTATTGTTAAAATTCTCCCTGATGAAGCCGTTTGGGTGGTGAAACATCGAGGCCTTTATGTTGGGGTATGTGAACCTTTGGAAATACGTTTGTGAATATATCTGTGATTACTTTTGGGGTGTCTGAACCTTTGGAAACACGTCTGTGAACACATCTGTGAATATGATGCAATCATAAAGAAAAAGAAAACAAGGATGATACAACTTGATTAAGCTTGACCTGGTGTGAAAGATAAATATGGACAGTTTCCAGAGTGGTGGGTTCTTTTGAGAAACAATAATGTTTGTAATAATTTTAGAGTGCATTTGGATGTTTTAGCAAGAAGTTACTCTGCTATATGGATGTTTTTTGATAAAAGTTTGTGTAGAAAAATATGAAGCAATAAAAAGGTTAAAAATTGAGTGGGACGTGTTTGATGTAACCTCATATATGATTGCATAGTTAATTAAGGTGAGGATTTGTTAATGAACAAGTGATCTGTCTTTTTGAGTATACTATCTTACTAGATAAACGAAGCTTGACCGACGTGCCGCAAATGCGCAGTAGAGACCAGCTCTACCGCGCATGTGCGGGCGAGCACGTCGCTCTGAGCAAGCGTCTGAAAGAAAACAATGGCGGCGTCCAGTGGCAGCAGCGGGCGGCGGCGGCGGCGGTACCGGCAGCGGGCGGCGACGGCGGTAGCGAGCGGCGGCGGTACCGGTAGCGGCGGCGGTAGCGACGGCGGTAGCGGCGACGGCGGTAGCGGCCAGTAGCGAGGGAGGGAGAAGAGAGAGAGAGGGAGGGACGGAGTGAGTGGGGAGGGAGGGACGGAGAGAGAGAGTGGGAGGGAGTGACTGAGTGAGAGGGAGGGACTGAGTGGGAGGGGAGGGAGTGGGACTGAGGGAGAGTGAGTGGGACTGAGTGAGTGAGAGGGAGGGAGAGAGGGGGGAGGGAGTGACTGAGTGAGAGGGAGGGATTGAGTGAGGGGGAGGGACTGAGGGAGGGGGGGACTGAGTGAGAGGGAGGGAGTGGGACTGAGGGAGAGAGGGAGTGGGACTGAGGGAGGGGACGGAGGGAGTGGGGACAGAGTGAGTGGGACTGAGTGAGAGAGAGGGGGGAGGGAGTGAGTGAGACTGAGTGGGAGGGAGGGACTGAGTGAGAGGAGAGGGAGAGAGGAGAGGGAGGGTGGGGAGGAGTGGGTGAGGGAGGGAGGGAGGTAGGAGGTGGTGAAGAGTGAGGGGAGAGAGAAAGAGGGGGAGGTGAGAGACAGAGGGATGTAGCCCGTTTTAACGGGCTTAACGGCTTGTATATAAATAAAAGATTCCACTGCATAAATAGACTAAAACCTGTGATAGTTTTAGCATAATGCAGCTCAAAGGAACACCTGTGGCTCAATCTATTTTGCTCAGCCTCTGAAGTCTTCTGTTTACATATTCATCACCCAATCCACCCTCCAGAGAATAAAGCGGGCCGTGGGCGGCAGCAAGACAACCATATCTGTAGCTATATGGAAATGCAGCACTTTACATCAGAGAAAGAGAATATGATTGCCCTTCCACGCAACAGTCTGAGTGCAGGAAAGTATCATTAAAGCAACCAGGATCCCAGGGCTGGATTTTGAGAAAAAGTCAACCCCCCTCCCCCCCCCCCCCAGGGCCTTGCTTCAGCTGCAGTGGGATGTGATCCACTGCAGCCATGCCGTCACGGGATGGGCAATGCTCAACTTGCCCGCCTCAAAGTCCGGCCCTGCAGGCTTCCTACTAGCAGCAAAACATTGTTTTAACCCAAAAGGGAGGTCAAGAGGAGGACAGGAAATAAAGAGAATTTTCCTGCTCTGTTTTGTAAGAATGAACTAAGTAAAGGTAAAGAGACAGCTCTAACCAGAGAAATGTCACTGCCGCTTCTCCTCAGCACTGGGCCATCAACTGAAGCAGCACTGCCACAAATGCTCATCCAGTTTGAAAATCCTTACGTATGTAAATATGTAATTAATTCTATGCTGTATAACTTAAAAATGAATTTCAGAACTGAATTATGCCCATATGGTAATATCAGACACAAAATCAAATGGAATAGCCATTTTATCTGGGATGGGGTTGAGGTCTTTTTTTTTTTTTTATATATAACATGAATCTTAACATCTACTTCTCAGCCAGCTGGAAGAAGTGAAACAATGAGCGCACTGTCTCATGCCGTTGCAGCAGATCATTTCCTGTGCGCCTTTTATTCTGCAGCTACCTATACGTTATTTGAAAAAATAAAGAGAGAGTTGGGCCTGATTAGTAGCTATATCCTTAAAAATAGGAAAGCAAATTCTACTTTGCAACAGAAGGACTGAACAAAGATATTCATTATGCTTTTCAGAAATAGTAAATTCTTCTTTATAGCACCGTTGAGACTAGTAAAAATGTTCTTATATGAAGAATTACTATGCTGCATAACTAAACACATTCTTAAAACAGGAGTGCTTAGACAGTAAGTAGAATTCAATTTTCAGTATTTAAAAATGGCTTTTTGAACTCCTGGAAGATATGTAGTGTCCTTCATTTTCAGTTTAAACAGATTTCCACCCATAAATTCCTGCATTTTTCCCCCAAAAGTGACATTTGGTTAAAACCAATATTCACCCTACTTTTAGGCTGATTAAAAAGCAGCTCCAGAGTTGCAGATTTAGTATTTCAAGGCCTCTAGCCACTGCTGGAAGCCAGTGTGGGCCAAAGTGCACGCTGTGTTTCAAATCCTGCCTTCTCACCCCATAAGCAGCCAAAGTGCCTGCTGTCTAGTGATGTGAATGCATTTCAAGCAGGCCCGGTCCACCAGAAGCACTTTCCGGCAGGCTCCCTGGCCCTGCATAAAAGCAGGTGTGCAGTGCTGCAGAGCGAGGGAGCCTCAATAAGCAAGCTGCCAAGGGAGAGAGAAGAAGCCTAACCATACTTCACATGGAACTAAGTTCCAAATGTCCAGGCCAGGTAGAGAAAATAGACTTCTCCAAATAGATGCTTTCTTCACCTCTTTAACTGTTGGTACCTGAAGCAGACTTTCTGTAGCTGAGCGAAGGCTTCTATTTGGTCTGTACTGCCAGACAAGATGTTGTAAATACCACAAATCTAAAGCTCAGCAGTGAGGGGAAATTCTCCTTCCTTTTTTTTTTTTTTTTTTTTTAATTTTCAAATTTTTAATGCTTTACAGACATCAAATTAAATGCCTTGGCAATAGAGACATATCAATAAACATCAATATGAATTCTTAATTTTAAACTTCTTATAAAAGAAAATATCACTCATTTGAATTCTTTTAACATTGTCAAAATAAACATATACTCTACCTATATCATTACTCATATACAAATAAGGAGATCCAAGATTCATTTAGAGCAATATCACATAAACACATTGCTACAAAGAACAAAAAAAGGAAAAGGAGAGTAGGCAGATATTCATTTTAACCGCTGTTTTGTTGATCTTGTCCTGTGTCAGGGGTTCCAACTGTTCAGGAACAAAAAAGATGTATCTATTTCCTCCAGTTCTCAATACGCATTTACATGGAAATCTCAGTGTTATCGGAGCACCATGTTGTCTAACTTGGGGTATCAAACTAAGAAATCTTTTCCTTTGAGTTTCTTTTGAGACATCTGGATATATCCAGACTTTCTGATTTAAATAGGGAGATGAACGTTTTTGAAGAAACTTTAATAACATCTCTATCAAGAGATAGCAAAAATTTAACAAGAAGCGTTCCTCTCCCCTCCTCCACCTGTTCTTGTGGGGTTTCTAGAAAGTCTGATATTCGGGGAGCTTTCACTGGTTCTCTTCTGGTTACCATTTCCCTCTTTTAATCCCAACACAAAGTAGGCTTTAATAATCTTTGGCTGTTCCTCTTCCGGTATCATTAAGACATCCTTTAAATAACATTTAAACTGTTCTTTTGCATTTTGGAAAATTCAATATTCTAATGTTATTGCTTCTAAGTTCGTTTTCCAATATTTCAACTCTTCTATTCATCGATGTTTCACCTTTTATAATCACATTCTGAACAGAATTCAAATTTTCCAACTTTTCTTCCATTTGTATCATTTTATCCTTCTGACCATTCATTACTGAATTTAAATTTTCAAAAGGAGCCATGTGTATTTTTTTTAGAACATCTGTTATGGTCATTCACGAATTTTGCAACGTAGAAATGGCACACCATAAAGATTCAAGTGTTATATTTTTAGGTTTTTCCAGAGGCTTTAATACAGGATAAGAAATTGGTTGAACCACTATATTTAATTCCTCAGAGATTTGTGGAATCACTGGCACAGTACTGAGATCAGACCTTCCCCCTTCTTCGGCTCGAACGCTCTCTGAGGGCACCCCTCCACCCCACGGGGTAGAAGCTCTCGATCCCCCTTCAATTGCAGGGCCAGCAATCTCCCCAGCAAAGCCCGCTTCGGGCGTACTCACATCCACCAACAACATCTGTTGAAGAGTTAGCTCCGGGCTTGCTGCTGCCATTGCCTTTGCTGGGGGGGGGAGGGTGTTAGCGGTGCTCCAGGGCTTAAAGTTGTTTTGCCTGTTGGTGACGCCATCTGCTCTCCGGCCGCCACATGCACGGGATTCTCTGGAGATCTCACTACCGGCGGACAGAACTCTGCTATCGTGGTCTGCATCAGGGCTGGAGTAGAGGTTCCCGAGTTAAGCTCTTTTACCCAGCCTTTTCTTTTTGTATGAGGCATGTCTGATTAACTTGCTTTCGCAGTAAGAAAAAAAAAGTTTTAAATCTCGATGCAGGAGCTCCAAAAGCTATGTCCTCTCACATTGGCGCCATCTTGGATCGGTTCCATCCATTTTATCATCTCAGACTCTGTGCACTTAAGCCAGAAACAAGAATGTGGTACTCAAATATTCTGCCAACCCACAAAGGAGAAGAAAAGCTAAACTGTTACATCTTTAAAAAAAAAAAAAAATCTTTTGTTTAAAGTGGATAAGTAGATGTAAAAATGTGGCCCTCCATAGATATAGATCAGAGTCACTGCACACAAAACCGTAAAACCCACTAAAGAACTACTTGAAACCAGGGTTGTAATTAAAGACGCATGGAGAGTGCAGTGGCCCAGGGCACATCTTTCAGTGGGGCGTGGACTGAACTGTTTGACATGTTGTCTGGTGGTAGAACTTGCCCATGGGTGAAAGGCTATGGTGGTGGTGATGGCGTGACGTCACGTCATGTGACTGCCTTGAGCGCCGAAATCGCACGGGCATTCATTCACTGCCGGCGGGGGCCGTGCATTCATCCAGGCAGAGGGAGCCGGAGGCCGCTTTCGCCGCCGGCTCCCTCTGCCTGGATGAATGCACGCCCACCCGGCCGCCTTGAGCGCCGAAATCGGGAGGAGAGGAGAAGGGAGAAGGGACTACCGTAGCAGGCCCGAGCCTTGCTACTTTTTCGGGGTTTTTTTTTTTTGCTTCGGGAGGAGGGGACAGGACTGGGGCTGTACCGGAGACCGAACGGGGCCTTGAGCGCCAAAATCACCTCCATTTTTTACACTTTATTCCCGTTTTAATTTTCGAACACCACACTAACACCAAGTAGAGGGTAGGCGGTAAACTAACAGGTTAAGGACGCGGCAAAATAGCGGGTTACAAAGGAGATAATCTGAGCGCGCGTCACAGTATCGGAGGGGAATAGCTAATTCCTTCATTATACAGCTAATTCGTTCATTTACATATCATATACATGCTGCGTGCGGAAAGGGTTATGCGTCTGTTTTAAGAAGCGCTAAGGACGCGTGAAACTGAAGACTGTATCGCTGGATCGCCTTACGCGTCCGAATTGTGCGCTCCCAGCACGTTACAGACGGGAAATCTTCAACCGCACATTACAGTATCGACCTGTATGTCTGTTTGAAGTATCTACAGACTGCAAGGGAGGTGGGTAGGTTTGCCTGGTTAATTCACTCTGCTATCTTTAGAAAACATCATTTACAGTAAGCAAACTTGCTTTTTTCCGTCGATAAGTGAATGAATCAGCCATGCTGATTGGTGAGTCCCACGCTGCGGGTTGCTGCCTTCCAGAAAGAACGTTCAGAAGTCTTTCTGTAAGACTGCAGTCTATCAATCCGTTACTCGTGTTTCTTGTGATGTGCAACCCAGTCACCTAAGTGGCAGGCTCTAGTTTTCTCCTACTATAGTTAACACTCCTCTTCCCACTGCACTGTCTGACTCAGAAAGGTTTGCTAGACAATAATGAGATGTGAAAGTGTGAATTGAGGACCACATTGCAGCCCTACAGATGACCGCTATAGGCACATTCTTTACATGTGCCAGAGAGGCTGCAGTCACCCTTATTTGGTGTGCTTTTACCGTCCTAGTCAGAGGGGTGGAAGTTGTGGCATGGAGTGACGAATACAATTCGTCAACCAATTTACTAAAGTTTCTTTTGGAAACTGCAATTCCCACTTTGTTGGGGTTATAGGAAATGAATAACTGTTAGAATTTCCTGTGGCCCTGTGTTCTTTCTTTGTAATATGCAAGGACCCGCTTGCAATCTAGCATATGTAGAGTCTTTTCCCTTTTATTTTTATGAGGTTTTGGGAAGTATGTCGGTAGGGAGATTGATTCATTCAGATGAAAGGCAGATACCACCTTTGGCATAAATTTTGGGTGTGGACCTAGTAACACCTTGTCATGGTGAGAAATGGCAGGGCCTATAGCTCACTAATTCATCTTGCTGTTGTGATTGCTACCTGGAATAAAATCTTCCATGTAAGGAACTTCAGTCCCGTTGTCACTAGGGGCTCTTCATGAGAGCTGTCAGCACTACATTAATGTCCCACAGAAATGGGGGTTTCTGTACTAGTGGACACATGTGCAGGAGGCCCTTCCTGAAACAAGACATTGACAGATGCGTGGAAATGGATTGCCCATTTACTTGATGGTGGTAAGCAGCAATTGCACTCAGATGCACTCTTACCAAGGAAGTTTGTAGGCCTACCTGGGACAGATGGCAAAGGTAGTTGAGTAGCAGTTTCGGAGAGCACTCAAAAGAGTCAATTGATTGTGAATGACACCATCAGAGATAAACGGGACCATTTGAAGGAGTAAATTGTGGTGAGTGGATGGTTCCCTTGAGGATAGAAGAACTTCTTGAATCAGGCTCAGAAGGTGCAATGGTTCTAATACTTGGCACTTAATCTCCAAGCTGGGAGGTGGAGCGATGAGTTGAGAGGGTATAGTGGGGTTCCCTCCTCTTGCGTTAGGAAGCTCGCTTGGTATCCCAGAGGCTTGGGAGGTTGCACTGACAGTTGCACAAGATATATGCACCACGGCTGTCTCGGCCACACTGGAGCTATGAGGATCATCGCTGCTTGTTCGTGTTGAGAGACTTGGTGGAAACATGTAGAATAGATTGGTTGACCACGAGAGGAGGAACACATCTTGTGATTCTCTGTTCAGGTTGGGAAGTAGAGAGCAAAATCTTTCCAGTTTCATATTGTAGTGAGTTGCAAAGAGGTTGCAAGGTCTATGCAAGGTTCGCTCCATTCAGCAAAGATGCTGTCTGCTATGGATTGGTCCAGAGCCCATTTGTGTGGCTGATACACTCAGCAGAGTGTGTCTACTTGTACATTCACTATTCCTGCTAGATATGTGGCTTGCAATGAGATGAACGGATCAGTTTCCCATATCAGAGTCACTTCCCTGCATAGGCTCAATGAACCTGATCGGCCTTGCTTGTTTATGTAAAATAGCCACTTGGTTGTCTGTGTGGACCATGACCATTTTCCCTGCCAGGATGTGTTTGAATACTACAAAGGCATTGCAAATTGCTCTGAGCTCCAGGAGATTGATCTGGTATGAGGCTTTAATGGTTCACCACAACCCCTGGGCTTGATAGTGAAGGAGGTACGCCTCTGAGTCTGTGGTGGAGGCATCCATGGTAGAATTAGCTGTTGAAGGAATTAGCTGGTCGTGGGGGTGCTCCCTCTGTTAGAATGTATGGTTTCAGCCACAAAGTTATATCTCTTTTCATTGAAGCCATGACTAAAATCTTGGTGGAAAGAGGTTGCAACACTTGAGTCCATTTCCTTTTCAATCCCCACTGTAGCCTTCTCATATGCAGTCTGGTCAGGGTTACCACGTGGATAGCTGCTGCCTTATGGCCTAGTAGTTTTACGGTTTGCGTACTGTTGTCCTGGTTTTGTTTTTCAGGTGTAACGCCAGAAGTCGCAGGCATTGGACTCTGTCCTTGGGCAAGAATGCTCTCTCTCTCAAATAGAGTCTATCCTTGCTCCTATAAACTGCAGAATCTGCGTTGGCTGGAGGACAGACTTCTCATAATTGATGAGGAAGCCTAGGTCTTCTAGGCATTGTATGGTGACTCAGAGGTCCCTTTGAAGATCTGGTGGATTCAGCGAAACAATCAGCCAGTCATCCAGATACAGGAAGATATGCAATCCCTTGCAGTAAAGATGCGCCACAGCCACTGCCAAACACTTCATGAAGATTCTTGGGGTAGAGGAGAGCCCAAAGGGAAGTTCCTTATACTGGTAATGTGCATTGTCTATTTGGAAGTATAGGTAATGCCAGCATGCGTGGTGGATTGGGGATACGAGCAAATGGATCCTTCAGATCGAGTGGGCACATCCAATTGCCTCGCTGTTGGAAAGGCAAAATGGCCTTCAGCAATGTCATCTTGAATTTCTTTCTCTTCAGTGTTTTGTTGAGGGGACGGAGATCCAGTATTGGACATAGATCTCCCATGCGTTTGGGGATGAGGAAGTATTGGGAGTAGAATCCCTTGTTATTGTGGGAAGGTGGAATGTGTTGAATCGCTTTTTGCGCTAACAACTTTCTTGCTTCCTGCTTCAAGAGAAGAATATGTTTGAAGTGCCTCACTGGCGGAGCTAGTCGAGGAAAACATGGGGGAACCCTGAACTGCAAGTGGTAATCCTATTGGATTATTTTTAAGACCCATCAGCCAACCGGTGTTGGCAGCTGTGACTCAGCTATCTTCAAAAACCCTGTGGGTTCTTTGGGGTTGTTTGATGGAGAGGTTTCTGGGGTCTACAAGCTCACAGACATCCTCTTTGCACTGCTTGAGGAGGTTGTGGGTGAGGCTGTTGGTAACTCGGAGTCCTATATTGGATATACTGTCTATAGGGCTTCCGCTGTTAGCAAGGTCTTTTGTAGTATGAAAACTGATGTTTATATGTAGTGGGCTGGACTGTAACGTGAGGGACTGCACTGCCACATTTTGCTCCTTGATTTGTGCTACTGTTTCACAGAGCTTGTCCCCAAATAGATTATTTCCTAAGCAGGGGAGATCTGCCAGTTAATCATGTACATCCTCCCTTATTGAGCTTGCTTGCAACCAAGCTGTTCTACGAGCAGCTATAGGAGATGTGGAGGTTCTTGAAGTCCCTGGACTTTTAATGGTTTCCCAGACTGCTGAGCTGTGTGATTAAGACATTAATTTTCAATTTGTTCCAACTTGAAGGACTGAGAGTTAAAAAAATATAGATAAAACATGGGGATTTAAAAAGTAAAAAATATAAAAATATATTTAAAATATATTTAAAAAATGACAACCGTAAAATAAAACAAACAAAATAAAATGCATAAATTGATTGCAATAAAATGAAACGAAATAAAATAGTGAACTTAGCGGTGCCCTACGTATACTGCGGATGAAGAAAGACTCATGTATCCTCAATTGTGATTGTGATGCAATGGATTTATTATCTCCAAATAAACTAAAGGTGCCAATTCTAGCTGAATATTAGGGTGCACTAGTAACAAGAGGTTTTCGAAAGGTGCAATAGAACACGTTACAAAAAATGGACACCTTATCAGATCGTGTGTACCTCAAAATCACGGCTGCCTTTGTGATTTGAACTGTGTCAATACAATATCCAGCTTGGATAGTTTCGATCACAATTTTTTGTTCATATTTCCAGGGTACGAACAGGATCAATCTGACTGCTTAGAAAAGAACTGCAAACAGATACAACTGCAATTATATAAAGTGTATGGTGGCCCTGGCTTAAAAATCAAAAAAACTATAATGATTATATGAACTAGCTGGTAGAAAAAGGCTATAGTGTCGATACAAAAAGTGAAACCCGCTGGGTCACTGTGAAAATATTAGAAGCGAGAAAGTGTATCGCCTTTGCCCCTATTAGAAAACTGAAAGATAGCAAAACTAAAGTGTCAAAAACAGTTAAACTAATAATACCAACATATTCTGTGTAGCCAGTGTGTGGTGATAGGTCTTCTCCACGTAAACAAGATGCTTTAAATGGAACTCATATTCACTAAGCAGATGCCACAATATAATACAAAAAGGCACTGGCTTTGACATAAATAGCCTCTAAACAAATGAATTCTTTAACTGACTAGTGGGAAACCATACAAAAATGTGTATGCGGGAATGCATCGGCGAACCGCTATAAAGAAATTCAAAATAACCTCATATTAGGTACGAGCAGAAGTCAATCTAAATATAGCATCGGCGTACACTAAAATTGAAGTGGCTACAGCTTGTCATAACTAAGCTCACTTTCTTTTACCCAGAACCCGTCTGAGCCAAGCTCAAGGAAAAAGGCGATTAGAAAAGCATACCTCCGTTGTTGTTCAAAGGGTGCTGCCACTTGTAAAGTGGTCCAGCACGCCCGAGCATAATTTTCAATAAAGGTTTTTCCTTATACATCGACCTCCACTTTTTTCAATAATAGATAACTTCTGTCATTATATCTATCACATTAATTTTCCAGGTTTAAAGGAACCCTTTAAAAGACAGAGTATGGAGGAAAACAGGGAGAAGTTTCCTTACCTGGGGTCTAGCGGTAGCTGGCCTCAACGGCTTATTTCCTTTTCAATATTGGAACTGTTACCTGCATTGCCTTAAACGCTGCTGACGTCACTTCCTCCAACTACGAAGGTATTTAAAGTGCCTTCCGTTTTCAACTACTGAGGAGAACAGGGAGAAGTTTCCTTACCGGGGGTCTAGCGGTAGCTGGCCTCAACGGCTTATTTCCTTTTCAATATTGGAACTGTTACCTGCATTGCCTTAAACGCTGCTGACGTCACTTCCTCCAACTACGAAGGTATTTAAAGTACCTTCCTGCGGCGCGCAGCCGGCGCGCTGATGAAGCCGCGCGGCTTTGTCTGCTCGGCTTCGTCTAAGCTTGGCTTCACATGATTGAGATCCAGGTTGGAATATAATTCTTTGTGTATTGTGAGTCACCGTTCTCCTCCATGACACCTAACTGTGAGTAAATCTGAGTAGAAGAACCTGATATATTATTATCTAATTTCCCTGATTGAAACTTCATGCCTCATACGAAGCGGAAGGGCAGAGTTCGTGTGGAGACTCCGATCATGCCAACAGTGCCCTCGCAACCTAATATAACTGGTTTTTTCTCTCCAGCGAACACGTCTACTCCGAGCAGGCAAGCCATTACATTGGTGGACTCAGAGCACATGTCTCCAATGTCGGATATTTGTACATCATTAAGCCCCGGAGCTCCAGAGGTCCCCTCTATACCTAGTGGAAACCAACACCTGGTCCCTGATACAACCGCCTTCCCAAAGTTGGTGGCTGGAAGTAATCCCATCGGAGTAGGGTCAGATGGGAAAGGTCCCTTTCAAGTATCTACTGAAGAGCCCGGGAAGAACCTCCCCCTCCCTTTGATGCAATTATCTGCATCAGTGGATGGTGGGAAATCGGACTCGATTACGGTGATACCAACATCTCAGGACAGAGGGGAACTGTTCATGGGAAATCATGGTCAGGGGGTTGGGGGGGGGTTTCCAGCCTTAGGCCTACAATTGATGGAGAAAAAAGAAATTACATTAGAACTGGTATGGAAGGCGTTGTTATCTTTGGAAGCCTCTATTACTATGTTAGCGAATACTATGCTTGGTACTAAAAATCATATATCTCAAATAGAATCTGTTGTGAAAAAAAATACTGGAAAAATAAATGTGATAGAAAAACAAGTAGTACAATTGCATGATGTACAAGAGAAAATAATGCAAGGAGAAATAACAAATAATAGGAAAATCGAACTTCTCGAGAATGAGATTAGATATAAAAATTTAAGGATTGTAAATTTCCCTTCTGTGAAGATGCATCTTCCCCTAGATATTTTTAAGAAATATATTATGGAAATTTTGTTATTTCCCAATGAAGCTATACCTCCAATAGCGAAAATATATTTTGTGAACTTGGGGAAGAAACAAACACCAATATTAGCACCACAGGAAAAAAATAATCAAACTCATATAGAGAACGGGAATTTAACTGACTTTTTGGAACAGTCATTGGAGACTCAGATAGAATTTAGAGGAACATTACTAGTCACCTTTTTATTTCCATCAGACAGAGATTCATTTCTTAAACATTTTCTACGTAACAGATCGAAAATGTTTCTAGGCGAGAAAATATGGGTATATCCCGATATTGCTAGAGAAACTCAGACTCGCAGGAAAAAATTCCTTACAATGCACCAAGAAGTAAGAGATCTTGGTGCAGAGTTTGTAGTTAGGTATCCAAGCAAATGTATCGTTAAATTGAACAACAATAGGTTCATATTTTTTGAACCAATTCAACTGAGATCTTTCATCAATGCAAGGGTCCCTGTGGTTGCAGATTCCCTCCCAAAATCTGGAGAAGCAAAGTAAAAGTTCGCTATTTTTCCTGATACTACTATTATATATAATGTGCCTTATTAAAACCCGGTTAGGTATCACATTGCCTTTTACAAGTCAGTCAGGATATAGAATTTCTTATCTCGTAATTGTTTTTTGATTTAGTGGAATTTGTTGCTTTATTTGTTAGAGCTTTTGTGCGATAGGAAATACTCTGATTTGTCTGGTTCATTGATAATGTTATATTGTCTATGTAAATGAAAAATTCAATAAATAAATAATTTAAAAAAAAAGACAGAGTATTTCAATATCCATTGCTATTTCATGGTAGATATGTTATCTCCTCAATTAATAGACTAACCTTGTTTTTCAGTTTATCACTCTAAAAAGCAAGTCCTGCATATTATAGAGAATAAATTAAATATTTTATTAAAAACTAATAGCTTGATGCTTCCTGAAGAAAGTTCATTTTGTGGGACTATGATGCTGGTTCCTTGCTTAATTTGTTTCTCATTATCTTACTAACCTCTAGATTCTTCAAAAATGCATTAAGAAAAAGGGGTGTATTTAGAATAAGCACACGGTAACTTACTGCTTTGCATCAGTAGTGCAATAAACATTTTTTGAGAGAGAGAGAGAGAGAGAGAGAGAGAGAGAGAGAGAGACTATATACAAGGCCTTCATATTAGTCAAGTATTTATATCTCTATAGGCGGGCCATCTAATGGGTCGAAGTGAGGTGTTGGTGGTTTAGGGGCCAGTTTCTCATGTAGAGTGAGATGTATGAACAGCTCAGTACACCTTGGTGAAAATTTGACGTCATATGGAGGAAGGTTTCACAAAGATGAAATTTCTACTATGTTCTCTCACCCTAGTTGATGGACTCTAACACAGATTACCATCAAACAAATCAATTAGATTCGTCTGACAGGACCTTCCCCTGATGAATCCATGCTGCTTCTGGTCAAGCAACCCACCGGATTGTAGATAGTTCACTATCCTTTCCTTCAACGGAGTCTCCATTAATTTTCCCACTGAGGTGATGTTAACCAGCCTATAGTTTCCAGCCTCTTCTCTGCTCCCACTCTTGGAAAGAGGGACTATCACCGCTCTTCTCCAGTCACTACGCACTACACCCTTTTTCCAGGGATCTATCGAACAGGTCACAAAGTGGACCCACCAGCACATCTCAAAGTTCCCTCAGTATTCTGGGGTGAACTTCATCAGGCCCAATGGCTCTGTCCACTTTCAGATTTCTTAGCTCTTCCCTTACATTATCTTCCGTAAATGGAGTTTCATCTACTCCACCCCCTTCTACAGTCTTGATAACAAATGACGGTCCTTCTCCATGGTCTTCCTTAGTGAACACTGAACTGAAGTATTTGTTTAATATTTCTGCTAATTCTTCATCTCTCTCCACCCATTGATCCTTATCCCCTTTCAATTTTACTATATCACTATGACCTCTCTCCTTTCTCTGATATATCTGAAAAATGTTTTGTCATCTCGCTTTATCTCCTTGGCAATCCTTTCCTCTACCTGACTTTTGCTGTCGATTACTTTTTCAGCTCCCTCAGTTTTGCCAGATAATATTCCCTGTGTTCCACTTTTTTGGATCCTTTATATTTCTTAAAAGCTGCTTTTTTTGCTTTTATTACATCAGCCACCTCCTTTGTAAACCAGATTGGATTCTTATTTCTCTTACTTTTGTTTACTTTTCTAACATACGGATTTGTTGCTTTTGTAATTGCTCCTTTTAGTTTGGCCCACTGTTGTTCAGCCTCTCTCATTTTCTCCCAGTCTTCAAGTTCTGCCTCCAGATATTTCCCCATTTCTACAAAGTCTGTTTTTTTGAAGTTCAAAACTTGGGTCTTTGTGACACTTCTCTAGATCCTATTTGCAATATCAAACCATACTGTTTGATGATCACTGATGCTGAGGTCTGTTGTAAGAAAAGAACACACCATTTCTTACTCAAAAGGAGAGAAGCTTTCTGTTGGTTAATCATCTGAGGATCCCCGTTTTATATGGGGTACCCAAGATTCATCAGTCCCCCGTTACAACCAATAGTTTCTAGTAATGGTTCTTTATTAGAACCCTTAGCCATCTTTTTAAACAAATTCTTGCAACCCCAAGTAGAAAAAAATACAATCATATGAAAGATACCACATAAGTACTCAATAAGTTAACTAATATAGAGTCATCACCCAACATAATTTATATGGTTAGCATGGATTTAGTCTCTTTATACACAAATGTAGCACAAGAAGTGGCATTACAGATTATTTTGGACATTTTGGAAAGACAACAAAGGACAAGAATTCCAGTGTCATTTCTTTTTCAAATTGCTGTATTAATTTTGAAGCACAATTATTTTTCATTTGTAGGTAAATTTTATTTGCAGACTCACGGCATTGTTATGGGCTCTTCAGCAGCCCCTTCAATAACTAATCTAGTAATGGATCATTTAGAATGTCAGTTTATTACATTTTTACATCATTACATTTTTCACAGATAACCTTTTGGATAAGATATATAGACGATCTTTTGTTCTTTTGGAAATCAGATGAATCAGCCTTAAAAATTTTTTTTTGCTTTGTGTCAATACCATCAATAATCATTTGAAATTTACTTATGAATATAGTCAACAACAAATAACTTTTTTGGATATTGTGATCAAAAGACCTAAAAGCCTGGCTACTCAGCCAAACTATTAATGACAGCACGCTCAATGATCTTAAAATATAATCCCTTAGCCTTCTAACATTCAATCTCCCCCCTATGACAATCTTTCCTGCTCTCAAGCTACAGATGTCTCATTTTTATGATTTGAACTCAGATATTTCTGTGTACCTATCCTTTTGTATATCTTGTTTTGTTTATACTACATTATATGCCAGTTCTCAGTTTATTGTTAAAATTAAATTTTTTAATTTTTTAATGTAACAGGTTGTTATAAATGTAAACCGGAGTGAAGGCAACTCTGCTATACCTCGGTATATAAAAAAAATGCTAAAGAAAAATAAAAAAGAAAAGAAAAGAAATAAGACATTTGACACCACAATCTATCGTAAATCAATAGAACGTAACAATCTATTGAAGTATCACAGTTTTCACCCCACAGCTTTTAAGAAAGGACTTCCGGTAAGTCAGTTCTTCAGGTTGCGGAGAATTTGCTCCACAGATATAGAATTTAAACATCAAGCCCAAGTGTTAGCAACAAGATTTTTTGAAAGAGGCTATCCATATAGAGTGGTTCAGAGGGCATACAAATGGGCAAAATATTCCCCCTGCTCTGCACTTTTGGAATATCAATCCAAAAAACACCCGCCGACTGACATCTGTGTTTTACAACACACAGATAAGTCCCATCTAATTGCGGCTAGTATCAGACGCCATTGGCATATCTTACAACTACATACAGGGACTTTCCCAGATTTACCACTTTTTTCTTACAGGACAATTCTAGACCAAATAGTCTGTTCAGATCGTGGAGGTGATTTACATTCTCAGCTTAATTACTGTGAGCAAAAATGGATATTTAAACTGTCATCATATAGCCTTCTAGGGATGAATGATCCAGTTGATTGGTTAACTTTAATCTGATGTCATATTTTTTTTAATTTTCCTATTGTGAATGACTTAGCCTGTTGAGAATTCTGTGATTAGCTGATGGTAACATCCTATGACAGGGTTTAAAAATGGCCCAGGAAAAACAAAATGGAGGATCGCATTTGGGAAACGCTGTAGCAGATTTGAAATGAGCAGGACTATTTGAGCACCTCCTGGAGCGTATATATGGTGTTTTTTTCAGATTAATTGGTTTGTTTCTATCACAGAAAAGCCAAAGATATAGTGACTGCCCCTGATGAAGCAGCCAACGAAACACGAGCCGTGTCGGGCAGCAGACTGTGCACCACTTCTCCAGTGTCTATTCGCTCAGCCTCCAGCATGATTCGATAAGTGGGTTTTTTTGCTAGATATAGCATTTAATCGCTCAGCAAATAAATATAAGAATAGTGTTTGTCAAGGAACAAAGAAAATGAAAGTGAACAGTGCTTGTTAAATCTAAAGAGAAGAATACCAGTGCTTGTTAATCCAAGAAAAATTTTTACTAAACTGGTGAGATTTAGAGACCAATGATTATAAAATTGAAGTGTGGTAACTTAATGTACCAGTGAAATCATGGGGTCCATTAAGCAGGAACCATTTCTCAGAGATATGCGAGAGTATATTATATCATAACTCTCTTTTATCATATATGAGGTCTTTTACTCCCCCAAAAAAATGTAAAAATTAAAAAAAAATATTTCACATCAAAGTTTCCACATATATGGTGTTATTCTGGATACATGGATATTATTTTTGACATAAAGTGCTACTCCTCCCCCTTTTTTGTCCTTTCTGTCATTCCTTATCGAGTTATAGCCCGGTATGGCCATATCCCAGTCATGAGAATCTGTGAACCATGTCTTCGTGACAACAACAACGTCCAAGTCTGCCTCCACCATTAAGGCCTGCAGGTCTGGGATTTTATTGCCCAATCTGCGAGTATTTGTAGTTATAAAACTTTCCAATTTTTCTCCCTTGCTATGTTGAATTTCCTAGGAACCTTTTCAGTTTTTTTGAGCTGATTTATTTTTTATTTTCACTTTGCATGTCCTTCACAGGTCTTATTCTGCCAGAGCCTACTGTTATCCAATTGATTCTGGGTTTTTGAATCCTGGATGTCTGAGAACTCTGTGGGAGTGGGGGTTGAGGTACAGGTTGCTGTAAACTTGGAGAAGGTGGGTGCCTAATTGTCACATATCTAGTTCTACCAGAGCTCACTGTAAAATATTTTTTCCTGGGATTCCATAACCACTGTGGAGATGGTGACAGATGGATGCTTCAAGGAAGGGGAGGTCCTGGCCAATGGCTCCCTTAGATGGATGAGCTCCATTTTAATTTTAGACAGTTGAAGGAAAAGGAACAGCCCTTGGTTCTCCAAATGATAGTTCTTGGGACATAAGCACCACAATCGTTGCATTGAATTAAAGCCATTCTCTCTGATTAATTAAAATCCTAAAGATAAGGTAAGGCATTATGCTATCGCACGGTGCGATATTGCCCCTCATTTTACTAAATCCCGCCCAAACTCCTCCCTGATCTCACCCCTCCCAAAAATTTGCATTCGTGCCATGCATTAATGTTATCGCCAAGCGTTATGGCGTTAACGCATTATCGCGTGCGTTAACGCCATAACGCATTTTGATGAATGACCCTATAAGGTTGATGATATTCATAGGCATTTATCCGGATAACTCAAAAGTTAACCAGATAAATGCAGACTTTTGAATACCAGAGTGGAGGAAGTAGAGTAATGGTTACAACAGAAGGTTGAGAACTGCTGACACTTCTTGTGACCTTGGGCAAATTACTTCACCTTCCATTGTCTCAGATACAGAATAAGGCCTAGATTTACTAAGCCGCGATAAAGTGATTTTGTGAGTTAATTAGAATTTAATATGCAGTAAATGCTATTTATTGTGCAATATCTCCAGATCGCAGCACCATCACACAATATACCAGATGACCTCCCAATATGAAAATAAGCTGCTCTGCATGTATTTGCATACAAAGCAGCTTATGCATAGGCAATTCTATGCTAAAACAAAATAATGCAGCCGACTTAGAAAAAAGTCAGAGGCGTTATTTTACCGCATTTGAGAGAGGTGTAGTTATTTTCCAGAGGGCACATCAGATGCTAACGTGGGTTCCCAATGATCCTGCGATAACATTAAAGGGCCAAGGGGCCCAAAACACTCCTCCCCCCCCCAATCATCAAAAATCACCCTGGAGTCAATGGCAACCCCTGCTGCCTTCCCCGATGGTTCTGTTCCTGCTTGTAAGCTAATGTGATGTCACAAAGGAACAACAAGCCCCTATAATCCTGTAGTCTTGTTGCTTTTGGCCCTTTATGGTCACGTTTCCAGCTCCCACAGATTCTGAGCACTCAGATACTGGTTCATGCCTGCTGGGAGGCTATCACTTTGCACATGTGCTTCTGAGAGAAAGAAAGAAGCAAACTGCCTTCCATCTCACTTATTCTTTAGGAACACATTTCCTTTTTATCAAATACATACATACAATAAATGCACACAATACGTGTACTTAAATCTCCAACAATTCCTACAACAGCTATTTCAACTCTAGAGTCAGTGCTGCGAACCTGAGATCAACTTCTCTTCCCTCCCCCTCAAAACCACAACTAATAAGTTATATGTTTTGATTACTTGCTGGAATAAAAACTGTTGGAATTTAGACAAAGTGACTTCATTGGAAATTCAGTATCTGATTTGGCTGAATGATTAGCAGTGCATGGGTGCTGTGAGATCAAAAGACGCAGTGATGGCCCACTCCCTTCCCTTAATCCAAAAGTGTGGCACTGTAGTCTTAGGAGCCCCTCCCCCCCCCCCCCCATCAGGCCCATCCCCCATTCAAATAATATAATTTCCCTGGGATATAGTGGTCCTCCAACCAAAATTAAAGGACCTTGTAGCCCTGTTTTTAAAAACAATTGAATCTGCCACCCTTACCCCAGTGAAAGCAAGGACAGTCCTGATGGCCAATTCCCTCCCCAACTGGGGGCCCCCCCCCCAAAAAAAATGTAAGATAACATTGTGGCTCTTCCCCTTCCCAAAGGTCAATAGTCAAACTGCAGATCCACAGCAGAAGGTCACCCTTCCCCCACCCGGGAGCTTGGAATAATGGCCTACTTCCTGACACATCCGGTATTGCTCTGTCAGCAGCACTGGTAGCACAAGGAAGATTAAAGGGGTTCTGGATGGGAGAGAAGTGCTGCTTAACCAACCAGTTAGGTTAAAGTTATCTATGAACACATTACCAGATAATTTTAATCTTGCTCCTGCACACATTTATATAGAAAGCCGAATAACTTTAAAACCTAATTGGCGAAACTGAAAGATAATCATTTAGGCTTTAAAAGCTATCCAGATATATATACCCAGATAACTTTGTTTGCCAATAATCAGCAAGAGGTTTATCCCACTGAATACCCCAAATATGCATGATAACTTTAACCATTTCAATTATTTTAGAATAGTGACCTCACTATCTAGCTATAATTCTTAGTAGAAAATTAAACACTGATACCATCGGGTTTGAGCATGTTGCTGTCATGGACCTGGAGCAGATCTATCTCTGCATTGCCCTATACTCATGAATCTCTGATGTTATATGATATAAAAGTTTGATCTGCTTTGTAGGGCTAGAGTTTTAGTTCCAAAACAAAAATGAAATTTTACGCCCTACTGGGGTTACAGCAGTAAGAAATACACATTCATGAAAAGTCCATGGATGCAGACAGACATCACACGCCGTGTGTAAACATGCTACAGTGGATGCTGTTTATGAGGCCAAATATGGGAAAAAAAACCACACATTATGGAAGAATTATTGCTGACAGAGAAAATGAATTGTGCAAAATGCCATCCTAGAACTATCCAAGGCAGCTCATTTCCTGTAAATGTTTTCCTGTTATGGATTTTCACTCATTCACGCTCTGCAACACATCAGACTCAGTAATATTCACTGGTAAAACAATCAGTTGAATCATAAATTTCTAAGCAAGTATTGTCACTGATAAGGAGTTATCTGATAGGGCTGCATGCATTCTTCCCATTCCCTCTCCCCCAGTCTAAAAGCTTAACACACCAATACAGAAAATATAAGATGCATCAGCGCTAAGCTGAGAGTCTGGAAATCTCCAGAAGGCTATTCCCTTGAACTGCAGAAAATACCCACGTCTTATTGTGGAAAATGTTGCAGAGCCTTTACCTTGGTCCTATGCCATTAACGTTGAAATGCTTTCAGGGACTCCAAGCCCTTACTCACATCGAACAAACCCAAAGGGTAGAGAGGAAAATGTAAACCATTTAACATATGTGTGTGATTCATTAGAACTGCCTGGATGTGACAAATTTTAACATAGCTCAGGGGTAGTCAACTCCAGTCCTTAAGTGCCACAAAGAGGCCATTTTTCAGGGTATCCATAATGAATATGCATGAGATAGATTTGCATACAATGGAAGTAATGCATGGAAATCTTTCATGCATATTCATTGTGGATATCCTGAAAACCTAATACAGCTGACCGATAGTGGAACCATGTTACATGTTGCTTTATGTAGTTTGATAAAGTAAACTAACTATAAAAGAAGCTTGACTTCTGCAGAGGATTATTATGGAAAGATACTATCTTCTTTCACTCCAATTATTTCCAAAATCTGGACTCCCTTCTCATATTTCCAAAATCTGGACTCCCTTCTCTTCTCCTATCCCAGGGATAGGCAACTCTGGTCCTGGATTGCCACAGCCAGGTCTGTTTTTCAGGAAATCCAATATGAATATACAGGAGATAGATTTGCATGCACTGCCTCCATTTTACGCAAATCTCTCATATGCATATTCATTGTGGTTGCCCTGAAAACCTGGCCTGTTTGTGATCCCTACCCCTGTCCTATACAATACACTTATTTACTAAAAATAAATAGAAAAACCAAGTTAAGTTGTTTACATATAAAGATTAATAATAAACATAAAACAAAGCTAGTCAAATAATGCAATGCAAACAGAACATAATAAAATAAATAAAATCTCAAATACATTTAAAAAGGAAAGTACAGATAAATCATCAGGAAAAAGCTAACTGAACTAGGTTTTGTCCCCTCTGTCTATTCTAAATCTTCCCAATTGTATATTCAAGATTTGTAGAATTTCATTCAGGTACAGTTTTCAAGTGGCCTTGCAGATAAGCTATGAAAACAAATTACATTCATACATCTAGAGGCGGCAAACGTTTGCACATAGAAGGTACAAGCAGACTTTAGCCCAAATTTTCAAAGCAGACTTACACCTATAAGTCCGCTTTGAAAATCAGCACATGCACGTGCAGCATGCATAGATTTGCAAGCAAGCTTTCAAAAATTGAAAGTATGCGTGAAACTCCGCCCCCTGGAATATCTCTTTCTAGTGCTTGTAAAAGTATGTGCAAAACTGCTTTGTACATATTTTTCCATAGACAAACACCCCCCACACACACTCTAAAGCCCATTCATGTACATAATTGCTTTTAAAATCAGGCCTATACATATATGTGAATATGTGTGTGCGAGATATATATAGGTATAGATAGAGAGAGAGAGATAATTTACTATATTTGTGATGGTCTCTATGTGTCATGCTCCAAAAATTATATCTGTGCTGAATTTTTGGGAAGATTTTTCTTATAGATATAAAATGAAAGAAAACCTTAAGTAAATAGGTCCCTTAATGTTCGATTTTGTTTCTTTCAAGGTCTACTCTTAGTATGCCACCAAAATTTGTCTCTTAACCTTAAACACAAAATACAATTAAAATTACAAAGACAGGAATTTTTTATGCCTTTCCAGTGGATGAGCACATATATAGTTAATATGCACTTCACAATCTGGCCCAGAATCCATGCCGGTAAAAGGATGCAAATTGTATACAGACTTATCCATAGCAGAGAGAAGGGGCACTCCCAGGGGAAAAGATCTAAAATTTCATTTTTGAGTTCCCTTCAGACCCCTGGGGTACATACCATCCGGGCCAGGTGATTTGCTACTCTTTAGTTTGCGATCTGGCCTACTACATCTTCCAGGTTCACAGTGATTTGGTTAATCTGGCTCATCACCCTTGAAAACCATCTCTGGAACCAGTATCTGCCCAGCATCTTCATTAGTAAACACAGAAGGAAATAATTAATGTATTCTTTCTGCAACGGCCTTATCTTCCCTAAAAGCCCCTTTAAGCCCAGAGTCATCTAACGGTCCAACCGACTCCCTCATAGTTTTCTTGCGTCAGGTATATTTTTTAAAGTTTTTATTATGAGTTTTTGCCTCTATGGCCAACTTCATTTCAAAATCTCTTTTAGCCTGCCTTATCAGTGTTTTACACTTAACTTGACAATGCTAATGCTTTTTCCTATTCAGATGGATCCTTCTTCCAATTTCTGAAGGATTTTTTTTGGCTAAAATAGCCTTTTTCACCTCACCTTTTAACCATGCCAGTAATCGTTTTGGCTTCCTTCCACCTTTCATAATGCATAGAATCTATCTGGACTGCGTTTCTAAGATTGTATTTTTTTAAAAATGTCCACACCTGTTGTACACTTTTAATCTTTGCAGCTGCACCTTTCAGTTTTCTTCTATTTTCCTCATTTTATTAAAGTTTCCCTTTTGAAAATTTAGTGTTAGAGCTGTAGATTTACATATTTTTCACCTTCCACTCATTAGTTCAAATTTAATCAAGTTATGATCACTATTGCCAAGTGGTCCCACCACTGTTACCTCTCTCACCAAATTCTGCATTCCACTAAGAATTAAATCTAAAATAGCTCCCTCTCTCCTAGGTTTCTGAACCATTTGCTCCATGAAGCAGTCGTATATTCCATCCAGGAGCTTTATGTCTCTAGCATGCCTTGATGTTACATTTACCCAGTCAATATTGGGGTAACTGAAATCTCCCATTACTGCACTGCCAAAATACTTAGCTTCCCTGATTTCTCTTAGCATTTTATCATCTGTCTGATCATTTTGGCCAGGTGGACGGTAATATACTCCTATCACTATATTCTTACCCAACACATGTTGTCCTGTTGGACTTTATACCCTCCAGACATAAAGTGCCACACCCCCACCAAGTTGATCCTCCCTATCATTGTGATATAATTTGTACCATGATATAATCCTCCTTCCACCAGGTCTCTAAGATGCCAATTATGTCTATCGCATCATTTACTGCTATACACTCTAACTCTCCCATCTTACTTTTTAGATTTCTGGCATACAGACATTTCAAAGTGCATTTTTTGTTTGTATTAACAATCTGCTTTTCAGTTGATAGGGATAATTTGGAATTCTTTAGCACAGGTGATTTTTTTTACATTTAGAACTACTTTTCTTTTTATTGGAACCTCTCTGTTGGGATGCCCTAACTCTCAGTAATCTGTGGTGTATTTCCACGGGACGGCGTAGCAACGAAGTGGAAAGTCACTACGCCGTCCCACGGAAATACACCACGAAAGTGAAGACTAACACTGCCTCAGAGACTGACATCTTTATACAAATGTGTAGGTTAAATACATTTGTATAATCTGGATTACTGAGCCCCTGATGCAGCCGAAAAGGTGAAACTCTGCTAGCGTTGAGCACTCTTATTTTTAACCTGGATCAATTAGAATAAATTTTACTTTCCAAGGTATTGGTCTTGTTCTTTTTGTTTCTTCTGCTTACAGTCAGGCTGCTTGGTTTTGCTAAGACACTATGCCAGGTGTGGACAGCACTGGTCCTCAAGAGCCACAAACACATCTGGTTTTCAGGATATCCACAATGAATATGCATGAGATAGATTTGCATGCACTAGCTCCATTGTATGCAAATCCATGCATATGAATTATGGATATCTTGAAAACCAGATGTGTTTGTGGCTCTTGAGGACTAGAGCTGGCCACACCTGCATTGTTCCCTGTCACTCAGAAAACATGGCAGTAGTGAGCAACCTAAAATAATCTGGGAGCAACTTTCAGGCATATAAAGGAAGTCCTGATGAGGCCCTGATGTTTTGTCATTTTTAAGTATTAAAATGTAGTTTAGCAATTTCCATTATATTCTGTGTAATGTGTGGCATGCTCAGAGAGTGGAATATTTATTTTGAAGGCTTGCCATTGCCATTGAGAAATTAGAAAAAATAAATCTTAGTTGAGTAATAGGCGCAGTTTCAGTTAATATTATGTTTACCTGTCTGGTGAAAGAGGAAATGGATTATTACTTTTTCTTGATAGCTGTCATTTGCTAAATTCTAGGACCTCTGCCAATGATGAACTCACTTCTACCATGAACTCGGATTACATGAGTTTGCTAAAATAATAAATAATTGAGATAACTTTTCAGCATTAATGTGTCAAAACTAATTCATCCACAACAAATAAATTATGTAAAGCTCTGGGCCTGCCCCTCTCTCACTGCCCCGCCCTGAGCTGCAGTGAAAGGCCTGCCTCCCTCCCAGTGGTAATTTTCTAAATGAAAGAGATACCAGATCGAGTTCAGAGGCAGCCTACAACTTCTACTTTTTCCCCACTGATGGGGGAAAAATGAAGCAAGTTCATCGAGGTTCCAGGAGAGCTATCTGGTATGACCTGCTGCCTTCTCTGCTCAGTCCCGAGTAGCTGTGGAAAGTCCGATTCCCTCCCCAGCTGATCTTGAGGAGCCATGAATGCACTGAATAGCCGTGGGAAGAGCCACCTCTCTCCCTAATCTGCCCAGAGGAGCTGTGGGAGAGAGTCTGCTTCTCTCCCTGTTCAGCCCTGGGGTTCTCACAGTAGGGCCTGCCTCCAGTGATGGATATAGCATTTTGCTGCCCCCTAGGCACTGTTAATGCAGGGCCTCACCTCCCCCCACTGGACAAGGGACAACAGAAGGTTTAAGACACAGCCCTTTTTGTGTTATGTCTGTTCCATGCTCAGCTCCTTCCCTAAACGAAAGAAGAGTGGATTTTTCTTTGCTCCCTACTTTGTGCTCTGGCCTCCCCCCTCATCCTGTTCCCTGCACAGGAAAAGGGGGAGGGACTGGAACAGGGAAGAGCAAGTTTGCTTATAGTAAACGGTGTTTCCATAGCTAGCAGGATGAACAAGCCTGGTAGGTAGGTGGCTTGGAGGGAGACATTGGATGCTTCTGCCCATCTGAGAATCTGTATTGCTTCTTGGCAGAAAATCCAGGAACCGGACCCTCTTTCTTTGTTTATGTAGAACATGGCGATTTGGCTGTGTAAACCATTAGACGTTTTCCTTCGATTTGGGGGGAGAAGGTCAGTAGGGCATTCCAGATTGCCCCGAGTTCCAGCAAGTTTGACAGTGGGACTCCTCCGGGATCACAGGCCTTGAGATCACCCAGGTGGGCTCCCCAGCCCTTCCTGGAAGCATCTGTGGTGAGCACCAGTTGATGTGGAAGGGAACAAAAAAGTGTGTCCCTCTGGTGAGGTTCAATGGGGATAGCCACCAACAGATATCCTTGGTCATAGCCATTGATAGACACCTTTGTCGTCAGCAGCTGCAGAAATTGAGACCACTGGCGCTTGAGGCCCCACTGTAAGTGGCGCATGTGCAGTCTCATGTGGGGCACTACGTGAATGACAGCCGCCATATGGCCTAGGAGGGTGAGGATTTGTCGTGCAGGGGGTTGACAGGTGAGCAATGTTTGGGCCAAAAAGAGAATGGTGCAGGCTCAGCCTTGTGGAAGATAGGCACATCCCTGTACTGTATTGATCTGTGCCCCAGTGAACTGGAGCAATTGGGTGGGTTGGAGGTGGGATTTTTCGTAATTGATGAGAAACCCCAGGTTGCACAGGCAGTCGATGGTTCGATGAGTGTGCGCAGAGTGTCCACATCCAAGGCTACCAGAAGCCAGTCGTCCAGGTAGGGGAAGCATTGGATACCCTGTGGTCGAAGATGAGCCACTGCTAAACATTTGGTGAAAACCCTCGGGGCTGAAGAGAGACCAAAAGAGAGCACCTTGTATTGGAAGTCTCCCCAATGTTTGGAAACATAGGTAACGCCAAGAACAGTGCATTGGTATATGAGAGTAGGCATCCTTCAGGTTGATCGAGCACATTCAGTCATTGGGTTGTAGTAAGGGAAGGATGGACCTCAGAGAGCTCATTTTGAACTTTTCTCTCTGAAGGTATTGGTTGAGGGTTCATAGGTCTAGAATCGGTCAGAGTCGTCCCCCCCCCCAATTATTTGGGGATGAGAAAGTATTGGGAGTAAAACCCGTGATCCTCTTCGTGATGCGGTATTACTTGGATCGATCAGTGATACAGGAGAGATGATATTTCCGTCTCTGAGAGTGATGTTTCGGGGAACTTCTTCCGAAGAGGGGTTAGATGTGGAAGTTCGGGAGAGGTTGTGAAGTTTAAACGGTACCCTTCTCGAATTATGTCTAGAACCCAATGATTGGCTGTTATCTGTTCCCAGGCGGTGTAAAAGTAGGACAGTCTGCCCCCTATGTAATTTGGTGGGAGTGCCTCGGCAAAGTTCAAAAAGTTTGAGTTGGTTTCTGTAGGGAAGTCAAGGTCTATCTGAGCTGCCATGGTTCACGAGGGTGTGGATGAGGGGGCTGTGGATGAGTTTGAGGCCTCAGTTGTGTATATGGCTGGGGACAGTACGGCATGTATTGTCGGAATTGCCTCCTATGAAACGGCAGTCTACGGTATGAGGGGTAGAACCTACTAGCTGCTGATCCCTGGGTGAAGTCAAGGAGAGGACAGCTATGTTTTGCTTTTTAAGTTGAGAAACTGTTTCTCCGAATTTGTCACCAAACAAGTTGTCACCTTGGCACAGTAAGTTGGAAAGTTTTTCGTGTGCATATTTGTGTATGGCACAGGCTCTTAACCATGCCATATGACAAGCTTCAATGGCTGCGGCCGAAGTGTGAGCTGACGTCTCGAAAGCCTCATAAATGGTCCTAAGGAGATGGCAGAGGCCCTCCTCCATATCAAGGAATGGTTGGGGCAAGGAACACTGAGACGAACTGGAGAGGCATGTGAGTTTCAAGGCTTGCAGGCATTCATAGAGGTATTGTGTGATATAGAATTGGTGATATTGAATTTTTTAGGACAACATCGCAGAGTGGTAGATCTTTCACCCAAAGTCGTCAAGGTTTTTGTAGTCTTTACCTGGGGGGGCAACTTAGAGTACAGGTGGGATTTTTTTGCCTTTTGCATAGCTGACTCAACCACTATAGAAGTGTGTGGTAATTGAACCGTGGAATAAACTGTTGAGTTCCGCATCCGAAATTTCAAATCGGTTTTGCAGGAAGCAGGTAGGCTAGAAAAAGGAGACTCAAGAAAGGAGACTCCCAGGTCTTATGTAGGACTGGGTCTAGAACAGAATGTGGTAGAAGCGCTGTCGGTTCAGGAGGGATGTCTAAAATTCTCAAGATCTAGGGTCCGGGATCTTCCCAGTCTCTACCTTCAGGAGGGATCGGACCTTTTCGATGAATTTCGCATAGGAAAGGTCCTCAGGCGGAGAATAAGGTTCTGGAGGTTTTTCTGGTGGGTCCAACAGGAAGCTTGGGAAGGATCCCGGGGAAGAAGGTGGAAAAATAGGCAAGTCCGAGCTATGTGACTCTGGAGAGGCCGGGGGATGTTGGATCAACTAGGCTCCGGGGTTGAATCGGCAAAGCGGCAGGACATGAAATTGGAAAGAAGGGGGCTGCAGGCACTTTTCTCGAGACTTTTGATTCTAGATCAGTAAAGAAGGTAGATAGAGCCTCTGAGATATGCAACATGGTTTGAGATGCGAGGCTTCCAGTCTAGGGAGGCTGACGGTTAAGTGGCCTAATTCGTATAGGCAGTGCTGCTCTCAAGATGTCCTCATGGGATTTTGCCCACCCTGGTTGGATGGTTGTATAATGGGGGAAGGCCTGAGCCTTTTTATGAGAGGCTCCTGCAGTTGAGGTGACAGGTTCTTCCTTTGAGACACTGAGGGCATCCCTGAATAAACTGCTCCTGAGCTCCCTGATTAGCTTCTAGATGGGGAAGAGCCGAGGGGGCTCAGAAGAGCACTAGTCCCCGTGCCACCGGGCTCCACTGTAGGGATTGGTGAGTTGTGAGATAGTGCATGTGTTGAGTTCCTTCGTGAATGCGTTGAGTGAGTAGAGCTATGCATCATATGGTCGGGGTGTGTCGACCGATCAGGGTGCTTCGGGCGAGAATGCGTCATGTGCTTCCAGCGCATTTGGGGTGCATCAAGCGGTTGCCTCAGAGTTGACCGATGGACGGCGTGCATCGATTTATGAGGGGCACCGGATCGATGTGCGCCGGATACTTTTTCCTTGGCCTGGGAGGACTTGTCCCAGCAGTCCTTTTTTGACGCAAGCCCGCTGGATTTTACTTTGTTTGCTGCATCTCCCAATGCAGAGATGGGGGGGGGGGGGCCCTTAGAAGATCGGGGCAATACCTTGTCCTTGGGGTTTGCGATTAGAGCACAGGGAAGATGCCCGCTTTGATTTTGACTTTTGTTTGGCCTTGCCCGGTCCGGGTGAAGCGATCCGGTGTTGGGACATAGAAGCCCGAGTCAGTCCGGAGGCGCGTGATTTTCTTGGCGCGCTGCCTTTGGGACCAGGGGGACATGCGACCACAGTCCCGGCAAGAGGACTGTTCGTGATCCGGCCCCAGGCATAAATAATAATTATGTCCATCTGTGAGGGACATCATTTTCCCACATTGGCAATATTTAAAGCCAGAGGGTTTTGTTGCCATAACGGCAATCAAAAAAGAAAAAATGGTCCAAAAAAGACTGAATAGAAAATACTGAAGAGAGACTACGTGTGAATGGCACGCAGAAAAAAAAACACAGACTGAGGAGGAGGGTCCTGAATCGTGCGGGAAGGGAACCGCGCAGCCACACAGAACTAAAACTGTATTTTTTGAGGAAGCTCCGCCTAGAGGTTGCCATGGATGTCTCCGATAAAGCATGGCTAGTTCAGCCTGCTATCAACGGAAAATAGAACAGTTTTTCTCTCTCTGTGGCTTCCAGCCTCATTCTTCTTCTCATATTCTCTGCATTGAGAGGGGAGCAGTTGAAGCAGAAAGTTGTTCTCTGCTGAGTGAGATTCAGCACAGCAGAAAGGTAGCAAATCTTCAGATGGACTGCGGCTACCCCAGATAATTGCTGCTCTAGGCACAGGCCTACTGTGCCTATTGACAAATCCAGGCCTGTATTATTCTATTGTTGTACCCAGTGTGGTAGAAAAACACTATCACATGGGTACATAATTTTTTCTCCACCTCAGATCCAGGAGTTAAATTTCCAGCATTGTGCTAGCCAAAGCAATTTCAATTGGCCAGACACCCTGATACACCCCTGATACTTACCCCCACCCCAAACACATACCACTGACACCCTTACCTACAATACTAATGATCTCCCTCCCATTCCCCCACATACACATGGGGGAAGGAGAGGGCTACAAAGCGGACAGTGTAAAGGGGGAGAGCGGATGAGCGCATGTGTGCGCAACACAAACTCTCACAGGCACCATCCATCCACCCACCTCCCTCCCTTAATGCACAGAGACAATTTTGTGATGTGAAAGGCCATAGTGGCAGTGCATATCGTTTCAACTGTAGGTGCCTGCCCCCTTGTGGCAAGTAAAACTGAAGTGCAAACTCTCTAGGAAGGGTATCCAACCCTGAACAGTATGTACTGGCACTGTAGCACAATGGGCTTGCATGCAAGATTGCATCTCAACTTGGGCATTTTCTTGCAAGCACAGCAATTTGAGAAAAAAAAAAGACATGCCAAGTGAAATGAAAGGGTAAGATCTCTGGAGGGAGCAATTACAGCCGAACAGTTCACATTCTTTAGTCCCTAGTCAGGATGCACAGTGCCACACTGCATACTGTTAGGCTGAATGTGTCTTTGCTTTCACTTTGGTCACACTCCTTCCAGCTTCAGGTGCTTACCTCCCATCTCCTGTTTTAAAGGTCTTTTCTGTAGTAGTGTGGATTTTTCAAGTTAACTCACATTGTAGTGAAATTTTTTCATTTTTTTTGGTCCTGCTCGATTTACATCCCATTACTGTATTCCACAGTGCTGATGGTGCCTACTGTGTGCATTAACCAAAACCCTTACTATAATTTAACTATTGTTTTAATGCAGGTTTTATTAGATCGGCCCCTTAAGGTAAACATAGAGGACAGTTCCACAGAGTTGAACTTTCCTCTAATTACAGAAATCCTTCTCTGTGGGCCGATTCATTAAAGGTCGTAACAGCTTGCGTATGATATTCACTGTGGTAGATATTCAGAAGGCCGGTGAGTGCTCAGACATACAATACACACACCCCTGACACTTAAACCCCCCCTCCCCCCCAGAATGCCCTTCTGGAAGAGGTAGTGAAGACAAAAACTGTGAAAGAATGCAAAGGGGAATGGGATAAACAGTGTCAGCTCGATGCAATATAGTACGCTCAGCCAAGCGCATGGCTTTATACGCGCGCTAATCCCCTTACTGCATGTTTATGAGGCTATTAGCTATTACCCCCTTATGCAAAAAAATGTGTGCCTGATGTGCACATTTTGACTCTCAAAAATTAACGCCTGCCCCAGAGCAAGATCTGGGACCAGGTTCCACTACACATTCACCTAAAACCATGTTACTTAACTTTCTGGAAAAAAGCAAAGACATGATTGTTCTACCAAGCCTTCCCTCAATCTGTTCATTAGGAAAGAACAAAGGGGTAGATTTTATAAATGTACGCACGGGCGTACTTTTGTTCGTGCACCAGGCGCAAACAAAAATACGCTGGATTTTATAAGATACGCGCGTATCTTATAAAATCCAGGGTCGGCACGCGCAAGGGGGTGCACATTTGTGCAACCTGCGCGCCGAGCCCAGCGCGCGCTGCCTGTTCTCTCCGAGGCCGCTCCGAAATCGGAGTGGCCTCGGAGGGAACTTTCTTTCCGCCTCCCCTCCCTTACCTAAACCACCCCCCTGGCCCTATCTAAACCCCCCCTACCTTTGTTGGCGGATTTACGCCTGTGGAAAGCAGGCGTAAATCTGCGTGCGCCAGCAGGCTTGCTGGCGCGCCATCAACCAACCCGGGGGCTGGTCCGGAGGCATCGAACCAAGCCACCCGGGCTCCCGCCACAGAAACGCCGCGGCACTCGCGGCCCGCCCCCCGAAACGCCGCGGCACTCGCGGCACACCCCCCCCCCCCGACACGCCCCGGAGCTTGCGCGCGCTGCCGAGCCTATGCAAAATAGGCTCGGCGCGCACAGGGGGGGTTTGGGGTAGGTTTCGGGGGGTACGCGCGTACCCCTTTGAAAATCTACCCCAAAGTTCCCAACTCCTCGACATTATGGTATTATAATGACACACAATGCTAAATCCATTGTAGCTGGTAATGTATTTGGTAGTCCATTAAAGCTGATTGTAATCTGCTCAGAGATCATTCCGAGCATAAAGCAGAATATCAAATGTTTGTAAATAAATATTTCTCTACCCAGTGTAGAAGCAGCTAGACCAGGGGTCGGGAACCTATGGCTCGCGAGCCAGATGTGGCTCTTTTGATGGCTGCATCTGGCTCGCAGACAAATCTTTAATAAAGTAAAAATCTAACAAAACCCCCACCCTCCTGACGCCTCCCAAGACCTCCAAAATTAATTTACTACAACCTCCCACCCTCCTGACCCCCTCCAAGACCTGCCAAAAGTCCCTGGTGGTCCAGCGGGGGTCCAGGAGCGGTCCGGGAGTGATCTCCTGGACTTGGGCTGTCGGCTGCCAATAATCAAAATGGCGCTGATGGCCCTTTGCCCTCACTATTGTCACTGGGGTCGACCAATGGCAGCGGTAGCCCCTGTGACATAGTAAGGGCAAAGGGTCGTCGGCTGCCAGTAATCAAAATGGCGTCGACGGCCCTTTGCCCTTACTATGTCACAGGGGCTGCCGCCGCTATTGGTCGACCCCAGTGACATAGTGAGGGCAAAGGGCCATCGGCGCCATTTTGACTACTGGCAGCCGACAGCCCAAGTCCAGGAGATCGACCCGGACCCCCGCTGGACCACCAGGGACTTTTGGCAGGTCTTGGGGGGGGGGTCAGGACGGTGGGGGTTGTAGTAAATTAATTTGGTAGGTCTTGGGGGGTGTCAGGAGGGTGGGGGGTTTTGTTTGATTTTTACTTTATTAAAGATTTGTCTGCGAGCCCTGGGCCCCCGCTGGACCACCAGGGACTTTTGGCAGGTCTTGGGGGGGGGGGGGGGTCAGGACGGTGGGGGTTGCAGTAAATTAATTTGGTAGGTCTTGGGGGGGGTCAGGAGAGTAGGGGGTTGTAGTAAGTATGGCTCTCACAGAATTACATTTTAAAATATGTGGCGTTCATGGCTCTCTCAACCAAAAAGGTTCCCGACCCCTGAGCTAGACCCTGCCACATGAACACTGCAACAGAACAAAATGACCATTAGAAATGTGAGTTAAGTTTTAACTCCTGCTCTGACCTGGGAGTTACATTTCCAGCATTAAGAAAATATGCTATAAAGCTGTCTGCTCTTTGCCACACTTCCCTGCATTGCTGAGAAATAGCTAATGCCTTTCTTTTTTTTTTTTAAATGGAGTTTGCCTGCACCCTCACTAATTATAATGCTAGTTTTTACTATTTTATAGCATTTTTTAGGAGGTAAAACCTTTGTTAAATACCAGGTTTAACTTACTGCAGAAACATTTGTGCTAGAACAGGAGTAAAAACCTGCGCTAATGGCAACTCGCCTCATCACATCAGCTCCAGAGAGAGGAAGTACTATGGGCAATAGGATAATGCCTACTCTGAAAAGCATTGCCTTAGAATAGAAGGCGGCGAACACAAAGTTGAGCAGCCCGAGTAGGATTCTCAGACTTGCACAGTACTTGGTTTTCATTTCCTGCCATTTACTCAAGACTTTTTTTTCTTTTGTCTTAATAAGCCTGAACAAAGTCTCCAGGTCTGATTTACTAAAGGTTTCTCTCCAACCTTTCATAATTTAAATCTTCTCTGTCAGCGGCATTAATCTGTGCTAGTTCATAAGCTGCTTCTGTACTTTTAATATAAATTCTTCAGCGGTATACCACACACACACACACACACACACACACACACACACACACACAAACTGTGCTAGGGCCAGCAAAGAACATTGAACTTTTTTTTTTTTTTTTTTAAATATATTTTGTGATGTGGAGAAAGAAGACATCAAAGACCCGGAGGAGAGTATGCATAGAATTCAAAGACTACCCAATGAAATCTTAAAAACTAGCAAACTCAGGACTCTATTTACTAAGCATATTTCCCATAGACAAAATAGGTGAAAACTTTAGTAAACAGGCCCATATAGCAATATATGGAAACTAAAACCACTGGCCCCACACTTCAAGCACTAGTTCAGTCTTCTAAATATATGCTCTGAAGCATTTATGTATCCCTGCCCCACACAAAAAAAACTGGTGAAAGAGAAGCTTATATGTAGCCCCCGTCTCCGTCAGCTCTTGGACATGGGTGCACAGAGGAGGGCCACCAACCACACAAGGCCCAATGATCTCCCAGGACCCCCACACAGAGGGGGTGGATGAAAGTCTTTTCAGGGACCTTAGGGTTTTTTTCTCTCTCTGGAGCTCTTCTGCACACCCAAGACACAATCTTCACACCAGTTCTGCTGTTCCAAACCAAAGTCTTTATTGCAAACTAGTGGCAGGAAAACAAAGTCCAAACAGCACACCAGTTCATAGCGCACTCCAGCAACCCAAAAAATACACCAAAAATCCAAACAAAATTCTCACACACTCCTTCTCACAAGGTAAGCTCTTTGGAACAGGTGCCTTCCTCCCTGGGAACTCCTAGTACCTTTAGGGAGATGGAATCTTCTCAGTCTCTCTTCTGTTTCTCTCTAGAGCCTTTTGACTAAATTCCTTGATCAGTTTCTAACTCTGGGGGGGTTTCCTAGACAGGCTGCATCTCCTCTGACACCTCCCTGGTACACTCATCCCATCATCTGAATGATCCCCTTTCTCTCTCAGGTCTTCTCTTCTATTTTCAGGAACTCTTCCTTCAATGCAGTCTGGACTCCCAGGACTCCTGTAATACTTCCCTCTCAGCAGGCCTGGCCAATCTCTCCCCCCCCCCCCAATGACCCTGAACAGGAACAAATTGTTCTCCTCTTTTCGATTCAACTTTCCCTGTGGAAGGACAGGCCCATTGGCATTACTCTGTGAAAAGACAGCACCCAAGCAGAAATCCAGAACTTGAATAGTCTTTCCTCACAATCCCAGTTCTCTCTCCTTACTGCCTGCTGCATCACATGGGTGCGGGAGTTTTATATGTCTCATGACCCAGCTCCATGAGGAGTGGTATATTAGGTGCCTTGAGTCTCCCACCATTGTGATGTGGAAGAAACTGCATAATTAATTAGCTTGTCCAGCATATTTTACAATCTGCCACAGAATCAACATTCCTGAAAGCTTTCACACCTCCTAATTCAATCTTTTGAAGAAATCAGCAGGATGCCTGTCTACCTGCCTTAAGTCTCAGCTCTCTGTCTGTCTGCTCCAGTTTCAGTCACTCCCCTTTCAAACAGCCTGCAGGAAGCCTTCTTCTGTTGTTCCCCAACCCCCTTCCTCCTGTCCTGAAGTGAAGTGGAGGGAAGTGAAGCTGGAGTGGATAGAAAAAGCAGTCAGCATGTTTAAACCCTGATTTCTGAAATCCTTATCAAGCCAAAGATGATTTTCACATAACTCCTGGATGTAGTGATATCCCTATGGAATTATCTTTATACAAAAGTTCCTTGCACCTGAATATGTGACCAATCATACACCATTTACAAAAAGCTAGGTGTATTTTGAACATCTGCAACTGGTGTCCCACAGCTGGCAGACAGAGCATTAATTTCAATTCATAAAAGCTTTAGCATAGAAAGAAGCTCATATACTTGGAAAGCTGACAAAGACTCTCTCAAAAACATATAAGGATGGTTGCACTATTACAACAAAAGTGGCATTTCACAGTTTAAAGTATGTAACATGTGTTTAGTTGATAAACTGATACTCTTATTTGTAGCTGGTGCACTCTTTATTTTTATATAATTTAGATATTATTTAAAAACAAACAATATGAATGGTTTTCAGTTTTTAAAAAATTGTCATTCTTTGCATAGTTGGGGGTGTGAATCTTTATGCAAAATTATACAAATTTGCTATAGAATTCCCACAGAATTTTGTGAACTCTTGCCACTGTATTTACTAATTCCTGCTGCAAAATCTTGACAAATCTGCTACAGGAAGTCAGGAAACCATGGGGCACAGACTTCCCTCACACAGGGCCGGTGCAAGGGGATTGGGCGCCCTAGGCACCTTCAGCCTTGTGCAGCCAGCCCCCCCCCCCCATCCTGCCGCCCCCAGCCCTACCCCCGACTCCTCCCCCCCCAAAAAGAAAACTTACAAAATACCTGGTGGTCCAGGTGGGGGCCTGGGAGCGATCTGCCACTTTTCCTCCCATTCCTCTCCCCCTATCCACCAGCAGCATCATCTTCTCTTCCTTTTCTCTCTACCCCCTGACATCACTACCTTCCCCTTTCTCTCCCCAAATCCCCTGATAATACCTCACCCCCACCCTCTTTCATCATCACCTTCCCCTCCCTACACCCCCCCTCCCGCATCATCGCCATCTCCTTACCCTCCCTGTTCTCTCCTTCCATCCTCCTGGCTTCATCTCTATCCCTTCTCTCTCCTACCCTCTCCCTTCCTTGGTATCAACATTTTTTCTTTCCTTCCCTCTCTCTGCCCTCCTACCCCACCACCTTTCTTTCCCTCTCCCCCAACACCCCCCAGCTTTCTAGCAAGTTTGGCTGCCCCTTCCAGCAATACTTACCTGGTGATGCTTCTTTCTCCTCTGCCAGTTTCCCTCTGAAATGGGAACCGCATGGGACCAGCAGGACTTGTGAGCCTACAAAGCCCGGTGCAGTTTCAATTGCAGAGGAGAGCAGGCAGAGGGGAAAGCAGAAGCATAGACACTGCTCTCTGACTCCCCCTGCTGGTGGGAGGATATCCTGCAGGCCAGCTGTTGAGGGGAAAGAGAAACTGAAGATTATTGCGGCACACCAGATATCCAGCTTCGGCACACTAGTGTGCTGTGGCACACTGGTTGGGAAACGCTAGTCTAAAGAGACCTCTGTCACATTCTAAAGGCTCTCAGACTAGCTGAAGCCAATATTTACATTTGTCTAAGGAGTAAAGCTACCTCTTAAGGGCAGATTTGGGCACCCTGTCACATATGGATACACAAAGTAAACCTCTTCCTTATTATCAAAATAATTCAAATCCTTAGGATAAAAAAAAGAGCATGAAGAACTGCAGTAATGAGAGAGATTAATGCATCAAAACTGAAAAACCTTTTTAGGTGTCTGAACTCTGAATAAAAAGATTTTTCAGTTTTGATACTTTGACCTGCTATTGCTGCAGCTCTTCAGATTTTGTATCATCCTAAGGTACTGAATTTTTGTGACAGTAAGGAAGAAGTTTTCTATGTCTGAACTCTATCTTCTCCTTAACTGCTTAACAGTTTGTCTGCATATAAATGAGAAACACTGACTACTCAGATGTCAAAGGACACCTTTCTCTTCCTCAGAGGATTGGCCATTCAACCATTCCAAAGTTCACAATATTATTCTACTCTACAATCCACCACCGGAAAGGCAGGGTAGATCTGAAAATACTACTAATGTTTTTTTCATAAGCCAAGCCAACTGCAAGTCTTTTTGGACTCTAGGCTTAAAGCTGAAGCGGTGGTGGTTAACCTTGGCTCTTCTTACAGCAATTCGGGATACAGTGGGTAAAATGAGGCAATGTATTGTAGTGTGCTAGTACTGAGTTTCCCTGGCTGATTCTCTCTCATTTTATATTATTTTCCTCTCTTAGGATTAATACTCCATTTTTTCCATTATTTCTAATTGAATTCTTCTCCACCACACCCCTGCACACACACACACACACACACACACAGTTTTGTGGGGATTTTAAATTTAAATTACTCATCTTTCCAAACCCATCCTCAAGGCAAGTTACAATTTAGATACCTTAGGTAGGCCCTTGGTCCATGCTCTAAGTTAGGGTTGGCCAGCTCCAGTCCTCAAAAGCCACAAACAAGTTTAGTTTTTAGGATCTCCACAATGAATATGAATGAGGTAGATTTATATGCACTGCCTCTATTGTATGAGCCTCTCTCTCATGCATAAGATTAATTATAAAAGAAAAAAAAATAGTTAAGGGCTGTGCCTCATCTGTCCCATCCAATAGCTCCACTGATGCCATACCTCCCCTACAGGACTCTGTCCAGGGGATCCCCACCACAGCTAAGTTCATACAGGGAACTCTGCCTTGAGAAATGCATTCATGACAGGACCCTGTAAACCTATCCACCACATCCAACCATTACCTTCACCAGGAAAGTGAGCTGATACAGAGACCTCTCCTCCACATCCACTTCTTCTGCCCTGTAGTAAGATGTAGGTAACCCTGGCATGCACAAAGGCATTGCCACATCTGGAGAGAGAGAGAGAAGTGACCATCGACAATCACTCTTCCTGCTTTTTATAAACCTTTCCAGTCTGGTTTCAGGACAGGTTGATCCAGGCTTGCAAATCACTGGAGTTCTAGATCTGATTTCTCTACTAATTTTCCGTAAGAAAAGCATGGATGTGGTCTCGCGGAGGTAATTTCAGTGAATGGCTGACAAAAAAAAGGAGCAATGGTGGATTTTCACTTTGAACACAGTCCATCCCTCTGGCCTGAACCATGACATTCAGTGGGCAGTCTTTTTCTACTTCTCCCTTTTTATTCCTTGCTTCTCATTCTTCAGTTTCCGGCTCTGTATCCCTTTCCCCTTTGACTTCCCTCTCCTTTTCCCCCCCCCCCCTCCCATTTCGCCTTCCCCCTCCTTTTCTTCTCTCCCCCACTTTTCCTCCCCTTCTTGTTCTTCCTCCTCCGTTCCTTCTCGCCCTCCCCTTTTTTCTCTCTCCTTCCTTCTCTTCCGGCTCCTTTCCCTCCCCCCCTTACCCCCTCCTTCCTACTTCCCCTCCCTTTCCCCCTTCCATTTCAGGTTTCTCTAAACATTTCAGTTATTGTCTGTTTCCATCCCTTTTTTTCACTATTTCTATATTTTTTTTTTTTTTTTATTTACTCTTCATCTCCCTCTCTCTATGTTGTTTCCCGGCGATGTGCTCTCGGGCCCGGTCTCTCCTCCCCAGGTTTCGATGCTTTTCGGTGTGGCTCCTAGCTGTCTCGGTATCCCCGTTACCTTTCGCGTGGTTTAGGGGTCAGCTCCGAACCCTTGAGCTTTTTTAGACCCAGCTGTACCGCTATGGCGTCTTTTGCAGTTATGCCTCAGAACCGCGGTGACGGTAGGTCCCTACTGCCGTTGGTCTTGCTCCCAGACTTTGCTTTTCTTTTTTATTTTGCGCCTGTAATGTCACTTAGGGGGTCATTTATTTTTCGTGTGCGATACCTAGATCGGGGCGGACGCCACAAAGACATCGCTGACGGTGAAAAGGTAAGGAACCTTATCTTTTCACCGCGGTGGTGCGATTGCTGCCGGTTTTCGCAGGCCCGCCCCCCCGTTACCGCCGGATTTTCTAAGTTCTGTGAACTTAGAAAATCCAAGCCGATATCGGTTACCCGGTTGGCTTTTCCCAGGAGACCAGCGAATGCAAATCCTTTGTTGGCTTCTCTCAGGCATCCGGCGGATGAGAATCCATTCATGTTGCGGTGCTGCTAGTTTCTTGTATGACCTTTACCGCACCTCACCGGTCTCCTGCTGCTCATAGACTTTTATTACATTTTACTAGATGGCCGTTTGCCACTTTTTCAAACCCACCCAGATTTCTTCTCCATCATTTTGGTATGTATGCCCTGCGCCTTCCTTTGCCTTTGGAATTTCCCCTGTTTTTGGTGTTACATCGTTTTGGCTTTATCTAGGGCACAGGTGGCAAACTCCAGTCCGCGAGGGCCACAAACAGGCCAGGTTTTCAGGATATCCACATTGAATATACACGAGATAGATCTGCATGCTCTGCTTCCAATGTATGCAAAACTCTCTCATGTATATTCATTGTGGATGTCCTGAAAACCTGGCCTGTTTGTGGCCCTCGAGGATCGGAGTTCACCACCCCTGATCTAGGGAGACTACTGTAAGGACCGCCCTCTTGAATTCAAATTGATATTCCTTACCAGCATGTCCCCTACAAGGCCTCAGTCCTGGTTTCCTTGGTCTCCTATGTTTTTTTTAGAGAGTTTAACGCTGACGTTTTTCTTGTCTGTTTTCTTGCATAGAGTATGGAGCTGACTTTATTTGAAGACTGCTGGGACACAGTGCAATTAGGTAGTCCCGCCACACACACTGGCACCATGTTTCATCCCTCCCCCCTCCCCTTTTTCCTTCTTTCTTTTATTTTTCATTTTATTTTTTACATTAACTTTGTTTCTGTTTTCATAATGGATGTTGTACAATCTTCTTTGCTTTCCATTGTTTTCCATTCAGTAGTTTGTACTATTTTTTTCCTTTATATATAGTGTGACATTTATATATGTTGATTTTTCATTGTTTATATTGTTTATGGTTTTTTTCTTGTTTCCACGAAAGGACGTCGCCTCCTATCCCATGACTTTTTAGTTTTCTTAGAAGCCTCTCATGAAGGTCTTTGTCAAACGCCTTCTGAAAATACAAATACACTACATCTACCGGTTCACCTTTATCCACATGTTTATTAACGCCTTCAAAAAAATGAAACAGATTTGTTAGACAAGATTTCCCTTGGGTAAATCCATGTTGACTGTGTTTCCATTAAAACCATGTCTTTCTATATGCGCTACGATTCTGATCTTGAGAATAATTTCCACTAATTTTCCCGGCACTGAGGTCAGGCTCACTGGTCTATAGTTACCCGGATCACCTCTGGATTGTTCCCTTGAAAGGCATCCTTGTGAGTCTCATTTTGGAGGATGCGTCGGCTGACCAGTTTCGGAGCCAGATTTGTCTTCTGGCTGCCACGGCGGATGAGACTCCTCTAGCTGCTGTGCATACCAGATCCGAAGCGGCGTCCACGAGGAATGATACAGCTGGTTCCAGGGCCTCCCCAGGAGTGTTGTTCCTGGTCTGTGCTAAGCAGGCACGTGTCACCACGGCACAGCAGGCCGCGATCTGTAAAGACTTAGTGGAGACGTCAAAGGTCTGTTTGAGGATAGATTCCAGACGTCTGTCTTGAGCATCCTTGAGTGCTGCTCCTCCCTCCACTGGGATAGTAGTGTGCTTTGAGACCACACAGACCATCGCATCCACTTTCGGACATGCCAGGAGATCTTTGGCGGCTAGGTCCAGAGGGTACATGGCTGCCAGAGCCCGGATCCCTTTGAATGTAGTTTCTGGGGCATCCCATTCCAGGTCAATTAGTTGCTAGATTGCTTGTAACAGTGGGAAATGGCAGGAGGTCTGACGGAGTCCCTCTAATAGTGGATTCGTCTTAGGTTCCCCCGAGGCACTTGTGCCCGGGATGGCAAGCTCTTTTAAGTTGTGTGTGACCAGGTCTGGAAGCTCGTCCTTGGTGATGAAGCGTCTCATGGTTCGATGGGGTTCTATCCCTGGAGGGAGTTCCCCTTCCTCCAGGGGTTCTGACTCCTCATCTGAGATGTCCTTGTCCCCGAAGGTGGGGCTTCTGGGCGGTGGGATCACTTCCCTGGGCATAGAGGGCCCCGGCATGTTGAGGTCCTCTGGGGGAGCCTGTGGCCGCATTATAGGAGGCCCCGGTATGCAGACCTTTGAAGAATTCCACCCAGGAGATAGAAGTTGGGTCTAGACTAGGGGGCGCTGTGTCCCTGGGGAGCCCCATTTGAGGGGGGGTCCCACCATGTAATGCTAGGTCTGGCGTACTGCTCGAGAGACTGGGGTCCAGTACCAGCAGGGGAGGGCCATGAGTTGGGTCCCCTAGGGCCTCTTCGCACTGTATACATAGGGTCGTGGCCTCCTCATGCTGTGCAGCTCTAATGTGGCATGCTGGGCAAAAGCCCTGAGCTTTGAGTTTATTTTCAGGTGGTGCCATGGCTTTTGTGCGTACAATACAGTTATGTGCTCCGGTGTGCGAAGTTGTGCACGTGGGTTTGGTGTGCACGTGCAGGGAGATGTGCGCGCTGTTGTGCGCACAGGTCAAAATTATGCGCCCGGCACAGTAAGAGCATGGCTATGCACTTCGCTTGTGCACCCGGTACTTGTGCGCACACAAGGTATTTGTGCGCACGGCTCATCTCCGTGCACACGGATCAATACAGCGGACAGGGCGACGAACAGAGCCAAAATGGTGAGGGCAACCACGCAGACAATATGGCGACCACCTCGGAGGTTCTCCACGTGGGAGGACCCTTGGATCTGACCAGTGTCTAGCCCTGCTAGGGCCGATCAACCCGGTGGCACTGGTCCCGGCTGGCGACCTGTGAGTCTCCTCGAGCTTCGGAGACTGTAGACTTTTAAATATATTTCTACCTTGCCTTGTCTCGGCGCTTCCCGGTTTCGTTCCGGGCAGTCTCTGGCTGCGGAGGGGAAGAGGGAAAATACCCTCCACCGCCACAATCGAGGTTGCACCCGCTGCCTCTCAGCCTCACCCGATGTCGGGGGCTAGGTCCCCGCCGAGGGATCGCGGAAATCACAACTGGGGGAGGGACCCAACGAGCGGGGCTCGTCTGTAGAGGTAAGACTTCTTCTTAATTTGGTTTTCTTTGGTAAAATTACTCTAACGCTGTGCTAGCATGCGCATAGAGTCCCTAACTGCTATGGAGACGGAAAATACTGAAGACCTGCACTTCCTGCAGGGGTATATGTACAAGGACTGACGTCAGATTGAAATCTGATCCGTCTCCAACTGCTATCAGGAGTACCCTATACCCATTGGTCCTGAGTCCATCTGCTACACGCTAGGAAAAACAATTTAAAATCGGCCCGCGGGTCGGAAGACGGCCACTCAATTATGCCGGCGTCCGTTTTCCAAACCCGTGGCTGTCAGCTGGTTTGAGAACTGACGCCGGCAAAACTGAGCGTCGGCTGTCAAACTCGCTGACAGCCGCCGCTCCTGTCAAAAAAAAAAAAAAAGTCCCTTTTCATGTGCGATACCTAGATCAGAGTGGGTTCTGGGCGGCGTCCGCACTGGAAGGGGAGGAGTCGGGGCAGCACTGAGGCGGCCGCTGCTAAGATGTCGCTGGCGGCAAAAAGGTAAGCGCCCTTTTCGCCGCCAGTTTCGCACCCAAAAGCACCACCTTTTACGATGGTGCTTTTGGGTGTGAAAGCCAGCAGCAATCGCACCACAGGGGTGTGATCGCTGCCAGCTTTCACAGGCCCACCCCCCACTTTGCCACTCTGCCCTCCGTTACTGGGACCTTAGAAAATCCAGGCCTTAGAGACTGGAATACAGTGACCACTGAATTCAAAAGAAGAAAGAATATTATGTAAAGGAAATTTACTCGATACAATGATTTCAGTTTTTTCCACATTCAAAAGTAGCTTATGATGGAAAAGCTAAAGTCTGATAGAATTGATGCATAAAGGAGACAAATAGTCTCAGTCCATGTTGATTAATTGGCAACAAAAAAATTAATATCATCAGCATATGTTCTATAGTTCACTCCAAGACAAGCCAATAATGTGTGATGTTTAACTTGAATAGGGTTGCCGATAAGGCTGACCCTTGTGGGACTCAATTGTCACTGTACTCAATCCGCAACTGCTTCTCCCAAACAAAATTTGCTGAACACAGTTGGATAAATAAGAACAAACCCAATTGAGCACAGTATCAGCTAGCCCAAATGATGGTGGTCCAGGGTGTCGAAAGCTGTAGATATGTCAAAGAGAGCCATGACATATTCCACATTGTTGTCAAACCCTCTAATGATTGTATCAAAATTAGAGATTAAGAGGGTCTCTGTACCCTGGTGTTATCTACAGCCCAACTGATAGTTATCAAGAATGGCATTCTCAAGCATATAGTCGCACAGCTGTAATAATACTGCTTCCTTAATAATCTTGGAAAGGGTTGCTAATGATGAAATTGGCCTATAGTTGGTCAAAGTGAGAGGATCTGTGATGGGCTTCTTCAGCAATAGCCTGACGGAAGACCTCTTCAAACTGACAGGCATAATGCCAGAGGATAGTGAAAGACTGGTAAAAGCAGGGAGTGCGGAGCTGGCTTCCCATAAGATCTTTAACACCTTGCAACAACGATTCAAACGACAGGATGAAACTTAATTTTGTCTAAAATGCGTCAAATATCCTCACTGGAGATTGCATCAAATGTCTACCAACCAGTTTAGTCTTTAACTGCAGGGGTAACAACACATATCAAATCCACTGAAAAATTCCTACAAATTGCGTTAACCTTCACTGTGAAAACTAATTACAGCGCTCAACAACAGAGCTGCTATCTGCTTCATATGAGCTAGATCTGGTAGCTAGGGATTTAATGACATGAACTAATTCACTGGCATTGTTCCCAGAAGAATGAATTTTCTGGGCATAATAATTCTTTTTAAACCTAAGAAAGATAAAAAGAAGAATGTTTATGTAAATAAAATTACTTGGTTGTAAAATTTAGATTTTTCTTCCAACAATGCTTGCAACAGTGAAGTTGCTGTAAGAAAGCTGGACCCTTGGTGCTGTGCTATGGTTGGCTCAGCCAAGAGAGTGCACCCCCTAGTCCCACACAGACAGCTGGCGAGAGTACATTGAGACAACACTGGGTCTGAAGCTTCACCTTTACCAACCCCTTTCCCCAAAGTTGAGCCCTTGGGTTTAAGGGGCCGGCAAGACTTAGGCAACAGCCCCACATGGCAAGGAGAGACAGAGGGTCCAGGGCTAGGTTAGGTCAGGGCAGGCAGCAAGCAACGAGGTGCAGGTCCAGGCAAGGGTCAGTGACAGGTGGCAAGCAAGGGTAGTCAAGGTCCAGGCAATGGTCAGAATCAAGAAGTCAGTCCGAAGACAAGCAGGATCAAGACAAGGAGGACAGATCAGGCAAGGAAGGTTGGATGAGACGAGGCAAGGCAAGACAGGCTGGAAAGCTGAGTCATCAAGCACTGCACAGGATGCAGAAAATTTGTAGCTGAGACAAGTAGCTGGAGTTGCGGCTGGGTTTAAATACCCAGCTACATGACATCATCAGGAGGCACCAGGGATGTGTCTTCCCACCCTGGGGCCTATAAGGTTCAGAACCTTGCGCACATACGCACCTAGGGAGAGGCATGGCACAATGGAGGGAGACCTGCTGGCAGCATACCTGCCACAACAGGTGGTCGGCGATTTCCTGGAGGCGAGTGTAACTAGTTGCATAGGCCTGCCACAACCGGCAAACATAACAGTACCCCCTCCCCTGGCCTCTAGGCTTCAGTTTCTGGGGAAAGTGCTGATGAAAGTCTCTCACCAATTGAAGGGCCTTAAGGTTAGCTGTGGGCTCCCAAGAATTTTCTTCTGGTCCAAAGTTTTTCTAGGATATCAAATTTTTTACTTGGTTCTGCCGTCTCCTGGAGTCTAAAATCTCTTGGTCTTCAAATTTGGTGTCTGTCTTAGACACAGTTTCTCTGGATTTGGGAGGTCATCATGATGGCCAGGAGAGACTTACAACTTTTAACAACATGGAACACATTGTATATTCTTAATGTGGAAGGAAGCTTTATCCGATATGTTACAGTGCCCATCTGCTATAGAATAGGGAATGGCCCAATGAATTTTGGTGCAAACCTTGTTGAGGGTATTTTAAGCCATTCTAGATCTCCCCAATTAAATTGCGGGGCTGGTCTTCGCTTATCTGCCTGTTTGTTAAATCAGCTGGCTGTCTGGTTGAGCAACCGATTGGTCCTTTGCCAGAGGTCCTTGAGATCCCAACTTGTAATATAAGCTGCTGGGCAGGTTACAAAGAATGGAACTGTGAGAGGTACCTAGGGCAGCTTGCCAAAGACAATTTGGAAAGGTGAAGAGCCTGTGGAACTGCCTATGTGGATATTATGGCAAACATTGCCTAGGGGAGAAGTGTAGCCCAGTTGTCCTGCCATTCATTGATGTACGGTTACATTCTCAGAAAGTTCTTGAGGACCTGATTGATTCTGTTTGCCCATTTCCTTGTGGGTGGTTTGTGGATGTGTAGTCCTGAGTGATTCCGAATTTTTTTCAGAGTCTTCCAATAAATTGGACGCCTACTTCACTTCTGGACTAAGCAGGATCACAGGAGGATGCTGGAAATGGGGGGAAGCTGAATAGGTTGCCGGAAGGCCTTGCCTTCCTGAGCCCGTTCTTGAACTCTCCAGTCAACCCAGGTGGCTAGAGCAATCAAGGTGTCCAAGGTTGCCAGGACATCACGACCAGCCAGTTCATTCTTAATGCGGCCTGTCAGCCCCTGCCAGAAGGTGGCAGTCAAGCTATCCTTTACCCAGTTTAACTCCAAAACAAGAACATGGAATTGAATAGCATACCCTCCTATGGTGCAAGTGTCATGCCAGATGCAAAGGAGCTCTGCAGTCAAGGAATGGCCTAGTTCGTCAAAGCAAGGTGAAACTGGTAGAGAAACTCCTGGAGATCTGAGAGCATTGGATCCTCATGTTCCCACAATGGGGAAGCCCAAGCGAGAACCATGCCACCAAAACCGGAAGGATGTAGGTTACCTTGGCTCAATCAGTGGAGAAGAGAGAAGACTAGAGCTCAAAGTGCATCCTGCACTGGTTCAGGAAACCCCTACACTCCTTAGGATCCCCGTGATAATGGGGAAGTGGCAGTAACTGCAGAATGGGCCTTGAGGCTTGGGAAGTAGAACAGATACTGGAGGTAGAGCCAGGACTGGAGGAAAAGGCTAGATGGCGTCCAACTTTACAGCAAGTTTCTAAATACACGAGTTACTTGGTCCAAGATGTCTTGCTGCTGCTGTTGGAGGCACTGAGTGAATCTCAGAATGGCCTGAAGGGCGGACTGGGCTGCCAGGTTCATGGCCTCAGCAAACTGTAAGGAAGGTGGACCCTTAGTGCTGTTGTGCGATTGATGCAGCCCAGGGAGCAAAACCTCCTAGGCCCACAGCTGGCAAGGACGGGACGGGACTGGGTCTGGAGCTTCATCTTTACCAATTTCCCTGCAGGTTGAGCCCTTGGGTTCCGGGGGCAGCAGGACTTAGGCGATAGTCCCATGGGGTAAGGAGAGACAGAGGGTCTGAGGCCAGGCTATGTCAGGGCAGGCAGCAAGCAAGGACAGTCAAGGTCCAGGAAGAAGCAGGATCAAGGCAAGGAGAACTGATGAGACAGGGCAGGCTGGACAAGACAAGGCAAGGCAGAGTAGAGGCGCAAGACAGAGCAGGCTGCAATGCTGAAGCAACACGCTCTGTACAGAGTGCAAGAGACTTGTTGCAGGAGTCATGGCTGGGTTTAAATACCCATCTGCGTGACATCATCAGGAGGCACCGGGGATGTGTTTTCCCGCCATGGTGCCTATAAGATTCAGAACCTTGCACACATGGGAGAGGTGAAGTGCAATGGACGGAGTGCTGCTGGTGTCGTTCCTGCCACAAGGGGGTGATGAGCAGCATCCTGGAGCTGTAGCGGTGCTGGGAGTGAGTGTAGCCAATTGCAGAGTTCTGCTGCAACCGGCAAACTTAACAGTTGCTGTTTCAAAACCCTCGAGACATCAGTAAACTATGGTGCGCATATAGTGCGCTCAACTCAAATGTTCCTCAGATGGGCAATTTTATCATTTTATCTAAGGCTGGCAGAATTAAAGAATTCCAGGTAACAACTGATGACTCAATATTAGTTGGAATAAAATTATCCAATAAAAGGAAGAAAAGAAGCTATGAAAGAATCAGCTTCAACATGTCCATGCCTGATTACAGCATTTTTCTAATGACAGGTGTTAAAAATTCTCTCTAAACAAGAAATTATCAGTAATAGAAAGTGAGTGGATCAAGGGACTTGCTCAAGTTCTATTACTGGCAATGTAGCCAAAACAACTGGATTAATCAAAGTCAAATCTAGGAAATGTCCACATCTGTGGGTGGGGCATTTAATAAATTGCTCCCACCCTAGTCCAGCCATAGAGGTCAAAAAAGAATCTGCCACTGGCGCAAATATGTCCTGGTCCACATGAATACTGAAATCCCCTAGAACAATAGTCGATTGAAGGCTAACATCTGCACATACATGGATCCTCCTCCCCCCTCCAAAAAAAAAAATCTCTGTCAGAATCCTCATGTTCCCTTAGGCATGTCCTGAAAATCTGGTGTGAACAGCACAAATACAAACAAAAGTTATGGTCACACCCAGCAATCTTATACTCCTTCTTTCCCTTCAGAAAATAGCTGAAAAGGAAGCCAGTTGGAAACCCTGAGATAGCTCTCATGCAATGCTATACAGCGCAAACACCGATACATCCTTCCATACTCTGATACAATGAATGATACAGGTAGAGAATTAGGAGGCAATCCCTGAATGGGTCCATAATAACTGTGTGCTGCTAACAAACTTGGGATGTAAATATTCTAGTTCAGTAGTTCTCAACCTTTTTTTGGCCGGGACACACCTGACAGATGGTTCTCAGCACGCGTGACACACTGAACATCTGACCATCACGGGGCTAAATGTAAACATGCACTCTGCATCCACAGGAATCCCCTCAACCCCCAGCAAAGAGTGCAGAGGAGACCTAGGGCATTACCCTGTACAACTCACCATACAAAAAAGATATTCTGGTTCTGATGACATCCCAGTAAAAGCAAAACAAAACTCCCTTTACTACCAGGCACAAAAGCCCTCCTTATGAAAGACAGTAATTTACCACTAATGCATATCCTATTGAGAAAACACAACAAATAAGATTGATACAAATGCCTGCATGCTAGTTAAATACCTCACCTCAGTCACACTGACCTTCACCAAGTACAGAAAAACCACAAATTATAAATATGGAGACAGAAACTGGAATGGAAAACAAAAAAAGCCACTCTGCATGCCGTGCGAACCTGGAGAGATGGAAAGAGAAATATAGCACCTAACAAACTCTCAGGATTTGCAATAATGCACACAAACTAACTCGCACAAAGTTACACCTGTATTATGGAACACACTCAAACAGTAACAACCCTATCTAAGAAATACAACTATTAAACCAGGCCCTAAACAATAATACCCTATTGGGAAAACAGAATAAGCCAAGCTGCTATAGAGCCCCACACAGAAATAATTGTAAAGCTAATCTAAAAATGTTACAAAACAGCTGAACAGAATAATATCCAACAAAAACTCATAAAAATTATTTAAACACATGTCCAAATATCAATAAAATATTTCAAGACAGCAGACATCGCATAATACCCAATAATTAAAATGGCAGTCAAATAAGAAAAATAAATTTTAAAAGCCACCTTTACTTACCCTCTCCAGCAACTCTCCTACTCCTTTCCCTTCCAGGCCAATAGCACTCACCAGAAGCAGCAAGGGCTGCTGAAGCTCTTCCTCACAGTCATCTTCCTTAGCGCCCACAACTAGTCACACACACACACACACACATGCACACAATTAGACCCCACGACCAGTCTCGGTCTCTTTCACACCAGTCATCTGCCTGACCAGTCTCTCTCTCTCGCACAGAAAGACATCACCTCCCTGACCAGTCTCTCTCTCAATCACACTCATGGTCTCTTATATACAAGCTCTCAATCACACACAAATGCTCTCACACCCACACACACCAGCTCTCACCCTGGCACCCATTCACACAAGCTCTCACCCATTCACACCCACAGACACAAGCTCTCACCTATGCATCCATTCACACCCACACACACAAGCTCTCACCAAAATCTTCTTCTTCCTTCATTGCAGGGATGGGATCCAGTTCCACCGCGGCTTTATTGCTGCGGGCCTTCTTTTTCGTCACCACAGGGATGGGCTCCCGTGGCGGCCTTGCTTGGTCGGAGGTCGAGTTTTCCTCTTTGCCACCACGGGGATGGGCTCCCATGGTGGCCTTGCTTGGTCGGGGTTCAACACTGCCATTCCTCCCTCCCCACCCCCGGGCTATGCGATGCCTGCCTCACCGGCCAATCAAAAGCTTCCTCCCTTCTTCCTACGCCCACTGGCAGGTAGAAAGGAGGAGGCTTCCGATTGGCCTGCGCGGGGGCAGGCAGAATGAAGGAAGCTTCCCATTTGGCAGTGGGGGTAGGAAGAAAGGAGTCTTCCAATTGGCCCATGGGGGCTGGAAAAGGGAGAAGGAAAGTACAATGGGGCAGTGGGACACCAGGAGACGCAACACACCGTTTGAGAAGCACCATTCTAGTTCATCCACTGGCAAAAAAAAAAAGATATTAAAAGTGTCTGACTACAGTATATATCAGTTATCAGTATGTGAAATATATCTAGGACTCTAGTTGATCATCAAGCAAATGATGGAAGTTTGCTCATACTTATCTTACAATTCCCTGACCAAAGTACTGCTATATCATAAAAGATTATCAAACAGCACAAAGAAAAATGTATATTTAAATATTATGGTTAAGATACACTCAGGGAGTCTTGACCTATAAGATTCTCATGGTCAAATCATTTGGCCTTCAGCTTTGTGCTAATAGCTCCCTCCAAAACTTACCCACCTCATTCTTTTACGGCCTGCCTAACACTCCCTAGAACATTGATACAATCTTAGTACTACATCTGACATGGCAAAACTCATCTAAATTAAAATCTGACACACATTATCTTGAGTGATAATGACCTTGCAGTTCTACATGTTTTCTTTCACAGTACATTTGTTTACAGTGTTATGTTAAATGATGTGCCATCTGGAAAACAATGTTTCCTTCCCCGAACTGCAAAAAGTGCTCTTAGAACACTACATGCTCCTGATACTGGTTCAGAATCATTTTGCAGATTGAATTATCTAATCCCAAAATCATTTGGCTTATTAGAATTGCTTTGACTCACTTGGCTCATCCTGCAGTCCCACTGTGCATATTCACCAGGCACCCAGCTCCTAGCATGCAATGGTATCACTGAAGAGCTTGTAAATGAACCCACAATCTTCGGGTTGAACGAGGAAGCTTTAAATGTAACATTAAAACCTGGATATTTAAAAAAAAATTTTCATAAAGTTGGCTGTTTAAGCATCTTTTAGTTTACTCCTTATTGCACTGTTTCTAGTGTGGTTGATTTTATTGCAGGTTGCTGTATATGTTTATTATTGGTTACTGGTTTTATTTTATGTTGTTATCTTCATGTCCTTGGTATCTATGTTTTGCTGTTCCTTGTTATGTGGCTATCTGTTTGATGTTTAAACTTACCTTGTGGTTTGTATACACTAACCCTCTTTGGGCATTTTTACAGAAGAAGAGTAGGATATAATTAAATTGTTAATTAAATGATGGTAGAAAAGGATCATAAAGGCCAAGCTAGTCTATCAAACCTAATTAATGGATGTACTTCTCCAGGGGGCCCTATTTGATAATGATTTTCTGCAAGCTTGTAGTCTACTGGGAAAAATTATTGGTGATTATGGCCCCGGAAACTACAAAAACGCCTATCCAGATTATCCTTACAACACTTATGCGTTGTAAAATGCCTCCTTTTAAATGTTCTGCAGCTAGCGACATTTAGGTACACAGTCAATTTATTCTGATAATTTTAAAGGCTGCAGCCATGTAAATGCTTGAAAAGCATAAGACCGTTGTTCCCGACATAGAAGAGAGATGTCCTTTTCAATGGGTTGCCATTTCTAAAAGTAAAACAGGCCGCCAATGAACAGGGTGCACCTAAGTCATTAGGTTCTAGCTTTGAATACAGTGCAAACGCTTTGAGCGTGATCTCGCCTTGAGTTAGCACTGAAAAGGCGCGAGTTAAATCCAAACAGAAACTTAATACAGCAGCAAGGAAAGCAGCTCTGTTTACCCAAATACTTTCCGATGCATGCTATAGTTTAGCCGCTGTATTTTCTCTTGAAAAAGGAACTTTGTTACATCTGTAGTTTTTAATCAAAGTACGAGATGCGAGTTACCGATGTGAAATCGGCAGTGTCCCCGGTATGAGAGGGAGGCATTTTGTATCCCAGTTCCAGATGAGTTTAAGAACTTGTCGTGCACTTTGCATAGGCAGAAAAGCGGCGACACGCACAGTAGCCTAAACTCCCGGAAAGTGTCCAAGTAGTAAACGGGGCCACAAGACAATGCTCCTTTCTTCCTGCTATCAACAGAATTCGTTGCCATGGGAAAGCCTCAAGAATGGTTTTAAAGGCAAGCTGCCAGCGGGGTGCAGAGAACTGCGCAGATGAATGCGGGGCTTTATTAATCGGTGAAGATTTTCGGAAAGTAGCAAAAAAATAAAACATAAAAAAATACCACTAAAGCAGAACACGAAGGTAACGGGCAGCCCGAGCCGTAGTACTGACCTGGGAGTGAAGCTCGTCCCCAGCCGCAAGCAACCAGCAAAGGCAGGGACCCTGCCAGCACTTGGACGCGCTCGCTCCCTTCCACCGCAAAACGGTGGCGAGGGCCATTCACGTCCTCCCAATCCACATTTGGCGGGCCAGGCTGAGAAACTCCCCCAGGTGACCGCATAATAAGGCAGCCCGGGGATCGGAGAGAGAGAGAGAGCAGTAAGCGTGCATATCCTGATCCGCCCAACTAATGTGCTCCCAGAGGGGCCACAAATCACCAGGAAAGTGTGCAGACGAGTTTCCAGATCATTTACCAGCGGGATTTTCCCATTTTCTGCCTATGGAAAAATGTTTAGCACATCTGGCTCTAACCCACCTCAGCCAACAACACGTTGCTTTACTTTGCCAAACTGTTAGTAAGCGCACACACTCAAAATTTATTGCATTGGATCGGCCAGTTTAGTCTTCACAAGAAGACAAATCTTTCACTGCAAAGTCATTGTCGATCAGGTATATAGGTGATAAGATCACGTGCAAATAAACGTTTCAAATCCGTAATAAAAAAAAAAAAGTAACACGTTCTGTTTACAAGATACGTAAATTTTGAATTGATAATAATCTCTGTAAAACTAAACTGACATACTATCTGATCGAAAATGAGGAACACTGCAGTAAGGGTCCAAAAATAATTTTGCAGCCTGAGACGTAACCACACACACACACTCACTCACGTTTGCAGTGCAATACTTTCCGTGCGTGCATGCACACTTCTCCCTTACCTCCAGCTCGCAGAAGGAGCTGTGGCGCTGGAGCACGAGGAGAGGGGACTCTACGCGGCGCCTTCTCTTCCTTAGCACCTGGCGTTTGTGAATGAAAGCTCAGCCGCGAGTTGGCGCTGGTCACTGCTGCTCCCCCGTCAGCCTGCTGAGCTCTCTCTGCCGCTGCTTGCTGCTGCTGCTGCTGCTGCTGCTGTCTCACGGCATTGGAATGTGTGAGCTAACAGGGGTTTCCGAGCTGCCCAGAGCCTTAACTGCCCCAGACCTTGTGAAGATTAGAATTCACTCCCCCAAACCCTGCTGCTAGTGGTTGTACACAAGGTGCCTTTTTGACACCCTGTTCCCTGGTCAGTGAAAAATGCGGGCTATCTCGGAGGGAAACAATGGTTCCATTCAGGACTTTGTTCAGAAGTGCAGCAGCACACAACCTCTGCACTCTGCGCTGCTGCCAACCATTTATCTGTAGGGAGAAAGCCTGTAAACTAGAGGCGATGAAAGGAGTGGGGGTGGGCATTGCCCGGTTTTCATTTTTTTTTTAATGGAAATATGCAGCTTCAATGTACTGGGCTCTGCATCTTTGCACGCCAGACTTTCTCTATGCATTCTCCACCATGGAGAAAAATAGTCCCATCAAAATACTCCCCCCCTGAAATATCCTTTCTAAAGAAAAAGAAAAACTGCGTTTCTTAGAAAAAAAAAAAAGGGTGTAATAAGTTTTGTTCAGACACGTTTAATAAAAAAAGCTTCAGTTCACTTAACTAGAATATGAGATCAGGTTTCTAGAGCTGGGTAGTCACACTGGCAGTTAATTTAGAGAATTCTCTTCCAGTCCAGTCTAAGAAAGACCTTCAAAACCATTAAGCGCCAAATCACGGCCGGCTCAAGAAGGAGCATTTCCTTGAGCAGCTTAATGTTTACCAAAAAAAAAAAAAAGTGGTGCACCAGCTTAAATTTCTTACAAAGCAGACATCTGAAGACTGAATACATTTTCCACTAGCCTAGTTTTTGCACGATGCCGTTGCAACAGTTATTATGCAGGCAAACACTGTTGCAAGACTATTTTCATTCTGCTTAGCGTGGCAGTTTTAACTTTATTCTGTTAAAATGACAAAAGGCAGGAATAGACATTGAAATAAAGTAGTAAATATGTTGGACAGGTATTCCGGTCGTTGATGAGGCTGAAATCAGGTTTTACTTGTATCACACTAATTGTGGGTGTGGTCTGATCTGTTATGTTATTGTGTTTGTATCTTTGATGCAAACTGTATTACATTCATATGTATGAAGGAAAGTATGTGCAAATATGTTATACTGTACTTGTCATTTTTGGAGGTCATTAAAAAACATTAAAGTGGGTTACAACAAAATAAAAATACATACACAAAAGTATAAATTACATCAGTACACCACAATCATAATAAAAAATTAAGTACCATAATGAAAACAAAAGCTTATCATCTACCACTCCTAGGACATATGATTTTTGCTAATGATAACATTTGAATTTGAATACAAGTGGAAAAATGCAAAAAATCAGGGATTTGTTTACCCTAGCTTCCTACAGCAAAACTGGCCTTAGGAGGTTACCATGTCTGTCTGTCTACCTGTCTGCTCGCCCTCCCCCCAATAACTTGGGAGTCATTCATTTTAATTTCTGCCACAGATAGTCCATTGTCCAGTGACCCTAGGCTCAGACTTTTCACATGCCCTCTATTCACCTAACACTTAAAACCCAATGTACTAAGTATTTTTTATGTAGAGACAAAATGAGAGAAAACTTTTAGTACACAGGCCTCTTAAAATCACTTAAAAAAAAATTGCCCTAGGGAAAGAAACCAGTTCAGTTCAGTTGAAATCTCAGGGAGGTCAGAGCATATTGTGATGCCACAAAGCATTTTAAAAGCTGCCCTACCATTGGTTAACATCAGTGGTCACAATCTGATTCCATTACTTATCCAGTTTCCTATAAAGACAAATCATTAATAATGTTTAAAAATGTACTTATTACACAGAAAATCACATTATGAAAATTGTCATATCCAGGTGCCAGTTTCTGTACCAAACAAGGAAACTAGGCATCATTAAATGTTTACATCTCCAAGTTTAAAAATATCTCTCCTTTCAGGAATGTGAGCTTTGGAAATACAATCTGAATGCTAATAATGAGGTCCATATTCAAAGTCATTTAGTTGGATAACTCACAAATTATCTGGCTAAATGGTGACTTGTTTAACATTGGGCCACTTATCTGGCTAAATTATAGCCAGATAAGTCATTTTCCAGGTATAATTTAGAGATGGGGAAAAAAGGAGGCATTCCAAGGTGGGCCTAAGATATCTGAGTAATTCAACCAGTTTTTAATTGTAACTGGCTATATTACTCAGATAACTTTAGACCAGCTTTAGAACAAGTCTTAAGTTATCCAGCCTTGCTGCGACCGGATAACTTTCCACTTAATCAGATATCTTCAGAGATATCCAGTTAAGTGTCACTATTAAATACATTTTATAAAAGGATCTTGTGGACCTGCGGCTTGATTCACGACCCCCTCCCTCATATATCATAACTGGTTCTACTGGGCTGACAGCACCCACTCCCTCAAACCCCCACTGAAGACTATACAAAAATATTGCAAGGTCGCATATCAGTTCCCAGCCCCATTTTTACTTTTAAATAAGCTCCCTCCTACTCATTTGCAACTTCAGGAACGCAAACCCCCCAGACTCTGAGATCCCCATGCTGGGAAAGAGATGCATAACATAAGAACATAAGAAATTGCCATACTGGGTCAGACCAAGGGTCCATCAAGCCCAGTATCCTGTTTCCAACATTGGCCAATCCAAGTCACAAGAACCTGGCAAGTACTCAAACATTAAATAAATCTCAAGCTACTATTGTTTATTAATTACCGTCATAGCAGTTTATGGATTTATCCTCTAGGATCTCTCTTACCTGCTCCCGGCACTGCTCTGAGAAGAGAAGCGCAAGAAGTGAAGTTGCAGATAGCTTATGCTTCCAGCGCTTCTCTTGTCAGAGCAGCGCTGGACTTGTCGGGGAGCAGGTATGAGATACTTCGCTCCCAGCAGGGCTTTTCAGGGTCCGGTGGGGTGGAGGATTCATGATCCTGAGGTTGCAGAGAAGGGAGGCAGAGGGAGCCTTATTGTTAAAAAAAAAAAAAGAGAGAAGTGAAGGTGAGGATGGGGGTGGGGGTGGGGGGTACTCGGTGCCCTGCAATATATTTTTTAAAGTCTTTGGTGGGGGCTTGGAGGTGACACTTATGACATATGGTGGAGGAGGTGGGAATCAGGTTGCCAGTCCACAAGACACTTTTAAAAAATGTTTTTTAACAATGCCACTTTTTTTTTTTACTTTTTATTTATGCAGTTTTAAATATACAAAGCATCAAATATCTTTGTACACACAAGATAGGGGAAGTCAATTGTATAAAGAAAGAAACTATCATAAATCACAGTATAACAAATACCATTGAATCATATAAGGCATTGAAAAAAAAAATGGAATATCAATATTATCGTCCCCAAAATAAAAAGAAACATAAGAAAAAGAGGGGATGTGATAGAAGGGAGTAAATAATCCACTACGGAGTCCGACGCTGAGCGTTCGTCGGCTCCGTTGGCTGAAGTTGTGTCACTCAGCCCCGGTGCGTGACCACACCCCTACCTCCTTACACTGCAACTTTTATTCTTACAGCAGATATTTCAGCTTCCCAAGCTGTGGGACAACGAGGAGAGGTAATTTCTGGGACCCCGAGAAGGGATACCGTTATGGTATTACCTTCGGTGAATCCAGATGGGATGGATTCCAAGGGCCTCCTCATTGCCTCGAACATGCCCGCAATGGAGGAAGGCGGCAGTAATCCTGTGAGTGAAGGAGATGGGATTAACCAGGTACACCTGTTGTTTATGTATTTATTTATTTATTTATGCTTTTTTTTTTTATACCGACATTCATGAAGAATATCACATCATATCGGTTTACAAGGAACAGTGTGATATAACATTAACCTTAACATAAACAAAGTTGCAAAAAGTTACAATAAAACAAGGGAAATAGGCTAAGGAGGAGGAGAAGCTAGAAGTTGAAAGAGTAACTCAGTAATAATAACAGTGCAGTAACAATGTCTGAGAAGGTGTGTATTGAGTTGGAAGCCTCAATAAGTGTGACATATTTGAGACATGTGTCCATGACTTATTTGAGACATGTGTCCGTGACATAGCTGGAGCTGGTCTATGTACGGGACTTATATCCGTTATATCCACCAGGCAGTGGTGCGGAGGGGCAGCCCACCAGTACTGGGCACCTTTAGGGGCAATCGCTGAAAGAAAAAGAGACCAAAAAGACCAAAAAAATTGAAAAAACACTTCACGCTGAAACTGAGAATGCTGTGAACTCAGGGATGAAGAGACCCGCCCCCCCTGACGTCATCACGCTCAGCGGCGAGCCGGTAAACGGCCACATTCCACCAGGCGTCGCGTGCCGAAGGGGTGCGCCAAAGGGGCACTCCCCTTTGTGCACCCCTTCGTGCAATCCTTTGTGCTACGCTTATTTTAATTCCCTTAAGTTAACATTAAGTTTAACATTGTTTAAATTGTACTCTCCTTACTCCGTTGAAGTTATTTATTGTTCTCATTAAGTTATTTTATTTTATTTTTCCAAGTTAAATCTTCCCTGTTCTCTGTAAGACATTATTCTACATTCTGTCAATTTTATTGTTACAATGTAAACCGAATTGATTAGTAACTTTGTTGCTAGAACTTCGGTATATAAAACTGTTAAATAAATAAATAAATAAGTTTTCCTTTGTTAATTAACCTTTTTCATAGTGTTTAGTAATCCTTTGTTTATTAAATATGTTCAATGTATTTGACTTAGGAAACCTATTTTCCTGCATACTCTGTTTTTAATGTAAACCGGTAATATTTGTATCTGATACAAGAATGTCGGTATATAAAAATGCAAAATAAATAAATAAATAAATAAATAAATAATATCTGGTGCTGGTCTGGTTACAGGAAGGCTTGTAGAAACAGCCAGGTCTTAAGCTTTTTTCTGAAAGTCAGCAAACAAGGTTCTTGTCTGAGATCCGGGGGATGGCATTCCATATGGTTGGCCCCGCTGTCGAGAAAGCCCGTTCTCTAGTGGTTGTTAGGTGAGTTGATTTGGTGGAGGAGGCATGTAGGGATCCTTTGTACACTTCCCTGATAGGTCTTGTCGATGTATGGAGTCTGAGTGGGAGTTGCAGGTCGATGGGGACCTGGTGTGAATAGTTTTATGAATGATAGTAAGGGATTTGTGCATGATTCTAAAGCCTATAGGCAGCCAGTGCAGTTATATAAATTTATTCTTGAAAAACCTCTCGTGATAACTTTAGACCTGGTGTGGAATGCTTTAGTCTCGTTGGAAAAAGTTATTACTTTCTTAACAGCTATATCTTTATATACTAATCATTGTGTTCACTACAGAAGAAAAGACCACACTAGCGTGGTCTCTTCTTCCGCGCAGGCACCCGATGCTCACCACTTCCTCTTCCGGGCCGCGGGGGGGAGGAGAAGAGAGCACGCCGACTGGAGTCATCCGGGTGCCTGCGCGGGAGTCATCGGGTGTCAGCCGGGTGCAAGCGCTGGAGTCATCGCGCAGGCACCCGATGCTCTCCACTTCCTCTTCCGGGCCGCGGGAAGAAGAGAGCACGCCGGTGCTCTCTTCTTCCCGCGGCCCGGAAGAGGAAGTGGAGAGCATCGGGTGCCTGCGCGGGAAGACCCGCGCAGGCACGCTAGTATCCGACGGGAAGAAGACTGCAGCGCGGCTCGGAGGAAAATGAAAATCTTCAACCGCGGCCGATGGGACTCCGCCTTCGCCTCCGCGAGGGCTGAAAATGAAGGAGGTTAGCGTTGGGAGGTGGCTGCTGCTGCCGCGAGTTCCCGGGGGGGGGGGGGGGAGAGAGAGAGTGAATGAGCGAGCAAGCATGTGTGTTTGAGATCCTGTGTGTGTGAGTGAGAGATTGCATGTATGTGAATGATTGAGAGCCTGTATATGTGAAAGAGAGTATGTCTGTGATTGAGATCCTGCCTGTGAGAGAGAGAGCATGAATGTAAGTTTACCATTGGGAACCTGTATGTGTAAGTTTGTAATTGAAAACCTGTTTGTTTGAAAGAGTATGTGTGTATGATTGAGATCCTTTGTGTGTGAGAGAGATCATGTGTATGTATGATTAAGAGCCTGTGTGTATAAGTAAGAGAGAGATCATGTGTGTCTGTGTCTGATTGACAGCTGGTTTAGGTGATGGAGCATGTGAGTATGTGATTGAGAGCCTGTGTTTAAATGAGAGAGAGAGACCATGTGTGTCTGTGTGATTGAGAGCTGATTTAGGTGAGGGAGCATGTGAGTATGTGATTGAGAGCCTGTGTGTAAATGAGAGAAAGAGAGGACATGTTTGTAAGCATGTGAATGAGAGTCTGTGTGTGAGAGAAAAAGACAGCATGTATTTATGTGATTGAAAGCCTGTGTGTGTGTAAGCGTGAAAAGATAGACAGCATGTGTGTAAATGTGTAATTAAGAGCCTATATAAGTGAGAGAGAAAAAACATTTGTATATGTGAGTGACTGAGAGCATGTGTGTATAGGTGTGTCATTGAGAGCCAGTGTGAGAGGAGAAAGTTCCAAGCAAACCACCCCACCTCCTGCTAATTCAGAACAATCTCAGGACACCTGGATATCAAACGTTCCCAGGTATGCAGAGCAAAAAAATTTTTGTATCCTTATTATTTTTCATTACTGGATCTTTGTGTCTGCTATTTTGAAATATTTTGTTGGTATCTGGAAATGTTTTATATGAGTTTTTAATTATTGGATATTCCACTCATCAGCTGTTTCGAAATATGTTCTTTTTGTTAGTACAGTTTTACTGCTGATGATTTTATATTTCTTGATTTGTTTTATAAGGATGTGTGATGTTTCTTTTTTCCTTTGTTACACTGCATACAGAGACTCTGGCTTGTTGCAGTTTCCAATTCAGTTTTTGTCTGCATGCTTCTTGTTATGCGTTTTGGTCTCTTTATTCTATGTTAGGTGAGGGACAGCACGTGATTCAGGTGAGGTTTTCTGCTGGTGTGTAGTTTCTGTGTAGGACTCTATAGCAGCCTGACTTGGTCCGTTTTCCTAATAGGAGATGTATTGGTGTCTTAAGGCCTGGTGTAATATTTTCAGAGACTTATTGTACTTTAAAAGTGTGATCTTACATAAAATGCACACATTTACTTGTATTTAGTTTTAAACATATTGTATGGCTCTCATGGAATTACATTTTAAAATATGTGGCGTTTATGGCTCTCTCAGCCAAAAAGGTTCCTGACCCCTGCTCTAAGAACTTATCCAAACCTTTTTTAAACCCAGTTACACTAACTGCTGTAACAACATCCTCTGGCAATGTATTCCAGAGCTTAACCATGTGCTGAGTGAAAAAGAATTTTCTTTGATTTGTTTTAAATGAGCTACTTGCTAACTTTATGGAGTGCCCCCTGGTCCTTCTATTATCTGAGAGAGTAAATAACCAAGTTACATTAACTTGTTCAAGTCCTTTCAAAAAGCCTTTTTATCCAGGTAATTAGGAAATAGCTTTATAAAACTGTCCTTCCTATGTCCAGTTTTTACAAGATTCTTCTAGGAGGAGTATGTGTGTGTGTGTGTGTGGGGGGGGGGGTAATCATGATTGTGAGTTTTATTATCAAAATCTTGTGTTGGAGGGGAGGGTGGTTGGCCTAGGGACCTGACGGTTAATGGCGGGGAGGGAGACGCACGCGCCACACTGAAAGTTTGCCTAGATTACCTAATGCCTGCAGCATCAGCCATTCATACATGGAAAGATATAATTTACTCTCAATTCTGTTCAGACTAGAAAGCAGGCACCTGAAGCAGGATTGAAAGCAGGGGCACCTATAAATCAGCATACTACTGGGCCATGAACACAAAAGGGACTTTTCCCCATTCTCTCTGTAGAAACAAAATCTTGATTGAATAAAGCCCATTATCTTAACTGAAGGATATATTTCCACAAACAAAATCCTTTGAATGAATCTATCACCATTTATCAAGGGCTGCAGACATTACAGAAAATCACTGAACAATTGCACATAAAATATTGAAGATGTGAACTGCAACAGTAATTTATTTTGTTGCATTCCTCGGCTTTCTGTGTCCTTGAGAGTGTGCAGTCTTCTAAGTAAACAGATCATACCCCTACACATACTGAATAATACCATAAAGCACAACTTTGTAATAAAAGTCTTCAGCTCTTACCCAAAGGCTATATAAAATTGTCCATCCGCTAAACGCCATCACTAGACTTGTAATATAAAATACAAGACATAAAGTAAATCATGTTATAGCATTCTACCAGCAATCAATGCAAATCTTGGTTGAAAATTAAGTTAATTAATGAACTGGGTCTCTTGGCATGGCTTCATCTGTACCTCAAGGTATGAACATTGTTGGTGTGTCCATGCACATTAAGGGATGAACCAACACTAAGGACCAGCTTTAGGGGTGTGCAATCTGGGCACTGCCGCTTTAGAGGCACAGTGAAAGAAGCATCTTTGAAGGGGCACTGCCATGCAATGCTTTGGGGGAAGGGAACACCCCTGCTCCTGGCCAGGAAAAGCAGTGCACCACCGCTGCTTTGAAAAAGGCCCTGAGCCCATAATGCTATAGGGAGGCCCCCTTTCCAAGAATGGAATATACTGCTCCTGGTGTTTGTACAGGGTGCCACTGGTGCTAAAGCTGTCAAAATCACTGACTTTTTCTGCTGCGCCAGCTCCATGTGGAAAGCTACAGCTTTGCACTTAAAGCTGTTTAATTGGCAAAGCATTTATTTTTAAATTGATTTTCCAAATCAGACAGGCATCTCACTTGGCTGGACATTAAGGATTTTCCAAATGAGTATAAATAAGTGCAAAACAATCTCCACTCGTAGGGTTAATGCTATAACACGAGTACAAAAATTTATTTTTTTTTACCCAACTGATTATAATAACAAATGCGTGTGGAGAACACTACTTTATCTGCTTTATGTCAAAAATTAAAAATGATAGACAGTAGTAGTTTCCTATATGGAGTAATTAAAGTACGATCCCGGTTACCTTTTTAGTCATTGAGATATAATTATTAACTGCCCACCGGCCACCCTAATCTTAATAATTTTCCACACAAAAAAATTTTTTGAAACATTTTTTTACATCTGAAAAATGTACACCACATGTCTCTTAAAATCAGTTCACTGAATTTGTTAAATATATCGCCATTAACAAACTGCAATGTCAGTCTGCCGCCACTCTCTGTTTCCTCACTCCAGTCTAATTATTGACACAAGCCATCTGTCCGTACTTAAATTTCACGTATCTTAACTTCACCCACAGTTACTTAACTTATTGTTGCCCACTCTTCCACATATCTGGCAACTTTCTTCTTCCTGTAACTTCGATGGTCTTTTTTGAATAGTCCTTTCGCCAGATAAAGTAGTGTTCTCTACACACGTTTGTTATTATAATCAGTGGGGTAAAAAATGTATTTTGTACTGTGTAAATAAGGTGAGGTGTAAGTCTGTCACCTATAGGCAGGATCGGAAAGCAAGGGAAGGGGGAACTCCCTGGAGATCAGGGAGGGGGCAGAGTGCCATACTATTGCCCTTTTGAAGCGGCGCTGGCACATGGCCCTAAAGAAAGTGGGAGCAGGTTCCTCTTCAGCTCAGGTATTTGGTGCCTTCAAAATTTAGTGCCCCTGGCAGTTGCCTATGTTGTCTTTGCTTAAATTCAGGCATGTCTGTAGCCAACTCCGGACCTCAGGAGCCACACCTAGGACCTGTTTTCAGGATATCCACAATGAATATGCATGAGATATGTCTGCATACAATGGAAACAGTAAATGCAATTCTATCTCATGCATATTCATTGTGGGTATCCTGAAAACCAAACCTGTTTGTGGCTCTTGAGGACTGGAGTTAGCCGCCCCTGCTCTATGAGATGACTAAACATATAGAACATGATGGATGAAAAAAACACCACAGGTCCATCTTGTTGGCCCTTTCTATCTTCTTGCTGCAGTAGCATAGCCTCTGCCTGATCACTGGCTTTACCGTTACTTCACCACCATTAAAGATCTTCTGTGGCGTCTCTTCATACTTTCTGGAATTTCAGTACCATTTTTGCCCACCACCTCTGCTGCAAGGCAGTTCTAAGCATCCATTAACCTGTGGGACTTCAGTAAAATTACTATTTTCTTTAAGCTGAGATACAGTAGCATCACCAGTGGCCTACTGCCTCAAAAAGTATTTTTCAAATCTGAACAAAAAGTTAAAAGGTTAAGCAGCAAGAGGGAGGAAGGGTTAAGGGGTATCAGGGAAAAAAATTAAATGAGACAAAAATTTGTCAACAATGGTAGTGAAAGGGGATGGCAAAACCCCAGGACTTCATGTAACATTCTTCTGCAGGCATCAAGCTTCTTTTCACTTATTTTGAAGACTTTCAACAGACTTCTTCAAGCAGCATTTCAACATAATTCGATCAAAAGTTAACTCTACTGAAATGTACCGCGCAGTTTTAATGAATCAAGCAAACATTTTATTGTTTCTTTCCTTCTCTTGGGGCCATATGTGAAGTCTATAAAGACTTGGGGTGGGCTCTTCATGAATGAGCCTCAGTTCAGAAGAGAACCAGAAAATTACAAGAGCCAAAAGCGTCCACAAATTTTGAGGGAAACCGTGGATATCTCCTAATAATTCTTATGAAATGTGTCTGCAGATTTCTAGTATCCCTGGAGACAAGGCAAGAATTTATGTGGCAATGTAAAATAATCATTGTCATTATGGATGTGCATTTATTTCAATTTGTTTCAGCAGTTTATATGTGTACATTTTTTATGTGCATAAAATGTCATTTACACATATAAACTACAAAAACAAACTGAAAAAAAAAGACAAAATGAATGAACAAACTGAACCAAGAATGTTTTGTGTCTGCAACCCTATTGCCAATATTTAAGTTCTTACTCCAAAAATGTGCCACAAAATTTTCTCAAAAAAAGAAAAAGTGAAATACTCCATAGTTGTAGGGGAAAGCTTTTTTTTTTTTTAATAGATTTCTAGTGTCCTTGCTTCCGGTCTGTTTCATGGGTCATACTGCATTTCTCAGGGAAAGATGCAAGCATTTGTCAGTGAAAAAGAAGTTCTAGGATGAGGTCATGATATGAGACTCAAAAAGGTATAGACTAGGAAGAAAATATTTCTGTAGAGAAAGTGTGGTAAATTCATGAAACAGCCTGCTAGTAAAGAGGTGGAGAACAAAACAGGAACAGGATTCAAGAGAGCATGGGATAACCAAAGCATGGAGGATCCTCTGATGTGAAAATAAAGCCTGAGATTGGGTAGACCTTGCAATTTTACATCATAAACAGGAAATGGACAGAATAGATGGGCCTTGTAGTTTTTATCAGCCATCATATTCTATGTTTCTATGTTTAGCTTGGGAAAATAAATCCCAGAATGCAATGGGACAGACATTAAAGAAACCCAGGACCAGCTCACCCTGTCCCTAGTGACTGAGAGCCATATGGTGCAGAGGCAGTGAAACACCTTTTTTGGATAGCGGGGGCCCAGCCAAGTTTTGCCCTCAACTCCACCCCAGTTCTGCCCTTAACTCCCACTGTAAATTTCATAATTTACATTTAATATAATTCTTCTTTCATACATTCTTTGTATAAATCATAGAGCATAATTATTAATTCCAAGATCAACCAATAAAAACCTTGATGAAAGAAAAGCAGACATAATGGTAAAGGGAAAAAAAATTACAAAAACAACATTACTAACAGAAGACTCAGTACTTGGTGACTATTTGGTTTTATGTATGGAGGGAGAGAAGATCATTAAGGACAAAGAGATATAATCAAAGAGCAAGAAAATGTAGTCTAAAGATACAGAAGCAGTCCCACTTATTTTGGCAATGTATAATCGAAGGTAACCAAATGTGGCATCAATGTAATTGAACCCAATAATACAATAGATGCCACCACTCAGTCCTTAAATGATTTATAAGGAGCAATTACATCAATAAAAAAAATATTAACCCTAGCAAAAATACTCATGCCGAAACCTTCCCCCCACACACACACATTAAAAATTAATAAATACACAACCCAACTAGGACCCTAGTTTCAACGACCATATGCCGTCTTCATCAGGGGTTAGGTGCACAACTATTCTCCCATACTCACAGCTACTCTCAGCTTAAGCAGTATATGTTAGTTAACAAATCACATTATACTGTAAACACTTCACAGGGTGTTCAGATCCGGATATTCCTTAGCTGCCAATATTCCTAGCTGTACAGAAAGAAGAAAATAAAATAAAAATGAGCGTAGTAATAATGACATAGTTACTATTCCAAAAATCACTAACAGTAATCCCATATCTATGCGTCCTCATTGCCAATGATCAATGTACCAGAAATAACAGGAATAACATTTGGGTGTCTCAGATATAATGAAATAAGTGGACCTGATACAAACTCTCCTAGTGCTTCTCTTTTGCATAGAGATACACCAGAAAAAGACAAATAAGGAAGTAATTTTCAAAGGAGTTACATGTGTAAATGCAACACACTATCGTAGCAATTTTCAAAACCGATTTACCCGCATTAAGTGCACTTACTTGGGTAAAAACTATTGACAATTCAATGGCATATGTTGTAACAATTTTCAAAAGCCCACTTATATGCGTATGCATGGTAACTTTAAAACGAACATGTGTGCCCAGTGGACAAGGCAGAAGAGCTGAAGACAGGAATGCTAGAATTGAAGAATGAAAGACAAGGATGCTGGAATTGAAGAAGTGAAGACATGGAGGTGGAACTAAAGACAGGACGCGGAGAGCAACATGCACTACTTCCAGAGTAGGTGGACCTGTTGCTGAGGCATCTAAGCAAAGCCGGCAAGGCCTTTTATAGGCCACAACATCAGATGTCATCCAGGGGCGCCTTTGGGCTCCCTGCTTTAGCCTTCTGTTCCTTGCCTTGCATGCCTTCGGGAATCCCACTTCCCCGCCATGCTCTGTGTCCTATGGGCCTTTGCTGATCTTGCTCTGTGGTCTACAGGCATTCTAGTTCTTGCTTGCCTTCTTGTCCCTGAACCCCCTTGTAGCTGTGCTATTACTCTTCTGCTTGTCCCTGCTTCCCCTTGGACTTCCTTGCCTTGCTGCCTTCGGGCATTTTGTGGTTTCATGTTCAGTGTAGTCCTTGTCCTGGTTTGACCAGTCCTGTCATTGTCTGTCTTCCTTGCCCTGGTTCCCCTCCTCCAGCTCAAGCATACCTGCACGCTGTTCTGATTTCACCCATACCTGCACTCAGTTCCAATGTAACAGTTCACACTTACCTGCATTCACATCCACGCGTACCCACATGCTGTTCCAGTGTTTCCACCACACTCTCAGCTCCAGAGACCCTTCTCAGCCAGCATCCAGCACCAGAGACCTTTTTCAGCCAGCAGAGGGCCTTCTCAGCCAAGAGCCAGCTCCAGGAATTCTTATCATCCTGGGCAGGGTTGCGCGCACAAATCTACGCCCACGTGTAGGTATTAAAATATGGCCCAAAAATAATAAATATTTCAAAACAGCTAATGAATAGGATAACATCCAACAATTAAAACTCATAAGAATTATTTAAAATTCTACAAACAGGGGGATTACCTTCAATACTGCATCTGAGTCTCTGGCCAAACCAACAAGCACAGAGGTGGTCACCCGGGGTCCTGCGTACAACAGGACTTAAGCATTGAACCTGTGCCGGCGCACCGAAGCCATGAGCCAAAAGGGTGCGCCCCCTTCTGATGGATTTCTCCCTATGTTGGAATGGGGAGAAAAAGTAAAAGGAAGATTTTTTTCAGCTCCCCAGATAACTCCACCCATAACTGGACTTTTCGATCGTCACTTCATGGGAACAACTATTTCCAGGGAGGAAGGTAAAGTGCAAGTAATTGGAACTTCAGGTGAGCTTTCATTAAGTATGGGTGGTAGGACTCCTCCCCCTGTACCTCATTTGGAATAATATGGGGGTTTAGTATCTTCTGGGACCTTACCTAATGTAGGTTTAATGAATTTGGAGCCCCAACAACGCTCTCAAATTGATTGTTTGATATCAACTTCTGCTAGTACTCCAATTCCTCAGAGTCAGGATTTAGTTATCCAGGCTAGTGTCCATCAGCAATTGGAAGATGAAGATCTTAAATTACTGGTCCTAATTCCTAAACCAGTTATTCAGACTTCAGAGAATAAATTACATCTATCAGGTGATCCAGAAGAACCAGGGAATGAAACTCTTAGAGACAACTGGAGAGCAGTCTCATGAATGGAGGCTGCCATATCCCAATCTGTCTCCCAACTATCTGATTATTCTGTAAAAGCCTCTAAAATGATTTTTGGACATGGAACATAAAACAGCTGTGATAGAGGGGCAACTGGTAACCCTTAATCAAACCACTAATAATATACAAACTGTTATGACATCGAACATCAAAGAAAGTTTATGTTTACATACAGAATTGAACAATTAGATAATGCGATGAGAAATAAGAATTTAAGGTTTGTGAATTTTCCAAAAACCAGATTATTGTCACCAAAAGAATTGTTTAGGAAATATACCAGTGAAGTTTTACAAATAGCTCAAGATAAAGATATCAAGTTATCTAAATGTTATTATCTTCCAGAATTTAAGAGTATGCAGGGTCCTGAGGGGGGGCTCCGATAATTTAGTCTTAGATAATAGTTTGGATGTGCCGGAGTTCCTCCAGGACTCTCAGGATATTATAACTAAAAGAGCCACTCTGTTGGTTACTTTTGTAGTGGTCATGGATAAGGATTTAATTTTCAAACAATACTTTAAATTTAAATCCGTAGAATTCTGTGTGTTATGCTCAGGCTTGTGAACCCTTGGGCCGACGGGAGGATGGTATACCTTAGGAGGTGGATCTGTAGGTTCTCCCGTCGGGTGGCGAGGCAAGACAGAAGATGTGACCGGTTGACCCTCGGCACTGGAGAGTGAGGTGGCTGTGGAAGCAGACGAGGAGTCGTGACATCAAGGAGGCAACTGAGTCTTCGCCACTGGAAGCCCGCGGTCCCCCCGGGAGGAGCCCGTAGGGACCCGGGCCGCTGGGACTTAGGTGGGCCCTTGGAAATGATGGTCCAGAAGAAGTCCGAGGTCAAATGCCAGAGGGTCGTCGCTTACCGGTCCGAGGTCACACACCAAGGGATCGCCGCTTGCCAGTCCAAAGTCACACACCAGGAATCACCGCTTGCCAATCCGAAGTCAGGAACCAGAAATCACTAAGATGAGACAGGAACCAAGAAGCAAGAACCAAAACACACGAAGACTCACTGAAGCAAGCAGATCTGACTAACAGGAATCGTTGCCAAGTCAAGGAATGAGCAGAGGAATCCTCCTTTTATACTTCCTCTGCTCTGGCTTATTGGAAACAGCAGTAGGTAGTTAAAGGGACCAGGTCCCTTTAAATATGGTGAGGAGCCACGGCCTCGCGCCCAAGATGGTGGCGGTCATCTTGGATTCCGGCCGCGGAGGAGAAGCTGCTTGATGCCGCGCGGGAGGAGCAGGGACGGCTCCCAGCCCGGCGGTCAACCTGGAGGCCCATGCCAATGCGCGGGAACAACGGGCACTGGACCATAGGCTCCTCTCCTGATGCTGCCGCGGCTGGTTGCCTTCGCAGTCAGGTAGGGGGGCGCGACCGTGGTTGTCCGTGGGTGAGGAACACAACACTGTGGTCAAAAGGTTTTTGTTTTTCCAGATGTATCCCATGAAACACAGTTTTGTAGGAAAGTATTTCTTTCATATAAGCAGCGTACGATTTCATTTGGTGCTACTTTTTTCCTCAAGTTTCCCTCTAAGTATTTGATAACTTACCAAGGGAAATCGTATGTGTTCCTAGATCCAGTTCATTTAGAGACCTTTTTGAATCATAAATCCTCTGTGGTTACTACAGATTAGTTACTTAGCAGGGAATAGCAGTCATTTGTATGTATCTATAGCTGCAATGATCAATATCTTATTTTTTTTTAAGTAAATACTTATCTCTTTCCCCCTAGATGTGGGCTTGAATTCTGTTACATTAATGAAAAAATCTTATTAAGATTTATACCTCTTATTATATTTTCTTTTTATTGTCCAGAATATGCCTTTTCTTATTTATCTATGTATATGATAAATAATCAATAAAGATATAATTAAAAAAAATAAAATACAATTCTCCAAACAGCAATAAAACATTTCAAAACAGCAGACATATCACATAATATCCAATAATTAAAATTTTATTTATTTATTTATTTATTTAATTTTATATACCGACAGCCGTTTGCACATCGTGCCGGTTTACAGATAACTTACAACCAAGGATATATAGGCAAAGCCTTTACAAGGAACAGTGTGTAACATAAATGGCAGTCAATCAAGAAAAATAAACTTAAAAAGACATCTTTACTTACCCTCTCCAGCAACTCTCCTGCTCCTTTTCCTTGCAGGCCAGTAGCACACACCAGAAGCAGCAGTGGCTGCTGAAGTTCGGGCCTCATGGTTCTCTTCCCTAGGGCCCAAGGTCAGTCTCTCTGTCTCTTACACATACACACACCAGTCATACCTCCACGACCAGTTTCTGTCTCTCACACACCAGTCATCTCCCCGACCAGTCTCTCTCACACACAAACATTAGTCACCTCCCTGACCAGACTAGTCTCTTACACACACCAGTTACCTCCCTGACCAATCTCTCTCTCTCACACACACACACACACCAGTTACCTCCCTGACCAATCTCTCTCTCACAACACACACACACACACACCAGTCAGCTCCCTGACCAATCTTTCTCACACTCATACCAGTCACCTTCCTGACCAGACTCTCTCTCTCACACACACCAGTTACCATTTTGACCAGTCTCTCTCACACACCTCAGTCACTTCCCTGACCAGTCTCTCTTATACAGCAGTCACCCTCCTGACCAGGCTTTCTCATACAGCAGTCACCTTCCTGACCAGTCTCTCTCTCTCACACACACACACACACACACCAGTCACCTCTCTACCCAGTCCCTTGCTCTTACACATACCAGTCAATTTCTTGACCAGTCTCCATCTCTCACACACACAGTTACCTCCCTAACCAATCTCTCTCTCTCTCACACACACACATACCAGTCACCTCCCCGAGCAGTCTGTCTCTCTCTCGCTCACACAAACACACACACTAGTCATCTCCTTGACCAGTCCCTATTTTTCATGCATACACATACAGGCTTCCTACTCCCATGCACTCTCTCTCTCACACACACATAGGCTTCTCACGCTCATGTTCTCTCACACATACACAGGCTTCTCACTCCCATTATCACTCTCTCTTACACACATACACAGCTTTCTTATTCCCATGCTCTCTCACATATACCTGCTTCTCTTCTCATGCTCTCTCTCTTTCTCTCACATACACAGGTTTCTCACTTCCATGCTCTCTCAAACACACACAGCAGTCACCTCCCTAACCAGTCTCTCACACACATACACATAACCTCCCTGACCAGTATCGCTCTCACACACATGCTCTCTCTCTCTCTCTTACTTACACACACACACACACACACACACACTCTCAATCACATACTTGCTCTCTCTCTCTCAATTATACACACTATGGATTTTCTCTTTCACTCATTTCCATCCACCCCCCCCCCCCCCCCCCCCCGGAGCACAAAAGGAAGCTGTAGCAGCCTCCTCCTCCAGCCCCCGTGGCCCAAGATAAAAGAATTCCATCAGCCAAAGGGGTTAATGCTGCTGTCTCCCTTGCTGATCACCGGCTGCTCCTCATTTTGCTCCGGGCCTGCATTGCTGCTCAGGGCTGATGCTGCCGCTGCTTTTCAATAGCATGGCTCTTTCTTCTTCCTGTGCGCCCCACTGCACAGAATCCCTGAATTTTTTAGTCTGGGGTACTGATATGCAGACATAAGGGAATAAGCAAAGGACTGCTTCTACAGCCAAGTCCATAAGGAAAGCATTTCAAGCAGCACTGACTAAAGTTTCAAGAAGACTCATCACCCAGTAAAAATGTTGTTACCAGTAAATATTTTATGAGTTACTATATGGTTTGGGGATAACTTCACGGTGCGGCAGTTGCTATTCTTAAGAGAAACAAGGGGGTAACCTGCACAGTGTGGAAAATACTAAAATAGGAAGCTTGCTGGGTAGACTGAATGGACCATTTGGTCCTTTTCTGCCGTCATTACTCTATTACTATGTTATGTTACTTCCTCTTGCGAGAAAAGGCATACTGCAGTTGCCAGCTTCCACTAACACTGTTGCTGTTCCTGTCTGGGCTTGAACATGCTGATAGCCCAGGTAGAAATGGTAGCAGTGGAAAATTCTCTGCCTCTTGCTGGGGTGGAAGAAGATGAGGGAAGAGCAACCGGGTCAGTGGAAGAGTAGGAAGTATATGATACACCTACCGGTGCTTAGCCACACACTTATGTGTCATGACTCACCGGCTAAATATCGCTGAATTAGATAATCCTCTCCATCAATCCCCTATAAATTTTTTGGTTTAATTCTTTCCTATAGTTTTGTAAACATTTTTCTTTATAGTGCTAATTACTGCCCATTTTATTTATTTCCTTCTTTTCCCTTTCCTCTTTCACCCCTATCATGTTCCATCAAGTCTATATTTCCCAACCATCCAGCATGTTTCATCCTATCATCTTATTTCTGTCCTAATAATACTTTAAATAGAAATGTGATGGCAGAAAAAGACCATTATGGCCTTTCTCTAGTCAGTCCATCCACACAAACTAGTCAGCTTTACAATCCTTACCACTCCCTTAAAAATTCTCTGTTTATCCCATGCTTTCTTGAAATCAAGTCCTTGTCTCCACCACCTCAGTGGGGAGGCTGTTTCATGCATCCACCACCCACTTCATAAAGGTCATTGTCAAGCTTATAAGAACATAAGAACATGCCATACTGGGTCAGACCAAGGGTCCATCAAGCCCAGCATTCTGTTTCCAACAGTGGCCAATCCAGGCCATAAGAACCTGGCAAGTACCCAAAAACTAAGTATATTCCATGTTACCATTGCTAGTAATAGCAGTGGCTATTTTCTAAGTCAACTTAATTAATAGCAGGTAATGGACTTCTCCTCCAAGAACTTATCCAATCCTTTTTTAAACACAGCTACACTAACTGCACTAACAAATTCCAGAGTTTAATTGTGCGTTGAGTGAAAAAGAACTTTCTCCGATTAGTTTTAAATGTGCCACATGCTAACTTCATGGAGTGCCCCCTAGTCTTTCTATTGTCTGAAAGAGTAAATAACCAATTCACGTCTACCTGTTCTAGACCTCTCATGATTTTAAACACCTCTATCATATCCCCCCTCAGCCGTCTCTTCTCCAAGCTGAAAAGTCCTAACCTCTTTAGTCTTTCCTCATAGGGGAGCTGTTCCATTCCCCTTATCATTTTGGTAGCCCTTCTCTGTACCTTCTCCATCGCAATTATATCTTTTTTGAGATGCGGCGACCAGAATTGTACACAGTATTCAAGGTGCGGTCTCACCATGGAGCGATACAGAGGCATTATGACATTTTCCGTTTTATTCACCATTCCCTTTCTAATAATTCCCAACATTCTGTTTGCTTTTTTGACTGCCGCAGCACACTGAACCGACAATTTCAATGTGTTATCCACTATGACGCCTAAATCTCTTTCTTGGGTGGTAGCTCCTAATATGGAACCTAACATTGTGTAACTATAGTATGGGTTATTTTTCCCTATATGCATCACCTTGCACTTATCCACATTAAATTTCATCTGCCATTTGGATGCCCAATTTTCCAGTCTCAGAAGGTCTTCCTGCTTGTGATTTAACAACTCTGAACAATTTTGTATCATCTGCAAATTTGAATACCTCACTCGTTGTATTTCTTTCCAGATCATTTATAAATATATTGAAAAGTAAGGGTCCCAATACAGATCCCTGAGGCACTCCACTGCCCACTCACTTTACTGAGAAAATTGTCCATTTAATCCTACTCTCTGTTTCCTGTCTTTTAGCCAGTTTGTAATCCATGAAAGGACAGCGCCACCTATCCCATGACTTTTTATTTTTCCTTGAAGCCTCTCATGAGGAACTTTGTCAAAAGTTTCTTTATCCTTAATGGAGTTTAAACATCCTGGTACCAACAAAAATATTTTTTATATCAATTCACTACTTGTTCATCTACCATGTTATTTGTGTTGTATTGTGTCCATGTAACAAAATATATATGGGTAAAACTAAAAGAAGTTTACAGACATGTATCTCTGAACATCATAGATGTTTAAAATATAGACATTTAGAAGCTCCATTGGTTTCACATTGCTTGAATTTTTCTCATATATTTGAACAATTATGTTATTTTTATTATTGACTCAGGCGCTATCAGTAAGGAGGAAACTGAGATTTTGATCTAATGATAATAGCAATGTATATTTAATTTTATAGCATTAAACCTTTTGGCCTCAAAGTTGACAAAATTCCTCATGAGAGGCTTCTAGGAAAAGTAAAAAGTCATGGGATAGGTGGCAATGTCCTTTCGTGGATTGCAAACTGGCTAAAAGACAGGAAACAGAGAGTAGGATTAAATGGACAATTTTCTCAGTGGAAGGGAGTGGGCAGTGGAGTGCCTCAGGGATCTCTATTGGGACCTGTACTTTTCAATATATTTATAAATGATCTGGAAAGAAATATAATGCCAATGGAGATGCCGAACTCCAGCGTGAGGCCTGGTGCGTAGTAGAAGGCCCAGCGACCGCCGCCGCAGGACACCGAGGCCTGGGGGAACTCGTGGCTGCTGCTGGGGAAGCTGACCTGTGGCCTGCAGAGGAGCCAACGAGGTGAGCAGGCCCGTGCGCAGGCTGGGTGCGGACAGGGCACGTAACAGCACTGTTTTTCATTTTTGTTATGAATTTGCTATATTTTTTAATAAATTAAAATATGTTTTCTTTTTTCTTGTTTTAAGATTACACCAAAACCTTTGATCTGGTTTCTCCCTGATGCAGCTGTCTAGGCAAAACTATGTTTACGCTGGATTATTTTATCACACCATCTGGGCTTCTTATTTATTAAATTAAATTTGAATGTTCACTATTTCAGAATTATAAGAGGGCTTTATGGTTATTCTTTACATTTATGATTCTGCCAATTCCATTTAATATACATGCTTTTTGTCTGCATTTTAGCATCTGAAGTCTTTTTCTCCATAATATTGTGAACAACTCCATATTAGTGTATTTTACCAATAGAAGACACACGTTTTGTTTGTTTTAGTGACTAATCCTCAGCCAAGTATATCAATATACACCACTATGTCAGCGTGTAAACAACAATGCAAAAAGAATCATAGGTAAAGACCTATCACGCTGATGTTAATGAGAATTTTTAATTTATTTTTAAAAAAATACTAGTCCGTTTTTGTATATGGTTTATAACTTCAATTTAATGCACCTACTTAATGTGAAATATGTTTCAATGAAATAAACTCTATAAAGTGGAGTAGTGAAATATTAAATATTGAATATTAAAAGGAGTTAGAGGAAAGTTTCATACATAAGTGTAGGTGCCCCCGCACCACTACTTTGTGGTGTATATAATCATAAACTCTCCTCCTCCTCCCGTGTGAATTTTTTTTGTATATATAGTCAAGCGAAATTTTTTTCTTCTTTTACTCTTCTTTATGGTATCATAACCTAGAGACTCTGCCGAGGCGAAAGGGTGGGTAAACTTTCAATGCAAACAATGCATAATAAGGCTTAACAAGCATTAATGCTAGGTAAATCGGTAAAATGAAAATCAGACTTCCCCGTTTGATGTTGGTGTAAAATGTCCGTCTGCTAATAACGGTCCCGACACGAACTATCCGTGTTTCAGATGTCGAATCTTTCCTCAGGGGTGTGCAAATGAATGCTGGACAACCAACTGCTGGGGTCTGAACTTCTCCGCATCGTGGAATTCGATGTTGGCCTCTAATGGATGTTACTCCATACCCGCCTGCGGTCAGCTAAGGCATGTGCTAGAGCTCCCTCCAAGACGCTACATCCAACCAGTAGGTGTTGCCATAGTAACACAGCAAAAGACAGCAGAAAAAAGACCAATTGGCCCATTCACTCATTACGCAATGACTGAGACTCCTTCCACTGGGGCCTGATCAGCAGCAGTCCTGATCCAGGAAATGAACCCAGATACTCTACATGACAAAACACAGTACTGCCACTGAGCCACTGGTCTGGCCTGTGAAATACCATTCTAAAGGTTTTTCATAACTTGATGTAGAGTTGGACTTGGTCCTGGAGGGATAAGGAATAAAAGTCTAATAACTCATTGTTTGCTGCAGCTTGAAGCTTCTGTTCTATGGCCAGATCAGATTTCTGAGCTCTGTGTCCTTACTCTTACTTGAAAATACAGTTCCAAGTGAAGAACTAAAGAACATTGTGCTTTGTTGGGCTGGACCAGGGGTCAGGAACCTTTTTGGCTGAGAGAGCCATAAACGCCACATATTTTAAAATGTAATTCCATGAGAGCCATACAATATGTTTAAAACTAAATACAAGTAAATGTGTGCATTTTATGTAAGATCACACTTTTAAAGTACAATAAGTCTCTGAAAATATTACACCAGGCCTTAAGACACCAATACATCTCCTATTAGGAAAACGGACCAAGTCAGGCTGCTATAGAGTCCTACACAGAAACTACACGCCAGCAGAAAACCTCACCTGAATCACGTGCTGTCCCTCACCTAACATAGAATAAAGAGACCAAAACGCATAACAAGAAGCATGCAGACAAAAACTGAATTGGAAACTGCAACAAGCCAGAGTCTCTGTATGCAGTGTAACAAAGGAAAAAAGAAACATCACACATCCTTATAAAACAAATCAAGAAATATAAAATCATCAGCAGTAAAACTGTACTAACAAAAAGAACATATTTCGAAACAGCTGATGAGTGGAATATCCAATAATTAAAAACTCATATAAAACATTTCCAGATACCAACAAAATATTTCAAAATAGCAGACACAAAGATCCAGTAATGAAAAATAATAAGGATACAAAAATTTTTTTGCTCTGCATAACTGGGAACGTTTGATATCCAGGTGTCCTGAGATTGTTCTGAATTAGCAGGAGGTGGGGTGGTTTGCTTGGAACTTTCTCCTCTCTCAGTCACATACCAGCGCTCTCTCTCACACTGGCTCTCAATGACACACCTATACACACATGCTCTCAGTCACTCACATATACAAATGTTTTTTCTCTCTCACTTATATAGGCTCTTAATTACACATTTACACACATGCTGTCTATCTTTTCACGCTTACACACACACAGGCTTTCAATCACATAAATACATGCTGTCTTTTTCTCTCACACACAGACTCTCATTCACATGCTTACAAACATGTCCTCTCTTTCTCTCATTTACACACAGGCTCTCAATCACATACTCACATGCTCCCTCACCTAAATCAGCTCTCAATCACACAGACACACATGGTCTCTCTCTCTCATTTAAACACAGGCTCTCAATCACATACTCACATGCTCCATCACCTAAACCAGCTGTCAATCAGACACAGACACACATGATCTCTCTCTTACTTATACACACAGGCTCTTAATCATACATACACATGATCTCGCTCACACACAAAGGATCTCAATCATACACACATACTCTTTCAAACAAACAGGTTTTCAATTACAAACTTACACATACAGGTTCCCAATGGTAAACTTACATTCATGCTCTCTCTCTCACAGGCAGGATCTCAATCACAGACATACTCTCTTTCACATATACAGGCTCTCAATCATTCACATACATGCAATCTCTCACTCACACACACAGGATCTCAAACACACATGCTTGCTCGCTCATTCACTCTCTCTCTCCCCCCACCCCCCGGGAACTCGCGGCAGCAGCAGCCACCTCCCAACGCTAACCTCCTTCATTTTCAGCCCTCGCGGAGGCGAAGGCGGAGTCCCATCGGCCGCGGTTGAAGATTTTCATTTTCCTCCGAGCCGCGCTGCAGTCTTCTTCCCGTCGGACACTAGCGTGCCTGCGCGGGTCTTCCCGCGCAGGCACCCGATGCTCTCCACTTCCTCTTCCGGGCCGCGGGAAGAAGAGAGCACCGGCGTGCTCTCTTCTTCCCGCGGCCCGGAAGAGGAAGTGGAGAGCATCGGGTGCCTGCGCGATGACTCCAGCACTGGCACCCGGCTGACACCCGATGACTCCCGCGCAGGCACCCGGATGACTCCAGTCGGCGTGCTCTCTTCTCCTCCCCCCGCGGCCCGGAAGAGGAAGGGGTGAGCATCGGGTGCCTGCGCGGAAGAAGAGACCACGCTAGTGTGGTCTCTTCTTCCCGCGCAGGCACCCGATGCTCTCCACTTCCTCTTCCGGGCCGCGGGGGGGGGGGGGGGGAGGAGAAGAGAGCACGCCGGTGCCGCTGACTCCAGCTGTCCTGCCGCGTTCCGCCCGGGCTGACAGCATTTTAAGCCCGGGCGGCGGAGGACCAGGGAGCAGCTGGGTCAGCGGGGAACCGCGAAGTATGGCGACACTTGTCTGCGAGCCAGATGCAGCCCTCAAAAGAGCCATATCTGGCTCGCGAGCCATGGGTTCCCGACCCCTGGGCTGGACCATTCTATTTCAATAAGAAACAGTACAGTCATACAGAATTTTATTTATATCTTGGGAATTAACTGTAATTTTCATGAAGTCAATTAACAGTAATGTTTTTGAACAGTCTTGAGGAAACATATTGGCATCTAATCACAACCCATGCATTGGATCATCACATAAACACATTACTTTTCTTGACATTTAGGGGTGTGCAGGGTTTTCTTTTTGTTTGTTTGTTTTATTGGTGGGGGTTGTTTAGATTCATTTTGTTTATAATTTTTCTTTTTTTTTTATTAATGCATGATATTTTCTAATAGCATGCATTAAAACATTTTAATGAGCATTATTGGAAGTGCACACTAAAACCTGGCCACCAGCCCCAACCTTTCCCCTCCAACTAAGAGGCTTCTAAGAAAACTATATGAGAGGCTTCTAAGAAAACTAAAAAGTCATGGGATAGGAGGTGATGTCTTTTCGTGGATTACAAACTGGTTAAAAGACAGGAAACAGAGAGTCGGATTAAATGGTCAATTTTCTCAGTGGAAAAGGGTAAATAGTGGAGTGCCTCAGGGATCTGTACTTGGACCGGTGCTTTTCAATATATATATATAAATGATCTGGCAAGGAATACAACGAGTGAGGTTATCAAATTTGTGAATGATATAAAATTATTCAGAGTAGTTAAATCACAAGCGGATTGTGATACATTACAGGAGGACCTTGCAAGACTGGAAGATTGGGCATCCAAATGGCAGATGAAATTTAATGTGGACAAGTGCAAGGTGATGCATGTAGGGAAAAATAACCCATGCTATAGTTACACAATGTTAGGTCCCATATTAGGTGCTACCACCCAAGAAAGAGATCTAAGCGTCTTAGTGGATAACACATTGAAATCATCGGTTCAGTGTGCTGCGGCAGTCAAAAAAGCAAACAGAATGTTGGGAATTATTAGAAAGGGAATGGTGAATAAAACGGAAAATGTCATAATGCCTCTGTATCGCTCCATGGTGACACCGCACCTTGAACACTGTGTACAATTCTGGTCGCCGCATCTCAAAAAAGATATAGTTGCAATGGAGAAGGTACAGAGACGAGCAACCAAAATGATAAAGGGGATGGAACAGCTCCCCTATGAGGAAAGGCTGAAGAGGTTAGGGCTGTTCAGCTTGGAGAAGAGACGGCTGAGGGGGGATATGATAGAGGTCTTTAAGATTTTGAGAGGTGTTGAACGAGTAGATGTGAATCGGTTATTTACACTTTTGAATAATAGAAGGACTAGGGGCATTCCATGAAGTTAGAAAGTAGCACATTTAAGACTAATCGGAGAAAATTCTTTTTCACTCAGTGCACAATAAAGCTCTGGAATTTGTTGCCAGAGGATATGGTTAGTGCAGTTAGTGTAGCTTGGTTCAAAAAAGGTTTGGATAAGTTCTTGGAGGAGAAATCCATTAACTGCTATTAATCAAGTTTACTTAGGGAATAGCCACTGCTATTAACTGCATCAGTAGCATGGGATCTTCTTAGTGTTTGGATAATTGCCAGGTACTTGTGGCCTGGTTTGGCCACTGTTGGAAACAGGATGCTGGGCTTGATGGACCCTTGGTCTGACCCAGCATGGCAATTTCTTATGTTCTTATGTCACAAAAGTTTAAAGCAAAGTTCCTACGCACCCCTCTCCCTCCCAGATCAGCTGACACCATTTTGGAGTGTGGCACCATTAGGATGGAACCAACTGATTACTCCTCCTTATCCCTTTGGACCCTACAGAAGGGGTCCATGGGGGGGGGAGGAGGGGTGGGGGGGGGGGAGGTGGAGTGGGAGCAAGCCTGGAGGGAGTAGGCTTTATTTTAAACTTTAGCAGTGTGTTTAGTCAGTGGGGGAGGGCAAATGTTGTAAATGAAACAAAAAATGAACCGTTTTTTCTGTTTTCTTTTATTTCATTTAGAAAACAAAACAAAAGCATATCCCTACTAACATTTACAAGACAATTCTGCTTTAACTCATGCTATAAAAATACATGCATACAGTCTTATGAACTTGAGCTTTCGTTTGACCAGAAAGCATAGTTCTAATTCTAGTCATCCTTATATTTTTTAAACTTTATTTTTATTGGAATTTCCAAATTTACAAGTCAAACATACTTAACCAGGAAACAATAAATATAGCAAATAGTGTAATAACAAAAAAGAAGGAAAGAAAAATAATATTAATAACTACTAGCTGCACAACAAGTCCACAAATTAAGGGAGGGGGAGAGAAAAATGAAAATAGACGGAAATTAAAAGGAATAATAAAAAGATTTTAGACTGTCATATCGTCTACACACAACAATTAACTAGATCTGTCCTCCAAGAATTTCTCCAGCTGGTGAGGGTCAAAAAACACAAAATGAAAACCCTGCTACTTAATACATTTCACAGGAAATGTTAAGGAAAAAATCTCCCCCAAAGGAACAGCCTTATTTCAAAATGCAAAATCTCGTTTCCTCTTCATCTAATTTGTCATAAAAAAAAGGTCCGTTTGTGCTGGGAATATCATCCAGTGGTTCACGTCCACGGGGGAGAAGTTATCTTCCTGGCTCCTGGCATGGTCAATATTTCTTAAATCCCGTGGCTCCCACTCCAGCTAGATGATGCTTACTGATGTAACAGAACCCCCCAAAAAACGAGGGTAAATATCAGCCACAGAGTCAAATAACAGTCTACCCAGTCTCTGACCATGCAAACAGGGGAAAACAGAAAAAAATAAATAGAGTCCTTGGTGGGATTCAAAATAAAGGGTCTACTTTAACTTAAAGGTGAGTATCCAGGCCAAAACAGAAAAACATTAGGAGAAGCATAACATTTCCTAAAGTGAGAAATACCATAGTTTCCTTGCCCATTTTAGAGCTTTTTGCTGGTCTTCCTTCTCCTTCACCATCCTTGTTAAAAAATATCCTCCTTTGTAGGGTAGGATAACTGAAGTGTAATTCCAACATACATACACTGTTCCAAACTGGAAAACTATCCCCAAGCTGAAAAAACTTCAACAATCTAACAAGTACAAAAATATCCAACTGTAATCCAACTCTAAAAACAAAAACCAACTCTCAGTTTTCTTGAGTTCTTTAGTCAAGAGCCACCAATTCTTCTCACCCTAATCTGTTCACTTAGGCAAAACAAATCTTTGATGCTGGGGAACGCCCTTCTCTCCGCTCCTGTCATTTAGGGTCAGGAAGGAATAGGATGAGGCTGGAGAAGACCTAGCAGAGGAAAGAAGAGACATTCTGCTCTCTAGTCCAGCTCCTCCCCTTCTGTCATTCAGGAACTAGACAGGTGGGGGTGAGCTTTGTGCCGACAGCGCAAAAGGTGATAATATTGGGGAGGTTAGGGGCTGAGAAGGAGGTAATTGGGGGTTGAAGAGAGGAGGATTATTATTATTTATAATATAGTAAATTGTATCGCACATACCAGTTGTACAGAGACATAAAGTGGATAACCCCTATTCCTTGGAGCTTACAATGAGACGTGATCAACTTGGAGCATGTGTCTGTATGTGAAAGAGAGAGGAACAGGGGGCAGTGTTTGTGTGTGTTGAGAGAAAGAAGCGACTGGTGCTGTGTGCATGCCTGTGTGTGTATACTAGATAGGGTGGGAGGTTAGACAGGAAATGGGAATGAACATAATAGGAACACACCCCTCCCCCACTGTAATTTGGATCCTCCCCTCTCTTGATCTTAGATTTTATCCTCCAGATCCTGGAAACTCCCTTCCTTCATGTCTCTCCATTCTCCCCAGATCCTGAACCCCCCTGATCTTATATCCTCCTTCCTCTGATCTCCCTCCTTCTCTCTCCTCCTCTGTCTTCCACTTCCTAAATCCCAGAACCTCCATATCTCTTCCACCTCTTTCCGCATCCTAGATTCCTGATCCTGCCCCTCTTCCTCAGTTTTTCCCCATTTTTGTAATTGCATTTATTTTTTACAAAAATTTATTTTCTGCCTTATCCTATGTTCCATCTCCCATCCTCCCCATCCCTGGTCCTCTCCTTCTCCTCCAGGGCCAGTGCAAGGGTATAAGGTACCCTAGGCGAACCTTCTGCCTTGCGCACCCCTCCCCCCAGCCCAAATATGCAAGTTAAAATTAAGCATTTATAATAATAGATTTTTACATGAAAAAGAAAATCCAAAGTATAATTTTCTGAGATAAAAGTATCACTTACAGCAGTGCATGTAAATATAATATATGTCAACCAGAAAACCCTGCTAAAAGACTAAAAAACCACTTGGAACCTATATGGTATTAAACCTATTGTAATGCATGTTGGGTGTAGAAATACGATTACAATATAGTAAACTTCCCATACCAAAATAGCACTAAATACCAACATTCAAATAGTAACAACCATACTTATGAAAAGGCAACACTATAAATATTACGCCAGGCCCTAAAACACCAATACATCTTCTGTTAGAAAACAGAACAAACCCCAGCTGCTATAGAACCCTACACAGAAACTACACGCTAGCAGAATACCTCAAGTTTGATCACCCATGCAGAACACAGACAAAACATCACCAAATACAGAATACAGAGACCATAAGCTAAAAATAAAAAATGTGCAGACAAAAACTGAACTGGAAACCATGATACTAGGCTTTGGATGCAGCACAACAATGGGAAAAAAGAAGCTCTGCCATTCTTCATAAAATATCAAAAAATAAAATGAAGAAATATAAAACATCAATAATAGTAAAACCATACTAGTAAAATGAATATTTTCAAAATAGCAGACAAACAGAAAGACATCCAAAAATTAAAAACTCATAAAAATAAACATTAAATGTTCCAACTCCAAAACAAAAATTGAAAAACAGCACACACTTCAAATATTAACACCTAATGATTAAAACTTTTGATTTCCAGATGCCCTGAGATTGTCGTAGATTAGTTGATGGGGAGGGCAGCAAGGGTTGTTGTGCACAAACTTTCTCCTTACTTTCTCATATACACACATATAATTACACATGTTTGTTCTCTCTAACACACAAACACACACAGGCTCTCTCACACATGCACACTCTACCAGACACACACACATATGCTCTCTCGCTCTCACACCCTGTTCCTCACATATACACACCCTCATTCACTCAGTCAGGCCCCCTTCTCTCATACACACACAGGTTCCTTGTCTCATTCACACATGTACCCACACAAAGGTTCCCTCTCTCTCACTAACATCATTGATCTCACATGCACACATACAATCCCTTTCAATCACAGCCTCATACAAGCTCCTTCTCTCTCTCTCTCACATACACATTCCTTCATAGAGGGTCCCTCTCTCTCTCATACACACATCTTCCCTCTGTCTCCCTCTCATATACCCCCTCATCCAGACACTCTGTCTCTTGCACATACACACCCTTTCACACAGGCTCCCTGTCCCTCTCTCTCTCACGCACACACACCCTCAAGCTCCCTCTCTCTATCTCACATACACACTCACACACACACCCCCTTCCAATTTCTGTCTGTCTCACAGGTTCTCTTGGTCTCTCCTCCTTCCTTCTGCAGGCATATGGGCTATGCCCCCAGCTCTCCCCAGCCTATCTCGTCTGTCTTTGGCCATTCCCATGCTCCTCTCTCTCTCTCTTCTGCTGTACCTAGTATGGGTTCCGTCCGTGGCCCTGCTGGCACAAATCTTTGACTGCTCGTGGCCTGCCGAGTCTCTTCTCCTCTCGACATGAGCGGGATGGGCTCCGCTCGTGGCCCATTGAGTCTCTGCTCCTCTTGGCCGCAAGTGGAATGGGCTCCGCTTTTGGACCCACATGGCTGCTCTTTGCTGCTCTCTATTGTTTGGCGCCCTAGGAAACTGCCTAGCTCACCTAGTGGAAGTGCCAGCCCTGTTTCTCCTTCCTTCCCCAATCCTTTCTCCTTTTCATCCTCCTCGTTCCATCTCCAGACATCTCACCTTCCCCTCACTCTATTCCTAGTCTTTCACCCCAATCCCCCAGTCATCTCTCTCCTCTCCCCATCCCTGGTCCTTTCCCCTTTTTCTCCTTCCCCCAGCCCCATGATCTCCCTGTAATGACTGATACCTTAGATCCCTTTTCCTCAACAAATAAAAACAAAAGAAATTATGCAGACACAAACCAGGTTGGAAAACTACTTTATTTTTAAAATGTAATATAAAAGATGGAAATGTTTGTCAGTGTAATTCAGAATGTTCTAATTCTTGCTGAAGAATCTATTCCTGAGCTGTCACAGGAAACTATAGGGCTATGTCTTAGACCTCCTACTCCCTATTGTCGGAACTTATGAAGAGGGGGTAATGGAGGGGAGGCCAACAGCACCAACTGTTTCTAGAGGTGGCAAAAATCTAAATTCATCACTGCATAGGACCCTTCTTTAGATGTGATCATGAAAGTCCTTGTCCTATAACATTCTTCTTGTTGGGTCAATGAAAGATATCACAACTTAAGAAGGTGTCTGATAGTTATATTGCATCATGGGATAAATTTTATGAAGCACTTCCGGTTGAAAATAAATAGTCCTTGCTTACCCTCGGTTATTGTACAGATTGGAGATGACTGTGTAGAGATACTTTGGTCTCCACTAAATGGCCCTAGCTCCCAGCCCTTGGTTAGACCTCTGCAGAAGGACCATGCCATTCAATACTACACTTTCCCCAGGGGCTTGCAGGAACTAGAAGTCTTTTAGGCATAAGGGGCTGGCCCGTGAGACTAGCAGGCAGTGTAGTTTTGCTTTCAGGAGGGAAAGGAATGTTTTCAGTGTGCTCTCCAAGATTAGGCCCTTGCCTAGATACGTAAGGGAGAGACACTTCCCTACCAGGTCTTGCTTATAGATGGGAAGAAAGAGTGAAATAGTTGTTTTTTTGCCTTTTTGCTCAGAGTATTAAGATTTTTGCTGTTTTGTGTTGAATCTTCTGGGAGGCTGAAGTGCCCTCTCCAGAGGTGCAGGAAGAATCTGTACGCCCCTTCACCACATCAAGAGGAGGTTGCAGAAACCTGTAGTTAAGATCCAGTGCTGTTTTTGGCAAGATTGATTTTTTTCCATCTGATTGGGAAGTATTTTTCTGCCCCCTTCTTTAGCCATAGCTAGTCTATAACAACTGTTACAGTTTACCTTTCCTCCAGAAGGGTCAAAAGTCTATCTTTCAATAAGAATACTAGAGGAGAACATTTGGAGACCCTTCCCCCATCAGAGTTTCCACCCTGAGACCCAGGACACAGGCAGGTTGGGGTTTGGGAGTGCCTTCTGGACATCAGGTACTGTGGGGAAGGGGACATCTACCCTGGTTAGGACACCCCAACCCTTTAGGACACAAATTCATTCCACACCATGGATGAAACACAAATTCCAAGTTTCAGTACAAAGGGACACTTCCACAGTGGAAGATACAACTTAAACCTAAGCTTAAGGATAAAGAATCTGGGTGTTCTTGGACACTTTATTATTTGCTCCTATTGATTCTTTTCAAACCAAACACAGTAAACTTTAATTTAAACACACATCCAGCGAGTCCAGCCTGTTTTATCAAGGTACCTATCCCAAAGCGCTATGGTAACACACAGAGATTGTTTCCAGTGCCTGGGCCCAGAAGGTTAGCCATCCCCCCACAGAAAATAATTCATCCCTTGGAGACAGAAGAGTTGGGGAATTGTCAGAGACGCTAGCCAAGTTTAATAAATTCTTTTATGGCCCTTTGGAATCAGACATATTCTCCAAAAAAGAGTTACAATTGAATGGTAGGGCAGTGACTTAGCACTGGACAAAGTATAGAGAAATGACTGGATGTGTGTATATGTGTAGAGTGACTGTTGTGGTATGATGCTGGGGGGGCATGAGATTGGTTTGTAATTGTATGTTTGTTATATAAATGTTGAAAAACTCTCTTTGTTGGTAATTTTGATGTCAAAATCCCTTTTATAATATCAGCTTACTGTATTTTTAATGTCTTTCTTGAAGGATTGTATTTTGATATTTATGCCTCCACAGAATAAACATTGTTTTGAAAAAAAAAAGTATCACAACTTACAATTCTAGCTGGACTAGAGGCAAGTTTTGGACAAAAGTACTGGGAAGAAATGCTGCATACAGACAGTTGCACATGAACAAAGGAAAGAAAACTAAAAGGCCGAAGCATACCCAACAAAGTTGCTCTTTGTGAATTGTTGTACAGTTCATTGGTTTTAGTCTTTTGTGATTCAGTGCATATAGAAAAAAACAGGTGGCACAACACATCACATTCAAAAACAAAATCCCATTGTAAATGGGTGCTCATGGAGAAAAGGCCTCAATGCAGCAATGATCAGTATTCCAAATTTTAAAAACTTCCAGGCCTTTCTGATGCACTTAGTGGTGTTGGTACCTTTACCTTGACCCCAGTTCCCACACAATAGGAGTTTTACCAGAGACCCATATTTGCCAGCTATGATAACCAGCAGCATATCACCCATTTGTACTAGATTCATCCCTAAGTATACGTATTTATGCTGGCATGTGAAGGTTAACTGATTTGGGGCTTTTAATTTGTTCTTAAATGTAGTTGAACAAATATTGATATTTGGTGAATGCAAATTTTGGCATTCAAGGTCATTATAAAAATCGTTACTTTGCAATTTAATTTTAGTTTAATTTATACCTTAAGGTGTTTGCTGACCTCCTCCTGGCTTCCCATCAAGCTCATTTATAACTAACTGTGAGAATGAAGTCCTTTTTAGATGACTGAAAACTTATTTCTAGTCTTAACAGAGTCAATAGTACAGCACTGAAGATGCAGGATAACAAGTTGTTATGGAATTTGCAGAGATTTCACTTCTCGATCTCTTCTTTGGTTAAGGTCAAATGCAAAGTCTGAGTCATCAAATGTAATGTCTGGGTCCTGAGGTGAGGAATGCTCATTCTTGACCATTTGTCTAAGATTTACAACATGAGGGGGGGATGAGAGGCATATTTCCCTGCTATCTAAACTCACTGGGGATATCAAATTTTTCTTGTAAAATAAAAATTTAAAAATTGCAGAAAATGTAATGGGAAAAAGACCTGAAAACACTGTTATATGTTTAACTTCTGCCCCTGTGGATGATATTAGTGACCCTCCCACTGCAGTGACTGAGATGCTGAATGGCTAAAGGCTGAATTTTAAAAGCCCAGCATGCACCAAAACGGAGAGATATGCGCACAAGTTGGCCTGGTGCGCACCCTTCGGACTTTAAAAGCCGTCCAAATACGCACCTACTTGCCACTACATGCACATATGAAAAGTTCCAAAAAATGGGCGGGGCATGGGTGTTTCTGGGTTTTAAATTTGTGCATACAGGTGCGCGCTGGGATCCCCTGCTGTGTAACTTTACTTCGGACATGGATGATGTGCAAGTTGTACAACAAAAAATTATGCAGCAGAAGCGTTTGCCCGCATAGGCACACATCCACTTAAAATTGCACACACTTGAGCCTGTGGTCAGGCTATTTTATAACATGGCCGCGTCCATGGGTGCAGGCGACGAACGTGCACACATGAGCACCCGTGTGCCTGTTTAAAAGTTACCATCCTTGGGGGTTTCAGTAGAACCAGAAGAGATACTAGATAGAAATACCAAGGGGGGAGGATAGAAAGAGGAATTCTCCTTCCTACTGGGTCTCCTATAACAAGGAAAAGGGGTCCAGAGCCCCCCCAGGGAGTCTCCCAGGGGAAGAGAGGAGAGGCAGAGCTCAATGATAAGAGAAAACTTTAAAGGTGATCAGATGAAATCACTTAAAGCATTAAAGACACTTCAATATTGATAAATTTTATTTTCAAACAAGAATTACCACTGTTATATTTGCAATGAGTAATGTTATAACAAAATACAGCAAATCTGTAAGCAAATATTAACTAATAAGGATCCCCTTTTAAAAAAAAATCTTTTCAAGGAACTAGCAGAAATAGTTCTGAATGTAGACAAAGTTAACTATCAGGTAAACCATAATAGTTCTTTCCTTTAATAAAGTACCACTAAGTATGATGATTTGAATCAGCACTGGATTAAATAATCTGATTCTTGTTGTAAACTCTGTTTTCAGATGATATTATTCGAATCAGCAGATGAATTATACTATGACACAAATTACCAGGAGACTTTTCTGGTAAGTATGTGTTAAATATTCGTGTCTCTCTTTCTCTTTCTATCACTATTCTGATTTTGTTTATGTTCTTCTTTCTTTCTCTCTCTCTCTTTCTGTTTCTCCGAGTGTTCTTTCCTTTTTTGAATCCTCTGCAGGTTTAATTATCTGTTGGTCTAGCTAGACCTTTTGTGGCTGTGGTGTTAGTGTACACTTATCTGTCCCTTTTTCGGATGAATGATTTGAGTGTGATGTGCTGATATCAAAATGCGCTGGTCTTCGTCTTCTCACTTTATCTAGGGGTCGATACTAGGGGGCCTTGTTTGCATTCGCTGCTTGAGTAACTGAGAAAGTCTGGTAGGTACTGTCTCAGGAACTCTTCTTAATGCCATGGGCTGATCTTCTCCTAAGCTGTACTTTAAATAATTGAAAAACAGGACTACTGTCTACTCTGTCACTAAAATGTATGCTCACTGTTGTCTCAGCAGCTTGGTGCTACTTAATCCTAACTATCGCTCACAAAAAAATTATATTTCAAGTATCCCTATTTCTAATAAAGCAAAGAGGGAAGTTATAACCAGTAATGACAGTGCTGGCTCAGACACTCAAACAATTTCACTCACTCTGTATATTTAGGTAGTATTAGGCTGAGGCTGTCATCAGAGCCCTATATTATAGATTAGAGAGAAAACACAAGTGCAGCTTTGTATTACCAGTGACTTTTATGTATGGTCACTTCCAATGCTCTGCACATCTTTAGTTTTCAGACACCCAAAGATTACAAGCTAGGGCACCTCTGATACCTTTATTTTGTGTATCATAAGATGGAAATTTCTTCTTCTCCTCTCTCAGTGACCCTGCATGACACTTAAAATCACTTTCACGTGGTGCACTCTGTCTTATATGTAGGATAGCTTGTTGTTCACATTTACAATTTATAATAATCCATCCTGCTATAAGATTCAGAAAGCTTACTTATTAAAGAATTGGGATTTTACCCTGCCTTCTTGTACAGCACCTCGATTCTATCTGGAACATTAGTATGGATAATAGCTAAATCCCAGAGTTGTCTTCCATTACAGAAGGTTTAAAGGATTAGGGTATCAGATCAATTGATAAGCCAGAGAATAATTCTTTTCTCAAAAGTAATACTTTTCACACTTTCAGAATCCTTTAGCCTTTCACACTTTCTCAAATAAATGCCAAGAATAATATTCCACAGGTTTGGCCAACATTTACATTTATCTGCTCCCATTCTAACTCTTACCTGGACAACCTCTCTCAAATTTGCCTGGAGCCATTGACATTTTCACATACACATCTCATTCAATCTTAACGTGCCTACACATTCCTTCACTGTGTTTTCTAACAGTACTTATGGCACTTCGACAGCTTCCGGGAAAGAGTAACTGTCCAGAGCTCTTTCTCTGAGCTGTGCCAACTGTGTCTATCTGCAGGAATTCTCAACTGTAACAATCCAGAGGATCCTTACACTGGTGCTGATGTCATCTTAATTAGTCCCCAGGAATTCTTTGGAGAAAGTTTTATCCTATTTATCATCTTAGTACCCATCTTCTTTGTATGGTGTTGTGGAAATAGGCTTTTAGAAAAGTTTGAGCCTGTTTATGAAGCCATACAAGATCCAGATTACTTAGCTAGCTGAAAACTCAAACCTACACTTCCACCTCACTGTAGAGTCCCACATTTTTTTGAAATGGTGGGGATTAGCTAATTTGCAGCTTCAAAATCCTGAACTGCAGCTTCAAAATCCTGAACTGGATCAGAGGTGTTATTTTTATTCAAAAATTTGACTCTGGAAGCAATTTGTCCTTTTTGGCTAATTGAAAGTGACCCACAGCTTTTTCCCATGGTCGCATATCATAATCTTAGAGCGAAAGTGAAATAAAGGACACCAGAATAAAAATTACATTTTGCCCACCTATTTTCTCTCAAACCCACTATTTATGGGACTCTTAATCTCTCTCAAGTGATCCTCATCGAATTTTCCTCTGTTAAACCATTTTGGAGCTCTCTTTTCCCTTTTAATTCTGACATTTTCAATTTGAGCCTAATTAAAATGTTTTAAAGTCCATCAAAGGTCAACTTGTGGGAAAAAAGGCTGCCCTCGCTTGACAACCACTATCAATTTACTCAATTTTGGGCAATTCAAAGTGATACTTATAACACCCATTTTTACTCAGGGCTATCAAAGTCCTTTCAGGGCCCTAACAAGAACAGGGGCCACACCTCAAGAGGTTCCCCTGACCTGCACACTTTTTGTTTTCCAGATTTTTATTTTTTTTTTAGGGAGTTCTGGGCACTTTGGGGGTGGGTCAGGTGACTTTCACCCAGTTTTGAGATTGATGTGGGGGCTCAAGCAGGGTCCCCCCACCCCAAATCTTTTTACATTTAAGTTTACCATTTTCTCCGTTTTCGCTCTAAAACCGGAAGTGGCTGCCTCTGCCACTTCCTGGGTTGCCCACATGAGTCACTGGGCCGGGGCTTTTCCCTCTATCTCTGTCGCTGATCTTTGGTTCCTCGAGGCACTGGCAGAATTCTCAGTGCCGCTGCTGCAGAAATCAGCCTCGGGCAGTTCTCTCTCTCCTGTGACGATCCCTTCCTGCCTCCTTCACTGCGGCCTGGGGAAAAAAGCAAATCTCTGCTGGCATTTCTTCTTCTGCAGCCATGGGGCATGGAACCCTCCTGGCTGTCTTGCCTCTTCCCCTGGGACTGATGGGCCTGAACAGCTTTTGCTTCCCCCTTTTTGCCTGCAGTTCAGCAGGGGCCCGAATACTCCAGTAGCAAAAACAAACAAAAAAAAACCCTACACAGCCTTTCTCCTACAAGGGCCACAACAGCCCCACTGAGAAACTAGTAGCCTCCAACCAGCCATGCTGCCTGTATCCACAGACAGGAGCTATGACATCCCCCTCATCAGCTGCCAGCCCTCAGCAGCACTGCCATCCCCAGGACCCAGGTTAGTTTTATTTAATTAAAAAAAAAATCTTTACCACCCTTATTTAAAATGTAACCCCAGGGGTTACACTTGTGTATTTTAAGGAATGGCTCCAAAAGCCTTTTGGATGCAGCCCAGGTGGGAAGGCCATGAACCCCCCCCCCCCCCCCCCCCCCCCCCGAGTACTGGCCTGTGGGGGAGCCAGGCCAGCTAGCATCCAGCCCAAAGTTCAACAAGTACTACTGGCCAATGCTCCTTCCTGCTGCTTAGGGAAGCCAACTCATGCCTGAGGCACAAGGCAGTGAGCTGTGTTGCAGCCAGGCACTGCTCCCCACCATTGGAGTCATCCATACCTATGATTCACTTCCACATGACTCTTGGGCTGCTGATTTCAGGCAGTAAAACAAGCAGGCGTAGGGTGACCAACTCAGAGTACCTGAAAAGGACACTAATCTCCGAAAAGGAGATCAAGTACTCCAAGAGGAGGTCAAAATATAGAACAAAATTTGTACATATGATTTAGCTGAAATGAATTTAGATATGCAAATACATTTCTATAAATGTGACATTATAAATTATTATTATTATTTAAATAGAAATGTAATCCTGTATCTCCCTCTCCCTCATTTACCCTCTTCTCTCCCCCTGCACCTTAATTCTTCTCTTCCTCTCCCCTGCCCAGCACCAGGTCATTCTGTCTCACCCTTAACCCCTCTCCTCATCACGTTTTGTTGCCTTAGCATTAGTATAGATTAGCAGAGTTGGAAGTGGTTTTCTGCCCAGCTAAAGGCTATTCAGAGACATTTGGTACAATTATTATACGACTCTTCCACATGCCATCCAGCAGCTGTTCTCATTGGCTAGCAGCCAAATGTAAAGGATACTGATGGGATTGGAAGATGGTGGTCGCAAATGGATGGACTATTATTATAATTCTAACTACATGGTGGTGGTCATGCTTGGTGGTAGGGGTGGAGGGGAGGGGAGGATTCAGGGGGAAATGGGGGGGTGTAACTGGGGTAAACTCACTGTGGGACTATTGGCGAAATATGTTCAGATTGTTTTCTGCTATGGTATTTTCAATGTCTGACAGCTTGAATAAAATTTATTGGGAAAAAAAAAAAGAGAGAGACTGATAAAATGACAGCAGTTCTAGGGTCTGTGCCACATTTTCATGGCAAATGATCAAGCTATGCATATACCCCTGTGGCAGATGGGTGAAAGTATATTGTCACCCAAGCCATGAGAAGGCCAGCATGTCCTGACTAGATGGTTCAAGAGGAATGCTAAAAACCCATATTACATTACCAGATACCAGATACCATTGTGCTCCTGAATTGCATGTACCAAATCAGCCATAGATGGAACAAGCTGCATGTAATGGCGGAGTGACAGCATTCAACTTACGGTAATCTACAATCAAATGTCATGAGCCATCCTGTTTTAGCACTGGCCATACAGGACTGCTGAAAGGGGACTTTGCAGGTGTCACTACCCCAGCCTCCCTTAATTCATCAATAATAGTCTGAACAACTGTGGAGGGACAATTTTCATGAACTGATCAGAATGTACAACCTCAGTGGGTTGTGGAAGAGAAGGCAGCCCACATGAACGGTAGAAACAAACTTGTATTTTGAGCAGATAAACATCTGCCCATGTTTTATTTCCTAGTCAAACTGATAAAATTAATACCTAATATGCAATCTTTCTGGGAAGCAATGATGACAGGAAGAGACAGTCTGTGGCCATCCTCAGCATTTAAATGCGCTAGGACCTGCACACCTTTTGTAACAGAGCCTCCATATCCCTCTAGCTGCACTGGTCGGCCACTATACCTGCATGGGTTAATCCTAATAATAATGGCCTCTGCCTCTATATCCACCGAAGCATTGATCTGTTGCCTATTTCCCCCTTTCCATGAAACAGTTATATTTATATGGGGCCATTGATCACCTGTGGGGGAAAAAACGTTTTAATGTGGCAATGGAGGCTTGGCCAATTTCTTACCGGAGTTAGCTGAGTCCAGGAGTCGGGGGACAACAACTAATAACAGAACCTTTTTTTGGTCTATCAAAAGCAAGAAGCCTGCAAGGGAGTCAGCTGGACAACTAGATAACCAGGGGCTAAAAGGGGCACTCAGAGAAGACAAAGCTATCACATAAAAATTAAATACAGTCTTTTCCTTGGCCTGGATGTTAAGGAGATACCCACACCAGAAATGTTCTTTGAAGGTGATAAGTCAAAGGAACTGAATGTATCTGAAGGGTCACGAAAGGCAGGATATAAATTTTAAAAAAGAAGAAAAAGCTGTTCAGTTGGAGAATGTATCAGACCAAACTAACAGGCTAAAGAGCAGCAAATCAACAGGATGTGATTGAGTTCTTTCAGAACTCTTAAGGTGAAAACAATCATGAAATTGCAGGTCTGCTACTGCTAATCTGTAATATATTGTTAAAATCCACTATTGTGGATCACGTGATGCGGTGGACCAGGATGGTCACATGAGCCTGGGCTCCGGGTGTCTTCCCCTAATTATTGAGTGCCATCGCAGACAGACACCATCTTTTTTTCTGCTCACTTGCAAATGGCCCCTGATACATACCTATGTGTGCAGATTAAGCCCAATAACCACGGGGGAGTCACTGTGTTAGTATCCAAATAAAAAGTCTTTACTGATGGGAAAACCAATGGGTAGAATGGCAGCAATAACACAAATCTGTGCACCAGATTGTCTCTCTTTTCCAGTCTTTCCCCTCTATCTGTGCAGGAATCTCTGAACCAAGGCCACGGAAACTTCTACTCTCCGGGGCTTGGAAAACGTGGACAGGGTATCCTTTAGCTGGGCAGAAAACCACTTCCAACTCTGGTAAAATGTTAGCACTTTCCTTGGCACAGAGAGTCAAATTCTTTCTCTCCACAGGGGTGAAGGTAGGTGTCCTTGGAGATCTTTACTTTGTTCTTCTCATGATTAGTCGAGCTGTTACTTCCTTGGTTCTCTCAGACTCTCTCTGGATCCCAGGTGGAAAGGATCTCTTGGGAACAGGAAACTCATCCTGCTCCAATGCAGGAAGGATGAAGCAGCCAAAACCTTCCTCCTCAAATCTTAAGTCCTTTTCCCTGCAATAGAAGTTAACTCCCAGAGATCCTCCTTGCAACAGGTCACTACCACCTCCATCCTATTTGAGATCATGGAGGGCAGGTCTTCTCTAATCTGAGCAGCCCCAGAGACAGGGCTCCCCGTGCCCTGATCCCAGCTGGTGCACAGGCTCTCACAAGGTTCCTACTAATAAGATTATAAAATCCAAAAAAACAACAGAAGGAAAATCCCTATCAGCCAGTGAGTGGAAAACCCTCCTGACCCTGATCAGGATCCCCAGGCAAGTGGGGCCTCGTTCCTTTGACTGGGCCTGAAAAATCAACCCAGGATAAATTCCTTACTACCTCCTAAACTGCTAGAAAACCATAAGGGACTGCCTCCAGACTCTCTGGAGAGGGCTGCTTAAAAAAAACCTCTGCAGGGAACGTCCATTCCAGCACCCTCAATAGGAGGGGCTGCATTTGAATGATAACCTCCCCCCCTAAACTACAGTTCTCACTAAAAGATGAATATTAAAAGCCCAGCGGGCACCAAAATCGGCAGATGTTCTCACATCTTGGGCTAGCGTGCACTGAGTGAATTTTAAAAGTTGCCGAGATGCACGTGTATCTCCCGCGGCATGCACATCTCACTTGTTTTTGAAAAGGGGCGTGGTCTGGGTGGAGTCTGGGTGAGGCATGGGCAATCCAGGGCGTGGCCTAGAGATGTGTGCACAAACACTTATGTGCCTGGGTGTACGCCCAGGTCCCGGACTGAGTAAGTTACTTCTGCTAGAGATGACGTGTAAGTTTAAAAAAATAAAAAACTAGCCGTACCTGAGGGGTTTTAAGGGTCTGGAGTAAGCTGTTCAGCCAGGGAAGTTTGGAGGACCTAGTTCTTAAATGGGTGAACTGGTGGACCCGCGCCCTTTTTAAAATCCTCTGATTTACATGGTAGAAGTGGGATTTGTGCTCCCAGACCTGCGCCTATTTAAACTTAGGTGCATATGTATGTGCATCCAGGCTAGTTTATAACATGCACGCATATGTACATGCAAGTTATAAAATCGTTGCGTCCCTGGGCATGCGCGGGCACACATGTGCCAATGTGTGCCCACGCGCTCGTCTGAAAGTTAAGGCCTGGGTAAACCCAAGGAAGGTAATGTTTGGTAACAGAACTGGGTGTCTGTTACACAAAGAAGACATACATCTGGGAAAATACAAGCTTTTGCATCAGATTTTCGATATTAAATGCGCAAAAATACAGACATGTATATTTAAAAAGTAAATGTGTGTGTGTGTTATGTATGTGGTGGGGTCAGCCCGTTGGCTCAGTGGTAGTGTTGCAAGCAGCCACATGGGAGATCCTGGTGGGAATTTTGAACCTAAGCTTCTCTTGCTCAGTCTGACTGGGCCTAGGGATGCAGACTTCATAGTCCATGGTGGGGAGGGAGTCCTAGTCATCAAATAACGGCGATATCTGTTGGCCAGACTCAGGATGCATGCTTGCTGGGTTAGAGGGAGCTGCAGGTCTGTTGCTGCAATGGCTGGGGCGAGAGGATGGGAGGAAGGGAGGAAACCCCCAGGTAGTTGCAAATGAAGCATTATGGGGCTGTATGTAGCCCAACTGATTTAACTGGGAGCTCAAAGGAGGAGGAGGAAACTGCTGGGCAGTAAATAAATAAACATGAAAGCACAAAATACAAATATAAAACTAGAAGCCCCCTTAGTAATGACATAGTAAATGACAGCAGATAAAGACCCAAATGATCCATCCAATCTGCCCAGCAAGTTATGGTTATCTTAGTATGTACTGGCGTGTGTCCTGCCAATAGCAGGAGGTTTTCAAGGCATCCCAGCCTAGAAGGCATTATACCAGCCAATATGTATGATAGTTGTGTTGTAAACCAGTAAATAACAATCCTGAGTGTCTTAATGCCATTGCCAAGGGGGATTTCTTCCATTGGATTTTTTGATTTAATTAAATGGGTTTGTGATGTTAAACCTGTGCTTTCACCTGAGTTTATAGCATGTGTATGACATCATTGTGTAACATTATGCAATCAGTCAAGATATCTTTGAATAACCAATGGATAAAAATGACATTTTCATATACAGCATATATCAATCTATTTAAAAATGCTGACATATTTGAGAAACAGGAAATCTGTGAACTTAGCTAAATCTCTTTTTAAAACAAGAATCATGTGCTTTTACCAGTATTTCAGGATCCTCTCTAACAATGAATGCGGCAAATTCTGTAACTGTGTGGTCAAACGTTTATGAATCTAAAATTCACTATTTTGATAGGATTAAGAATATTGTACTGCCTGGACATTGTAAATCTCCAGACTAAATACTGTAGCACCATCTACTGTCAGATAAGGTGGAAAATGTCAGCCTAAATCTGTGTGACTTTATGATGTGTTTACTTTCTCTTTGAAAATTGTTGCAAAGCGCTCCAGTAAAAAGTACCTGCAGACTTTGTCCCAGTGCTGACAGTTTGGAAATTGCCCCCATAATGGCCTTTGTCCAATCCATTTTACAGATATAGAATACAGGGAGAACCAAGCTGAGAAAGGTTACTAGGGCCCATAAGGCTTGCTCTTCTCTGTTAATGCAGAGGAAAGCAAGCCTGAAAGAGCCCAAACTAATTAATTCTTAGAGGCTAAACGAGGTCAGACCTGGCTAGAATCTGGATGGGGTGACTACCTTGGAAGATCTGGTACTGTGGTCATCTAACCTCCACACTCAGAAATGGACAGAAAGAGGATAGGACAAGCATGTAAGAAAAGCAGTCAGGAAAATAAAAACAAACAAACAAAAAACAACACATGAAGGACAAAACAACTCAGGCAGCAAAGCAAGGTATCGATACCTCTTTAGATATAACAACAAGGGTAGAAGGTACAAGGTGATCGTGTGAGACTGAAGGGCCAAGAGCAAGAATGTGACCATACGAACAGGGTTGATGCTAGCATTTTTGCTGCCCTGTGTGAATAATTCACTTTTTTTTTTTAAACACAGAATAACCCTCCTCAATTAAACATTTATTTATTTATTTATTTAACATTTTTATATACCGACCTTCATGAAAGAAAATTCATATCAGATCGGTTTACAGATAACATGAGGGGAATAACAAAGTCAACCATATAACAAGAAATGAAAGTTACATATAACAAGGGGTATTAACCTGGAGGGCTAGGATAGCCGGAGCGATAGAAGGCATAACTGAACAAATTAGATAATACAATAATATGATGAGAAGAGGCATAAGTGTATAGGCTACACTTGTCAGAGAGTTTAGGTAGGAGTCTGTGTCTGAATTAGTGAGGAATTGCTGGAACTGTAGGTTAAGTGAAGGCCTGGATGAAGAGCCATGTCTTAAGTTTTTTGCGGAAGGTAAACGGGCATGGTTCTAATCTGAGTTCTGTGGGCATCTTGTTCCAGATGGTTGGGCCAGCTGTAGAGAAGGTTCGTTCTTTGGTAGATGATAGGCGAGTAGATTTCGTTGTAGGGGGTTGCAGGGTGCCTTTATATGCTTCTCGAATCGGTCTGTCTGATGAGTATAATTTGAGGGGAATCTGGAGGTCTAGTTGTTGTTGGTTGTGAATGACTTTGTGGATTATAGTGAGAGCCTTGTGTAATATTCTATATTTGATTGGCAGCCAGTGCAGGTTCTGTAGTATGGGAGTGATGTGTGTTCCTCTGTTGGTATTAGTCAGGATTCTTGCCGCAGCATTTTGGAGCATCTGTAATGGTTTGATAGATGAAGTAGGGAGCCCGAGGAGAAGAGAGTTACAGTAATCTGTTTTGGAAAAGAGTGTGACTTGGAGCACTGTCCTGAAATCTTGGAAGTGGAGGAGGGGTTTGAGCCTTTTCATGACTTGTAATTTATAAAAGCAGTCCTTGGTAGTGTTATTGATGGCTTTCTTAAGATTCAGACGGTTATCAATGATTACTCCAAGGTCCCTTACTTGCGTGATCTGGGTGTTGCCTGCTGGTGGATTGATTAAGGCCGAGTGGTCCGAGGAGATGATTAGGAGTTCAGTCTTATTTGCATTCAGAACTAGATTCAAGTTGGTGAGCAGACTGTTTATAGATTTGAGGCAGATTTCCCAAAAGGCGAGAGATTTAGGGAGAGATTCTGTAATGGGAATCAGAATCTGTACGTCATCTGCATAGAGATAGAATTTTAATTTTAGGTCCGTAAGCAGTTGACAGAGGGGCAGGAGGTATATATTGAATAGTGTGGGTGACAAGGAAGAGCCTTGTGGTACTCCTAATGTTGATTTGACATCTGGGGATTCGTTGTTATTGATTTTTACTTTGAAGCTTCTGTTACTTAGAAAGGAGTTAAACCAGCTGTGTGCAGATCCTGTTAATCCGATTTCTGCTAGGTGATTTAGTAGGATGGCGTGGTTCACTGTGTCAAATGCGGATGAAATGTCCAGAAGGACTAGGATAAAAGATTGACCTTTGTCTAGGCCCATGAGGATGTGATCGGCAAGGGAGATAAGTAGGGTTTCTGTACTAGCTGCTTTACGAAAGCCATATTGGGATAGGTGAAAGATATTGTGCTCTTCCAGGTATACAGAAAGTTGTGTATTAACAACTTTCTCCATGATTTTTGCTAAAAAAGGGAGGTTGGATATGGGGCGGAAGTTGGAGGGTTCACTTGTGTCGAGGTTAGGTTTCTTCAGGAGAGGTTTGAGGGATGCGGTTTTCAGCCTGTCCGGGTAGATTCCTTGGGCGAGTGAGCAATTTATAATATTGGCCAATGCTCTGGAAATAGTATTCGGGATGAGAAGCAGTAGTTTACTTGGAATGTGATCTGTTGGGTGGTTTGATGGTTTTAGTTTCTTAAGTATAGATTCGATTTCCAGTGGTGTTGTAGGTTCAAAGGAATCAAGGATGGCCCCAATATAAGTCCTGGAATTGAAAATTATGGAGGGTGGAGTTGCATTGTTCGGTAGGCGTGCTAATGTGTCTGCAGTTTTTTTCTGAAAGTAGAGTGCTAATTCGTCTGCTTTGGTTTGTGCTTGGTCGTCTGGAATGGTGGGTGTAGGTGATTTTGTGAGTTGGGAGACGTAAGAGAATAGGGTCCTGGCATCAAATTGAAGGTCGTGTATTCTGTGGGCATAGAAGTCTCTTTTTGTCTTTAAGATGGTGATCCTGTAGTTGTGGAGGGTGCGTTTGTAATCAGATAAATTAGTGGAGTTGGGGATCTTGCGCCATTCGTATTCTTTGTGTCTGAGATTTTGTTTCATCTGCTTGAGTTCTGGGGAGAACCAGGGTTGTTTCTTCTTCTGTATTGAGTTGATTATTTTCACCATTTTAGGACATAATTTATTTGCTATTGCCTCAGTGATATTGTGCCAAGAGAGGAAGGCTGCATCTGGGCTAGTGGTGTCCAGATTGGGGAGTTCTTTGGTGAGATGATCACTGAGTGTGTCAGAAGTGCAGGTTTTCCTAAATTGGATGGTGGAAGGTGGTTGAGGAGGTTTAGGGCTTTCTTGAGTCATGAGTGTGGTTGTAATTATTGAATGGTCTGACCAGGGAATTGTGGTACAGATAGGATCATTTTTATAAGATATATTAGAATTGATGAAGATGAGGTCCAGAGTGTGTCCTGCTTTATGGGTAGGTTTTTCTATGATTTGTTTAAAGCCCATAGCACCCAGGGTGGTAAGGAGTGCTTCACAGTTAGGGGTGAGGGGAGAGGCGTCTACATGGAGGTTGAAGTCCCCCATTATTATGGCTGGCGAGTCCATGTTGATGTATTTGGCTATTGTTTCTATTAGGGGGGAGATATCTGAGTCCAGTAGTCCTGGCGGAGCATATATTAGAAGAATTTGTAGGAGTTTAGATTTGAAAAGACCTAATTCGAGTTTTGTAGGTGTGATGGTTTTGATTGGAAGTGAATTAAGTTTGAATTCCTTTTTGGTAGCTAGAAGAATACCACCTCCTCGTTTCTTTTGTCTGGGGATCGAGATGATGTCGTAGAGGTGAATCGGTAACTGGTTTATTAGGGCTGTGTCTGAGCTTTTTAGCCAGGTTTCTGTGATGGCACAGATATCTGGCTTTGAATCTGAGAGGAAGTCATTGAGGACGTGTGTTTTCTTTGTCAGAGATTGTGCGTTGAGAAGGGTAAGGGAGAACATGGTGAGACCTAGCATCTGCGTGAGCGGAGACATCATGATTGGAATGAGAGATCTGGTAGTGTGTCTTGATGGTTGTTGAAAGGCTTTTGTGTGATGGAGGTGGCGGTGGTATATGATAGGGATTGGGAAGATTTGCATGTTGACTTCTCTAGGAGGAATGTGGGTCGTGGTGGAAGGCTAGTCTGACATGAAGAACACAGACTAGTCTGACATGAAGAACACAGACATGAAGAACACAGACTAGTCTGACATGAAGAACACAGGCTAGTCTGACATGAAGAACACAGACTCACCCTCAACAAATACAGAATAAAGAGACTATAAACTATAAACAAAAATGAATTGGAAACCACAACAAGCCAGACTCTGTATGCAGTGCAACAATGGAGAAACAGAAACATCACCAGTCTTCATAAATCAATCATCAAACATTATAATCAAGGAATATAAATCAATCATATTAGTAAAACCATACTTATAAAGAGAATATTTACAACAAGATAAGGAATAGAATAACATCCAATAATTAAAAGCTCATATACAATTTTAAAAATTTTCCAAAAAATAAAATATTTCAAAATGGCAGACAGACACCCAATAATTAAAACTAATAAGGATGGAAAATTCACTACTCTCCATACCTGAAAACTTTTCATTTCCAGTTATCCTGAGTATGGTGTGGATTATTAGGGCAGCACAAACTTTCTTCACACACCCAGGCAGGCCCCCATTCACACACATACACTTACCTCAGACCAGCTCCTACACACACACACACATGTTCCTACACACAGAAACACATAGATATCCAAGTCAGGTTCCCATGCACACACCCACACCCACTTTAGTCAGGCTCCTATTCACACATACCACATCCCTGGGCTAGGCTCTTAGCCCAGAGTGAATGAATGAATGACGAATTAGGCTCTTATTCGTCATTCATTCATTCACTCACGCACACACTATCAGGAGCCATTCTGCTGCTGCTCCTCCTTTTGTGCTGGCCCCTGTTCTAATCAAATCTCATGGGGCTAGCACTTCCAATGGGGTCCACCGGTGGCCTCGGGCACCTCTTCCTCTTATCATCGCTGGTTGGCGGGGGGGGGGGGGGGTTTCTACCAGTGGCCTCACGGGCTGCCTCTTCTTCCACTGCCCTCCTGGGTGTGCCGCCCTGTGCAATTGCACAGGGCGGCACACCCAGTAGCACCAGGCCTACATATGAACATGAGAAGTTGCCATACTGGGTCAAACTGAGGGTCCATCAAGCCCATCATCCTGTTTCCCACAGTGGCCAATCCAGGTTACAGTACCTGGCATGGATCAAAACATTAAATAAATCCCATGCTATTGATGCTGGTAATAAGCAATGGCTATTCCCTAAGTCAACATGATTAATAGCAGTTTATGGACTTCTCCTCCAGGAATTTATCTAAATCTTTTTTAAACTCAGCTACACTGACTGCCTCAATCACATCCTCTGGGAATGAATTCCAGAACTTAATGTGTGGAGGGAAAAAATACTGATCAAACCCTTTTCTGCAATATTCACAGAGAAAAGGGGGATACTAAAGGGAGCACAGATAAGTCATAGATACACTCATAAAAATGAGGTAGACTCGGGAGGAAGTGACGTCTCGCTAGCAAATGGCAGCTTGATCAGAGCTCTCCTCCAGCAGCTAACATAATCTCCATATATCGTTGGCATCTCAGTGGCAGAACAAAGAATCTACGGCTTCCAAGACTCTACACTAGCCTTAGATGTTGGCAAAAAAGAAATCGGTTGATTTTAAAAGGTTTTCTTACCAGAAATCCAGCATCGATGAGAGTGAGGAAGTGGCAATGATGGCAATCGAAGAGGAGGGTGGAGTCTCAGAATCCAGTTCGCTGGCGGAGGATGAGATGCTGACCTGGGCCGAAATGAAGACTTGGTTTGCGGACATTAAGAAAGATATGCTAGCGAATAAAAAAGAAATTATGACTTCAATCGCGGAACTAAAAGATGAAATCGCGGATCATGGTCAGCGGATCTTTGAGGTCGAGGCCCGTGTCGATGCATATGGGGAGGACCTAAGATTGGCCCGCGACGAACAATCATCTCTTCTTGCTGAAATTGAGCAACTATCAGAAAAAGTAGAGGATCTGGAAAACTGCTCATGCCGGCAGAATCTCCGTTTTCGTGGTGTCCCAGAGTCTGCCGAACATCAGAACTGTTCAGAGGTGGTCATTCAGATAAGTAATATGTTACTGAAGGCAGATACAGCAGTGGGAGATCCCACGAACCCACAGATCATAAAAATTGATCGTGCACATCGTACCCTTGGTACAGGACAGAGCAATAAACCAAGGGAATTCACTGCATGCTTTCATGATTTTAACATTAAGGATCGCATTGCTTCAATTGCAAAAAAGCAAGCAAAATGGAGTTGGAATGGCCTTGATATTATGATATTCACAGATCTCTCACCTATGACAATGCGTAAACGCCAGAAAATGAGGAGTATAACTGAGATCCTTCGTAAAGACAATATACAATACGGGTGGCTTTTCCCGTTTGGGTTGAGTTTCACAGTGAAAGGAGTTACACATCGCGTAAAAACATTACAGGAGGCATCCACGGCACTCAAGGAAGCCAGCTACGCAGGCCTGGAAATACCATCAGCTATCACTAAAACGCCATTCCGGAGGGAGGAACCACCCAGATGGCAACGGGTGGCCAAAGGAGGCTGCAGATTACGGCGCAATCCGGATCCTGGGGAATCAGCCAAGGCCCCAACATGAGCCTCGGTGGACTCTTCTTGTTCAAGCTATAGTTACTCAGGAAGTAGAGGATACATTTTTCTTTTTTCATTCTATCTAAGTTTCACTGTCTTATGGATAAATAAGTGGCGTTGTGATACTAAATGCCTTGCTGGACATTAGCATGCCACTGAGAGTGCCAACTGTTAAATACATTTTACAGTAGTTCTGGAGATTTATTTCATTGAGCAAATGATTGAGTTTATATTCTATTTGTTTGGCTGCTGGGGAGGTCACTGTTCCGGCTAGGGTGGCTGTCTCCTCTATACTATTGAGCAGTGCAGTCTCTTGCAGTAGACAGCATTGCTGAAGGTAGGGTTTTGTTTCTGGGGGACCGTGGGTTCAAATTCATACACTTACATTATTTTGGTGGGAGTTTGAGGGTTACAAACAGGATATTTAAGTGGTTCCATGGAGATGCAGGGTATTGTCATGTTTGGATTTCTTTTTACACATGTCGGACCTAAATATTTTTTCCCTTAATGTTAAGGGACTTAATACCCCACTAAAAAGACATAGCCTATTTACTGATTTGCAACAATTTCATGTCACTATAGCTTTTGTTCAAGAAACCCATTTAAAGCACCGCTATGAACATTTAATGAAACATCATTTATATCCTTCTCAGTATTGGGCAGAGTGTTCTAAGAATTATAAGTACACAGGAGTGGGCATATTGATGGGAAAAGATCTCACTTTTGATTTGATTTCTATCTTTTCAGACCCAGACGGTCGATATATTATATTGAATGTGGCTATAGAGGGTGAGAAATTTACACTCATGAATATTTATGCGCCAAATGTTGATTAAGGTCTGTTCTTTGAAAAGGTGACTAATCTTATAGAAACTAAGATGGAGGGTCATCTCATAATGGGAGGAGACTTCAATCTTACCCTTAATCCCAGTATTGACAACTCTACAGGGCATTTCTCAGCTAAAGGCAAGGATCGTCAAAAACTCAAACAATGCCTAAAATGGGTGAACTTGATTGACACTTGGCGGAATAGATTTCCCAAATCTAAAAGTTATACTTTCTATTCTAGAGTCCACCGCCTACACTCCAGAATAGACTTATTATGTGTAGATAAGAGCTGCATTAACTGGATTTCCAAACCTATTATTGAAGCAATCACATGGTCTGACCATGCACCTACGCGGATGACTCTTACCATCCCTCAATACGACAAGGGTAATCAGTATTGGCAGCTAATGATAGTCTGTTAGAGAGTGAGAATTTTGTGGCCCAACTTCGCTGGGAGATTGTGGATTACTTACATTTTAATGATACAGAAGGGATGTCCACCATGGTCTTGTGGGATTGCCTGAAGGTGGTTCTTCGAGGCAAATTGATAGCTAGAGGGGCCTACTTAAAAAAGCAAAAAAATCAGGAACAGATGGTTATCTTAGATAAACTTCACCATTTGGGGAAATTACACAAACTCTCTGGATCTCAAAAGGTATTGAATCAAATCGATCACTGTAGGAAATCTTTAGAAGATTTAGATGTTGCACAAATAGCTCACAAGTTAGAACTGTGTAAACAGGTTCATTATGAGGGAGGCAATAAGGCGGGTAAGCTATTGGTGCGTAAATTAACATCTCAACAAACCCAAAACAATATAGTTAAACTTAAAGATGAATTCGGTAAAATACTCACAACTAACTCAGATTTCAGACAGCGTTTCTTGAGATTTTATACCGATCTATACAGCGCTGATTCTACTATTTCACAGGATCAGATAAATCTGTATCTTGTGAATTTGGAGTTACCTCAGGTACAACCACAAAATGCTGAATTATTAGATAAGGATATCATGCTTGCTGAAGTGACATGGGCCATTAAGAGTCTAAAAACAGGCAAATCACCCGGTTTAGATGGATACACTGGAGTTTTCTATAAAAAATTTATAGACCTTTTGTCACCTATTCTAACAAGATTATTTATCTCAATGAAGGGTCACACAGTTTTGTCCTCCTCAGCTAACTTAGCAGGGGTGACATTAAAAGCTAAACCGGGTCGTGATCCCACGGTATGTGGCTCCTATAGGCTGATTTCCTTAATCAATCTTGACATGAAGTTGTTAGCAAAAATCCTAGCCAATAGGCTTAATGCTCTCCTGCCTGAGCTAGTGCATCCTGATCAATCCAACTTCATTCCAGGCAGAATGGCCTCCGACAATGTTCAGAAAACAGTAGATTCCATTTGGTGGGCTAAAACACAGGACATACCTTTTCTACTTCTAGCCATTGACGCGGAAAAGGCTTTTGACTTTGTTCATTGGCCTTTTCTATTTCAGACCTTAAGGGCATTTAATTTTGGAGAGACATTTATTGGCTGGATCCAGAAATTGTATACTGCACCCCAAGCCTGTTTAAAGGTTAATGGGGGGTACTCCCAATCTTTCAAGGTGGGTCGCGGCACCAGACAAGGTTGTCCTCTTTCACCTCTTCTTTTTGCTTTGTTTTTAGAACCTTTTACTTGCCAAATCCGCAATAACGACAATATACAAGGGATTCAGGTGGGGGATTTCTCATCTAAATTGTCATTATTTGCAGATGATATCTTATTTACCATCACTAACCCTATTCAATCACTAGAGGCAATTAGCATCGAAATTGCCAAATTCAGTAGGGTATCTGATTTCAAAATTAATTGGGATAAGTCCGAACTGCTGAATATCTCAGTTTCTGACTCGATGGTTACACAAATTCAGGGGATTCATCCATTTCGTTGGGCATCCACAAAACTCAAATATCTAGGGATATACTTGGGTAATAAACAAGATTTATTTCAACTTAATTACCCCCCTTTAATGGCTAAAATTTATAAAGATCTGGAAGAGTGGGACAGGTATCATATCTCATGGATGGGATGCTTAGCGGTTATAAAAATGAATATCTTTCCTCGAATGCTCTATTTATTACAGACCTTGCCTTTAGAAATACCGACCAAAATTATTGACAGATGGCAACGGAGACTAGTCAAATTTTTATGGAAGGGGAAACATCCCCGTATAGCTAAAAAGATCCTTATGTTGCCTAAAGCCCAGGGTGGTCTAGGATTTCCTAATCTGAGTTATTATCAAGGAGCTGCCCAATTGAAAGCTATTTTAGATTGGCATAGGGTTAAGAATAAGAAACCTTGGGTGCTCCTAGAACAGGCTCTCATAGGAACGATGACCCTAACTGCTATTTTGTGGCAGCCCCGAGATTCATGGGATGGAGTTATAAATATCCCTCACACTGTCCAGTTATCTTTGAAAATTTGGGATAAATGGAAGACACAGTTAGTGGGCTGGCAAATTTATTTTCTTAGCACTTCCCTATTCCATAATCAACATTTTAAGCCAGCTGCCACCTTGTTCTTCAGGAACTGGATCATAAAGGGCATTACTCACTTATCACATGTATATGAACCTGGAGGTATGATATCCTTTCGACTGCTTAGTGAACGGTATCAGTTGGCTCCTACTGATGTTTTCCCTTATCTCCAAGTGCGCCATTTTATCATAAGTCAGGGTATACTAGGGGAATTGGCCCAGGGGATCCCGCCATTTGAAGGCCTATGTAGACAGGCTGATAAATTACAAAAAATGATCTCCAGACTATATATGCTCCTCTCGGAGGAATTTCAGCTAGAGTTCTCTCATATCAAGGCTTGGGAAAAGGATTTACAAGGCTCATGGAATACAGAGGATTGGAAACATATATATACTCAATTAGGGAGGGGTTTTGTTTCTGCGTCTCACATAGAAAATTCATATAAACTATTTTTTCATTGGTATATCATACCCGCTACCTTGTGTCATATGATCCCTGGCACTTCCTCTTCTTGTTGGAGACTTTGTCAGTCCAAGGGTACCTTTTTTCATCTCTGGTGGTCATGTCCTTCTATCCAATCTCTATGGCATCAAGTGTCCCAATGGCTCACCACTATTTTAAAGGTTACTATTACTCTTGATTCCTCACAAGCGTTGTTGAACAAAGAGTCGACAGATTGTGATAAACCTCAAAATCGCTTTATTAAATTTGTCACTACAGCTTCCAGGTGTGCTATTGCACGATATTGGAAAGATTCACATGTCCCCTCTTTGCAATACTTTCAATCACAGGTGATGGTTATGCACACATTGGGGAAAATCACTGCTTACAAGCATAAAACCACTCTTCACTTTAATAGAATATGGAAATGTTATGAATCATGGTTACTTGATAACTCCACAAATTAATATGATTTTACCATTTTGTATTCCGTTCTGCTCTCATTGACCATATGGATCCATTCAGCCACCCACGGTCACAGGTTGGGGGGTGGGGGGGGGGGGATTCAGGGCTTGCAATTGAAATGTGTTTTAATTAAGGTGTTACATTGTCATTTATTATGAACCATGCTGTTTCTTTGTATTACAATAATTTTCTTTACACACTGTCGGAGGTTACTGATATATTGCTATGTATTGCAAATTAATGACCGCACAACGTGCCCGCAGTTGGTTGTAATTACTGTTTTATGTACACTTTTGACCATGGAATATTTTAAGTTCTAAATAAAAGTCACAAATTTAAAAAAAATGAGGTAGACTCCTGTCCACTTATAGAAGAGAAAATGTGCATGTAACAGTAGAAATATAAATAAATGATGGACAAGGCATTAGGACTTACAGGATGCAAGCTAAAATATTAATAGAGCTTAGAGAGGCACTGACCACATCACTGACAGCTCTGTTCAATCACTCAAAGACAGGAGTGCTTCTGAAGACCAAAGTCTGTGAGGAATTTGACATTAATATTTAAATCAGCCTGACCATGGTAGTGAGGTAATTAACTGAATCATTATTAAGGAAAGAACTGTAGAACATCTTGATTTAATTAAATTGCAGGATCAGAGACAGTATGGACTCTAGGGGGAGATCATGTCAAAAAAATCAGATTCATTTCTTTAGGCATCCAGAAAATGTAATCATGGAGAACACTAGATGTAGTTCATGTAGATTTCATTAAAGCTGTAAACACTTATAAATAAGCTGAATCTTCTTAGGGGTAGATCCATTGTTGGGGCCTAGAGAGAGGACAGAGTAAATGTTGTGAGCCCTTTTCACTAGTTTGTTCTGAAAATCATAACTAGTAGTTTGAGATATTCTTTAAAGAGTACTCTTAAATTTGTCTCCCTAGAAAGTTCAGCTTCTGAAAACCTGCCACTGTTTAACTAGCATGAACATTTTTAATGCTATTTAAAAATTACAATCTGGAGAGACAACATCCAATGAATATTCTACAAGGAATTTCACCCCGAATTCATGAAACCTTATTTACCTCTCCTGAGATGGGGGAATTGATATCCTCTATGGGCAAGGTCATTATTTCTTTTGTATTTCAAGAAGGAAGATCCATCAATTTTTGCTCATTAGATGGGTCAGTCTTCCTTACAAATTATTACTCCTGGGGGAATTCTGCGCAAACAAATTTAAAATTCTGCAAACTTTATATTGATCAAAATAACACAATTTACATGACAACCTTTAAGTAATTACATTTTACATTAATACAGAAAAATGTTATTACTTAAAGATGCAGAATTTTAAATATTTTGAGCAGAATTTCCCTAAAAATTCACTGTAAGAGTGTCCCTTCCACTCTCTCTCCCTACTCCCCTGGCCATGTTGCCCTCTCAGGCCCCCAACTCCTCCACCTGCCAGTATCTCTTCCTTCTAGGTTCAACACCTTCCACTCTATCTCCATTCCCAGAGTTTGACCCTGTTCTCAGTACTGCCCCTCACACAGGTTCCCTCTGTCCCTCCTCTCTCACACACATGCTCCCTTTCTCTAGTGCACACACACACACTCTCATACAGGCTCCCTCTCTCGCACACACACATCCCCTCATACAGGGTCCCTATCTCTTGCATGCACACTCTCACAAGCTCCCTTTCTCTCTCAAGCATACACCCTCACACAGGCTACCCATGTCTTTCTCTCACGCACTCCTTCACAAAGGCTCTCTCTCACGCATACACAACACAATCCCTTCACACAGGCTAGCACCCACGCATACATACAATCCCTTTTTCATACACACCAGCTCCCAATCTCTTACACACATACATACTACTTCACAATCTCCTCATATAGGCTCCCTCTCTCTGGCACTCACACCCACTCTCTCTCACACCCCCCTTGCTTACCCTCCCTGATCTCTCACCCTCTCCTCTCACCCCCTCATCTCTCATGCTCCCCTCCTGTCTCTCATACCCCTCCCCTTCTCACACTCCCTCCCCCCTCCCCACAATCATTCATGCTCACCAGGGCCTTCATCTTTGCAGCGAGTAGAGTGCGTCCCGAGGCACGTGGGGCCTTCATCTTTGCTGTGAATGGTGCACGTGCTCCGTTTGTGGCACACTGGGGGCCTTCATGTTCGCCGTGACTGGCATGCTGGGGGTCTTCATCTTCGCCGCGAACGGTGCACTCCATTCGCGGCATACCGGAGTCTCCTCTGCCATTTTCTGTGCAGAGGAGACCCCCCTGTGCAGAATTTGGCAATTCTGCACAGGGGGTTGGAAGACGGATGCTCATTTATGCCGGCAGGTTGGAAGATGGATGCTTATTTATGCCGGCGTCCATTTTCCGAACCTGTGGCTGTCAGCGGGCTCAAGAACCGACGCCGGCAAAATTGAGCATTGGCTGTCAAATCTGCTGACAGCCGCCGCTCCTGTCAAAAAGGAGGTGCTAGGGACGCGCTAGTGTCCCTAGTGCCTCTTTTTACCACGGGCCATAATTTGCATAGGCCACTCTCCTGAATCGCGCACCCAAGAGAGTGGCCTGTGTGCGCTCCGGGAGAGCGGACGCTCGCCGGCTCTCCCGCGCGTTTGTCTGTATCGGCCTGTCAGTGATTACAGGTTTGAAAGAACACTTTTTGCTTGTCTGTTTTCATTGTGTGCTTTTTCTCTTAAGGGTTCACTAGGTCAAACGTTTGGGCTCCACATGACCTTGCATGCTAGAATGCTATTGGCCATTCCAAGCAGGAACTTTTCTGGCAGGCAAGACCATATGGCCTACGGCATACAACCAAAAGCTCATTGTATGCTCCCAAGGAAGCAGCTAACACTCAAGCATAGCAGTAACAGTTTGAATCAGGTATGTAGAAAGGCTTAAGACAGCTTAACCAGAAGATGTGGTAAAAGCTATTAGTGTAGCTGCATTTAAAAAAAGATTTGGACAAGTTCCTGGAGGAAAAGTCCATTAACAATTATTAAGGTAGAGTTACAGAAATCCACGGCTTATTCTTGGGCTAAGCAGCATGGAATCTATCTAGCCCTTGGGATCCTACCAAGTACTTGTGACCTGCTTAGCCACTGTTGGAAACAGGAAACTGGGCTTGATGGACCTTTGGTCTGACCCAGTATGCCACTAGCTGAGAAAAATTGGAATAGACAGTAATGTTCTACAATGGTTTACATCATTTCTATCCGATAGGACATTTCAAGTCAAATTGGGCAACCACCTTCCATATTGATACAGGTGTCCCTCAAGGTTCAGCACTATCTATATGCTCCCTCTATGTAAATTACTAGCGGACTTAGGAACCACCTTCTTCTTTTACGCTGTTGACATACAGTTCTACATCCCACGCACCAAATCATTTGAAAATACAACATTGACACTCTCAACATTCATGAAAGCAATACAGCAAGAACTAACATAAAACACACACAATAAAAAAAGAAATAATTTGGTTAAGGAGAAATCCTTATATAGATAAACCTCCCCCTCTAGACCTGGGTAATTTTCATATTTCCCCCTCAGATCAAGTACGGAACTTAGGGATCCAGACAGATGAAAACCTTACAATGAAAAAGCACATAAAAAAAGGAATGAATATAAGCTATGCCAAGCTGTGCATGCTACACTGTCTAAAGCCATTACTAACCATTGAAGACTCCCGCACTGTTCTACAAACTCTAATTTTCTCAAACATAGACTACTGTAACTCCCTATTACTAGGCCTTCCTTCAAATCTACTAAAACCACTATAGTTATTACAAAATGCTGCAGCAAAACGTCTATTAGGTACAAGAAAATCTGGTCACATTACACCCTCGCTGATATCACTGCACTGGCTGCCAGTACAATCCCAAATCTATTAATATCTGCAACACTGATAACCCTGGTCTGATAGGTGCGACATTACAACAATACACACAGCAGCGAACACTGAGATCCCAAAATAAAGGATTATTGTCTGTGCCAACAATAAGGAGCACACATATGACGCAAATAAGAGATTGAATGTTTTCCATAGCTGGCCCAAAACTGTGGAATTCACTACCTGCGATGCTTCTCTTGATACCGGAAAGAAAGAGATTCAGACGCGAGCTGAAAACCTGGTTATTCAAGAATGCATATGTCCTAACCTAAAAATCAATTGCATGCAGAGACTACAATAATTGGGACAAGGATAATAATTAGTAATGAGGGATTACAAGTATCTTAAGACAACTTAAGGAAAATTGTTGAAATAGAACCTCTGTACTACCACCCTAATGCCTCAGACCTTAGCCAACATGTGCCAGAACATCAATGTAGATTTTGATATATACCTATTGTGTTGATCTATAATAAGAATGTAACTTTTGTAAACCGTTGTGATCTTCATGTGGAACAACGATATATAAAATGTCTAAATAAATATGCAAGTCTTATGTTCTTAACCTTTACGTTTTCAAGAATACGTAGAAAAGTACAACTCCTGGTTCTTACTAATCCTGGGCTGATTTGCACAGATTAAAAGGATTCCATGCTGGAGTTTCTAAACGATGAGCTAAAGTAACCCTTAGTTTGGAAATCTACTTATATAGCTTGCAGCACAAATCACAGACAAGTGACAGAAGACAATTCAGACTCAATTGTTCAGGGTTTTCTTAACACCACAGTTTCCTTAAAAGCATACAAGGACAGAAATAATCAAGAATGGCTGCAAAGTATTGAATATCCACTACATGATTGCAGTTTCCTAACATTAGGGGTTTCAAGCCACCAATTAGCTCACATGCAAACTTTTCCAGCACCAGTTAAAGTAGCTTCAGCCTAACATGTGGGCCGATACAGTAAAATCACGGGAGAGCGGGTGAGCACCTGCTCTCCTGGCGCTCGCACAGGCCACTCTCCTGTGCGCGCGATTCAGTATTTTACTTTCTTTTAATTAGGGCCGGCGGTAAAAAGAGGCGCTAGGGACACTAGCGCGTCCCTAGCGCCTCTTTTTTGACGGAAGCGGCGGCTGTCAGTGGGTTTGACAGCCAACGCTCAATTTTGCCGGCGTCGGTCCTCGAGCCCGCTGACAGCCACGGGTTCGGAAACCGGACGCCGGCAAAATTGAGCGTCCGGTTTTCGACCCGCCAGCCGCGGGCCCATTTTAAATTTTTTTTATTTTTTACTTTTTTAAATTTTCGGGACCTCTGACTTAATATCGCCATGATATTAAGTTGGAGGGTGCACAGAAAAGCAGTTCTGTGCACGTTCCCTGTGCCGGCAGAAACTAGCGCCTACCTTTGGGTAAGCGCTAATTTCTGAAAGCAAAATGTGTGGCTTGGCTGCACATTTTGCTTTCTGAATCACGCGGGAATACTTAATAGGGCCATCAACAAGCATTTGCATGTTGTGGGCGCTTTTAGGTTCGGGGGGGTTGGACACGCGTTTCGGACACGTGTTTCGGACGGGCTATTACCCCTTACTGAATAAGGGGTAAAGCTAGCTCGTCCAAAACGTGCGTCCAAATGCGAGCGCACTGTACTGTATTGGCCTGATGTCTGGGTATATATTGCTCAACCTTCCTGCTGCCCCTAATATTGAGCTTGTCTCTCTCCCAAATTATGTTCTAGCAGATATCTTTAAACTTTAAAGTAGAGGGTACATTCTTCTCCTTGTTTCATCTTTTTTCCCCTTTAGAGCTGTCACTCTCTGGCTTTCTCAGGAGTTGTGCTGTATCAGAACTCGTGTTCCACAGTGGCTCCTATCACACTGGGGCAAAACATGCTCCCCAAATCTCCATGAAAGTGGCCACGGTTTCCCTGCTGTTTTCTGAGCAAGAGACTTGGTACATAGCTGTTTGCTACTTACAAGTTGTGTTCAGGTTGCTCCTTTTTTTTTTTTCACTTGATTGCTCCCCAACACTGTTAAGAGTTTCTTGGCTTGCTTTGTTCTTTTCCTTTCTTTGCTCCTGAAACAAAAGTTTGTTTGTTTGCTTTTTTCCCCTCCTTCTCGTTGCTACTCCCAGGTGACTACAGTTAATTAAAAAATTAAGCCAGAGTTCCTTTCCGCCCCCCTCCCCCGCCCTCTTCTTCCGGGGCTCACTGAACAGCGGAGGAAGGAAGCCCCTCTTTCTCCATTCTCCTCCCCCACTGAAAAGTGGAGGAGAAAGATTTTTTTTCCTTCCTGGTCTGCTGAAAAGCGAGGGAGGGAGACATTCCCCCCCCCCCCCTTTTCTAACACATTGAAAGGGGGGGGGCCCAGGAACTTTCCCACTTTCCTTTCCCTCCCCACTCAAAAACGGAGGATGACCCCGACCCCGACCCCCAGAGAAATGGGGGGGGGGGGAGGAAACCTTTCTTTATTCTTTGGACCTGCTGAAAAGCAGGAGAAAGGAGAGCACCCTCCCCGCCCAAGAGGGAGAAGATCTGATGACAATATGAAGTGACATTTGAGTGTCAATTTGTAGATTTGTGTTTGGGACTGGAGTTTGAGTTGCCCTGCCTCCCTCCCCCGACCCGGGTGGGGTGGAGAAGGGAGACCGATTTTTTTTTTCTCCTCCCTTTCCCTGCCCAAAAATTGGAGGAGGGAATTTTTCCCCTTTCTGGACAACTGTGAAAACTGGAGGAAGGAGACTTTCTTCCCTCCTAACAATGAAAAAAATAATAATATGGGAAAATGGAATAAAGTATAAAAAAAAAAAAATAAATAAATAAAGAGGAGGCCCCCCTCCCCCATTGAAAAGTGGAGAGGGAGGACCTTTTACTGTTTCCCCTTTTCTTCCATCCCCTCTGAAAAGTGGAGGAAGACGTTTTCTTCCCCTTATCTCCCCCTCCTCTGAAAAGCAGAGGAGGAAATGTTCCCCTCTTTCTGGACCGCTGAAAAGTAGGGGATGGAGATTTTATTTTTTTTCCTTTCCCTCCCCACTGAAAAGCTGGGGAGAGAGCCCCTTCTCCCTCCTTCCATCCCACTAAAAATTGGAAGAAGATTTCCCCCCCCCCCCCCCTTGTCTCTCCCCTGCTGAATAGTGGAAAAGGAAAACCTTTCTTCCCCTTCAATGTGGGAAAAAAGAAAAATGGAGGGAGGAATTCTTGCTCCCCTTCCAATAGGAAAAAAAAATATTGAAAAACAAGGGAATTCATAATAAGCTGTACAAAAAACCATCAAAACTCAACCTTAATTCTAGACTTGTGCTTTTTCATATCTCAATCTTCAGTACCTCCCGTTAGGGGGCTCGGAGGAAAGGTGAAATAAAAACAACTAGAAAAGGGGCAGGGCGGCCTTTGGCTGCCCCACCCCTGTCCCAAGCCTAGAAATAGACCCTCTGACGTAGCCCCCTTTTTTTGCACCACTTTTCTCAAACTAGGGTAACTAGAATCCTGGGATTTCTAGCTCTGCCAGAGTAGCCCCCCTATACCCAAGCTTCAGGGATTCCTGTGAGGAAGTGAGGGCTGAGAGCTGCTCCTGAGCTTTCATTTTCCCTAACTCCCTGAATTTCTGGGGAAAGCTTTTCTCCCCTGGTTTTCTTCTTCCCTTAGGAGAGGATGAAACTCTCTTTTTTTTTTTTCATTTTGGCTTTAGGTGGTTTTCTTTTTCCATGAGAAGAGCTGGAGAGGAGACCGACTGCTTTCTTCACCAAAGATAAAGGCTTTTTTTCTTTTTACTGAGTCTCTTCCTTCCTAGGCTAAGTATCTGGGAGCGCAGCAGCAGCCCCAGCTATCCCTCTCCCTCCCCTATTTTTCTTTGTTGCAGATTTTTTTTTTTTGTATTTGTGGGGGTTTGTTTTCAGAATTTGGTGTTTGCTTTGTTCATTTTTTCAGAGTTTGGTGTTTGTTTTGTTCATTTTCCAGTTTGGTATTTGCTTTGTTCTTGGCAGAGTTTGTTTGTTTGTACATTGTTATTTTGTTTGCTGGGGGGTTTTTTTCTGCTTTTCCCCATTCTGCAGAGCTTGGTGCTTCTTTTCATTTTCTCCAAGGCAGAAGAAGCACATCTGCACTGAGCACAGAGGCCCAAGTGGCCTCTGGACAATCTTGGCTCCACCCATATCTTGGAGCCATTTTTAAATCCACAATGCCCCAGAAAGGCCTGGTTAAAAGGAAGCACAGGGACTTCAACAAGGAGAAAAAAGCTGCCAGCAAGCAGAAATCAAAACCTGCCTCCACACCAAGCCCGAAACAAGGGAGAAGCCAAGAAGCTGTCCAAGAGCCTCGGACCCCACCGCCCCCACCAGTAGATGCAAAGAACATAACTGGTGGGGCTGAGATCCCAGGGGAAGGGACCTTTGAGTGCTTTAGATTTCTGCCAGAGGTTTCAATAGCTCAGATGGTCTGCAAAGTACAGCTAAGCCCATTACCACAGACAGAGAGGAATTGGGGGAGCTTCCCCAACTCCAAGGATGTTAACACTGTGACTATTCAAAATTTACAGAAAATTACAGATAGGGCAGTTGCTGACTCCTCGGGAGAGTCCCCTTGAGATGTTGTCATGCCCCAGGGAGGGAACCCAATGGACACTACCAACCTTCAGGGTGGAAATACATTGAATGGTACCGACCCCCAGGGTGTGAATCACCCAGAAGTCACCAGCCTCCATAGTGGCAATCCCTCAGATGTCATCGACCCCCAGGGTGGGAGGTCTTTGGATGTCACTGGCCCCTAGGGTGGGAATCCTGAGAATAGATCCCTGGACAGGACCTCCGCAGAGATCCCCAAACCCCAGGGAGAGAAGTTGCCAGACGTAGCCAACCCAGAGAGAGGGAACCTTACGGATGTCTCCTACACCCAGAGTGAGAGTCATAAGGAAGGCACTGGCCTCCGGGATGGAAGCCCCATCCATGGTGACACAAACCAGGGAGGGAACCCACATGCGCCCGGTGGACCTCAGGGAGGTGAATGGCGGACAGAGATTGAAACCCAGAGAAGGACCTCACAAATTGCTGCTGGTCCCCAAGGTGGGAGCCTATGAGCTCCCTCTAACCCCCAGGGTGTCATCAATTTCCAGGGAGGGAATAATTCAATTGCCCCCAAACCTCCAGAAGGGAGCAACCTGCCCGCCCCTGAGCCCCGAGGAAGGAACAACTAGAGTATTTGTGGTTCCAGGGGAGAAATCCAAGGGGGAAAGAGGAAATCCAAGTCGAAACTTATGGAAGGGGAAGAGCCAAGCCCTAGCACTCAAGCCTAGGCTGTAATGTCCAGGTCATATACAGCTGTAGTAGCCAGAATCCCCCTCCTCCTCCCACCAGAAACCTCAGAGCCAGGCCTGCATCAGCCCAAAATGTCATCATGGGAGGATGCTGCAGCCTAAGCCAAAAACTTTCTGTATGCTTAGAGATGCTCGACATGTATATGCCGTGGCAGCCACACAAGAGGTAGGGGCAGGGAGCGTCCACTCCGCCAGCAAGGAAAATGGAAAAGCTGTAATTTACCTTCACTTTCTTGCTGCCGTCCACAAATTTCTTGTCACCTGACTGGTGGTGTCTTTAGAGTCCTTTGATGCACAGGGGGTGAGGGTAGTCTTATTCAATGTTCCCCCATGTCTCACAGAGGCTGAGCTGAGACAGCAGCTGAGCACCTTAGGGGAAGTAAGAACTTCCATCTCTGTACTTCCCCTGGGATTTAAAAGCCAAGCCAGGCTCGGCGCTACCGGGTGTGCAAACCATGCAATTACACAGGGTGGCACACCCTGTAGGGCAGTGTCGAGAGCAGGGAGAAGCCTGGGCTGCTGCTGGTGGACTCGATCCCACCAGTGGTGGAAGAAGAGGAGGCCCATGTTGCCACTGGTGGACTGGATCTCACTGGTGGTGGAAGAAGGAAGTCTGTGGTGCCGCCGATGGACCCAATCCCACCGGCAGCTGAAGAAGAGGAGGCTATAGCAGAGGAAGCCGTTCTGCAGCTCCTCTTCTGGTGCTGGCCCCATGGTATTGAATACTCACAGTGCTACAATTTCCTGTATACCCACGAGATGAGAATACAGGCAGTGTTAGCACCGTGAGTGTTGAATTACTACGGTGCCAGCACAGGAAGAGGAGCTGCAGAAGGGCTGCTCTCCCCAAAGAAGAAGGTACAGGCTGGCAGCAACAGAGGAGGAATGAATGAATGTGTGTGTGAGTGAAATTGAGGCTGCCTGTGATGAGTGTGTGCATTTGTGAATGGGAGGCTGCCTGGGATGGGTGGATGTATGAATGGGAGACTGCCTGTGCCTGGGCTGCATTTGTGTGTGTGTGTGAATGGGAGGCTGCCTGTGATGGAGGTGTGTGTTTGAATGTGAAGCTGCCTGAGATGGGTGTATTTGTGTGTGAATGGGAGGCTGCCTGGGATGGGTGTGTGTGTATGTGTATGTGAATGGGAGGCTGCTTGGGATGAGTGTATGTGTGTGTGAATGGGAGGCTGCTTGGGATGGGTGTGTGTGTGTGTGGGGGGGAATGTGAGGTTGCCTGGGATGGGTGTGTGTGTGTGTGTGTGTGAGAGAGAGAATGGGAGCCTACCTGAGATTTGGGTGGATGTGAATGGGAGCCTGTCTGGGATGTGTGCGTGTAAATGGGAGCTTGTCTGGGGTGTGTGTGTAAAAGAGAGAAAAAGAGAGATAATGGCAGGTGCAGGTGGATTCCAACCTGCCAGCAGCTGAAATGAAGATGAGGGCCTGGGGCTGCTGGTAAATTCCAACCAAAGAAGAGCTGGAGACGCCTGCGGGTTTATCTGAGAGGGAGTGTGTGTGTGTGTGTGTGTGTGTGTGTGAATAGGAGGCTGCCTGGGATGGATGGATGGATGAATGGGAGACTGCCTGTGGAATCCAGAATCACCATCTCCGCGACTCTGGATTCTATAGCCCCACTAAAAACCTTTCAAACTAAGAATAAACCTAGTGCCCCGTGGTACACGATTACACTCCGGTCCATCAAAACATTACTAAGACAGAAAGAGTGTTGCTGGCGCCGAGAAAAAATGCCAGAAGCAAAAAATAATTATTACTGTATCTTATGTCTATACAAGAAATAAACCTGGCTAAAAAAACCTATTATGGAAATAAAAACTCATGCTTTTTAACATAGTCAAGTCCCTGACTTCCTCGCAGCCAAGCTCTCAGGCTATTTATGATAGTTCTACCTGTAACAAAATTGCCAACCATTTTAAAAGTAAAATTGAAACCATAAACATGAATTTCTCTCATCTCTCTTACCTGAACATTAGTAGTCCTCTGGACCGCAACTGGTCATCTTTTTTTACTAGTCTCCACGTCCACTCTACTTTCTATTAACCAAAATCAAAAAGTTTCAAACTCTCTGTTAAAACCTTGTTCTGGGTCTCTTTTCAAATCTATTGGCTCTATTACCTGTAACTTTCAATGCAAACTTGTGAATCAAATTTTAGAGTTAGGAACCTTTCCCAACGCTTTAAAATTAACATCGATCCTTCCGATACTTAAAAATAAAGCAAAGATCCGATGGATCTTAACAATCTCAGACTAATAGCATCTCTTCCTTCCTTGCCAAACTTACTGAATCTGTTGTTCTATATCAGCTCTCAGATTTCCTCTTTGACCATGATATCATACACCCCTGTCAATACGGATTCCATAAAGGCCACTCAACTGAAACACTGCTCCTTTCGTCTTTGACTCACTTCTACATGGTTTTGACTCCAATACTGACTTTATTCTAGTTTTCTTAGATATTTCTGCTGCTTTTGACACCCTGGGCCATCAATTTATTTTATTTAGTTTACAATCTATAGGTATCTCTTCATCTGCTCTTAACTGGTTTTCAACTTACATATCGAATAGATCTCAACAAATTAATACTGGTACTCACTCCTCTGATCCTTACATTGTGTCATCTGGCTTTCCCCAAGGTTCCTCTCTTTTTCCAATTCTTTTTAACATATACTTACTCCCTCTATGCCGTATCCTTTCTGCCATATATATTCAGTTTAAAATCTACGCTGACGACATTCCATTTTTTGTCCCATTCAGCTCATCTTGGTCAATTACTCTTTCCACAGTCGTATTATACCTAAACACCATCAATACCTGTCTACCTCATAACCACCTTAAATTAAACCCTACAAAAACAGAAACTATTTATTTAACATCAATAACAAACCCAACTAACGGATCCCCATTGCACCTCCATTTCAATGGTTTCTCCATTCCTATCACAACTCATGCTCACAGTTTAGGGGTGATAATAAACTCTGACCTCTCATTAAACAACACATTTCCACAATAGTAAAAAAATATTTTTACAAACTACATATACTGAAGCACCTTCGTTCTTTGCTTTTCTATCAAGACCTTCGTATGGTTCTTCAATAATTTTCACCGGACTCGACTACTGTAATGCGCTTTATCTGGGCCTCCCCGACACAGCAGTCAGACCACTTCAACTAATCCAAAATTCAGCTGCTCGAATATTAACCGGCGTTCCATTAAAAAAATCATATATCTCCTACTCTGTTTTCATTACATTGGCTTCCCATTAAATTCATTCAATATAAAAGTTTGTCTATCATTCATTCACTCATACATAACCCATCATCAACTTGGCTTTGTTCCACTTTGAGAATCTATAAACCTATTAGACATTTGAGATCTTTAAATCAAAACCTACTAGACATCCCTTCAGTCCGTCTTTCTAGATTAGATATCACCAGGAAAAGAACTTTTTCAGTTGCAGGTCCATTAATCTCGAATAACTTACCAAATTCTCTTAGATAGATTTCAAATACTAAGGAATTGAAAAAAACATTAAAAACTTATCTCTTTCAATTAGCATTCAGTTTTTACATACCAGAACGCACTTGATTTTTGCTACTTGCTTATCCTTAATAACCTCACCCACTTTTCGCTTATTCTATGTGTTGCAGTCTGGGAAGCTGCAGTCCTGGTGTGGACCCTTGAGCCGAACCACCCTGGGTAGAGTAGCTCGGGAGGCGGAGCCTCAGGCACAGATCAGGAACCCCCCAGGAGGAGCCCGTAGGGTCCTAGAACCTTGGGACTTAAGAAACACAGGCACAAGTCTTCACCTGGGAACCGGAAACCCCCCAGGAGGAGCCCGTAGGGTCCCAGAACCTTGGGACTTAAGAGACACAGGTACAGGTCTTCACCCGGGAACCGGGAACCCCCCAGGAGGAGCCCGTAGGTTCCCAGAACCTTGGGACTCAGGAGTATAGTCTCAGTCTCTATGGAAAGGCCTGGGTAAGGTTAAGTCACAGAGTCCAGTAGCAGGGAGCAGGTAGACCCAGCGAGAGCGGGGCAGACAGGTAACAGGAATGGAGTCTGTGTAGCCTCGTAGAGTTTGATCTGCAGAAGGCAGGACCGGAGCCAGTAGCGTGCAGAGACCCAGACTTGGCAGAGCGTAGCAGGAGAAGAACCCCAAGTCAGACTGGCAGCCGATGGAAGCAGTCCCGGGAGCAGACCGGGGTCGGAGGCTGGCGGCAAGCAGGAGCAGAGTCGGGCACAAGCTGAAGTCAATGGCGGGCTGCAGGCAGAGACGGAGTCGGGTACACGCTGAGGTCAGAGGCTGGCGGCAGGCAGAAGCGGAGTCTGGAACGGGCAGAGGTCAGTGGCAGGCGGCAGGCAGAAGCGGAGTCAGGAACGAGCAGAAGTCAATGGCAGGCGGCAGGCAGAAGCGGAGTCAGGAACGAGCAGAGGTCAACCGGGAAGCAGTACAGCAGAAGTGCAACTAAGAACTACAAGCAGTAGCGACCCTCATTGCAAGGCAATGAGAAGACCGATGAACGCCGGTTAAATCAGGCTTGGGGCGTGGCGTGGTTAACTCAGGCGGAGCCAGACTTCCGGTGAGCGTGCATCCATAACGCGCGTCCTTGCGCGCACGCGGGGCCGCAGAGAGATGGCCCAGCAATGGCGGACGCCCCACAGACCCAGCAGAGCCGCGGGAGCAGCGTTCCCGGCATCGAAGGTGAGCCCTGAATACGGCAATTAGGGGGGAAGCGGTGGAGACCGCAACAGTACCCCCCCCCCTTTACGGCCCCTCTTGAGAGGACCGGGTTTCTCTGGATGGTCCCGGTGAAACTGGTGCAGAAGTTCTTTATCCAAAATATTCCGACTGGGCTCCCAGGTGTTATCCTCGTCACCACACCCCTCCCATGCCAGTAAATACTCCCATCGGCGGTTGTGAAATCGAATGTCCAGGACGTCCCGTACTTGGTATGTAGGATCATCATCAATGGTCGTGGTTACAGGGTCCGGAGGTGCATGATGGTACCGGGAGAGGACTACCGGCTTGAGTAACGAGGCATGAAACACGTTGTGTACCTTGAAGGAAGAGGGTAACCGCAGCCGATACGATACCAGTCCCACTCGTTCAGCCACTCGAAACGGGCCACAGAACTTTGGGGTGAATCTTTGAGATGGGAGTCGAAGATGCAAATTCTTTGTGCTTAGCCAGACTCTATCCCCTGGCTGAAATGTAGGGGTGGCCGACGATGGCAATCGGCCGTCAGTTTGGCTTTCGCAGTGGCTCGGAGAATCTGCCTTCGTGTCATGTGCCACAAGGCCTGGAGTTGTTGGGCTGTAATTTGAGCAGCGGGTGAGGCACTGGGAGCCTCTAGTGGGAGTGGTGGTCACAATGGTTTACCATAAACTAGATGGAACGGAGATTTGCCCGTGGCAGCATGGACCTGATTGTTATAGGCAAATTCAGCCCAGGGTAGAAGCTCGGCCCAGTTATCTTGTCTCTCATTAATGAAGGCCCGGAGGTAGGCCTTTAGCGTCCTGTTCATTCTCTCGGTCTGCCCGTTGCTTTGCGGATGAAAGGCAGTGGAAAAACTAAGCTTAACTTGGAAGCATTTGCAGAGAGCTCTCCAGTAGCGGGCCACAAACTGCGAACCTCTGTCCGAAACAATATCTTGCGGGAGACCGTGGAGCCTGAACACATGTTGAGTGAACAGGAGGGCCAACTCGGGTGCAGAGGGAAGCTTAGGCAGGGGGACCAGATGGACCATCTTGGAAAAACGGTCAACCGTGACCCAGACGACCATATGTCCCTGAGAAGGGGGCAGGTCCACGATGAAATCGGTGGCTATATGGGTCCATGGTTCGGTGGGAACCGGGAGCGGATGCAAGAGACCATATGGGGAGCCAGAATTGGGCTTTTGGCGAGCGCAGGTAGGGCAAGAGGCCACGTATGAGGCGACGTCCCGCCGGATGTTGGGCCACCAGTAGTACCGGTTAACCAGTTCTAGGGTTCTTTCACGTCCGGCATGTCCTCCAATTAAGGAGTCGTGGGCCCATCGTAGCGCTGTCAAGCGGTCCCGGCGGGCGAGCACTGTGCGGTCTTGCAAGAGGATGGTCAAGGCAGAAAGCCGGATCTTAGAGGGGTCCAAGATGAACTGTGGTGGATCCACCTCCTCTTCGGCACAAGAGATACGAGACAGGGCGTCTGCTCGGAGATTCTTGGCAGCAGGACGGTATTGTACAATGAAATCAAATCGACTGAAGAACAGGGCCCAGCGGGCTTGGCGGGGGTTCAGTCGTTGAGCCTGGGTAAGAAATTCCAAGTTCTTGTGATCCGTATAAACGGTGGTTGTGTGCAAGGAGCCTTCGAGCCACTGTCTCCATTCCTCGAAGGCGAGTTTTATCGCCAGCAATTCCTTATCCCCAATGGAATAGTTGATTTCTGCGGGTGAGAACTTCCAGGAATAGTATGAACAAGGCAGGAGTTGTCCCGAGTCAGAGTGCTGGCTGAGAACTGCACCCACAGCGATGCTGGAGGCATCGACCTCTACGATGAATGGTCGTGTAGGGTCCGGGTGTCGGAGACAGACATCCGAGAGGAAGGCCTCTTTGAGATCAGAAAAGGCCACGATAGCCGCCTCTGGCCAATGCTTGACATCTGCTCCTTTCCGGGTCAAGGCGGTGAGAGGAGCCACACGGTGAGAGTAGCGTGGAATAAAATGCCTATAAAAGTTTGCAAAGCCCAGAAAGCGCTGGAGGGCTTTGAGACCCGTGGGCTGTGGCCACTTCGTGATGGCGGCTACCTTTTCTGGGTCCATGCGAAAACCTGCTGCTGATATAATATACCCCAGGAAGGGTAAAGACTCCACTTCAAACACGCATTTCTCAAGCTTGGCATATAGGTGATTGGCCTGGAGAGCCTGAAGAACGTGGCAGACATGCTGACGGTGGGAGTCTATGTCCTTTGAGTATATAAGGACATCATCCAAATAGACGATTACATGGGAGTAGAGCATCTCTCGAAGAACCTCGTTCATGAGGTGCTGGAAACCGGTGGGGGCATTACAAAGCCCAAAGGGCATCACGAGGTACTCGTAATGCCCATCACGTGTGTTGAACGCCGTCTTCCACTCGTCTCCTGGGCGAATATGTACGAGGTTATAAGCCCCTCTCAGTCCAGCTTGGTAAAGATGCGGGCTCCTTGGAGACGGTCCAGTAGTTCCGGGATGAGTGGCAATGGATAACGGTTTCGCTTAGTAATGGCGTTGAGACCACGGTAGTCAATGCATGGTCGTAGCGAACCATCCTTTTTGCCCACAAAAAAGAACCCCGCACCTACTGGTGAGCGGGAAGGATGAATAAATCCCTTGGCTAAGTTCTCGGAGATGTATTGAGACATCGCCTTAGTCTCTGGTAGTGAGAGAGGATATACACGGCCACGGGGTGGAGTAGTACCGGGAACCAGATCAATGGGGCAGTCAAAGGGTCTGTGTTCCGGAAGGATATCCGCCATCTCCTTGGAGAAGACGTCTTGAAACCCCTGATAAGCCTCTGGCAGGAGGTGTGTAGAACAGAGATGCAGAGCGTTGGGAGGACGAGGAAGCCTCAAACATTGGTCAAAACAGGCAGGGCCCCAGCTAACCAGCTGGAAGTCATCCCATCTGATGACGGGGGAGTGCTGGCGAAGCCACGGAAGTCCCAGCACCAATGGATGCACGGCTCGTTCCAGGACGAGTAAAGAGATCTCCTCGGAGTGAAATAGACCCGTTTGCAAGGTCACTGGTCTCGTAGAGCAGGAGATAATTCCAGGCAACAAGATCCCACGGATTGAAGAGATGTGCAGGGGAAGATTCCTTGGTTCTGTGGGTAACCCCAGTTGGTTCATCAGCTCGACCACAATAAAGTTCCCCTCAGCCCCAGAGTCGACAAAGGCCCGTATCTGGATCTCCCCACCGGGGTACTTGAGGGTGACAGGCAGAGTGCAGAGAGGAGCGGATCCGGTAGCGCCTAGGTGTAGCTCCTCGGTATAACCTAGGCATGGCCGTTTCCCGGACGCTCAGTGCAGGATGATAGGTAATGTCCTTTACCTCCACAATAAAGGCAGAGGCCTAGTGAGCGCCGACGGCTCCTCTCTTCCGGAGTAAGCGGTGATCTGCCCAGCTGCATAGGCTCAGAAGCAGGGTTAGAAGCAGGAGGGATCCTCTGCTGAGAAGACCTGGAGGAGACGTGTAGACGTGTCTGACTCCTGTTGCCAGACCGAGTCTCTCTGTCACGCTGTTGGAGCCGACGGTCGACCTTGCCTGCAATGTCCATTAAGTCATTCAGCTCCTCAGGAATCTCCCGTCCTGCTAGTTCATCTTTAATCCACCCGGCCAGACCTTCAAGGAAGTTACCCTTTAAACAATCATTCTGCCAAGCCAGTTCCATGGCCAGGGTCCGGAAGTTGATGATGTATTCTGCTACTGGACGTGTGTCCTGTCGAAGATGCAGAAGTTCAGATGCCGCTGTGGACTGGCGTGCAGGGTCATCAAAGGCCAGGCGAAACTGAAGAAGGAATTCCTGGAGATTCTGTAGCAGTGGATCAGAGCGTTCCCACAAGGGGGAGGCCCATTCTAGCGCCTTGCCATCGAGTAAAGAAAAAATATATGCCACCTTGGCCGCCTCTGTGGGAAACTGGGCTGGTAACAAGGTGAACCGTACTTGACATTGGTTCAGGAACCCACGACAGGACTTACTGTCTCCAGCGTACCTGCTGGGAGCTGGTAACTGAGTATGGGGTACAGCGCCTGATACGGAAGGCCCTTGGCGAGTGGAAGCTTCTAGACGAGAGACCAGTTGATCCACCGTGGCAGCAAGAGTGTCAATACAATGTTGCTGCTGTTGAAGGCGTTGCGCCATTCCAGGTATAGCCTGCAGACTGGGGGACTCTGCCGAGTCCATTGCCTTGCAAACTGTTGCAGTCTGGGAAGCTGCAGTCCTGGTGTGGACCCTTGAGCCGAACCACCCTGGGTAGAGTAGCTCGGGAGGCGGAGCCTCAGGCACAGATCTTCACCCGGGAACCAGGAACCCCCCAGGAGGAGCCCATAGGGTCCTAGAACCTTGGGACTTAAGAGACACAGGTACAGGTCTTCACCCGGGAACCGGGAACCCCCCAGGAGGAGCCCATAGGGTCCCAGAACCTTGGGACTCAGGAGTTTAGTCTCAGTCTCTATGGAAAGGCCTGGGTAAGGTTAAGTCACAGAGTCCAGTAGCAGGGAGCAGGTAGACCCAGCGAGAGCGGGGCAGACAGGTAACAGGAATGGAGTCTGTGTAGCCTCGTAGAGTTTGATCTGCAGAAGGCAGGACTGGAGCCAGTAGCGTGCAGAGACCCAGACTTGGCAGAGCGTAGCAGGAGAAGAACCCCAAGTCAGACTGGCAGCCGATGGAAGCAGTCCCGGGAGCAGACCGGGGTCGGAGGCTGGCGGCAAGCAGGAGCAGAGTCGGGCACAAGCTGAAGTCAATGGCGGGCTGCAGGCAGAGACGGAGTCGGGTACACGCTGAGGTCAGAGGCTGGCGGCAGGCAGAAGCGGAGTCAGGAACGGGCAGAGGTCAGTGGCAGGCAGAAGCGAAGTCAGGAACGAGCAGAAGCCAATGGCAGGCGGCAGGCAGAAGCGGAGTCAGGAACGAGCAGAGGTCAACCGGGAAGCAGTACAGCAGAAGTGCAACTAAGAACTACAAGCAGTAGCGACCCTCGTTGCAAGGCAATGAGAAGACCGATGAACGCCGGTTAAATCAGGCTTGGGGCGTGGCGTGGTTAACTCAGGCGGAGCCAGACTTCTGGTGAGCGTGCGTCCATAACGCGCGTCCTTGCGCGCACGCGGGGCCGCAGAGAGATGGCCCAGCAATGGCGGATGCCCCACAGACCTAGCAGAGCCGCGGGAGCGGCGTTCCCGGCATCGAAGGTAAGCCCTGAATACGGCAATTAGGGGGGAAGCGGTGGAGACCGCAACACTATGCTGATTTAATTATATTGTATATGTATGTTTTTATGGATGTTTTACTTTATATTATTTTTATCTGTTTTATTCGTTTATATTGTATTTTATTTATATTTTGTTTTCATTATGTATGTGTTCATATGTGAACCGTTTTGATCAATTTTTTATTGAAAAAGTGGTATACAAACAATTTAAAATAAATAAATAAATGTATATAAGAGAGGAGAAAGTTTGTACATCCTATTCCCACTTCTCCACGACAATCCCAGGGTGACTGGAAATCAACAGTTTCCAGGTATGGAGATCGTGAATTAATAAATCCTTTTTAATTTTGTTTTTCAGGTGTTATTTGCTGTGTCTGCTGTTTTGAAATATTTTATTGGTGTTTGGGACATTTAAAAACCTTGTGTATGGGTTTTTAATTATTTGATCAGCTTTTTTGAAATAATAATAGCATGTTTTTTATTATTATTGTGTATTTATTTTATTGCTTGATTTTTATTGTTTGATGTCTGAGGAATGGTGATGGTTCTGTTTTTTCATTGTTGCACTGCATAGAGTGTCTGGCTTCTTGTGATTTCCAGTTCAGTTTTTGTCTGTGCATTTGTATTTCTACTTTAAGGTAGCTCTATTCTGTATTTGGTAAGGGTCTGTTTATGTTCTGCTTGTGTGACTGAGGTAAGGCATTTTCCTAATAGGAAGTGTATTAGTATATTTGGGCTTTCAGAGGGTCAAGCCTATACCCAGCACACATCATAACAGGCCTAATAACATATGGGTTCCAGGTGGGGTTTTTTGCAGGGATTTCTGGTTGGCATCACAGCAGTGCATGTAAATATAATGTAAGTGATATTTTTTCCCTCAGAATACTGTACTTTGATATTTTTTATGTAAAATATAAATGCATAACTTTTAACTGTGTGTGTGGAATGGGGCGGGGGCGCATTGTGCAAGACTATAGGGTACCTAATACCCTCGCACCAACCATTGGTACGGGGGGGGGGGGGGAGGGTGTCAGTTTTTAAAGTTTCTGAAGGGAGCTGGGCATCTTATTGGTGGGCCTGGGACAGAGAATGAATGAACAGGGGGTGTGCAGCACTGTAATTGTTCGCACAGGGCAGCAAAATACCTAGCACCAGCCCTGAGTCAAGCCATGAAGCACGTGGAGTCCCACAGAAGGCAGGCCTAGATTAAGCTTCCTAGGGGAAAAGAAGAAGCAGAGGGATGGTTTCCTGTGTGGGATGGGGCCACTTGAATAAAATCTACTTTACTACACTGGAGGACCGGTGTTACCTGTGCTGTGAAGCAGGACACATCCGTAAGGAATGCCCCAGAAAATAGGCAGGAGTCAACTCCTCCCAGAGCCACAGTGTTCAAGAGTGGTACCCCGGATGCCAGGCCCCCTCGACCCCAGGAAGGTTGGTCAACAGCACAAGCAAGCTGTGGTGCCTCAGCATGCCTCTGTGAGATCCTCACCCATCACTAGGGGTGCAGCCCATTCGGGGGCTTCACCCCTCCCCCACAGCCAAGGAAAGTGACAAGAAAACTGAAAAGACTCAAAAATCGAAGGAAAAGAGAACAAAAGCGCCCTTTGCTGAAGGAGTGGACAAATCACACCCTCTCACCCAAATCGAGCCAGAAGTGATGGGGCCCCCCACCTAAAAAGGGGAGCCAGGCATGCATCACCTCCACAAGTAAAACAACCGGTGGTTGATCGGGCTTGGATCTAGACTAGGAGCACCGTTCTCTAGGCTCCTCCGAGGGAATAATAGCGGGGAAGGGGGAAGGAATGGTACGAAGAATGAGGAAGCAGGCAGGAGGGACATGAAAGGAAGGAGACCAAGAGGGAAAAGTTTGTGACCCTTCATCGACCCATTCATTGTTAAATCATGAGGCTTCCCTGTCCACACAGGCCTCCCTTCCCACCTCTCCTCCCAAGACTGGGGACAATAGGAAGTGGGGACAGACTGATCCAGCAGCCAACTGCATGAGCATTGAAGGACAATTTAGCTGGACCTTCAGCTTAGAGGCTTGCCCTCCCAGCCCGAAGAAGAAAAAGAAAGCCCAATTACCATGTTTTCCTGAGCTGCCAGCCCCAGATTCAGTAGGGGCACCCCTACAGAGCTGGGATGCTGACACCTTTGTTGCACTTGTGTGTGGAGGACCATTAGAATCCCATCCTGGACCTCTCCCTTTTCAGTTCACTTTCTTCTCCAGGAGACACAGAGCAGGAACATCTATTCCTCTCAACCCACCCTCAGAGAACAATCTGTTGATTGGAGAAGCCTTGGTGGGGAAAGGCAGGCCTCTGGAGACAAGAGTCAGGGGAAGATCAGGGCATACAATCAATGTGCACCCTGATTGAGCACAGCATGTGGAATGGTGCATGGGAGAGTGTTCAGATTCATACCTCCCCCTCCTATCTACTCAATTCCAGCTGAAGAGCAAGGCCTTTGAATGGGCAAAGGAGATAGTTCATCGGAGGGGAACACAGAAGCTGCTCCCACGCCCATCATTGTGCTGGAAGACCCAATAGCTCCCATCTCAATCCCTAGGGAAAGGTCCATTTCCCCACACAGGGAGCTAGGGGATGAGGGCCACCCCATTGCTGGAGGGTCAATGGAGCGTGCACAGTCCTCTGGCCTCCTAGGGTCCCCCTGGCTAAGCCGACCCTCCTCTTGCCATCTGAGGAGGTGCTCAGCCAGCCTAGAGGGTTCCAGATAGAGGACCAACATGGAGTAGGTTATCCCTTGTAAGTTGCCATCCCATGTGACTGCAAGTTTGCTTCCAGATAATGGCTTTGACATTTGATACTTTGAATTTTAATGGCTGAGGGGGCGGGGAGGTATGTCACCAAAGGCACTGAGTGTTCTCCTTCCTTACTTGATGCTCTTCTTGCAGGAGACCCATTCCATCCTAAGAAAGCTTGGCTCGTGGGGTGGCACGGCAGGATGGAATTTAACCACTCTGTTGGTTGCAGTAGCAGAGTAGCCATCCTGCTGGCAGAGCCCCTGTAAGTTGAAGCGCTGGATGTCAGACCCATCATGCCAGGTCGAATGTTTCACCTCCGGATCTGGATTGAGGGCTGCATGGTTAACCTGGTTAATGTGTATGCCCTGCCCACCAAGTCTGAACGAGGAACGCTCTTTTGCCAGTTGTCAACCTACTTGGATGCTTTGGACGCCAATGAGGAGGTCGTGCTCGGGGATGATTTCAATTTCACCCTTGAGAAGCTTGATCATTCAGGTCTCAACATTTATGCCTCCTTAATGGCTCTCCTGGGGGAGGCAGTTAGCTGCCTTTCTCTGATTGACGTCTGGCAAAAGCATCACCCTGAGGCATCTGACAGCCACACCTATGTTAGTGTGTGTGGCTTGGGCAGTTGTCCTGTTCTTGCATCGACTGTTTTTATTTCTCCTTCAGGATGATGTCATGACCCTTTCTAGTGCCAATGAGTCGGCAACTTTCCCGAACCACCATGCAGCGGTCGTGAAGGTGAGGCTTGCTCCTGACAAACCTCGAGCCACCCATTGGCACTTCAACAACTTGCTTTCAGAGGAGAAATGACTCATGATGGCGGTCCGAGAATTTTGGGTAGACTGGCATGAGCTTGGGCCAGACTTCCCCTCACTCGCCGCATGATGGGACTTGAGGAAGGTCTGTCTCGGGCTTCTTTGTTGGCAGTATGCCAGAGATGTTAACAGGGAACAGCATTCACTGGAGGTGAGTCACCCTGATGCCAAACACCAGCTGTAGATAAGAGTATGAGGAGAAGAAGTGCACCCTCCATGACCTCACAGAGCGACGAAGCCGAGAGGGCCTTCTTATGCTCTTGAGTCCAGTTCCTACAAGAAATGGACTGAAACTCGTGCTTTTTCTATGCACTTGAGAAGAAGAGGGGGAAGAAGCAGTGCATAACCTGTTTGCTCTCCGCTGATGGAACCCCCTTCATGGATTGAGAGAGGATTAGGATGAGGGTGCGGGAATTTTACTCAGCTCTCTTCTCTCTGGACCCTGTCAACCCAAATGCCTGTAGGTACCTATGGGAAGGGTTTCCCACGTTCAATCAGCATGACAGGGAAAGGCTGGATAAGCTCTTTACTCTGTCTGACCTCACTGCCGCGCTAGGCCAGATGCCCAACAGTAAAACACCAGGCATCGACGGACTAACCGTTGAGTTCTTTGCCCATTTTTTTGACCTAGGTCCTGATCTCCTGCAGGTTCTAGAGAAAGCCTGGGAGACTGGTGTCCTTTCTCTTTCCTGTCATCACATGGTGTTGACCCTCTTACCCAAGGGAGGAGACCTGTGTGACATTCGGAACTGTTGACCAGTCTCCCTGCTGTGCATGGACTAAAAGATCTTGGCCAAGGTGATGTCACAACAGCTAAGGTCTGTGTTGGCATGCATGGTTCACCCTGACTTGTCTTACACCATCCCAGACCAGACCATCTTTGACAACATATATTTGGTGTGGGATCTTATTCCTTATTGTCATAGGATTGGTCTGTCTGTAGGCTTTTTGTCCCTTGATCAGGAGAAGGCCTTTGATGGGGTGGATCATGCATACCTCATGGGAAACCTCCAGGCATTTGGATTCAGCCCCTGTCTCATAGGTCTTCTCCGTATCCTTTATCCTTCTGCAAAATGCCTTGTGAAAGTGAACTGGTCCTTTACAGCATCTCTGGTATTCAGTCGAGGAGTGCACTATGAGTGCCTGCTCTCCAAACAGCTGTATATGCTAGCCATTGAACCATTTCTGTGTCTTATGCAGGCAGCTCATTGGACTGGTGCTGCTGCACTGGAGATAAGGATCACTCTTTCGGCCTATGCTGACAACATACTCCTGATGGTCCAAGACCCAGTTGATCTGGAAAGGATTCAAGCCTGCCAGTGGGTTTTTTCATTCGCATCCTCAGCCCGAATCAACTGGGCGAAATGCTCTGGGCTTTGGGTAGAGCTGCTGTGGGTGGATGTACTCCCTAGCCAGATTGGTAACTTTTTGGGGAGCAGAAGACTCTGAAATATCTGGGTGTCCACCTAATCCATTGAGAAGACCACAACCCCGATGAACTGGAAGGAGTTGGAGGAGAAAGTTACAGTTTGTCTGAGGGCATGGAAGGATCTAGTCCATCTGATGTCCTTCTAGGGGAGGTCCTTGGTGGAGAACCAGCTGGTGTCCAGTGTGCAGTGGCAATGGCTGGCCGCCCTGAGGCCCCTTTTGGAGTTCATTGTCCAGACCCAGAGGAAGTTGCTGGACTTCTTCTAGACTGGGAAGCAGCACTGGGTCTCCAGAGGTGTCCTGGATCTCCCCTTAAAGAAGGGAGGACAGGGGGCAGTGAACATCAAATGCAGGGTCCACACCCTCCATCTCTAGGCCTTGCAGAGATTCCTGTACACAGACCCACCACTGCAGTGGTATCCATTGAGGGAATACTTCCTCTAACAAGTGAGTGGGTTGCGGTATGACTGGCAGCTTCTAGTGATCAAAACGGGAGGGTATGTACGTGACCTCTTGTTCTGCCAGCCTTCTGTCATGATATTTAAAAAAAATATATGACATTTGTAGAAATGAAACCGAAGGGTTTTTAATCAAACAATAGCGAAATTCAAAATTCACCAATACTTCATAGACCCATCATTGAAGGAAATAAACAAATATGGCCATCTTATAAAAGACAGTAACTCCTCTTAAAGAACAAGAGGAGTTTTAAGTTAAGTTCTCATACTTTCTATTCTTCTTAAAAGACTGCATACAAAAAATTCTTTAAAACAACACGATTGTATGACCAATGATTATAACCTAAGACGAAGTCTGGAAAAGACCACTTTTCTAATAAGTAAATATTACCGTCTTTTATATGATAGTCATATTTATTTAATTTCCTTCAATGATGGGTCTATGAAGTATTGGTGAATTTTGAATTTCACTATGATATTTTCAAAGCCTGGAGTGTGGTCACCATAACAAGAGGGCCCTTGATGCCCCTGAGTCTGGACAGCCCAAAAGAACCCATTCATCACAATCCCGTTCTGGTTGTGAAGGCCCTGAGGTCCCCTCAGCTGTGCTGATGGCTCATAGAGTCCAGGACCATATGGGTTGGCGACCTCCTGAGCACTCTGAAGTGCTGGCCTGGTGCATGGGCATAAGGCACCCATGTGCAGCCGGTCAGCTGCTCAGTGTGATCCAGGGCCTTTTTACCCCCGATGCCTCCAACCTGCTCGACAAGGTTCTTCACCCCTGCCTACCCCTTTTCTCTTATCTCCTGAAGCTGATCATTGGTCCTCTAAAACATCAAGGACCCCCTCAACCTCCCTGCTCCCCTCCCCATCCCCTCAGCCTGAGCAGGCTGGGGGAGTTCAGACTGGTGCATTTCTGCACTGCATAAGGAAGGCGATAGCTGGTCTCATACACCATTCAGTACATCGATCCACTTTCACTCCCCACATAATATACACTCTAGCAAGGAACATTAGGTTGCAAGAAGAGTCCCCAGTGGGAAGTATTCTACTAGGAATTAATTCCAAAAACCACCGGAGAATTATCACGCCATAGTGACCAACAGCCTTCTAAATTGTATAAATCAAATCAGAAAGGAGTGCAGGTTTTGCAGGGCAGAGAATACACTGTACCATATTTTTCTTTATTGCCCTCACCTTACTCCTTTTTTTTCATTCCTGAAAACACTTTTTTTACATTTTTGGTCACACTTTTTACATTTTTGGTTACACTTCATCTATTTATTTTTATTTATTTATTTATTTCAAATTTTTATATACCGGCATTCGAGACAGCAGTCACATCATGCTGGTTCACATAAAACAGGGGTGCATAGTAAACATAACTATAACAATGGTGCTGAAAAGGCAGTTACATATAACAGGGTGATAAGAACTTGGCTGAGAAGGAAGAGAAAGGACAGGATTAATTCACACAGGTAAACGATAGAAGATATGGTTAATCAAGATATGGTTAATCAAGGTGTAGTTGGAGATTAGTTGACCATGTTGGTGTCTGGGAAAGCTTGTATGAATATTCAGGTCTTTAGTCTTTTTTTGAAGGTTGAGATGCATGGTTCTGTTCTGAGATTTGAGGGGATGGAGTTCCATAACGGTGGAATGGCTGTAGAGAAAGCCCGGTCTCTACCATCTATGGATGCACCACATCAAAGAACCCCAAAAGACCTGCACCACTGGTTATCCGCTGAACCAGGGTGAAGAGGGTCGAAGAAGGGAACCCAAAGGAATGTGGGGTTCTTTTTGGTCATTGGTACATTCTCATATCCGAGCAGAACATCACTATACAATGTCCATCGACCATATTGATGAGTGGGCAAAGAGATGCTCTGCTCGGTATACTCCCTACCAAACTTTCCCTTGTTATATTCATTTAAGTATCAGGGATTAGGTATAGGTTTTTATTTTCAGGGTAGTGGCCATGTCCATCAGGCATGTACAGGAAGTGTGAGGCGCTCATGTCCTTAGTCGCCATAGCCTTGGGGGTCACACCTTGGGCAGGCAGGAGAAACCCCAAAGCCTCACTGTCAGAGGTACAATCCCTTATCCTCTTACCCAGCCCATGAAGACAGCCAACCCCAATCTCCCAATGCCAAAGCAATAAGGCATTTCAAGGAAGGTCTAATGGTGGTGTACCTTTCCTCTACTCTCTCCTTCCCTTTGAAACCAAGTGCTCAGGAAACAAATAGGCTATTCCCCCTCCATTTACCCATCCTCTTTGACTCATTGAGTCACAATAAAATTGGTGACAACAGAGGCATTTTTAGTGCAAGCAACCTGCGGGATTCAGTGGCCACAATGGAAAAGTATTCTCATGCAAGTTTTCTTCTGCAAGGGAGGTTGCCAAAAGTGGCCTCTCTTGCAGATTTTGGAACAATGCCTTGAAATATATAACCCCAGCTTCAAGCTGTTCCTGCCTTTTGGTTAAAGGCTGTCCTCTCAGAGATCTATACTAATATCATGAATAATGTTCCAGTCAGACATCCTCCACAGAACTAATAAAATATACTAAAGACCACAAAATGCTCCAGTTGTAAATAATTGGCAGGTTAAATAAATCAATACCAAACTTACTAAATGCCAAGGAAATGATCTAGCATTCTAGGGACATTTTCCATGTAATCTCATGGTCTATTTACTGTATCAGAAACACAGACTAAGTTGTTTCTTTTGAAGAAAACCATATTTGTTCTAAACCAAGTTATGGAAATACTAAGGTACTTGCGGTGCATTCTGTAGCTTGGCTTATGCCCAACTCCAACCTTCAAGGATCACAAATGGATATGGTTTTCAAGATATCCACAATGAATATACATCAGATATATTTGCATTCACTTGGTCCAAGAACTAGGCTAGTTTGCACATTTTGGTTATGCTAGAAGCCAGTTGGTCGTGGCCCTCAAGAACCAGAGTTGAGAACACTTGGCCTGAGTTTTCAGTTCTATATATATATTTCAAGTCCTATATAACGTAAAATTATATTAAGATGTGAGCTTGAAGGGCTTAGTGTTTTAATGCTTGTATGTTGCTATATCTTAAAATATTTTGGAAATAAACGGGCGGATTTTAAAAGCCCTGCTCGCGTAAATCCGCCCGGATTTATGCGAGCAGGGCCCTCGCACGCCGGCGCGCCTATTTTGCATAGGCCGCCGGCGTGCGCAGAGCCCCGGGACGCGTGTAAGTCCCGGGGTTTTTTGAAGGGGGCGTGTCGGGGGTGGGGCCGAGCGACGCAGCATTTCGGGGGTGGGACACGGCGTTTCGGGGGTGGGACCGGGGCGTGGCGCCAGCCCAGGGGCGTGGTCGAGGCCTCCGGACCAGCCCCCGGGTCGGATGACGGCGCGCCAGCAGTCCGCTGGTGCGTGTAGATTTACGTCTGCTTCTAGCAGGCATAAATCTAGGGACAAGGTAAGGGGGGGGGTTTAGATAGGGCCGGGGGGGTGGGTTAGGTAGGGGAAGGGAGGGGAAGGTGAGGGGAGGGCGAAAGAAAGTTCCCTCCGAGGCCGCTCCGATTTCGGAGCGGCCTCGGAGGGAACGGAGGCAGGCTGCGCGGCTCGGCATGCACAGGCTGCCCAAAATCGGCAGCCTTGCGCGCGCCAATCCAGGATTTTATAAGATACACGCGGCTATGCGCGTATCTTATAAAATCCAGCGTACTTTTGTTTGCGCCTGCTGCGCGAACAAAAGTACGCGATCGCGCTTTTTTAAAAAATCTACCCCAAAATGAATGCTAGATATTGGTTGGCCATATTAGATGTCAAGAATATCCAGAAGGTACTTGCTGTTGTAAACAGCCAACAACAAATGTAATTTATGCTCAGGAAAAAATACAAGCACAGGACATGTTTCCTTTCCAGTTTTCCATGGTAGCAATATTGGCCAAGTTGTATCATGTCTGCAAAAGATGTTTAAGATAGTTAGAGCACCATAGTGCACCTGGCTCACTGGCCTCTAAAGAAGAGACTTATGGCAGGAAATAGGAATACATCTCAAATATAATTTTTGGCAGGAAGTCTAAGCCTTCTGTTTTGGTGATGGTTGTAATATCATCATATCCTCAGTGGGGCTGGGTGATAGAACATTAAATCCCTCATATTGCACAAGTTCTCAGTAATAGCTGACAGGACCTCACCATCCTCAGCTTATGACTCAAACCCTACATATGGATCTTAGCCAAAAGGCCAAGAAGCAATGTTGAATACATCTCAGATTCTCCTCTTACAACAACTGACTGGGTGTGTCTTCAATAAAAGAGATTTCTTAATGTGTTAACAGTGTACATTTATATACACACAAAATAAGACCACCATTTACATGTTACTCATAATAACGTGACACCAGCTGCTAGCAATATATTTCAAAGAAGATTTGCATTGAAATGTCAGTTTTGCAAGTGAAAATGGAGATAGAAAGTATGTAGATAAGTTTGCCAACATGTTTTTTTTTTTACCATAATGATTTCTCTATTTGAATAACACCTTAAAAATACCAATTTAAAAAAGTTGTTAAAAGAAAACTCCATAGAGGTGTTTATTTATTGATGTTTAGCTTGGATTTCTACCTGAATGAAATGAACATTTGAGCAAACAGCGGAATAATTTTTTTATACTTTATTAAATAACATTACAAAAGCACACTTAGGGCGTCATTTTCAAAAGCGATCGTACGCGAAAAGGGACTTTTCGCATGTGATCACTAAATGGGGGTGGAGTCGGCCCCGGAAGAGGAGGAGTCGGGGCGGCACCGGGGCCGACGCTGCGGACACATCGCTGGTGGTGAAAGGTAAGGAGCCTTATCACTGCCAGTTTCACGCCAAATACCTACACCTTTTATGGTGTAGTTATTCGGTGTGAAAGCCGGCAGCCAGCGCACCGCAGTGGTGCGCTGGCTGCCGGCTTTCACAGGCCCGCCCTCGCTTCGCCCTCCCGCCCCCCGTTACTGCGGGATTTTCTAAGGTCTGCGACCTTAGAAAATCCAGGCCTTAGTGAGGTCAGCCTCATGGTTGCACTATGTGCTCCGAAGCAGAAAAATTGAGTTGAGTTTCCTATCTGATGGGAACCAGTAGGGCTTGGCTGCACCACACAGGAAACATGCTGAAGCCCCAGGAGAGAGGGTAGACAGCTAATCAAAGGAGAAATACTCACTGCTAATCTCAGTCCAGCTCTCAAGGCTGGCAACGGCATACCAGCTGGAAAGGTGTGGTGGGGAGGATGATAAAAAAAAAAAAAAAAGGAAAACATTTTTTAAAACATAGAACTTCTAACTTATAAAGAAATATGAATTGCAGTATTTTCCAATACAAATGCCCCAAGAAATGACTATTACAAAACACTGAACAATATTAACTAAGTGATTATTCAAGACCCATCTTTTAATAAGAACTGTCTAAAGAAAAATAGTACTCTAAGGTAAAATACAATGCTTTTTACAAACTTTATTTTGAGACTAGAAATATTAAAATATAGAATTATTAATGCAGCTCTCACAGCGAGTGACTCTGGTTACAGTATTTCCTTCAAAAATAGCTTATAACATGCTGAGAGAAGTGTTAAAAATAATTAATGAACTGATAATGAGCTCACAGAGGAATCATGTCTATGGCCTAATCATCAGGATTTCTTGCAATGTCAGTGCTGCTGAAAAATGGTAACGCCGTTATCTTAAAGCAAATTTTCATTCAGGATTCAATTCAGACCTTCTGTTCAGCTAGATCTGGACACAGGGACAAGGGAAAGAGAAAAGCTGAGCATAGAGAGAATTGGTGCTCTGCAACTGACAAGCTTTGCTTTGAAGATGACACCCGATCATGATTCAGCTGGAGACTGACTATGAAAAGGCCTTTGTGCCAGAAAAGCCTGAACTGGTTAATTGTTTTGGTCAATTTGAGTTCTGTGGCATCTAAAGCCCTTCTGTTTGGATTAATAAATGACTGAATGAAAAGTCTGAACTGGACCCATAGTAAGTTTATTTTAAATAAGAACATAAGAACATAAGAAAATGCCATATTGGGTCAGACCAAGGGTCCATCAAGCCCAGCATCCTGTTTCCAACAGTGGCCAATCCAGGCCATAAGAACCTGGCAAGTACCCAAAAACTAAGTCTATTCCATGTAACCATTGCTAATGGCAGTGGCTATTCTCTAAGTGAACTTAATAGCAGGTAATGGACTTCTCCTCCAAGAACTTATCCAATCCTTTTTTAAACACAGCTATACTAACTGCACGAACCACATTCTCTGGCAACAAATTCCAGAGTTTAATTGTGCGTTGAGTAAAAAAGAACTTTCTCCGATTAGTTTTAAATGTGCCCCATGCTAACTTCATGGAGTGTCCCCTAGTCTTTCTACTATCCGAAAGAGTAAATAACCGATTCACATCTACCCGTTCTAGACCTCTCATGATTTTAAACACCTCTATCATATCCCCCCTCAGTCGTCTCTTCTCCAAGCTGAAAAGTCCTAACCTCTTTAGTCTTTCCTCATAGGGGAGTTGTTCCATTCCCCTTATCATTTTGGTAGCCCTTCTCTGTACCTTCTCCATCGCAATTATATCTTTTTTGAGATGCAGCGACCAGAATTGTACACAGTATTCAAGGTGCGGTCTCACCATGGAGCGATACAGAGGCATTATGACATTTTCCGTTTTATTCATCATTCCTTTTCTAATAATTCCCAACATTCTGTTTGCTTTTTTGACTGCCGCAGCACACTGAACCGACGATTTCAATGTGTTATCCACTATGACACCTGGATCTCTTTCTTGGGTTGTAGCACCTAAAATGGAACCCAACATCGTGTAATTATAGCATGGGTTATTTTTCCCTATATGCATCACCTTGCACTTATCCACATTAAATTTCATCTGCCATTTGGATGCCCAATTTTCCAGTCTCACAAGGTCTTCCTGCAATTTATCACAATCTGCTTGTGATTTAACTACTCTGAACAATTTTGTGTCATCTGCAAATTTGATTATCTCACTCGCCGTATTTCTTTCCAGATCATTTATAAATATATTGAACAGTAAGGGTCCCAATACAGATCCCTGAGGCACTCCACTGTCCACTCCCTTCCACTGAGAAAATTGCCCATTTAATCCTACTCTCTGTTTCCTGTCTTTTAGCCAGTTTGCAATCCACGAAAGGACATCGCCACCTATCCCATGACTTTTTACTTTTCCTAGAAGCCTCTCATGAGGAACTTTGTCAAACGCCTTCTGAAAATCCAAGTATACTATATCTACCGGTTCACCTTTATCCACATGTTTATTAACTCCTTCAAAAAAGTGAAGCAGATTTGTGAGGCAAGTTATTAATTGAATCTATTTCCCTTAATGCAACAATTCATGTTAGCAGAACATTTTTATGGCTAAGAAGGTCTTTGGCATTATTTAATCAGAATCATCTGAAACATTTGTTATTTTACTCCTCTGTGTGCTCTCTGATCCACAGCAAGGTCCAATGGGAGATAAATGACCAAAGATAGTGCATGCTGGTCAGACAGAATCCAGATTTTATTTCCCACCAAAATCTTTCCAGGATTTGTAATGCTAAAGACAGGACTGCACATTGCCCAGTGCATCAGAATAAAACCCTCCCTTCAGTCTCCCTTCTCTATCCATCTTCACTATACCTCTTCTTACCTGCATCTAATCTATTCTATTCTCCCTTCACTCACTCTGTCTTTTCTTCCCTCCCTCTCTCCTCAATTTCCTCCTTCCCCTCTCTGCTCTAGTCTCTCATTTTCCCTCCCTTACCTTCCTCTTACCCTAAAGCTTTTCCTCCTTCTCTCCCAGTTGTCCTGCAGAATCCACTTCCATGCACCTAACAGCAGTCTACTTCCCTCCTGCTGCCAGCAGCATTTGGCTCTCTTGACCACGAGACAGCTGGCAGCAGCAAGAACATTGCACCAGAGCTGGGAAGCAGCAGTATGTCAGCAAGAAGCAAGAGGCCAGAGCTGGAGCAGCAGCAGAAGTCTGCACTGAGGATGAAACTGCATTGATGAGTGATGGCAATCTGAGGCAGAAGTTTCCCATCACACCCAACAATTACTGTGGACACAATCACAAAAAGCTAAGGGCCCTGCCTAGTAGTGGCAGTAGACACCCGGGGACTTTGGTACAGTGACAGTAAGGCTATATTGTATCAAAGATGTTTTAAAAACTACCTAGTGGTACTTTTTGGCTAGTAAAAGTGCAATTTTGAGGACAGATAGGAGCAAACATATTTTCAAAAATATGGTTTAAATGGTGTGTACGCTGCTGCCTGCTTAGGGTCATATGATATAAATTTAAGTCTTTTGCTGTAATTATGTTGTTATTCCTAGTTTATATTTTATTTATTATGAATGCTTATATTTTTATCATGAACTGCTTGGTTTTCGATTAAAGTACAAGTGGTATATGAAGTTTAAGAAGTAAAAATATGTTATAAAGGGTAAAGTTCATCAGCCAATATGGACTGCTACGCATATGAAAAAGGCTTACCTGGTGTGAATGGTCTTATGTTAATGCTTATTGAACAAGGAGTATGTACTGTGCTGATGTAAATTTATACTTTCTTGGTGCTTTACAAATAGTAAAGTTACTCCATTGTAAAGACAAACAAGTATAGTCCAAAGAATGATTTTCACAGATATTTAATGCCTGCAACTGAAAATCTTGAACTGTTATCACATGTCACAGGCATTCAGATTTTTGTCTTTTCATATGTTAGAACAGTGAACATGAAGTCATTATTGCAAACCCCTGTTCTAGTCATTCAGCACTTTTCAAAAGTAAGATCAAACAGTAACAATATTTAAAACATTCAAAATTTATCAAGTTTAAAAGTAATATCTATTTCTAGCAGATGAGTTGGGAAAATGTTTTTAGGATTTGTGGGTTTTGTGGTCCCTTGGCCCGAGGTGATGGTTGTTACAGCCTGAGGGGTGGAGCCCCACAGATCCACACCGTCGGGAGGTGAGGTCAGCTGTAGCAGGGAACACGGTAGTAGTACAGTTGAGAGAACATCCTGCATCACTACCACATGATTGCAGAGTAGCCCAGAGCTGTGCCGTGAGGCAGACCCTGAGGAGCGGGAAGCACAAGGACAGGGTCTACAGCAGGCGAGTAGCAGAGACTGTCCCGAGGGGCAGGACAGCGAAGTAAGAGAGTCTCTGGTATGATGACCTAGGGGCTGCCCCGTGAAGCGGGGAAGCAGGAGCAAGTTATTCATAGAGAGAAGTAGACACTGCCCCGCGAAGCAGGGAAGCAGGAGCAAGTTACTCGTATAGAGGCGTAGACACTGCCCTGAGGAGGGGGGAAGTGTGGAGCAAGTCGCTGATGTAGAGACGTAGGCACTACCCCGAGGAATGGGGAAGTGCGGAGCAAGTCGCTGGTGCAGAAACGTAGACACTGCCCAGGAGTGGGGGAGTGTGAGCAGGTTGCACGTGTAGAGACGAAGACACTGCTGCAAGGAATGGGAGAGAGCAGAGTCAAAGTCTCCGGTGACAAGGCAGTTCTCAGGGAAATCCCGAGAAGCAGGGAGGCCAGCAGGCAGGGTCTCTGGAGAGGAGCAGGGACCACCCCAAGGAGCAGGGAAGTCTGGAGAGAAGTCTCCCAAGCAAGCGCACGTAGGCCGCTGAGGAGCGGGTACTCGAGCCAGAGTCCAGAACCGCAGGTAGAGATCCGAGTCAGGCACCGACATCCGAGGAGATAGGAACAAGCACCAGTAGCGAAGGAACTTGTTGCCAAGTCGATTAGCGTAGGCCAAGGGAGGTGCTTATAAATCCCATCTTGTGATGTCATCAATTCAGGACGCCCTTGAGGTTCCCACCATAGCGTCTTTAAAGAGAGACTCGGTGGTGCGCCTAGGAAGGCCCGGAGGAGGCATGGAAGTCAGCGGCATCCCAGGTGCCATGAGAAGTCTCGAGAGGCAGGCGGCATGTGGCTGCAGTGGCTAGCCACAGCCGCGAGTTCAACTGGAGAGGAGAGCAGGGCAGCACATGACGTGAGTTGGGGTTTGGGTTTTCGAGGATGTGTGACATGGAACTGCTTGATGAGATCCTTATCAAGGATATTGGTGGCAGGATCCCACTATTCTCTTCTGGCCCAAAACCCTCCCAAGACAGGAGGTGCTCCCACGTTTCCCCACATTTCCTCACATCAAGGACGTCTTGAACTTGGTATGTCATGTCCGCCTCCGATGACAGTGGTTGAGGACCCGGTGATTTTTTAGAGAAGTCAGACAGTACCAAGGTTTTCAGTAGTGAAATGTGGAAGTCGTTGTGGATTTTGAGAGAGAAGGGCAACTGGAGGTTGTAGGTGACTGGACCCAACCGACGGAGCACCAGAAAAGGGTCAATGTACCTGGAAGCAAAGCGAGCCAATGGCAGCTTGAGTCAGATAAACCGGGTGCTGAGCCACACCTTGTCGCCGGGTTTGAACTGGGGAGCTTCAAGATGATGTGTATCAAATAATTTTTTTGACCTTTGGGCTGCCTGCTGTAGCAGTTGCTTCGTGGTATTCCACAGTTGATGCAATTCCTGGGTGGTCGACTGGGCCGCTGGTGAAGGAACGGATAGTGTGAAGAATGTGCCTGAACCTGAACACCAACATGGAGAATGGTAACCACCCCAGAACCCTCTGCTTTCTTAGCCTATGTGACCTCAAAGTGACTTGCTGAGCATTACTTGCAGAATTCCCATGACATCTGGATAGGCAGTTGAAGCTGGCTCCATACAGTGATGCCTAATTATAGGGTCACACAAAGCAGAAGCCAACAGAGGGAGCTTCAGGCATACTGTCACAATAAGAGGCATTCTTTCTCAGGGGTTTCTATGAACACAACTTCAGATGTATTAATTACCCTGACCAGCAAGATTCTAAGAGAACAAAGGACAATCTAGAGAGTGATGGTAAATGGGCCCCACCTGGGAGAAGAAATCAGGGCAGTTTTAGGGATAATCACATCATGCTGATGACATGACAACCTATGTAAATGATTCTTTGGGCAGTCACGCAAGTCTAGAATCTTCTGCAATATTGTATGCTATCTATAAAATAAGGATCACTTCCTGTATATGAGGAGTTGCTGGTGGACAGTTTGTAAGAGAAATGGCATCAGCATCTCCCAAGAATACTTATATTGAACAATAAAAAATATGCTTTCTACAAAAATCTAAGTGTTCTTGTATCCCTGGACATAAGCGCCATAAAAAATGGCATGGTGCTTAACATTTTGGCGCCCGAGCAGGGACTTGATAGCTGCGGCTATCTATTGTGCAATCTTATGTCTGAATCTGTTGGACAGGGTCAGATCTAACGCTGCTACTCGGCAAGAGGAAATTTGTAAAAAAGGATTTGCATTCACAAAAAAGCAGGGGAGTAGCTTGCTTGTTGCAGTGGTTACTACCCCAAACCAAATAAGCCTGATACTTCACTTTCAATGCATATCCAGCATAGCTCTTGTTAGGGATGTGGACCCTTGGGCCGGCTGAGACTGATGATGTTGCACTGTGGAGAACCCACAGTGGACGTCACAGCCGGGAGTCGGCGCTGAAGAGGTAGTCTGGAGAAGGCTTCACCACTGGAAGCCTGAGGTCCCCCCCAGGAGGAGCCCATAGGGACCCGGGCCTCTTGGTCTTAGGTGTGATCCTCTGCGACCAAGGACCAGAAGAGCAGCCCAAAGAGGTAGCCCAATGAAGCGGCTGAGCCCAGGAGGTCAGAAGAGACTTCACCCTTGGAAGCCTGTGGCCCCCCCGGGAGGAGCCCGTGAGGGCCCGAGCCGCTGGGACTTAGGCGAAACCTCCAGGCAAGTGAAGAACCGGATACCTGCGGAAGAGGAGAGAGCTGAAGCTGGAGTCCAGGGACAAGCCAAGGTCAGAAACCAGAAGTCAGAAGCCGAAGACAAAACCAGGGACGAAAGCTGAAGCCAGAGTCAGTGGACGAAGCAGGGTCGGAAGCCAGAAGTCAGAAGCCGAAGACAGTTAGGGATCCTGAAGCAGCAACTAGTAACCCAAACTGAGTGAACTTCGTTGCAAGGCAAGGTATTGAGGCGGCTGCAGGGTTTAAATAATCCAGCAGCGTCTGATGTCATCAGTAGGGGCTGTCCCTGAGTTCCTACGCTGGCTCCTTTAAATCTGGAACCCCTGCGCGCGTGCGCCTAGGGGGCAGGGCCAGCGATGGAGGATCGGCGGCATCTCCCTCGCAGAGGGAACGACGCAGCAAGCTGCAATTCGGGCCTAGACAGCCGAAGAAGGCACAGCCCGGGACCATAACAGCTCTCTGCTTCAACGGCAGGGGAGATGAAGAAAAGAGGATTTATATTCAGACAACAACCAACAAAGACTGAATTACATAGTCTGGGTAAACAAATAAGCATGGGTGTAGTTTGCTTGTTACAGCGGTTACTACCCCAAACCAAATAAGCCTGATACTTCACTTTCAATGCATATCCAGCATAGCTCTCTGCTTCCAAAGTGGGGGGATGAAGAAAAGAGGATTTATATTCAGATAACAACCAACAAGGACTGAATTGCACAGGCTGGGTAAACAAATAAGCGTGGGAGTAGCTTGCTTATTACGGAAGTTACTACCCCTATCCAATTAAGATAGATACTTCACTTAGTTGCAGCTCCAGCACTGCTCTCTACATCAATGGTGGGGGTGGAAGGTAAATAGAACCAAAAAGTTACTAATAAGGGCCAAGAGTAACAGATAAGTATGAGAAAAAAAATAAGTGTGAAAGCTTGCTGGGCAGACTGGATGGGCCATTTGGTCTTCTTCTGCCATCATTTCTATGTTCCTATGTTTAATTGACTTTTGTCCGAAGTTTTGTTTATTGCATAGTAATTCCTAGGAACAGAAGATTTCTGATTTCTGGATGACTGGTTATTGAAAAAGTAGTACCCGGAAGACAGACGAGAGTGTGCCCTCCATTGCGATAGGGAGATGACAGATCTGTAAGTATTTAATCATGCCTATATAATTAATTTGCAAGTTTAATTTTCTAGTAAAGTAAGTAAAAGACTTTCCTTGGCCAATTGTAAATATAAGTGCACTATGGGGGTCATTTTCAAAGGAGTTACGCATGTAAATGTGACATACTATCGTAGCAATTTTCAAAAGCTATTTACGCGAGTAAAGTGCACTTACTTGAGTAAATCCTATGGACAATTCAATGGCATATATTGTAGCAATCTTGAAAAGCCCACTTACTTGAGTAAAGTGTATTTACTCGAGCAAAAACCAGTTTTGCTCGAGTAAATGCTTTTTAAAATCTACCCCTATTTATTTTGATCTACTTTGGGGACGCCCATTTGAAGACGATTATACTTAATGAGAATTTATTAAGAGTGATTTTGATTTATTTGTCTGCATATTTAACAAATTTGTACTGGAAAAAACAATACAAAGAGGTTTAAAAACAGCATCATTTAGCCGTGGGTGCAAGCCCTTGCCCTGCTTGCAAGGCTGAGGGATTATTAGAGGAACATTAAAAAAATAAAATAAAAAGGAAAGTTTTGGAAAAGTATAGTTTGACATCTGGTTTTTTATTTATGTCTGATTTCTGTCATGTTGTAACGCATTGCAGTGAATGGGGTCTAATTACAATAGTCATGGAAGTTTCAGAACTTGAAAGGGCAGTGGGAGCTGGAGAGTTAACTGTGTTGGCCGGTACAGAGAAGGTGGGAGGTATATAAAGCTCCAGGCAATTTGTATGCGCAGGGGTGCAGGGGGGAGAACTGGTTTAAGGTATAAACAGACTAATGAGGATTTAAAGTTGTGGAGAAATGTTACAGTAAGTGAATTTAATTCAGTAGATTTGTTCAGAAAGTTTGATTTTAGGGCAGACATTCTTACATTCAGTTTTTTGTGGTGACAGGGAGTCTTCTAGTAGATAATATAAAAACTCCTTTAGACTTGGTGTTGGAAAATAACCCTCTTAATGTTAAACAGGTTAGACATTTTCATAAGAAGTGGTATACACAGTCAGGAAAACAGTCTAAGGGACAGTCTGCATTTGTTTGGCCACGCGAAGGCTCATTATAGCCTGTTGTGTTGTTAAATTTGCTTAAGTATATAAAGAGAATGAAGAAAGGCCAGTCATTAGATAAACCTTTGCAAGTCTTTGATTTATGGTAAAGGCAAAGGGATTCTGTTCCTGATGACACTGAATGGAGTAAGATGCCCCCAGCCTATGCTTCTGCTACGGTGGCTGTAAACTCCTCTGTATCAGGTGACCTTAGCATGCCCGGCTTATATCCAGTTTTGCTGGATGCCTGTAGTCAGTTAGGTCACTTTCAGCTATATACTGCCCCGGCTGAATTAGGTCCAGTTGATCCAAAGGATGTTGTTCCAGGTTATACACCATTACAGTTAGATCCTCCAGCCTTTAACTCCAATATCTGTTACTGCTGTTTCAGGAGAGGGAACTCCCAAACTACCTAATTTACAGGCCGATTCAGTAAAAATGCGGGAGAGCGGACGAATGCCCGCTCTCCCGGCACGCGCACCGGACACTTGCTGGTGCGCGCGATACAGTATTCAAATGAGGTGGTGCAGTAAAATCGGGCAAAAGGAGGCGCTAGGGACACTAGCGCGTCCATAGCGCCTCCTTTTAGCCAGGAGCGGCGGCTGTCAGCGGGTTTGACAGCCGACGCTCAATTTTGCTGGCATCGGTTCTCGAGCTCGCTGACAGCCACGGGCTCAGAAACCAGACGCCGGCAAAATTGAGCGTCCGGTTTTCGGCCCGACAGCCACTGGCCGAATTCAAAATTTATTTTTTTTTAACTTTTTTTACTCTTCGGGACCTCCGACAATATCGCCATGATATTAAGTCGGAGGGTGCACAGAAAAGCAGTTTTTACTGCTTTTCTGTGCACTTTCCCGGTGTTGGAAGAAATTAGCGCCTACCTTTGGGTCGACGCTAATTTCTGAAAGTAAAATGTGCGGCTTGGCTGTGATGTCATCCGCTTCCAACTTAAAAGGTCTTTGCTTGCAACTATGAATCGAGTTAGCAAGGGGGATAACTCTCTCTGCTGCTCTGCCTCCTCAAACTTACCAAGGGGTTAAATTCTCTAGTACCTCAGGCTGTTGTTGGATATTCTTTGCACTAGAAATTGTTGATACAAAGGACAACTTATTCACTATAGGTACATTTTTCTCTTCAAATCTTAACACTTCTACCATATACTTTTTTAATGTTATAAAGAAGTCTTGCCCTAGAATTCTAGGGAAATTTAGCAAGCGTAAGTTTAATCTTCTATTGAAATTCTCCAATTGTTCTAGTCTCCTATTGTGATAGTTTATATCCTTTATTAACTTAACCACACAGTCTGAGTTCTTAGATGTTAAGGATTCAGCTTTCCCAATCTGTTCTTTAAATCCAGAAGACTGAGCCTCCATTTTTTCTTCCAGAGTTTCCACTTTTTTCTTAACGCGCTTTAATTCTGACCCTTGTTCCTTATGGCACTGGCCCAAAGTGGCCATTAAATCCCATAACGCTTCTAGCGTTACCACCTCAGGTTTAGGTGGAATATGAAAAGACTCACCCATATCCTCCGCATGGGTCGAGTCATTTTCCTTCGATGCTGTCCCGGGCAATCCCATCGCTCCAGCCGAGGTTCCTGGCTCACCATCCGGCATTGAAGTCAGAAAACAAGCCCCAGCTCCTTCGCTGTCCAGATCCCCCAACAGCGGCTGTGCTGGGGTTGAACCGGGTGAGACCGCTCTCAGGCCCCCACCTTCCGGGATCGCACATTCGACGTCATCCGACGGCGTCCCGGGCTTGGGAGCAGAGCCAGACAATCCCGGGGCCTGAGGAGGTTGAAGGTACGGAGGGCTCAGAGTCACCTCCCCTGGTGATTCCCTCGCTCCCTCGAGGTTATTCACAACGGGGAATTCGCCCTCCTTTCCTGAGGTTGGAGTTGAACGGTAAGATGTTATCAGTCTCTGTGTAGAAGGCATAGCGGCTTCGGTGGGGTATAAGCGCACCCTGCCTTTTCTCTTAGGAGGCATCTCGAAGGAAATTTAGAGAACGCAAGAGAGCGTTCTACCGATCCAACTTACTCAGCCGCCATCTTGCCCCCTCAGTCACCATCTTGCCCCCACACACAGTTTTTGGAAAGTTCTATAGAAGAAGTTTATGAACGGGGAACCCTGATAGTGACCTTTCTTAATGAGGCTGATTTGAGTCAGATAATGCAAAGATATTTTAAAAATATTTTAGTTAGTTTCTTTACTCAAAAGGTCAGAATTTATCCTGACCTTACTCGGGTCACACAGGAAAGATGCCGTGAATTTCTGGCTTTGAAGTCCCAAGTAATAGCTCTGGGTTATAGTTTCATGTTAAGATATCCCTGTAATGCTTAGTTAGATTGCATGATGAGTCCTTCATTTTTTTATTCCAGAGCAGTTAAAATCCTTTATAAACGCAAGAACCATAACTACCCAATCCTTAGTAACAATCTAATCTCTGAAAGTACTAGATATGAAAAAAAGGTTTGGATACGACAGCCAGTTTCTTAATATTTTCTTTGGTAACTCCCAGATTTTCTTTCACCCCCCATGTCTTCCTATTTCTTATATTGTGGGGGTCATGAGTCATATGATTAATTAGATTATATGTTTAAGGATTATTATTTGAAACATTTTCTTTTGGATATAATTGTTGTGTCCTTCTTCGTTGAAATACTGTCTCAATATTAACATATGCTTATGTATCTCTTTTTTTTTTTGGAAGTGTGATTTACTTAAATGTAGATGAAAATGAATAAAAATAAAATAAAAAAACCCAAAAAACTTACCAAGGGGTACCCGCTCCTCAGGGGCCCCGCTCTCTCTTCTTGATTTCAGATTGCTAAGACAGGGTCCGGTACTCGCTCCTCGAGGGCCTACGTCCCTGAATGCTCAGAAGACTCCTTCTGCTTGGAAGCGATCGCAGACGTGAACACTGTGAGTTCTATTACAGATAGGAACCGGTACTTGCTCCACGAGGGCCTATGTTCCTAATCTCTGAAGACTCTCTTCTGTCTAAGACGTTATCACAGGTACGGAGATCGTGAGTTATTATTGCAGATTGGAACCGGTACTCGCTCCACGAGAGCCTATGTTCCTAAAACCCTCCAAAGACTCTCTTCTATTCCAGAAGCCATCTCATACACAGATATTGTGAGTTCTTATTCCAGACTGCATATAGGAACCAGTACTCGCCTACGGCTACTGTTCCTGAATATACTGAAGACTCTCTGTTGCATAGAAGCCATTACAGATATCTACAATTGTGAGTGTATCATCTGCTACTGGTTATGTATCCAGCATACCCTGTCTACTCACTACCTATAGTCTCTCTCTACAGCTCAGCAACCCAGAGATCGCAATTCCAGTATCTGAGGGACTTCAGCCCTGCTGGGCACATCAGCTCACTACTGCCACCTCTGGTGGTTCTACTTCCTGTCTAATAAAGAACTATCTGTGTTTGTCTCCATACTCCAGCCTAGCTGGTGGTCCCTCTCAGGATATCCTCCTGGGTGCGCTGTCATCTGCCATCGGCCCAAGGATTCACCAATTCATATTAAAGTGTGCATTCCTTACACTACTAGAGCGGTAGCATAACAGACTGCCACTCTGTGGGGAGTCAACCCACAACAGATCACTAACTCTGTCTTTGGAGTACAATGGACTGCTGGCTACTCTCCTCAGGGGAGCAGATTCCATATCAGATTGCAACTCCTCCTCTCTGGAGGAACAGATCTACATCAGGTTGCTAACTCCTCCCCTCTGGGGAAGCAGATCCATAACAGATTGCTACTCCTCCCCTCGGGAGGAGCTGATCGATAACAGATTGCTAACTCCGCCCCTCTGGGGGAGCAGATCTCTAACACCTTACAGCTCAACTATAGAGCTAAAACTTAGTCATACTGTTATTATTTGTTAATTAGAGAATGTGTGTCTATCTATGAGTCTCATTTACTTTAGTGGAGATCTAGAGGGATCACAACACACACACACAAGGTTAGTTGTTAGCCTAAACACTTCAGCCCATTTACCATAATCACTTTATACTGTTCTGTCCTCCCTTCTGGTAGTCGGGTGTGCCACTCTTGCCATTTGTAAGTGGCACAAGAGGGAAATGAGGAGTGTGCCTGAACCTGAACACCAACATGGAGAACGGTAACCACCCCAGAATCCTCGCTCTCTTAGCCTATGTGACCTCAAAGTGACTTGCTGAACATGACTGGCAGAATTCCCAGGACATATGGCAGGCAGTTGAAGCTGGCTCCATACAGTGACGCCTAATTATAGAGTCACACAAAGCAGACACCAACGGAGGGAGCTTCAGGCATAAGAGGCACTCTTTCTCAGGGGGAGCGGAAGCGGTGGCAGAGGCTGACGTCTATAGACCACTTGGAATGGAGATGAGCCAGTGGATGTGGACTGATGTGAATTTAGGGCGAACTCTGCCCAGGGAAGAAGGTCAGCCCAATCATTCTGCCGTAGATTGATGTAGGCCCGCAGAAATTGTTTCAGAGTCCTATATTAATTTATAGCAGAATGATGAATCTAGGCCAAAGTTTGCTATAATTTTGGAAGAAAGCAGTGACACACTGGGGACTGCATATATGATTTTAAATGCAATTTAAAACATTTTTTTAAAAATGAAGCATTTCCTCCAAGACTTGAATGACCCATGATTATAACCACAAGAGCACCAAAAAGGACATAAGTCATAAAATCAATTTGTGCAGGCCTAGTGCCAGTAAATGATGGTCATGTCAGTCAAGAATCTGTGATTCACTTATTGCTGCTATAAGAGAGATCTATTTGTTCTTATGTGAAATCTGTTTTTATTATCAATGCAAGTAGAACACCACCAAAGGAATGGCATATGATACATAATTTGTTCTGTTACATATCATACATCAATAAACTTTTAGGAACATTAGTTTGAACCCCCCCCCCCCCCCCCAGTGTCCCCACCTAGTCCCCGCTCCCCTCCCTCCATTCCCCCCCCCCCCCTCCCAAGGCACTGAGAAGGGCCAACGACCAAGGCAATAGAGGTCAGAAAGAAAGAGAAATCCATTAGGATCACCATAGTCACATTAAACATCCATGCGGTTGAGATATTGGCTCTTGGTTTCCTGCAGCAAAGTCAGAATAAAGGGCATCCAGACTGCGTTGAGCGCTTGTCTAGTCCTGATCGACAATTGTTTGCTGGCAAGCGTTTCCATCGTAAGAAGATGAAGAATAGATGAGTGCTAGAGTGCCATAGATGGGCCCTCTGGTTTCCGCCATGCCGTAAGGATAGCTTTGCTGGCCAATAGGAACACTTTTGTAATCCAAAGAAGTTACCCTTTTTTCCCAGTGAAAGACTGTGGGAAAATGCCAAAAAGTGCTACCAAAGGTGAGTACAGTATCTTAAGTCCCAGGATTCTGTTCGCATATTGGAAAACTTTCTTCCAAAAGATTTGTACCAACTTGATCCCCAAAGTGCGTGACCCAGGTGCGCCTCCATTGCACGGCATTTAATACATTGTTCCGAGTCCGCAATCCCTGCCAGAAATGCTTGGCATTGTGAGATAAACATATGGTAGATAATTTTGTATCTTGTTTCCCTCAGCAGAGTGTTGCTGGTTATCTGTGGGGTTTTGGCAAAGACAGATCTGAACGCTGCCGGAGATATCATCTGTGTGAGCTCTTTTTGCCATTTAAGTCGCACATCATCAAGTGACCATCTTTTATAAGTAGTCTCCAGGTGCCTGTAATATAAGGAAATAGAATGCTTTTTGGGATTATTGAGATCAAACCATTGTCGAAGAGGAAGTCACTTGGAATCTGAAAAGTCGGGGCACCCGAGTGAACGTACATAGTGCCGAACTTGATGGTACTGGAGAAAATCCTTACGCGAGATTCCAAAAAGGTGGCAAACCCTGGGAAAATCCATCAACGACCTATCCGCCTGTAGTATCTGATCTATACATGTAAGACCGTGTCTCTCCCACTCTCGGAATTTAGAAGAACCGACACCCGCAGGGAACGCTGGATTGCCACAGAGTGGTAGATACGGCGAGATATTCATGGGCAGTGAAGCCTTTTTCATAAGCCATGTCCACGTTTGTCTCAGAAGTTGTAATAAAAGTCCCGATCTGATATCCATAGAGAGCGAGGAGCCGGGCACATGGAGAGCATAGCACGTGGATATGGGATAAAGTAACTGTGACTCAAAATTTGTGTCGGAGAAAAACGAGGTGTGTAAGAGCCAATCTCCAATGTGTCTCAAGTTGATGGCATGATTGTAAACTCTCAGATCTGGTAGTCCGAATCATCCCGCTGAAATCGGTAGCATCAACAGTTTTAAGGCCAAACGAGTCCATTTTCCACACCAGAGAAATCTGGTTACAATCCTTTGAAATTTAGCTATGGTGCTTTGCCATAAGATAAGTGGAAGAACACTCAGGACATATAACCAACATGGTAACACAGTCATTCTATTTGTTCTTATATAAACTTTTGCCATATCCCCTTTCAGCCTCTTATCTGTTGCGTTCATGCCTCTTCTCACCCCTCGCTCCACCCTCTCTACCTGGGATGCGACTCCCTTCGGCTCTGACGGACAGATGCAGCCGCGGCTTCTCTCCGCCTCTTGGTCCCGGTTCCCCCGGGCTGGCCTGACGCTATGGATCTGCCATGTTCCTGATGACGTAAGGGTGCACACGCGCGCTCCAGACTTTGTACCAGCAAGGGCGCGAACCTCGGGGGCATCCCCCCGTAGTGACATCATTCATTTGTACTTTAAAAGGTCTTTGTTTGATAACCTCTAACGAGTTAGCAAGGAACTCCAACAGGACTTGCTTCGGCAGTCCACGATACTTGCAACAACGATCCGAGTCAGCGAGGGGAATCCTTCTCCACTGCTCGGCCTTTTCAAACTTACCAGGAGTACCTGCTCCACGGAGGTTCCGCTCTCTCTTCTTGATTTCAGATTGCCAGAATACTCGGAAGACTCCTCATTGCCTGGAAGCGATCGCGAACGTGAACACAGTGAGTTCTATTACATAGGAATCGGTACTTGCTCCACGAGGGCCTACATTCCTATTGCTCTGAAGACTCCCTTCCGTCCAAGACGTTATCGCAGGTACAAAGATCTAGAGTTACATTGGCAAGATTGCAGATAGGAACCGGTACTCGCTCCACGAAGGCCCATGTTCCTAGATTCTTTTACAGGCTCTCTTCTACTCTAGAAGCCATTTCATATACAGCAACTGTGAGTTCATATTACAGACTGTGGGAACCAGTGCTTGCCTACGGCTCCTGTTCCTGAATGTACTGAAGACTCTCTGTGGCATAGAGACCATTGCAGACATCTACTATTGTGAGTGTACCATCTTGTATCCAGTATACCTTGTCTACTCACTACTTCTAGTCTCTCTCTACAGCTCAGTGACCCAGAGATTATATTCCAGTATTAGAAGGACTTCAGCCTTGCTGAACACAGCGACTCACTACTGCCACCCCTGGTGGTCCAGCTTCCAGTCTAATAAAGAACTATTGTGTTTATCTCATATTCTAGCCTAGCCGGTGGTTCCTCTCAGGATCTCCTCCTGAGGGCACTGTCATCTGCCATCGGCCCAGGGATTCACCATTTCCTCCAAGTGGTCATTCCTTTCACTATTTTATTTTATTTATTTTATTTATTTAAGGTTTTTATATACCGGCAATCATGAGAACATATCTTGCTGGTTTACATGAAACGGGAGTGCATTAAATACATCAAACTAGAACTCAGGTGACCGAAAGTACAGTTACAATTAACAAGGGTGGCAGAACTTGGTGAAGAGGAAGAAGAAGGAAAGAATAAATGGTTAAACGATATACAAGTCACATTACAAGTTATGTACAAATGGCATGATTAATGGCTGAATGTTTTGAGGAGTCCTTGGGTTGTGTCCTTGGATTGTCACCCTGTGGGAGCAAACCACTACAGACCACTAACTCTGCTCACGGAAGTATTATATAGACAGCTACTCCTCTTACTTGAGACTTGCCAGCAGCTTATATATACAGATTGCTACTCCGTAGCGGAGGCATGATAGATTGATATCTCAGTAGTGAAGTACAATATACCTATTGTTAGCTCCTCTCCTCAGAAGAGTATCTTTATACAAGATTGCCAACTCCTCTTCCTTGGACAGTTGATCCATAACAGATTGCTACTCCTTAGCAGATTGGTATCAGATTGCTACTTCCTTTCCTTACAGGAGCATCTAACAGCAGTTCGCTAACAGATCTACAGATAGCTAACTCCTCCCCTCTGGAGGAGCAGGTCATGTCATATCGCTACTCCTTCCCCTTTCAGGAGAACAGCAGAACAGCTTGCTAACTCCACCCTCCTGGCGGGGTGAGCGACAGCAGATTGCTATCTCCTCCCCTCTGGAGGAGGAAAGCGTAACAGATTGCCAACTCCTTTCCTCAGGAGGAGGAGAGCGCAACAGATTGCTAACTCCTTCCCTCAGGAGGAGGAGAGCGTAACATTATCCAAGCTGAAGAGCACTAACCTGTTTATCCTTTCATCTTAAGCAGGGCCGGTGCATCCATTAGGCGAATTTCAGCGGTTATCTAGTGTGCCGAGCTGTAGGGGGCACCGAAGAGCAGTCACATGGTGCCACAAACGGAGCCTACCCCACAAAGAGAAATAGAGACTGTGTGCTTCTCAGGGCCACGAGCAGCGCACTGCTCACAGTCCTGAGAAGAACATAGTTGGCGCCGAAACAGGTGGTGGTGGGGGCACGACCGGGGGAGGGGGTGTGATGGGGGGCGGCAGTGCAAGGGTCACCTAGGGCGCCCAATACCCTTGCACCGGCCCTGATCTTAAGGGAGCAGTTCCATCCCCTTTTTCATTTTTTATCGTTCTCTATACCTTTTTTAGATTCAATGTGTCTCTTTTTAAGATGGGGCGGTCACAACTGCACACAGTACACAAGATGTGATCACACCATAGATCAATTCCTAGCATTCTGTGTGCTTTTGACTGCTGCCAGATACTGAGCTGAGGATTTCAGAGTATTGTCCACAAGGACCCAAAGTCCTTCTTCTGGGTGGTGATTTCTAATAAAGAACCCAGCATTGTATACATGTAGTTGGGATTATTCTTCTCTAGGTGCATCACTTTGCACTTGTCCACATTAAATTTCAACTTCCATTTAGATGCTCAGACTCCTAATCTCAAAGGTCCTTTTGCAATTCCCCACAATCTGTAGCTCTTTTAACAACTTTGAATAATTTTGCATCATTTGCAGATTTGATCCCCTAGCAGTTCTAGAGGGGCTCCTTTGGCATTTTGCAGCAAAATTCTTCTTCAGTTGAGATTTAGTGCTTGTTTTCTGAAAACAACAGTCTTTTCACTGGTGAGGTCTAATGTAGAAAAGTGCTCATGACTTCTGTCAGATTTCCTCACCATTTTACCTTCCATGTGGGATACAAATAAAGAACTGCAGTACCATGATGACTGTCTTTTAAGTGAATGGTGCTCTCCTGCAATGCTATACAAGTTACATTTGTTATGACCGCCGGCTGCGGGCGGCCGTGGCCGACCCAACTCATGTCATGTGCTGCCCTGGCTGACCCAACTCATGTCATGTGCTGCCCTGCTCTCCTCTCCGGGTGAACTCGCGGCTGTGGCTAGCTGCTGCTGCTGCATTCCATCTGCCTCCTGAGACTTCTCATGCCGGCTGGGACGCCGCCGATCTCCATGCCTCCTCCGGGCCTTCCTATGGCGGGAACCTCAGGGGCGTCCCTGATTGATGACATCACAAGCTGGGATTTATAGCAGAATGATGAGCCTTGGTCAGAAAAGGGGCAGAGGGGGTGGGCGATAGTGTGCAGCCGGCCGCATCACGGCGGTGCATTTTTGCCCACCGCAGTGCGGCCATAAGGCACACTATTGCCCCCATAGCACCATGGGAAAAGGTGTTGTACTTCCCTGCAGTGCTGCCGGTGATAATGTGTAAAACCGGGGTCCTAACACCGCCCAAACTCCACCCACACTCCTTCCCTTCCCCTAATTAGCATTTTACTGCTGCGATGCGGCCGGTATCACATGTGGTAGGGCGTTATCGTGTGCAGTAACAGTCCATCACACAATAAAGAATGACCCTGTTTGCTGGGAATGCTCTCATCTAGAATATTTTGTACGCATATCTTAAATGTAAAGGTTTCCACTGTCATTTAATAGATGGTACAGAAATTTTAAATATTCAGAACAAAAGCTTGATGCTGCAGCATTTCGAATGTTGTATTCTTCTTCAGGGGTTACCGGGTTGTTAGAATATTGTTAAATTATATGATTCTCCCAAATGGAAAAACTTTTGTTCTGAATATTTAAAGTCCCTATTCTATCTGTTAAATGGATTCCATGATGGTGGAATCCTTGACATTTAAGATATGTATTTAACTCCAAAGATATGCGTGCAAGATATTCTAGATGAGAACATTCCCAGCAAATTTTGCTTTAATTTTGGAAGAAAACAGTGCCACACTAGGACTGAATATATGATTTTAATTGCGATTTTAAAAATTTTGAAAAAAATATGAAGCATTTCCTCTTAAGACTTGAATGACCCATGATTATAATCACAAGAGCACCAAAGAGTCATAAGATCATTTTGTGCAGTCCTAGTGCCAGAATATGATGCTCATGTCAGTCAAGAATCTGTGATTCACTTATTGCTACTGGTAAGTGTGAGATTTATTTGTTCTAGTACGTAGTATTTTCACTCCCAAGGCTATAATATGGGCAACCAGGACACACAGCTCCTCTCCCTCAGCTCCTTAGAACATCCGTCACCAGAAATAATATACACGAAACACTGATTGAATTGACAAAGGCCACAGCTTTATTTATAAACAAGTCACCAGAGCCATCGAACAATACAATTCACCCCCCCCCCCCCCCCCAGGAAACATCCACCTTGCCCCAGCAAGATGATCCGTCCACAGGCCATGAAGCCTGTAACAACCAGCGGTATCCCGCTGCTCACTGGGACCTCCACCATAGTCCCAACCATGTGACTGAACCCAATCAAATGCAATCCAACAGTGCAGCATCAAGACAACCATCCACCTAGCAGATCCTTAAAATCAGCCCCACCCCAACATACACATGGCTCTGGTCTTATCTGCCACAGTGAGAGGGCAAGGTGAGTAACACCCACCTAGCCCCTCACCTCCCACAATAAAGGTGCGGCCTAATGGGCAAGCTGAAAGACATACTCCAAGGCCTCCTGAATCGTGTTATTAAACAAATCAATACCCACCCCTGAAAGGTGTACCCCATCCCTGCCATAAAGGCCAGGACATACATCCCAGGACCAAACATGCATGCCGTATACACCCCATATGCGCTTAACCAAGAACCGATTTGACGATTCAGTTTAGCTCTGCTGTGACCCCAGATTCTGGAACCCAGACAGGAAGGCCTTGGAATAATGTCTGATCAACACAAACAGGGTCAGGCAACCAAGACATCAAAACTGCCAGATCTTTTTGGACCACGTCGTTGCCACCAAGGTGGATCAGCAAGATCGCAGGCGGAGGCCACTTGGACAGATAGGATGACATAAATGCGAGCAACTGGTCCCAGCACATGCCACGGTGACCAAGCCATCTCACACGTACTTCATGATGAGCCAGACCAAGATGAGGGTCATAAGGTCATTTCACTGCTTGGCGATGAACCCACACCACATAAGAATGCCCAGTCAGCCAAACACTTGGTCTGTGTGGATGTGAATCTGGAAAAGAAAGAAAATTAATGCAGCAAACCACTCCCAGAGAGACAAACTCAATCACAATTACAATTTTTCCTTGCGCATATAAGTCGCAAATGCCCCAGACTTCCATCAGCCAATAATTCAAATAACCCCATTGGACAAACCTGAGTCCGCAGCAGAAGTGGCCACCCCAATACGGAAAGAATGGGTCCCATAATTTCTTCGCCCTAAGCCCAGGGACTCCAAAACTATCTGGAGTAAATAGAAAACTAGTATCTGGTCAGAGGGGTACAGTCTGTGAGGACAAAAAAGGGGTTTCCCCCAGATGGACAAATAAACAAGTAATCCCACACATTAGCGACTGGACAGGTGCACAACCCTGGAACTGCCACCAGAATAAGCCACTCACCCTTACCTGACTGATCCGTCTTAGAGCGGTGGTTCTTCAACTGCAATCTATCTCCTTCTATGTGAACATTCGTCGCCTGAAGCCAGCATGATCGCGACATTTTCCAGACCGATCCACCAACTCACTGACCCGAAAAAGGCTAATACAAACGCATCCTGGAATAAAGAAACTTCAAAGGAAGAAAAACAAACGTCAGGAAGACAATCCCACATTTGCAACAATATAGAGTGCATGATGGGAAGTCTACCATCAACCAACGGAGGCAAAACCCCTCGACCATCCAGCCAACATGCGATTGACCAAGCAACTGTCAGAAGAATTACCCCAACCATGAGCTTTACAAAAGAAAGATAAACCCGTAATATGCACGGACACAGAAGCCATGGACAAGCCGCGTGCCTTAGAAGAAGTAATGTAGTCCGATAACAATTCCTCTGATACAGGGCCCCAAGACCAGCTGTGAGTGAACAGAAATCACAACACTTTAGAGCACCTGCTGTTGTAGGAGGACCATGTAGACACTGCCACCAATGCTCTGTTGTGATGGACGAAATCCGGTAGTGGATCCTTGAGCCGACTGTGCCGAGGGAACAGTCGGGAGGCAGAACTCCCACTGAGCAGACGGAGCTTCACCTGGAAACCCGCGACTCCTCCAGAGGAGCTGTGGGAGCCCGGGTCGCGAGGACTTAGGAGTCTTCACCCTGGAAGTCCGAGGTCCCCCCAGGAGGCGCCCGTAGGGACCCGGACCGCTGGGACTTAGGAGAAGGACGACACCCAGGAGTAAAGCACGAACCGGAGTCTGGACAGGCGGAGTCAAGGCAGGCAGAAGACAAGCTGGAGATGGAGTCACGGACCGGAGTCTGGGCAGGCTGAAGGCAAGAGAAGTCGAAGACACAAACCGGAGTCAGGGCAGGCAGAAGACAAGCTGGAGACGGAGTCACGGACCGGAGTCTGGGCAGGCTGAAGGCAAGAGAGTTGAAGTCACAAACCAGAGTCAGGGCAGGCAGAAGACAAGCTGGAGACGGAGTCACGGACCGGAGTCTGGGCAGGCTGAAGGCAAGAGAGTTGAAGTCACAAACCAGAGTCAGGGCAGGCAGAGTCGAGACAGGCAGGCAGGCCGAAGTCAGGGAACCAGGCAGGAGTCGAGACAGGCAGACTGGCAGCGAAAGCAGGAACCAGCAAGAACAAAGCAACTAGTACTGCAAGGCAGGAACCTCGTTGCAAGGCAAAGACTGAGTTCCCGGTCTCAGTTTAAATACCTTACCCGGCGTCTGACGTCATCTGGAGGCGGGTCCTGACATCCGGGGCTGGGGACAGAAAACCCCAGTCCTCGCGCGCGCGCGTGGCCATCGGGAAGGGCGGAGTCCTCGGCGGCGTCTCCCTCGTGGGAACGCCGCCGCCATGCTGCCTGAGAGGCCCAAGAACCGGCGGGCCCGACCGCTGCCCCGCGACTCGGGGAGGCCCGACCTCAGCGGACTGCGGCGCCCTGAAGGGAGGTAAGAGTCCTGACACTGGGGCAGCGATCCGGGTCGCAACATGCTCTCAGCAAGCTTCTCTCTTTGGGGTTCCATAATTCCAGAGGAAATCTGGGATCGCATTTGGCGCCAGCCTCCGAAATAGATCCCACTTGAAACAAGATAAAGAGTCAGAGATTTTATTACCTATAACTGGGAAATGACATGCCAAAACTACCAAATTTAACTGCAGACAGCATAACACAAATTTGCGCAATAAGTCTGCAACAAGAACACATTTAGCAGACAACTTGTTAATAACCTGTACTACCCCCAGGTTATCTCACCAAAATATTACATTTTTATCCCGCAACCTATCATCCCAAATGACTAAAGCCACAAAAATAGCAAAGAGCTCTACAAATGTAATGTTGCGAGTCAAAGCCAGCTGCCACCCAAGTCTCAGGCCACGGAGCAGCATACCAAGCACCTGAAAGTAAACGCCAAACCCAATACCACCGGCAGCATCAGAAAACAACTCCAGATCGCAGTTAGAGAGTGGTTCCAATTGCCACACTGACACACCGTTAAAACCACTGAGGAATACGTCCCAAACCTGCAGAACCTCACTGTTATGTGAAGGGAGGCCTTGAGAGGCCTTCGCAATCTGTTATGTGCACGCAGGCTTTGGCTAAATGTAGCAAGAGATGCCATGAGCAGCTGCTGCGTGAGAATAGGAGATGTGTGCCCTTGGACCTCGGTGAACCCAGAGAGGAGCTCTGGGGAAACACCGAGGCTGGTGAGACAGATCCGTGTCTGGGTCGAGGCCAAGCCCAGGCCCCTGCCGACCTGCACACCTCAGTGAGACCAACCACCCTTGGTTGGTCTCTGAGTGCTCCTACGACTACTCCAAGCCCTTTCAGACTTGCCGCTGGGAACGGCAATGGCAGCAGGCCGGACAGGAGACCAGGGCGGACGAAGGCTCTGGAACATGAAGACTCAGACAGGAGACTTGGGACGTGAAGACTCAGATGAGAAGCTTATAATCTGTACAATTTGTAATCCACCCGACAAGGCCTTGTTTCTGACCGTGACAGGTCTTTCCTCAGGGGATGTCCACTGTATTAATAAATAGTCGGAATTACTTATCTTGAATTGAAGTTTTCTGCTATGGCGTCTTTTTGAACCGTCATCAGACTGTGGTTTCCCGAAGAATGCAGCGTTGTATAAAGCTACTGTTGGCGTCTTTCTGGACCGATGTTAACTTCCATTGAAGATGTTCCTCCCCAACACTCTAAATTGCAAGTCGAAATTTTTAAAAAAAATATCTGAGCAATTATGCTTCACACATTTGGTAACCTAGTATATATTGGTAGAACTACACGTCGTATGAAAATAAGGTTAAATGAACATAAATCTCGCATAAATACAGAATCTATTAAAGCTCCTATAGTAGTTCATTGTTTACAATTTCATCACACATTTGGTAACCTAAAATGGACAATAATAGATCAGGTACAAGAGGCACTAAGGGGTGGTGATCGAGTTTCTTTGTTAAATCAACGGGAGGCGTTCTGGATATTCACTTTGAATACTCAGGTTCCATAGGGACTTAACAAAGAACTGGACTGGAATCCATTAATCTAAATTACGTCATCACGGTATGGCACATCCGGTATGGCACATCTAGTAAGTGATTGGTTGTTTTGAACATAGGGGAGAGTCATTTAAATCCCCCCGCTAAGTTTGTAATAGCAGTGAGTGTTTGGAGAGCGGAAGATACACGCCGATAAAGATGATGGAATAATGTGAAGCATAATTGCTCAGATATATTTTTTTTAAATTTCGACTTGCAATTTAGAGTGTTGGGGAGGAACATCTTCAATGGAAGTTAACATCGGTCCAGAAAGACGCCAACAGTAGCTTTATACAATGCTGCATTCTTCGGGAAACCACAGTCTGATGACAGTTCAAAAAGTCGCCATAGTAGAAAACTTCAATTCAAGATAAGTAATTCCGACTATTTATTAATACAGTGGACATCCCCTGAGGAAAGACCTGTCACGGTCAGAAACAAGGCCTTGTCGGGTGGATTACAAATTGTACAGATTATAAGTCGGTATTGTGTTGGTGATATGGACATTAAACAGAAGAGCATTTTTGAATATAAATAAGATCATCTCACACTCTAACAAATTATGATCTTAAAATTCACAGCGCACATTTCATTCACATAAAAAAGATTCTTAAGGTCGGAGGTGGAAAGTTCATGATTAAAAAGCAATCACAGCATTACAAGCCAGTAATGCATTGAGAGTTTTATGAAACATTCCACTTCCCCCTTCAAAAATATTTGTTGTTGAACACCTGACATTGCCAAAGCCAAACGGTGTAAGAAAACACGACCCATATGTATAACCCTGCAGGTGAAATTGAGGCTATCCAACAACTGCATCTGCCGCAGCGTAACCTTTTTTGACTGTAGCATACCAGACACCAAAGATTTCAATTGATCGACCTTAGCAGATGGCAAACGGGACACCAATGTACTCAATGTACAAAAATACCAAACACGAAACAGGACCCTCAGTCTTATCCTGAGCAATAGGGATACCAAAGCTGTGGGCTACCTGGAAAAAAACATCCATGATGCTTGCACATACCGCCGAGCCAGCAAGACCAACAAATAAAAAATCATCTAAATAATAGACAACACTACTAGAGCCAGCTGTACGTACTGTCACCCAATGTACAAAGGAACTAAACATTTCGAAATAAGAACAAGAGACAGAACAGCCCATAGGAATAAGTTTGTCAAAATAATACTGATTTCGAAACTGAAAGCCCACTAAAGGAAAACTATCCAAGTGGACGGGAAGAAGGCGAAAGGCAGACTCAATGTCAACCTTGGCCATTAACGCCCCGGGGCCGCAACGACGAACCACTTGCACAGTGGAATCGAAGGAAGCATAACGGACCATACAAAACTCACAGGGAATAATATCATTGACCGACGACCCTTCCAGAAAAGATAAAATTGTGAATTAATCAAAATTTACAAGGCTCCTTCTTAGGAACAACAGCCAATAGAGAGAGAATCGTTTTAGCAAAAGGGGGTTGGACCAGCTATTCTGTCCAATGAAAGCACCTCGACCAACTTCTGATAAACCACGGATTCCAATCTGTTAAGTCAAGTTAGAGCCCCTACCCTCCATATTGTCCACATAAGGAATATGAAAGCCCACCAACGCGCTATATTCTGGCCATCTTCCGCTTCGGATAAATATCCAACCATGGAATCATGGCAGAAACCACATTCGAAGTAGGAGCCCTATCCATACTCAGATTACTTAGCTCCAGCAGATGATCCAGAGCATGTCTTGCGAGGGCACTTGGTAGCCAGGTGACTGGAGGCACACACGAAACAGAGGTGCTTGAACTTACAGTCGGGAAAAAGACACCCCGACCGATTGAAGTGCCAGCAGATATTCGAAGCTCCACCTGCAGATGTGCCTTGATTAGCGCCAACCCCTTGCCCAAGAAGGGGCCGATTTAGTTGGGAAGGGGTCCCCTGGGTCGTACACCCAGGTTGCCCAGAAGCAGAAGGAACAGCTACATGCGCTTTGTTTGTCATCTGCTTTAACCAGAGACTCACATCCTGCGTCCCCCAACAAATTGCTTATTTCCCAACATCCTATCTCGAAAATGCTCATCATAGTTGAGCCAAGGCCAACCCTCATAATCTTTGTGAGTCCCTATGATAGTATCCACATAGGTCAATAAAGAACCGTACTGGGACGGATCATCATGGTCAACCACACTAGCCAACCTCAAAAAACACCAAACCCAGTTCAATATATTCCTAGGAACCTTTCCATCCGAACCAGGTGGCCGTTAGGTTTTGTCCTTTTTCTTTCCCTGTCTCCTACCCCGCCTGCCCTCCAACAAGCAGAAAATATCAATATACTTGCACTTCCGGATCTGCTTCCTCCGGGAGTGGGAAACATCCTCCCATAATTCAGAGAGAGCAACCAAAGCTGGATCACCCTTATCCCCCCCCCCCCGCCCGAGCTGCTTGACTGAATGCCCCCGTCATGTCCCCCGATGAAGAAGAAGAAGAAGAACTTGAGAAAAAGCTGGAGTCAGAGCTGCTAGATCTCCTATGACTCCCATGCCACTTACGCTTCTTTTCCCCACCTTTGGCCCTGTCATCATTCTTATAATTGGCCTGCAAACCAGCACTAGAGTTCCTATCACCTGCCAGAGCTGACATACTGGGAACAACCACATCTGCGCCAGATTCCGCTGCGAGCCCAGAAGGGCTGTGACACCCAACACTGCCGAGACCTGTGGGAACCTGCACAACCCCACCCGACCGAGGAAGAATTTGAGCCAACTCTGAAACGTCAGAAGAACCAGAGACCCCCAGACCCAAGACATTGTCACTTCCAGCAACATTATACTCACCAGCTGTAGAGCTTTCTTGCGAAGGAGGTCCCACAGACCTTGGAGCCTCCTTATCACTTGCACCTGAAGGATCCACTTCCAAGGTTGTCGCACCCTTCGCTACAGATGAAATCCCTATCCTACGCACTGCAGTGGCTTGCTGGTTCCTCCAATTCCCAGGCCGGGAAGGACCAGAGCGATCCAAAACATCAGTACTAATGGTTCTGTGGCTCTCCAATTGAAAGACAAAATCAGAACCACAACCAGACCCAGCCACAGGCCCCCACCAGCCCCAAACCCCAGAGACTTCCCTCCAAGTAACCCTGAGGAACAGATGAATGTAAACTAGCAGCAGGCAAGTTAGTGCCAAGGCCCGCTACAAGAGGGCCCATAGGACTGAAAGACACACCACTCCCAGCAGAGCCACCCAGACCAACACCTGAAAAGATACCCCCATTCCCCAAATTGGAAACATTTACCAGACCTGGGCCAAAACCCCATATTGAAGGACCGAGGCTGAACTGGGCACCGGACCCCCCTTTGCAGAAAAAACTGGTCCCGGGGTTAACCAATGGCCCAAGGACAACCAGAAAAATTCCAGACCTACCCGCAGCAGAAGGATCACCAAAAAAGACCCCCCCACAGAGACCATACCGGAAAAGGGAACCACTGAGGGAAAAGAAAAGGGGAAAAGAAAAGGGGTGACTTAAATTAACACCTGAGGAAGGGGCCAAACCAGCAGTAACCATCCCAAAGGAGCTAGGCAAGGTCGCAGGCCCACCCCACTAATACCCAACAAAACAGGCACCGCCAGCAACTTCCCCTGAAGGACCCCAGGCCCGCAGTCAGTCCCAAAAGTGTGCTCAGGAGTCAGGGTAGGAGCGGTAGTGAAGGAGGCAGGCGCACCAGATACGGCCTGCATTGGGATGAAGGCAGGAACATCCGGCCCCACATCAGCATGAAAGGTCCAAGATGGCATGGCCCTTCCTACTCCTGCCAGCTGACCAAGGCATCGACTGGCAGAAGGGATAGGTGGCTATGTCCTTTCATGGATTACAAACTGGCTAAAAAACAGGAAAGAGAGTAGGATTAAATGGACAATTTTCTCAGTGGAGGGGAATGGGCTGTGGAGTGCTTCAGGGATCTGTACTGGGATTTGTGCTTTTTAATGTATTTATAAATGATATGGAAAGGAATACGACGTATTAGGTAATCAAATTTGCAGATGATACAAAATTATTCAGAGTAGTTAAATCACAAGCGGATTGTGATAAATTGCAGGAAGACCTTGTGAGACTGGAAAATTGGGCATCCAAATGGCAGATGAAATTTAATGTGGATAAGTGCAAGGTGATGCATATAGGGAAAAATAACCCATGCTGTAGTTACACAATGTTAGGTTCCATATTAGGAGCTACCACCCAAGAAAGAGATCTAGGCGTCATAGTGGATAACACATTGAAATCGTCTATTCAGTGTGCTGCGGCAGTTAAAAAAGCAAACAGAATGTTGGGAATTATTAGAAAGGGAATGGTGAATAAAATGGAAAATGTCATAATGCCTCTGTATCGCTCCATGGTGAGACTGCACCTTGAATACTGTATACAATTCTGGTCGCTGCATCTCAAAAAAGATATAGTTGTGATGGAGAAGGTACAGAGAAGGGCGACCAAAATGATAAAGAGCATGAAACAGCTCCCCTATGAGGAAAGAATAAATAGGTTAGGACTGTTCAGCTTGGAGAAGAGACAGCTGAGGGGGGATATGATAGAGGTCTTTAAAATCATGAGAGGTCTAGAACGGGTAAATATGAATCGGTTATTTACTCTTTCAGATAATAGAAGGACTAGGGGGCACTCCATGAAGTTAGCATGTGGCACATTTAAAACTAATCAGAGAAAGTTCTTTTTCACTCAACGCACAATTAAACTCTGGAATTTGTTGCCAGGGGATGTGGTTAGTGCAGTTAGTGTAGCTGGGTTTAAAAAAGGATTGGATAAGTTCTTGGAGAAGTCCATTACCTGCTATTAATTAAGTTGACTTAGAAAATAGCCACTGCTATTACTAGCATCAGCAGCATGGGATAGACTTAGTTTTTGGGTACTTGTCATGTTCTTCTGGCCTAGATTGGCCACTGTTAGAAACAGGATGCTGGGCTTGATAGACTCTTGATCTGACTCAGTATGGCATGTTCTTATGTTCTTAAGGGACCCGGGGGCGTGTAACTGAATAAATGTCCCGAGCTTGATCGGGACAAAGAACGATCCCGCCCCTCACCGCCGAAGATCTCGTGTCCCCAGAACGACCGGGAGGAGCCCCAATAAATTCAACCTGCCTCGAAAGAGAACCCTCCTCACCCCAAATCTATCAAGGGTCACCGCCTCCCCCCGGAGCCTGCCCAGCAGTTCCCGAACATGCTCTGCTGCGAGCAGGCATAGCAGAGGAAAAATGACTGTAGGACAGCCCAGGAGGAACAGACCCGACAGAGCATGAAGATGCGCTGGGACCAAAAGGGGCGGCACCAAAAGGTACCACCCCTTCTTATAATCCCCCTGATAGTATGACCCCCCCCCCCCCTTTCCTTGGTGCACTGGGGCCAACCAATTAGGGCCCCAGCACCCTAGGGATTCAAACTCAGTTCAAACTGTTCAGCTTGGAGAAGAGACAGCTGAGGGGGGATATGAACAACCCCTCCACCCCCACCCCTGCCTAACCATGGGCATCCAGAGCCTAACTCCTCCTGCCCTCCCAACATTGTAGTACAGGTTTGGTAAAATCATGAGTGGGGTAAAACAGGAAAATTGGGGATGGTTATTTACCCTTTCAAATAATATTAAAACAAGGAGACATGCCAAGACTAACAACCAGCAAATTTACAACAAATTGTAGAAAATGTTTATGACTGAATGTACAATCAGGCTACTGAATTTGTTGCCAGAGGACATAGTCAAAGTGATTAGCACAGCAGGGTTTAAAAGACATTTGGATAAGTGCCTAAAGAAAGAGTCTGTAAACAGTTATTAGCTAGGAAGATCTGTACAAGCCATTGCTTATGCCTGGGATGAGAAATAAGAAACAGACCTACTTTTTGGGATCTGCCTGATACTTGTGAACTGAAGTGGCCATTGTTGGGAGACAGCATGCCGGGCTCAATGGACCTTGGTCTGACCCAGCATGGCACATTTATGATCTTATATCAGTCTAATTGCTCTGACATATACTATAAAAACCCCAAAAAACATTAAACCTCTGTGTAGTTTCAACAACAAACCATCCAGTCACCAAAAACCCCCCAGCAATTACCCCATTTATAAAAATGTATTTTGTTATTCTATCCTTTTTTAATAATCAAATCTGTATAGACACAAATTTACTATCTCTTGATGGTCAATGACATATTTACAAATACCTAATCAAAAACTAAATAGACATAGTAGTAATAACTATGATAGCTTTAGTGTCAAAAGAACACAATGAATAGCTGGTTTATTTGGACTATTTTACAGACGATTCCAAAACCTATATCAATCTTGTTCTGACCAATCGTCCACACAGGTTACTAATGCAAAGTTCACTCTTGTAACAAATCTCTACAATTGCAGTCGATTTCCTGTATCCACCAGTTACAATATATAAAACTTCTAGAGCTGGTCTAACTTAGCTGGATTTAACTTATCCGGCTACGTAGCAAGATATATGTGGATATTCAGCAGCATAGCCATGCCGTTGAATATTCCTTATAACTTAGCCTTTAAGACATAGCTGGCTAAGTTACTTAACCAGCCAGCACTCAGTATCGGACCCCTAATGTTTCTCTTATCAATGATAAAGATCCCGTTTGTCCCTCTATGCACTATGCTTCAAATTTTGTTTCGTTGCATATAATAAATACTCATGTAGATTTTCTAAATTATTCACCATTTTACAAATCATCGGAACAAGATTCTCGTAAACGTTGTCATATCTGCCATTTTTAGGTAACAGATACAGATGTATGAAAGTCCCCTGAGGCAGGCATAATATATGCTGAAACACTGCAGTGTATAATGAAATGATAACATTTATGAGAATCTTGTTCCGATGATTTGTTAAAGGGTGAATAACTTAGAAAATACTATATGAATATTTATTGTTATACGCAAAAAAATGACGAAATTTGAAGCATATCTCATAGAGGAACAAACAGGATATGTATCATTGAGAAGAGAGTGTTACATTTGCCAGTCATGGCGGCTTATCTTAATTGGCTGCACTCACCTTTAGCTTCCCCCGATGCTGCTGACTCTTGAAGGCCCTGCCGTGGACATCCCCTCAGTGGGCACCTCCTGATGATGTCATATGGCTGGTTATTTAAACCCTGCCACAACTGCTCCTCTTTGCCTTAACAATGGTTCCCTTGCATTGCGGTGTTGCCTAATCCATCCTTGCCTTGTCTAGCCTTGGTTCACCTCAACTTGTCTTGTTCCTGCTCCATCTTTGTTGCCTCGCCTTGTCTTTGTCCTTGTCTTAGGAGTCTTTTCTTGCCATGTCAGTCTAGTCCTGTCTTGTTCCTTCATCTCTTGTCGTTCTTGGCCTGTCTCTCCAGTTCTGACCTCAGCTTTGGACTCAGACGTATCCCTTACTTGTTGCCTGGACCTGACTGTTATGAATCTGCTGAAGTTAGACTGCGGAGTTAGCAATCTGTTATGAATCTGTGTTGTAGGCTCCTGAAGAGGGAGGAGTTAGCAAACTTGTTAGGAAAGCTCTGTGTAGAGCTGGGAGTAGCAATCTGTAAATCTGATATAGTTGTGGGTGAATCTCTGGGCCGGTAGCAGATGACCACGCCCCCGGGAGGATATCCCGAGAGGGACCACAGGCTAGGCTTGAGTATGGAGACAGACACACAATAGTTCTTTTATTAAACAGGTTTTTGAAACCACCAGAGGTGGCAGTAGTGAGCTGATATGCCCGGCAAGGCTGTAGTCCCTCAGGTACTGGAACAGCGATCCAGGATGGCTGAGCTGTTGAGAAACTGCAGAAAGTGAGTAGGCAGAGTAGACAGAGTTCATGAACAGAACTAGGTGACAAAACTCATGTAAGGTCTCAAGGAAGCTCAGGAGCTGGAAAGGTTTAGGCCCTCGAGGAGCGAGTACCTGGTTCCAGGGAAAGCTCTGAGAGAGCGATGGTAACTCACAATTGTTTGTAGCAGCGATAGCTTCCAGGCAGTAGAGAATCTTCAGAGTGTCCAGGAACATGGGCCCTCGAGGAGCGAGTACCGGTTCCTATCTGTAATCTGAAAGTAAAGAAAAGAGCGAGGCCCCCGAGGAGCGGGTACCTCTGGTAAGTCCAAGGAGGCAGAGTAGCTTGGATAGCCGAAGCGAGTCCTTATCAGTTATCCTTGCTAACTCAGTTTGTTAGCGAAAACAGAGACCTTTAAATATTGTAAGCGGATGACGTCATCTCAGGGGGACGCCCCTGAGGTTCGCGCGCTTGCTGGTACTTCAATCAGAGCACGCGCACGCCCCCTATGTCTTCAGGCAACATGGCGGATCTGCAAAGTCGAACCGGTCTGGGGACGCCGGAGGGAGACGGCATGGAGACGCCATGGCAGCCAGCCGTCCATCAGACCCGGAGGGAGTCGCCACAAGGGCGGAGTGAGGACATCGAGCAGCAACGGTCGCATAAGTACCCCCCTTCAAAGGGCGATCTCCACTTCGGGTACCAGGCTTAGGTTTGGAAGGATGCGTGAGGTGGAACTGACGAAGCATCTCTTTGTCCAAGATATTGGTCTGAGGCTCCCAAGAGTTTTCTTCGGGGCCGAAACCTTCCCACTTTAGACTTTCAAAAGTCTTGCCTCTTTTACGAACATCCAAAACCTCTTCGACTTTGTATTCTATGTCCTCTGCATTGATAACAGATGGATCTTAAGATTTGGAAGAAAATTCACTGAGTATGAATGGTTTCAAGAGTGAAACGTGAAAGGCGTTGTGGATGTTTAGTCCAAGTGGTAGCTTCAGACGATAGGTGACCTGGCCAATACATTGAAGGACTTGGAATGGGTCCATGTAGCAAGGGGCAAACCGAGAGGAGGGTAGTTTGAGTCTTAGGTGTTTGGTAGACAACCAGACCTTATCTCCGGGGTTGAAGACTGGAGCTTGCGCATGGTGCGCATCGTAGTACTTCTTAGCACGATCACTCGTTTTGATTAGCATATCTTTAGTCTGAATCCACAGTTTATGGATATCATCAGCAGTGGATTGAGCTGCTGGAGACGTCACTGAGAGCTTTAGTGGAAGTGGCGGTGTAGGAACGTCCAGATCCACTTCTAAAGATGACTCTCCAGTAGAAGTTGCTGGATGAGAGATGAAGTAGAATTCAGCAGTAACAAGTAGCTGCTATGGACGTCACTGAGGCTTCAGCGGAAGTGGGGATGTTGGGGTACGTCCAAAATCCACTTCTAAAGATGACACTCCAATAGAAGTTGCTGGATGAGAGATGAAGTAGAATTCAGCAATAACAAGTAGCTGCTATGGACGTCACTGAGGCTTCAGTGGAAGTGGCGATGTTGGGGTACATCCAGAATCCACTGTTACCTCTGCCGTGATGTTGCCGGCAAAGTTCCGCGCGGGGCAGGGCGTCCTTGTCCCTAATGGCGGCAGGGCTCCCTCGGCAGCGTCAGCAGCGCGGCCCCGTGCTAGTCGGGGCATTCCCTCCGGCAGTGACGCTAAGATATCCGCGTCAACGTCGGCAGCAAGGTCACGCGGTATTCAGAGTCAGGACACGTCCCCTTGACGTCAGACGCCGACGGGGTATCAGTCTGCACGGGAGATTGGGCTATTTAAGGAGAGCCTTTTCCCTTGCTCTCTGCTTCGGCCACGAGTGTTTTTTGGAGTTCCTGCGACTGAGTTGTCTGCTGTGTCTTACCTGCCTGATCTGGACTGTGCTATTGGATTACCCTGCTTGCCGCCTGCCTACTTGATATTTGCCTTGATTCCTGATTGCTTGCTGCCTGCCCTGACCTGGACTGCCTATTGGATAATCCTGCTTGCCGCCTGCCTACTGGATTATTTGCCTTGGTTCCTGATTGCTTGCTGCCTGCCCTGACCTGGACTGCCTATTGGATTACCCTGCTTACCGCCTGCCTACTGGATTATTTGCCTTGGTTCCTGATTGCTTGCTGCCTGCCCTGACCTGGACTGCCTATTGGATTACCCTGCTTGCCGCCTGCCTACTGGATTATTTGCCTTGGTTCCTGATTGCTTGCTGCCTGCCCGGACCTAGACTGTAGAGGGGATTACGCTGTCTATCTCCAGTTCTGTGTGCCTCTACTACATAAGGTAAGCGGTCTTCGACCTTGGTTCCACATAATCTGAGCTTCAGTTGTAACATCCACTTCTAGAGATGGTGGCATTACCAGCGGAAACAGACTAGCTAGTTGCCAGAGATATCTTCTTCGATCTAATATGTGCTGTGGCTCATCAGACACATCCTCCGAATGGATGGAATGTGACAGATATCTCTAAGTTTATAATCCGTGAATGCGGATAGATGTTGAACACCTTTGAGCCAAAGTAAACGTAGAAAGCGCTATGAATATCAGCAGCCAAGTGTTGAACTGCCGTGGACATCACTGAGATCTTCAGGAGAAGTGGCGATGTAAAGGAACGTCCAAAGCCCACTTCAAGTTGTGATGCAATAATGGATCTTCTAATTTGTCGAAGGGACTCCTCAGGTCTTCCACTAGACATCTGAGAATAAAGTTGCCTCCTGCCCCTGAGTCCTTCAGGGCAGAAGTCTGAACCGTAGTTGGTACACAGATCATGGAGACTGGAAGAGGGCAGAGGAGAAAACGCAGTATGGCCCACGAACAGTCCTCCCACGGGACTTAGGCCCGTCCGTTTCCAGGACGAATGGAGCATGCAGAGACATCATGGCCGGGCTGACCACAGTACATGCACAGGCCACGTTTCTTCCGAAATCTTCTCTCCTTGGAGGTCAAGTGTTCATGACCAAGTTGCATCGGTTCATCTTTATCAGCAACAGAAGTTACTGGAACCATCTGAGGTCAGTGGAAGTACTAGCCTATTTAACCCAGGTAACACCTTAGGCTGGAGTTCCTTCACCTTGTCTCGGAGCCGGTGATCAATCCGAGTGGCCAAGGCTATTAATTCGTCCAGCGAGTCAGGTGTCTGGCAAGCGGCCGGCTCGTCCTTTAAGCGGGTATCCAGGCCTCTGCAGAAGAGAGTCTTGAGACGTGTGGGGTCCCAGTGAAGTTTCGCTGCAAGAGTCTTGAATTCTATGGCGAATTCAGCCAGTGATCTGTTGCCTTGCTTCAAGTCCACCAAAGCAAACCCGGCAACAGAAATACGAGCAGGGTCATCAAAGACGGATTTAAACAAGTCCATAAATCCTTCTATGTCCTGCAAAATAGGATCCTTGCATTCCCACAAGGTAGATGCCCACGACAGGGCTCTTCCATCCAAGCATGACAGGATGTAGGTGGTCTTCGAAAGAGCCATGGGAAATAAAGTTGGCTGTAAAGTGAAGTGCATGCAGTACTGGTTCAGAAAACTCCGGGTCTTCTGGATTTCTCTGGAAAAGCGAATAGGAGCCGCCAGTGGTACAGCAGTCTTTAAAGTTACCTCCTATAACTGACCTTCTTGGTTAGAAGCTGTGCCTTGTATCTTCTGTGTGTGTAGCTGATGAAATGCTGCAGTAAGTTTCTCCAAAGTTTCTTGTTGCTCTGAAATGCGTTGGGCCAGGCCCGGTATAGCCTGCAAGGCAGAGAGATGTGCTGGATCCATGAAGTTAACAACATCCCAAAGTTGAAGCCGGATCCACTGGAGTTAACAATCTGTTATGAATTTGCTGAAGTTAGACTGCGGAGTTAGCAATCTGTTATGAATCTGTGTTGCAGGCTCCTGAAGAGGGAGGAGTTAGCAAACCCGTTAGGAAAGCTCTGTGTAGAGCTGGGAGTAGCAATCTGTAAATCTGATATAGTTGTGGGTGGATACCTGGCCGGTGGCAGATGACCACACCCCCGGGAGAATATCCCGAGAGGGACCACCGGCTAGGCTTGAGTATGGAGACAGACACACAATAGTTCTTTTATTAAACAGGTTTTTGAAACAACCAGAGGTGGCAGTAGTGAGCTGATATGCCCGGCAGGGCTGTAGTCCCTCAGGTACTGGAACAGCGATCCAGAATGGTTGAGCTGTTGAGAAACTGTAGAAAGTGAGTAGACAGAGTAGACAGAGTTCATGAACAGAACTAGATGACAAAACTCACGTAAGGTCTCAAGGAAGCTCAGGAGCTGGAAAGGTTTAGGCCCTCGAGGAGCGAGTACTGGTTCTTATCTGTAATCTGAAAGTAAAGAAAAGAGCGAGGCCCCCGAGGAGTGGGAACCTCTGGTAAGTCCGAGGAGGCAGAGTAGCTTGGATAGCTGAAGCGAGTCCTTATCCATTATCCTTGCTAACTCAGTTTGTTAGCGAAAACAGAGACCTTTAAATATTGTAAGCGAATGATGTCATCTCAGGGGGACGCCCCTGAGGTTCGCGCTCTTGCTGGTACTTCAATCAGAGCGCGTGCGCGCCCTAAATCTTCAGGCAACATGGCATATCTGCAACGTCGAGCCGGTCCAGGGACGCCGGAGGGAGACGGCATGGAGACGCCTCGGCAGCCAGCTGTCCATCAGACCTGGAGGGAGTTGCCACAGAGGTAAAGAGGGCGGAGTGAGGACGTCGAGCATCGACGGTCGCAACACTGACCTTAGCCTTGAACCTTGACTATGTCTTGTCTACCACTAGCCCCGACTCTTGGCCTATCTTTGGACTCTGTCTAGACCCTTTGAATCACCTAAGTCCTGATGGCCACTGGAAACCAAGGGCACAACCCAAGGAGGAGGCGGCTGATACAGGTAAAGCTCTAGCCTGGCCCGTGTCAAATGCCTTCTGAAAATCCAAATAAACTACATCCACCGGTTCACCTATATCTACATGTTTATTAACCACATCAAAAAGTGAAGCAGATTTGTGAGGCAAGACTTGCCTTGGGTAAAGCCATGCTGACTTTGTTCCATTAAATCATGTCTTTCTATATGTTCTGTGATTTTGATCTTTAGAACACTTTCCACTATTTTTCCTGGCACTGAAATCAGGCTAACTGGTCTGTAGTTTCCCGGATCCCCCATGGAGCCCTTTTTAAATATTGGGGATTACATTAGCCACCTTCCAGTCTTCAGGTACAATGGATGATTTTAATGATAGGTTACAAATTTTAACTAACAGATCTGAAATTTAATTTTTTAGTTCCTTCAGAACCCTGGGGTGTATACCATCTGGTCCAGGTGATTTATTACTCTTCAGTTTGTCAATCAGGCCTACCACATCTTCTAGGTTCACCGTGATTTGGTTCAGTTCATCTGAATCATTACCCATGAAAACCTTCTCTGGAACGGGTATCTCCCCAACATCCTCTTCAGTAAACACCGAAGCAAAGAAATCATTTAATTTTTCCACGATGGCCTTATCTTCTTGCCCTTTAACCCCTTGATCATCTAACGGTCTCAACTGAGTCCATCACATGCTTTCTGCTTCGGATATATTTTCAAAAGTTTTTATTGTGAGTTTCTGCCTCTACGGCCAACTTCTTTTCAAATTCTCTCTTAGCCTGTCTTATCAATGTCTTACATTTAACTTGCCAGCATTTATGCTTTATCCTATTTTCTTCTGTTGGATCCTTCTTCCAATTTTTAAATGAAGATCTCTTGGCTAAAATAGCCTCTTTCACCTCACCTTTTACCATGCCAGTAACCGTTTTGCCTTCCTTCCACCTTTCATAATGTGTGGAATACATCTGGACTGTGCTTCTAGGATGGTATTTTTTTAACAATGACTACGCCTCTTGCACACTTTTTACCTTTGTAGCTGCTCCTTTCAGTTTTTTTCTAACTATTTTTCTCATTTTATCAAAGTTTCCCTTTTGAAAGTTTAGCGCTAGAGCTAGAGTCTAAAGTGGATAAACGACCCCATCCATCCAGTTGCTTGACTATGCATAAGCTTTTAACATATTCATGCTTTGCCTGTTATAAGCAGCCAGGAGAGGGCTTGGGGGTCAATGAAAGAAGAACCAGTGTCACCTGAAGATGATGCCCAAGCCCACATCGCCCGTCCTCCCTGCGGCAAACCAGATGAGCTCTGATGCTACGCATGTAAGAAGCCCTGCTGATACGTGGCTGTTCATCTCAAACCTGTCTTTTTGTTCTCCAGAGCTCAGACCAGCCTTAGCCCGGCAATTGATTGGGGCCTTGAATGCCTGCTCCCTTTGGCAGAGACTGCCTCCTCAGAGACTGCTTCAGGGCGAAATGGAAGGTAATATCCTACGGTTATGGGGTTAGTTGGCTAGTTACATTTATTAATATACCCTAAGCAAGTCAAGGTCTTAGATATGTTAAGTTTATAAATGATGCAGAGCTTCACGCGATATAAATCAAAGCTGAGCAACATGGACTGTAGAGAAATGTATTTTCTAATTTATTCTAACTGCTAAACCTGAATAGTCTGACAAATAAAAGTCTGATTCTGTGGAAAAAATCCCGAGGTGTTTTCTGAACTATTTGAATTACATAGGTATAGGAGGTGATAGAGGTAATTGTCTATAGCACTGCCTTTCCCAATAGGTGTGGGGAGGAGGAAGGTGGTATACTATATCAGACCAGGTACAGAACAGTTTTTTATTGCTTACAGGCTTGGGCCTGGGCCTCAGCCTAGGTGCAATGCCAGGGCATGGCCTATGGCTGGGTCCTAGTCACCAAAGCCTAGGCCTAGGCCTGAGAGTGACGCAGGGGCCGAGTCCTGTTTGCTGAGGCCTGGGCCTATGGCTGGGTCCCAGTCACCAAAGCCCAGTCCTAGGACCTAGGCCTGGTCTCGGTCGCTAAAACCTGGGGCTAGGACTTAGATTTAGGCCCAATGCTAGGGCCTGGCTGAGGCTGAGTCCTGGTCGCCAAGGCCTGAGCCTGGTCCTAGGCCTAGGTCTGATGCCAGGGTGCAGACCACAGAGAGGTCCTGGTCACCAAAGCCCAGGTATGACACTGGGGCCTGTTGCAACCGTTCCTTCTCGATGGCTTCGCTCCACCTACCGTTCTTTCTTTGCACCTACTCTCACTATGGATGGACGCCTGGCTGCCGCGGCGTCTGCCTGCTGTCCTCTCCGGTGTCCCTGGACCGGCTTGGGCACTGCCTCCTGCCATGCTCCGCTGGTACCTTAGGGCGCATGCACCGCGCAGCCCTCACTCTTATTTCCTACTTGGCGCGAACCTCAGGGGCGTCCCCCTGTGATGACATCACGCTGCCCGGATATTTAAAGCCTACGATGTTTGCTAGCCTTTGAGTTAGCAAGGGGAATCTTACGGATGGGATTCGCTCTCCGTATCCAGCTACTCTGCCTCTCCAATCTTCCATTGGACTCTTAACGCTAACGGGGTACCTGCTCCTCGAGGGCCTCACTTGGTTTTCAGGTCGCTATCAGGAAACCAGTACTCGCTCCTTGAGGGCCCATGTTCCCTGCTCGCTGCCTGGTCCTACCTTCTCTTCTGCCTGGAAGGATTTGCTATCTTCAACACCAGTGAGTACAACCATCTTCACCTCAGAGCTGTTCTCTGGAACCAGGTTCTTGCTCCTCGAGGGCCTGCCTCCGTTCCAGCCCTAGTGCCATCTCCTATTTGGAACCGCTGTGTGAGTACATTACCTTCAAGCCTCTCAGCTCTCAGGGATCAGGTACTCGCTCCTCGAGGGCCTGCTCTCCCTATCCTGGGGTTCTCCATACTGGGGCTTTGTGCATATTCCACTGTACTCATTATTCTCAGTTCTTTCCACTACAGCACTGCTATCGGAGGAGTCACTGTTCCAGCACCTGGGGAACACTAGCTAGCCTAGCCGGGTTACTTCTACTGCTCACTACTGCCACCTCTGGAGGCTTCATCACATTGTCTAATAAAAGATCAATCTATGTGTTTGTGTGTCCTAAGCTGAGCCTGACCTGTGGCCCCTCACGGGACTTCCCCCCATGGGCGTGGTCAACTGCTACAGTGTCCAAGGGTCCACCCAAACCTCACTAATTATAACAGGGCCTAACCGAGTCCAAGTCCAGATCACCAAGGACTGGGCCTAGGTCTTGGCTCAATGCCAGGGCCCATCGAAAGTCGGGTCCTGGTCACCAAGGCCCGAACTTATGCCCAATACCAGGGCTCTGCCCGAGACTGGGTGCTGAGCACCAAGGCACAGGCCCATGTATATTTTATATATATTTACTCCAAGGCCTATTTTCTGTTCCGTTCAGAGTTAACAGTCTGCTTGGGATTAGCAATCTGTTTGTTATTTAGGAGAGTTGTGGGTGGATCCTTGGACTGGTGGCTGATGACCACGCCCCTGGGGGGAAGATCCCGAGAGGGACCACCGGTCAGGCTCAGAGTATGGAAACAGACACACACTAGTTCTTTTATTAGACAGTATACTGAACCACCAGAAGAGGCAGTAGTGAGCTGGAATGCCCGGCTGGGCTGTAGTCCCTCAGATACTGGAACAGCGATAACTGGAGACTGAGCTGTAGAGAAACTGAAATATAGTGAGTAGGCAGGGTATGCAGAGTTCATGTACTGAACCAGATGGTAACACTCACACAATGTCTCATAGAAGCCCAGGAGCTGGAATGTATAGGCCCTTGAGGGGCGAGTACCTGGTTCCAGGGAAAGCTCTGAGACAGTGATGGTAACTCACTGATGTAGATGGCAGTGATGACTTCCAGGCAGAAGAGAATACCGAGTAAGTCTGGGAACGAGGGCCCTTGAAGAGCGAGTACCGGTTGCAGACTGTCATCTGAAAAACAAAGGAGAGAGCGAGGCCCCCGAGGAGCAGGTACCCCTAGTAAGTCCGAGGAGGCAAAGTAGCTTGGGTAGAGACCCTTGCTAACTATGAGGAGGCAGAATAGCTTGGAAAGTCGAAGCGAGTCCGAAGTCAATCCTTGCTAACTCAATGTGTTAGCAAATTCCAAGACCTTATATATCTGTTGTGGGTGACGTCATCTTTGGGGGACGCCCCCGAGGTTCGCGCCATTGCCGGTACTTCAGTCGGGGCCACGCCGCGCGCGCGCCCCTAGGCCTCCAGGAAACATGGCGGTTTGCAGCGTACAGCCGGTCTGGGGACACCGGAGGACTTCGGCAGAAGAACGCCGCGGCAGCCAATCTTCCCGCGGACGAAGAGGGAGGCGCCAAAGAGGTAAGGAGGGCAGAGAGAGGGCGTCGTGAACCGACGGACACAACAGTACCCCCCTTCAAAGGGCGATTTCTTCTTCGGGTACCTGGCTTAGGTTTTGAAGGATGCGCAAGGTGGAACTGACGAAGCATCTCTTTCTCCAGGATATTGGTCTGAGGCTCCCAAGAGTTTTCTTCGGGGCCGAAACCTTCCCATTTTAGAAGGTATTCAAAAGTCTTGCCTCTTTTACGAACATCCAGAATCACTGTGACTTTGTATTCTAAGTCGTCTTCTGCACTGATGACAGGTAGATCTTGAGTCTTGGAAGAAAAGTCACTGAGTATGTTGTAAATATCATCTTCGTCTGGAGATACTGAAGAACATTCACTGGTTAGTGTATTGTCTTCGCTTTGAGATATTGAAGAACATTCACTGGTTAGTGTATTGTCTTCCTTTCCCCCAAAACAAGTGTCCGCACCAGCTGGCAACTCAGATGGTCGGATAAAGTCCTTCTGGAGATTTTCTTCAATGTCTTCCGATGTTGCTTTATTCTCAAATGCTGAGAGAGAGTGCACCTGTCCTTTCGGAAACTCAGTTTTAGACTTCTGTCGTATGGCACAGTCATAGGACTCCTGTGGAGGAAGAATATCAACTACTTCTTTGGAGAATATATCCCCGAAGGGGGTGTACTGGAACGGCAATCCCAGTACTGCTGGAGTCGCAGGCATGCCAATAATAGGCGATATCTCCTTAAGGCATTTCCCATGACATTCTGGGTCCCAGTGTGAGAGAACCAGAGATGCCCAGTCAAACTGGGGTTGGTGTACTTGCAACCAGGGTAACTCCAGGACGATAGGGTGCACAGCCTTTTCCAGTATGAAGAAGGAGAGTGATTCCGTATAAAGAGCTCCGGTGCGGAGAGTAACTGATTTGGTTTGGCAAGACACATCTCCTGGTAAGGGCTCTCCATGAATGGAGGATAATCGTAGTGGGTTTTTCAACTTGATGAGGGGGATCCTCAAATATTCCACTAGACTTCTGAGAATGAAGTTGCTCCTGCCCTCGAGTCCACCAGGGCAGGAGTCTGAACCGTGACTGGTCCGTAGGTCAAGGAGACTGGGAGAGAGAGTGTAAGAGAGGGCGCAGTAAGGCCTAAGAATAGTCCTCCTGTAGGACTTTGGCCGATCCGTGCTTTCGGACGAGTGGAGCATGCAAAGACATCATGGCCGGGCTGACCACAGTACATGCAAAGGCCGCGCTTCTTCCGAAATCTTCTCTCCTTGTAAGTCAAGTGTCCATGACCAATTTGCATAGGTTCATCGGTATCGGCAGCAGGGACTACTGGAACCATCCGAGGTGTAGAGACCGCACTGGCCTGTTTCAACCCGGGTAACACCCTAGGCCGGAGTTCCTTCACCTTGTCCCAGAGACTTAGATCAATCCGAGTAGCCTGGGATATTAATTCATCCAGCGAGTCAGGTGTTTGGCCAGCGGCCAACTCGTCCTTCAAACGGTTATCCAGGCCTCTGCAAAAGAGAGTCTTGTGACATCTGGGGTCCCAGTGTAGCTCTGCCACAAGAGCTTTAAACTCGATGGCGAATTCAGCCAATGATCTGCTGCCTTGCTTCAAATCCACTAAAGCAAAACAGGCTACAGACATTCGAGCAGGGTGATTGAAAACGGATTTAAATAAGTCCATAAATCCTTCTATGTCCTGCAAAATGGAGTTCTTGCATTCCCACAAGGTAGATGCCCAAGGCAAGGCCCTACCATCCAGGTATGAAAGGATGTAGGTAGTCTTGGAGAGAGCTGTAGGAAATAGAGACGGCTGTAAGGTAAAGTGCATGCAGCACTAGTTAAAAAAGCCCCAGGTTTTCTGGATTTCTCTGGAAAAGCGAATTGAAGCCGCCAGTGGTACAGCAGTCTTTAAAGTTATCTCCTGTGACTGACCTTCTCGGTTGGAGGCTGTGTCTTGAACCTTCTGTGTGTGTAGCTGATGAAATGCTGCAGTAAGTTTCTCCAAGGCGTCTTCCTGCTCTACAATGCGCTGGGCCAGGCCCGGTATGGCCTGTAAGACATTCAGTTGTGCCGGATCCATGGAGTTAGCAATCTGTTCCGTTCGTAGTTAACAGTCTGCTTGGGATTAGCAATGTGTTTGTTATTTAGGAGAGTTGTGGGTGGATCCTTGGACCGGTGGCAGATGACCACGTCCCTGGGGGGGAAGATCCCGAGAGGGACCACCGGTCAGGCTCAGAGTATGGAGACAGACACACAGTAGTTCATTTATTAGACAGTATACTGAACCACCAGAGGTGGCAGTAGTGAGCTGGAATGCACACCTGGGCTGTAGTCCCTCAGATACTGGAACAGCGATTCCTGGAGGCTGAGCTGTAGAGAAACTGAAATAAATATAGTGAGTAGGCAGGGTATGCAGAGTTCATGTACTGAACCAGATGGTAACACTCACACAATGTCTCATAGAAGCCCAGGAGCTGGAATGTATAGGCCCTCGAGGAGCGAGTACCTGGTTCCAGGGAAAGCTCTGAGAGAGTGATGGTAACTCACTGATGGAGACGGCAGTGATGACTTCCAGACAGAAGAGAGTACCGAGTAAGTCTGGGAACGAGGGCCCTTGAGGAGCGAGTACCGGTTCCAGACTGTCATCTGAAAAACAAAGGAGAGAGCGAGGTCCCCGAGGAACGGGTACCCCTAGTAAGTCCGAGGAGGCAGAGTAGCTTGGGTAGAGACCCTTGCTGACTATGAGGAGGCAGAGTAGCTTGGAAAGTCGAAGCGAGTCCGAAGTCAATCCTTGCTAACTCAATATGTTAGCAAATTCTAAGACCTTATATATCCGTTGCGGGTGACGTCATCTTCGGGGGTTGCCCCTGAGGTTCGCGCTATCCCCGGTACTTTAGTCAGGGCTGCGCCACGCGCGCGCCTTTAGTCCTCCAGGAAACATGGCGGTTTGCAGCGTCCAGCCGGTCCGGGGACGCCGGAGGACTTCGGTAGAAGAACGCTGCGGCAGCCAATTTTCCCGCGGACGAAGAGGGAGGCGCCAAAGAGGTAAGGAGGGCGGAGAGAGGGCGTCGGGAGCCGACGGACACAACATTTTCAATTTGCATCATTCGTATGAACTGAAAATGCCCTAATTTGTTATGTTTTCAACATTCCCTCAAAAGAATATCCATGCCTACTCGCTACATGTAGCAAGATTTCTCTTGGGTTCTGCCCAATACCCTATACTAATGCTATGACCACCATTCAATTTGTATAATATGGGGCTGAAAACCAAGTGGTGCAGGCTGGCCTGTTGGTACAGGTAGCAAGAGTCGCACATCACCATGCAGAAAGTCTCCAGTTTGATCTCCAAGTCGAGTCTTCTGCCTCTATATCAGCTGGAGCTTGGGATGCTGCCATGGTAGCATTCACAGTCCTTGAGAATGGGATGGGAGTCATAGTCATGGCCTAAGGACGAAGCCTAGTGGCCAGATCCAGGGACCCTGATTGCAGGATTCTGGAAAGAGCCCTAGTGTATCATGCACCATGCATGGCCCCCAGCCCAGGACCATCACTATAATGTTTAGGCTAGGTATGTTGTTGGAGGGAGGATGTAAAATGGGGGAAAAATCCCCTGTATTTGTGAATGAAGGCTCATGGAACCAGACACCAGACCTGGCTCTGACTGATCTGGAAGTACAAAAAGAGCAGGAGGAAACTACCAAATAAAAACAAAAATCAAGTGCTGCTATGAGTGACATGATGCTCACATGACTCTGAAAGCAGTAGAAAATCTATTCTGGTCATGGCTTTGGTTAGTCTGGCCCCACTTATGTTGACCAGAAGACAAACATTATGCAACATACATACTAGTAATGAATTATATCTAAAATTTGAGATAAAACTTAGACAGTCTTAAAGTATCATGGCACCAGCTCAGCATTCAGGGTAAACGGATACCTACTCCCCTCACTACTATACAAGACCCAAACTATTGCACTGTCAACCCTGTTTTGCCAACCACTACATTTTGTTTATCAACCTCAACTATTTAAATAACACACACAAAGTTATATGTGGACAAAATGTCAAGAAGAATGCCTCCTTCATATGTCTATGAAAGACAATTTTAGCAGGTGTTAAAAGCAGCTTCAAATAGTCTGTTTTATAGTGAATGAAATTCACTGGTTTTAATGTGCCTTGGGCCTATAAATTTAAGGAAGGCTTACCAGGTTACAGTTATAAGACTATTAAGCAGCTCAAAACAACAGCTCCTGCAAGGTTCCTCTTGTTTATTTCTCTTGTTTATCCAGCTGACTTACATGGGATATTCAGCAGAATAGCTGTGCTGCTGAATATCCCCAAATTTGCCCCCATTTAGCTAGATAAGTTATATTTGGCTAAGTTTAGGACTGCTATTAACTTAACTTAACTGGATAAGTCTGAATATTGGCACTTATCTGGCTAAACTAGCCTAAACTGGCCAGATAAGTAGCATCACCCCGATCTGCCCATTTCCTGCTCCTGAGTTATCTAGTTAACTACTTAACCAGATAAGTGACTTATCCGATTAAGTGGCACCTACGGAACGTAACCAGATATTCAACGGATGCCACATAGCCAGATAAATCTTAATTATCCAGCTAAGTACTGTGTGAATATTGACCTCATTGTGTCTTATTTTCTGCAGCTTTGCAACTTTTGGAGTTATCAAAGTGTATCTTTCATTATAGCCATACCTTGTTTAAAAATTCACTATAAAGAGTCCATTCTTCAAGTCTGCATGCTGTGTCCATTCCGGACATGTATTTGGGTGGTCTGAGCATATGCTTTCAACAGCGCCTCCCTAAGGGGCCGATGCAATACAGTGAGCTCAGCCGAGCACACTGTTTAACCCGCTGTCGGACGTGGGTTAAATAAGTGCTAATCCACCCCCTAATGCAATAGAGGGATTAATGCCTATTTAAAATGCGTCCGACGGGGAGTGAATGAGTTAGCGCTCATCACATGCAAATGCACGTGAATGAGGCTATTACTCATTCACTCCAAATGCAAAAAAAGAAATGTGCATCTCAGGAGCAGGCGTTAATAGCTGAGCGCACTGAAAAAAAAGTTCAAAAAACCCTTTGCTGGCCGCTTTGAAGACCGACACCGATATGCTCAGCTTCGGTTTCCATAACCGGCCGGTTGCAGTAATGAAAACCGACACCAAGAAACTTGACATCGGTGTTCATAACCGGCAGACCGCCAGTAACCGCGGGGTCGTGTTAGCAAGGAGGCGCTAAGGTCGCGCAAGCGACCCTAGCGCCTCCTTGCTAGCGTGACCCCCTAATTTGCGTATTGCATGGCACCCCCCCCTTTGAGGGCGCCATGCGTGCGTTATGAAAGCGGGCGCTGAAAAGTCAGCGTCTGCTTTCCGTGAATAATATTGCATTGGCCCCTAATTTATTTATCGAGCATAAACATCAAGGGACAAAAACATGAACAAGTATCAAAACCGTAACACAAATCCTAAAAAATGAGAAGTGCTTCATTTGTTTTTGTTTTAATTGCCAACTGAACTATTTATACATAGTTTTCTTAATTGCTAGTACTGCTCCTTTAAGGCAAAATGCATGTGTGATCAGAAATGTGCAAAAACACTTCCAGTGAAAGTGATGAAAATGAAGGTTTTCTCCTGTGCTGGATATTTAGGTAGAAAAAAGTCTACTTTAGCAGATTTTTTCACTTCAGAATTTAATGGGAAACTTGGAAAACTGAAGAAAAATACATAAAAAATAAACAAAATTGGTGGCAGTCTCCATTTCTTGCTATTCAGAGAAATTCTCCCATTAAAGTGAACAGCAAATACTTCTGCAAATTTCTCAGTTTTGCCAAATTTTTAGAAAACTATTCCAGAAATGAAAACTTTTTTCTGTATGTTCTTATTTGTGCTAAAAGGCAGCAAGACCAATACTATTTTGCCATTCTTGTTTTTCATGCTTTTTATAAATCAAATTAATTGGATTTGAACACTATAATTACATTAGAATTGAATTACTAAAAATGCTTCTACAATGCTATCTAGCTAGGGGATGTAAGGCCCCAGTGGATAGAAGCTGGAGATCTCAGAGGATGCGTTGTGCTGGGCCTATGGGTGCTGTGGAAGTGGTAGCGGGCAGCAGATTGTATATGTGCTCCTCAAAATCCCACCACGGTCAGCTGAGACGAATGCTCCAAGGGGTTTGCAACACCAGTACTTGAGGGCCCCTAGCAGGTAGGGTTTTCAGGCTATTCCTAATGCATATGCATGAGATAGGTATCCATGAACACTGTCTCAATTATATGCAGATCTATTGTACTGGTGAGAGGCCCTCAAGAATCAGAACTGTCCACCTCTGCTCTGACTTTGCAGGATACATCATGTCTATGTCCATTTTGTGTTACAAAGCAGAAATGACAATTGGAGGAGGAAACAAAAGTTACTTGATATGCAACAATTATCCAGGGCACCCAAACTGACTCTGGTCATCAAACAGCTTTGTCTATACAGGAAGCTGAGCTATGAGGTCGGGGATAGAACGCTGACTACACCATTACATGCCAGTAATGTCTAAGGGAGTGATTTTCTACCCAGTCCTCAGGTACCCGATAACTGGTTTTCAGGATGTTTGCAATTAATATGCATAAGATATATTCACATACAAGTCAATCTCATGAAAATTTATTGTAGAAATCCTGAAAACCAGACTGGGTTAAGAAACACTGCTTTAGATACAGAGGTGATCTGTGCTAAACTATCTCGAGGACCCAGAAATAGGACAGATGTATGTCTCAGCTCCCATGCTTAACTAGTTAAAAGAAAACATTCAGAACTTCTAACCTAGCCAAATAGTACAACATAAGCATCTGACCTTCCTGCTGAAAAGTGGCTGCAGCAAACAAATTCAAAGAACCATTGTTTATTAAGTTTCTGGGAACACTCATCTCCTCCCCTCTCTAAAAAGGAGCAGCAGTTTGGCTTTACCTGTAAACTGGAAACATTTTGTTTTAGCTCAAGGAAATCTGAATGACTATTAACTACTAAGGGCAAACATTTATTACTTTGACTTTGCTAAACAGCAGAACTTATGTCACAGTTATCCAGAATGCTTTCAAAGTGAGACATTGGAACATGAAGCTATCAAAAAACTAAACTGGAGTTTGTGGAAACATATTCAGCCAGTTGAGAAATAACGTGCAAAAACTAAAGCCAGCAAGATTTCAAGGAATAACAATGATTTCTAGAGAAGGAAAAAGTTACACATCTGTCGGATATCTCAGGTGACCAAGAGGTACTACAGAATGTAGAAACACGGCAAAGCCTAGATAAATATTCCAAGGTAATGGAAAGAGACCAACTGCAGTAACCTCTGCAAGTTTCTGTGGTCTCTTGAAGGAATTCAGCATGGAATCTCTGCAGTAAAGAGCACGGGGCACGTAGCCTTTCTGCAGCCAGAAACCCGCAGAACAGCAAAACCTCTCAATGAAGTACTGAGTGTTCTATAAGCAGGACTGCCTTGCATGAACACCTTGAAAGAAAGCTGAATTCTTGGGAACGTTTATTATTCAGTAAATAAATAAGAAAACAACAGTTTCAAAATACAGCTTACTGAGTGAACTAAACATCTGAAAATGAAAAAAAATATTTTCAGCTTAACCATGAAAGCTCATACTGACTGACATGTCGATTTGCCTACCTTCTCTTTCTGTTCTGTTATACGCATCTTGTTTGGCAGACTGCAATGCAGCATACCACTTGCGAATGGCAGTGCCAGCTGTACTGGCTACTACACAGAAAGCCCCCCCGACTGACCACCAAGTTGGAGAATGGCTAAGGAAAAGAAACTGAAATATAAATGCAAAAACCACATCCATGGTTCTCATTATTGCCACAGGCCCAGCCTTTTCTATCTGTAAAGCTTTGGTCAGAAAAATCTGACCTCCTAAACCAAACACTACCATAACAATTATAAGCCATCTATCTAGTCCACAATTAGGTAAACGCCATTCACCTAATACAGAGAGTACAATGACACATGCAGTCAGCCCAATGGTGGTGTAATACCAAATAGACAACATATAGTGTGCCGACTTTCCCATCTTTCTTAGCAAAACCAGGGTTAATGCTGAAAACACGGCACTTGTCAGAGCTACTATTGTTCCTCTGAGGTGATTTGAATAGTCTCCTTCGATGCCTGGAAGGTCTGATCCAAAGAGAAATGGTGGTCTTGCAATAAGCACCACTCCCGTAATCGTACAAATATTAAAAATAATATCCCAGATGGTGCACATCTCCTTCAGAAATATGCAAGCAAAGATGGATGTAAACACCGGGCTGCTGAAAGTTATCACAGTAGCATCTGCCAGTGGCATCACCTGGACAGCGTAATAGAGCAGAATCGTTGCACTGGAGCCAATAAATCCTCTGAGGAGAAGGAAAATTCGCATATCTTTTGGTCCCAAAAATCCAGATCTGAAAATAAAGATAAGAAGACACATTCATTCTTCTAAATAAAGAATCAACATGTGCTTATATAGCCTATCAAAATGAAGATGTTTATTAAGATCTATTAATTAGGCAAATGAAGCCTATACTGGCTAATATTAGGTTAAAAAGTATTTCAGTACCTTAGACAACATGTGAAACAGTAAACATATAAAGGAATCTTACTTCTTCGGTGCAGTAATGTTAATCTAGAATAAACAATAAGGCTCTAAAAAAAGCTGAATGTATAATAAGTACTGAAATGTTATATGTTATGATTAAAAGCAATAAAAATTAACAAAAAAAATCAATAACAATCGTTTGATGTGTTAGATTTATTAAATTTGATTTCATCCTCTGCAAGATGCAAATTCTAGACATAGAGAATCCTTTTAGGTTACAAATGTTTCCATGCATCTGCCTTTAAAGCAACAGCCTTCATTAGTAGAAAAGTAGATAGAGAGCTCCCACTGCACCTTGTCCCCCACTTCCCTGGTTCTAGGTATTTACAACATCCTTCCCCACCCCCACTCCCGGCCTATATTTAACACTTTAACTTAAAAAGCTGAGTACTTACTTTGCATATTACTTACCTGAAGTATATTGTTATAGGGATCATAAGTAGCAATTGAAAACTATAGCGAATTGCACTGATTTCCACTGAATGGATATCTTCTATTTTTTTGACTAATAACGAAGCCACTGAGAAAAAGGCGCTAGCCAGCAGGCTGTAAAAGAGCCCTAGCCCTGGGCAGGTGCAATTATTCTCTGCTTCTGAAATGAAAATTATATTTCAGTTAGGTAATTAAATCACTTCAAACAAGTTATCTTATCTTCATTTGGCACTTACATCATTTACTTTTCCACTTGAACTATATTTAACCTGTATTACTTAGATACTTAGATGTTACCATTCCTCTTGTTTTCTCTCCTTCTTCTATTTTTGTTGGGGTTCCCGTTCCGACCCCCAGTTACTCCTAGCTCTCCCACCTCCCCCCCCCCCCACCTGTTATTGTAATTTCCACCTTTTGTTATCATGTAAACCGTTATGATGTGTATTTTAATGTCGGTATAGAAAAACCTGTTAAATAAATAAATAAATAAATAAATAGTCACAATCCATGGTTCCCTTCCCCATTCACATTAACTCTTTCCATTGTCAATTTGCCTTCCATCTCTTATCACCTCTGCTATTTTTCTTTCACCAAAATTGATCGTTCCTTGAACTGAGTTGTTTTCAAGGCTCTAGTTGCTCTGGGCAATTTCACTCTTAATCTACATTCCCTTCCAACAATCACTTGTCTTTTGAACTCCTGTTTCTTTATTCATCCCCCCAACTCCAGCACACACAGCAGGCCACAGCCATGGCGCCATAGCTGGTATGTGCTCTCTGTCTTCTCCAGTCCTCTTTTACTTTCTTTATTCTTGTTCTTCTTTCTACCATAGCTTTAATCATCGTTCCTTCCTGTATTGCTTGTCTGTCTGTCTCTTCTCCTAGTTTTTCATCTGATCAAGGAATTTGAACTCTCACTGCTGCTCAGATGAACATCCTGGAATCTTCTGCCTCCCAGTGCATACCCCCCCCCCCATCTTACAGACTAAATTGGGCTTCTCAGAAAATAAAGTCTCACCAAGACCTCTTTTCTGTCATTTTTTTCTCCAGCACCTTCCTCTAATCTCATCCAAGGAAAGAAACACAAAGTTATTAGAAAGCTAGCATTTCTACTAAGGACACTAACGTTTAAAACCAAATTTCCACCTTCAACCCCACCCTTTTCCCCCCCTCTCTTTTAATGTTTATATTTGCTGCTGAAGTCCGATGTCTTTCATGAAGCTCTTTCTGGCATCCTCTCCTCCCACCACACTAGTCTCTTACTACATTTGCTAACATCTTTTAGGTCAGCTTTCTTGCTCCTTTGGTGAGTCTGTCTCTTAGCATCTCCCATTCATCTTTCTCACTGTCACATCAAAATTTCATCAGCTTATCTTCTCAGCTGCTTCCTCTGTAAATTTGATACTGTTCTCTCCCCAGCCTTCCAAAATGTTGCTCCCTACTAACTGCCATTTTTGTCATTATTATCACCACCACTGGAATCTCTTGTCTTTACAACTGGTTTGTATTTCCCCGTTCTAAAAAGAACCCTACCTTTGACCCCCAGCTACTTTCCAGTTATCATACAGTCACCCTTCTGCCATTCTTCTCTGAAATCCTCAAATGTGTTTTTTTCTAATAACTGCCAAGCGTCCTTTCTCCATGCCACATTTTCAATTGACATCCTTCTTTGGGATGTTGTTGTCTGCCTCCGGGGCTTTAATCCCTGCCTACATATTTTAATACTAGTTGATTTCTCCTCTGCTTCATTAGTCTTATCTCTTCATTCTAATGTTTTGCCATTTGAACTTATTCTGTCTTGGAGCGCTTTGTACCTACCAAATCACTTCTGTTACGATTCCTCCCATAGCTGTGCCACAGGAGGCTTCTCACCTTCTCTGGAGGCCACTCCGAAGCCGGGGTCTCGCCTGAGTAATCATCTGGATCTTGCTCCACAGCCCGGGGGAGGCCTTCGGTGTCAGCAGGGCCTACTCAAGGCCTATTCCATTGCAGCCTGGATGCTCTGGTGTGGGCCACACCCTTCTCCTAGGGGCAGGCCCACGGCTCTTCTCCACTCTTCTACAGCCAGAGAGGTTGGCCCATCTGGACTCCTCCCAGGCAGTTGCCTGCTCCTAGGTATATAAGCTCTTCTCCAGCACTCATGCTTTGCCTTGCATCGGAGTTACTTTGCTCCTGGAGGTTCCTGCCTTCCAGCGCACCGTCAGGTCCTTTGTTCGTTGTTGGAGCTCCATGTCCTGTGTCTCGTCTGCTCCTGTTGTTTCCTGATGTTTATGTGCACTACCCTGTTCCTGACTGCCGGTGTGCAGTACCTCGTTCCTGACTGCCGGTATGCAGTACCTTGCTCCTGATTCTTCAGTACCTCGTTCCCTTCCTGCGTTGTCCCGCTTCTGCGGGTGTAGGACAGGGTGGTCTGTGACCAGTCCATTGGGTCCGCCCGTGTCGGTGGACTGTGTAGGGCGCCCTGTGGGATCGTGCCTATGTCCGAATACCTTGAACCTTGTTCCTGAATACCTTGCACTTCGTTCCTGAATACCTGGACTCTTGTCTTCGTCTACAGTTTCCGAACCTTTGTCTGCTCTAGCCGAGTCCGGCCTGCTGCCTTTTGCCATCCCAGCGGCAGGTCCGAAAGGGCCGGGAATGGTCGGAGGACTGTTCATTACCAACTATTCATAGTTGGTTCCAGAGGCATGCAGGTCCGGCCAAGGGTCCATCGGTCCGTTTCCTCCCATACTTGGATGCACCACACCTACCCTCGGCGCTGCCTTGGATTCTTCTAGGGCCGTGTTGGGGTCCAAGTGCAAACTCACCTTTAAGGGGACCGCTCTCCTAGCGCTCCCATAACAACTTCTTCAAGTTTTCATAAATAAATAGTAACACCATAATTAATACATGGCAACAGAAAATCACCAAGTGGCCCATCGCGTCTGCCCAATATGCCAGTCCATATTGCCAAGGATATATCCCAGTTGTCAGCCATAAAAGCTTGATTGTTGTAGCATAATTTATGTATTCCATTTATAAAATATCACTATTAGCAAACAAGTAACAATTTACAGACATTTAAAAACTGTCCACTCACTCAGAAAGTCATCAAGTAAAAAATATAAAAATCAATTATAATCCCATCCCCACCTAACACAAATAGTATACAAAAATCATAGGGGCGGATTTTAAGAGCCCTGCTCGCCTAAATCCACCCAAATCCGGGCGGATTTAGGCGAGCAGGGCCCTGCGCGCCGGTGAGCCTATTTTACATAGGCCTACCGGCGCGCGCAGAGCCCCGGGACTCGCGTAAGTCCCGGGGTTCTCCGAGGGGGGCGTGTCGGGGGCATGTCGGGGGCGGGCCCTGTCATCGCGGCGTTTAGGGGGCGTGTCGGCAGCGTTTTGGGGGCGGGTACGGGGGCGTGGCTACGGCCCGGGGCGGTCCGGGGGCATGGCCGCGCCCTCCGTACCCGCCCCCAGGTCGCGTCCCGGCGCGCGGGGATTTACGCCTCCCTCTGGGAGGCGTAAATCCCCCGACAAAGGTAAGGATGGGGTTTAGACAGGGCTGGGCGGGTGGGTTAGGTAGGGGAAGGGAGGGGAAGGTGAGGGGAGGGCAAAAGAAAGTTCCCTCCGAGGCCTCTCCGATTTCGGAGCGGCCTCGGAGGGAACGGAGGTAGGCTGCGCGGCTCGGCGCCCGCCGGCTATACAGAATCCATAGCCTTGTGCGCGCCGATCCCGGATTTTAGCGGATACGCGCGGCTCCGCGCGTATCTACTAAAATCCAGCGTACTTTTGCTTGCGCCTGATGCGCCAGCAAAAGTAGGCCAAATCGTGTGGTTTGAAAATCTACCCCATAATAAATAGTTCATAAATCATATCAGATACTAAACAGAGAAACAACATATTTATTTATTTATTTATTTATTTATTTATTTATAATTTTTTATATACCGCCGCTCATCAAAGATATCACGTCGGTGTACAGTGAACAGGAACTTACGCCAGAGCGTTATACATTTAACAGGGTTATATAAGTGTTATACATTTAACAAAGGTAAGTATATAAATATTTGAACATAAAACATGTAGAATCTTTTAAAAACAGAACTATCATTTAGGTGTAACTTAACTGAGCTGAGTTAAACAGAACTGGAGAGTAAAAGGATTTTAGGAAATTAGGTATGAGATTAGGGAAAGGGTTAGGAGGAAATGGAGTTCTAAATTAGAGGTGGTAATATATATATATATTACCTCAATCTAAACTTAACACATAAATAAGGAGAACATAAGAACCTTCCATACTGGGTCAGACCAAGGGTCCATCAAGCCCAGCAACCTGTTTCCTACAGTGGCCAATCCAGGCCATAAGAACCTGGCAAGTACCCGAAAACTAAGTCTATTCCATGCTACTGTTGCTAGTAATAGCAGTGGCTATTTTCTAAGTCAAATTAATTAATAGCAGGTAATGGACTTCTCTTCCAAGAACTTATCCAATCCTTTTTTAAACACAGCTACACTAATTGCACTAACCACATCCTCTGGCAACAAATTCCAGAGTTTAATTGTGCATTGAGTGAAAAAGAACTTTCTCTGATTAGTTTTAAATGTGCCACATGCTAACTTCATGGAGTGCCCCCTAGTCTTTCTATTATCTGAAAGAGTAAATAACCGATTCACATCTACCTGTTCTAGACATCTCATGATTTTAAACACCTCTATCATATCCCCCTCAGCCATCTCTTCTCCAAGCTGAAAAGTCCTAACCTCTTTAGTCTTTCCTCGTAGGGAAGCTGTTCCATTCCCCTTATCATTTTGGTCGCCCTTCTCTGTACCTTTTCCATCGCAGTTATATCTTTTTTGAGATGCGGCAACCAGAACTGTACACAGTATTCAAGGTGCGGTCTCATCATGGAGAGATACTGTTTCTGCTCCTGTTCCATCTTTGTTGCCTCACCTTGTTTCCCTGCCTTGTCTTTGTCCTTATCCTAGGAGTCTTTTCTTGCCATGTCTGTCTAGTCCTGTCTTGTTCCTTCAGTTCTATTGTAAACCGGTACGATAAGACCTTCGTCTTGAGTATCGGTATAGTAAAAAGAATTTAAATAAATTAAATAAATCTCTTGTCTGTCTTGGCCTGTCTCTCCAGTTCTGACCTCAGGTTTGGACTCAGACTTATCCCTTACTTGTTGCCTGGACCTGACCTTAGCCTTGAACCTTGATTATGTCTTGCCTACCACTTGCCCTGACTCGTGGCCTATCTTTGGACTCTGTCTAGACCCTTTGAATCACTATGTCCTGGTGGCCACTGGAAACCAAGGGCTCAACCCAAGGAGGAGGTGGCTGGTACAAGTAAAGCTCTAGCCTGGCCCGTGTCAAATGCCTTCTGAAAATCCAAGTACACTACATCTACCAGTTCACCTTTATCCACATGTTTATTAACTCCTTCAAAAAAGTGAAGCAGATTTGTGAGGCAAGACTTGCCTTCGGTAAAGCCATGCTGACTTTGTTCCATTAAACCATATCTTTCTATATGTTCTGTGATTTTGATGTTTAGAACACTTTCCACTAGAACACTTTCCACTATTTTGTCTGTAGTTTCTCGGATCGCCCCTGGAGCCCTTTTTAAATATTGGGGTTAAATTAGATATCTCCAGTCTTCAGGTACCAATGGATGATTTTAATGATAGGTTACAAATTTTTACTAATAGGTCTGACATTTTATTTTTGAGTTCCTTCAGAACTCTGGGGTGTATACCATCCTGTCCAGGTGATTTACTACTCTTCAGTTTGTCAATCAGGCCTACCACATCTTCTAGGTTCACCGTGATTTCCATCTGAATCATTACCCATGAAAACCTTCTCCAGTATGGGTACCTCCCCAACATCCTCTTCAGTAAACACCGAAGCAAAGAAATCATTTAATCTTTCCGTGATGGCTTTATCTTCTCTAAGTGCCCCTTTAACCCCTCGATCATCTAACAGTCCAACTGACTCCCTCACAGGCTTTCTGCTTCGGATATATTTTAAAAGGGTTTTACTGTGAGTTTTTGCCTCTAGGGCCAACTTCTTTTCAAATTCTCTCTTAGCCTGTTTTATCAGTGTCTTACATTTAACTTGCCAACGCTTATGCATTATCCTATTTTTTCTGTTGGATCCTTCTTCCAATTTTTGAATGAAGATCTTTTGGCTAAAATAGCTTCTTTCACCTCCCCTTTTAACCATGCTGGTAATCGTTTTGCCTTCTTTCCACCTTTTTTAATGTGTGGAATACATCTGGACTGTGCTTCTAGGATGGTATTTTTTAACAATGACCACCCCTCTTGCACACTTTTTACCTTTCTAGCTGCTCCTTTCAGTTGTTTTCTAACAATTTTTCTCATTTTCTCAAAGTTTCCCTTTTGAAAGTTTAGCATGAGAGTCGTGGATTTGCTTACTGTCCCCCTTCCAGTCATTAAATCAAATTTGATCATATTATGATCATTATTGCCAAGCGGCCCCACCACCTTTACCTCTCTCACCAAATCCTGTGCTCCACTGACAATTAGATATAAAATTGCTACTTCTCTTGTCTTATTTACACATAACTTGTATTCCTTATATTCCCACAAACGGGCAGATATAGTAACGTCCGCGGGAGAGCGGGCAAATGCCCGCTCTCCCGGCGCGTGCACAGGCCACGCTCCTGTGCGCACGATTCAGTATGCAAATTAGGCCCGACGGTAAAAACAGGTAAAAGGAGGCGCTACATAAGAACATAAGAAATTGCCATGCTGGGTCAGACCAAGCGTCCATCAAGCCCAGCATCCTGTTTCCAACAGAGGCCAAAACCAGGCCATAAGAACCTGGCAATTACCCAAACACTAAGAAGATCCTATGCTACTGATGCAATTAATAGCAGTGGTCATTCCCTAAGTATAATTGATTAATAGCCATTTATGGACTTCTCCTCCAAGAACTTATCCAAACCATTTTTGAACCCAGCTACACTAACTGCACTAACCACATCCTCTGGCAACAAATTCCAGAGCTTTATTGTGCGTTGAGTGAAAAAGAATTTACTCCGATTAGTCTTAAATGTGCTACTTGCTAACTTCATGGAATGCCCCCTAGTCCTTCTATTATTCGAAAGTGTAAATAACCGAGTCACATCTACTCGTTCAAGACCTCTCATGATCTTAAAGACCTCTATCATATCCCCCCTCAGCCGTCTCTTCTCCAAGCTGAACAGCCCTAACCTCTTCAGCCTTTCCTCATAGGGGAGCTGTTCCATCCCCTTTATAATTTTGGTTGCCCTTCTCTGTACCTTCTCCATCGCAACTATATCTTTTTTGAGATGCGGCAACCAGAATTGTACACAGTATTCAAGGTGCGGTCTCACCATGGAGCGATACAGAGGCATTATGACATTTTCCGTTCTATTAACCATTCCCTTCCTAATAATTCCTAACATTCTATTTGCTTTTTTGACTGCTGCAGCACACTGAGCCGATGATTTTAAAGTGTTATCCACTATGATGCCTAGATCTTTTTCCTGGGTGGTAGCTCCTAATATGGAACCTAACATCTTGTAACTACAGCAAGGGTTATTTTTCCCTATATGCAACACCTTACACTTGTCCATGTTAAATTTCATCTGTCATTTGGATGCCCAATCTTCCAGTCTTGCAAGGTCCTCCTGTAATGTATCACAGTCTGCTTGTGATTTAACTATTCTGAATAATTTTGTATCATCTGCAAATTTGATAACCTCACTCGTCGTATTCCTTTCCAGATCATTTATATATATATTGAAAAGCACTAGCGCGTCCCTAATCGCCTCCTTTTGGACCAGAGCGGCGGCTGTCAGCAGGTTTGACAGCCGACACTCAATTTTGCCGGCGTCGGTTCTTGAGCCCGCTGACAGCCACGGGTTCGGAAACTGGACGCTGGCAAAATTGAGCATCCGGTTTTTGACCCGCAAGCCGCGGGCCGACTTCAAATTTTTTTTTTTTTTTTTTACTTTTGGTAACTTTCGGGACCTCCGACTTAATATCACCATGATATTAAGTTGGAGGGTGCACAGAAAGGCAGTTTTTACAGCTTTTCTGTGCACTTTCCAAGTGCCCGAAGAAATTTGCGCCTACCATTGGGTAGGCGCTAATTTCTGAAAGTAAAATGTGTGGCTTGGCTGCACATTTTCCTTTCTGAATCGCGCAGGAATACCTAATAGGGCCATCAACATGCATTTGCATGTTCTGGTCGCTATTAGGTTCGGGGGGGGGGGGGGTGGCCGCGCGTTTTCGGCCCCTTACTGAATAAGGGGTAACGCTAGCGCGTCGAAAACGCGCGTCCAATTGAGGGTTAACAGTGCGCTCCATCGGAGCGCACTGTACTGTATCGGCCCGAAAAGTAGTACACAACAGATTACAATCTAACATTCATAAAATTATAAAAAACAGATTATAACCGAAACACTGACTTCTGGTTATGGCTGCAGGCTGATCGGTTGCACAGGAAAAGATCTCCTGACTGATTCCCTCCAAATTTTGCATTTACCACCAACTATTTAAGAATTACTCCGAGGCTAGGAGTGGCTAAGTGCAGCTCGAGTTGTATAGAGATTCCCGTGGTTTTTCACAAGCAGAGAATATTAAAATGCAGCGATTATGAGCTCGAAATCACAATGTAGTACCAAAGGAAGCCGCAAGTGGGAGAAGCCCTGCAGGCCGCTACAGAGCGCAGTGAAAAACCTATGGCAGTTATGACGCAGGAGATGCTGCTACAAATTTCAAATGCTGTAACTGTGGCATTAGACAAACTTCTCATTAAATTACAGGTTGGTATGGACAAGATCAAAGGCAGCTTAGAGGTCCTAGCATACCTTCTGTATGTGGCGGAGTAGACGGTTTCCGACCCTGGAGATCGATTGGCGCAGATGGAACTACAGGTTGCTGTTCTCCAGATGCAGAACCAGCGTCTGACAGAGCAGATGGTGGAGCAGGAAAATCTTGGGTGCAGAATTAACCTGAGATTAACTGGGCTGCCTGAGACTGTGAAGGAGGCTGAGCTGGCTGCAATTTGTGAGAAATGGCTGCCACGTGAGTAAGGCCTTGACGGCCATGACATGGCATTTATGTTGGTGTTTGAGGTAGTTGTGGGTGGATCCTTGGGCCGGTGGCAGATGACCACGCCCCCGGGGAAGATCCAGAGAGGGACCACCGGTCAGGCTCAGAGTATGGAGACAGACACACACTAGTTCTTTTATTAAACAGTATATTGAACCACCAGAGGTGGCAGTAGTGAGCTGGAAGTGCCCGGCAGGGCTGTAGTCCCTCAGGTACTGGAACAGCGATCCTGGATAACTGAGCTGTAGATAAACTGAATATAGTGAGCAGGCAGGGTATGCAGAGTTCAGGAACAGAACCTTGATGATAACACTCACACAATAGTCTCTACAAGTAGTCCAGGTGTTGGAATGAGTTAGGCCCTCGAGGAGCGAGTACCTGGTTCCAGGGAAAGCTCTGAGAGAGCGATGGTAACTCACTGGTGTAGTAGGCAGCGATGACTTCCAGGCAGAATAAGTATTCAGCAACTAGTCCGGGAACATGGGCCCTCGAGGAGCAAGTACCGGTTCCTGACTGACCTGAAAAACAAAGAGAGAGTGAGGCCCCCGAGAAGCGGGTACCCCTGGTAAGTCCGAGGCGGCAGAGTAGCTTGGAGAGAACCCTTGTACGTATCCAACTCCTATACAACTCCTTGCTAACTCGATTAGTTAGCAAATACAGAGACCTTATATATCTGGTACGGATGATGTCATCTCAGGGGGACGCCCCTGAGGTTTGCGCCACTGCTGGTACATCACATGGGGCCGTGCCGCACGTGCGCCCCTAGGCTCCCGTGAATCATGGCGGATTGCAGCATCGAGTCGCTCCGGGGACGCCAGAGGAAGATGGCAAGAAGACGCCGCAGCAGCCAAACTTCCAATTGAGCAAGAGGGAGTCGCCAAGGAGGTAAGAAGGGCGGAGTGGAGACGTCGAGCAGTGACAGTCGCAACAGTACCCCCCTTCAAAGGGCATTTTCCTCTTCAGGTACCAGGCTTGGATCTTGAAGGATGCACGAGGTGGAACTGATGAAGCATCTCCTTGACCAGGATATTGGTCTGAGGTTCCCAAGAATCTTCTTTGGGACCGAAACATTCCACTTCAGAAGGTATTCAAGGCAATGCCTCTCTACGAACATCCAGAACCTCTTCGACTTGAATCTAAGTTGTCTTCTGCATTGATGACACTTGGATCTTGAGGCTTGGAAGAAAGTTCGCTGAGTAAGAGTGGTTTCAGATGAAACATGAAAAGCGTTATGAATATCAGCAGCAGTGGATGAGCTGCTGGGACGTCACTGATGTTCAGTGGAAGTGGCGGTGTTGGGGAACGTCCATAGCCCACTTCAAAAGATGACACAGTAGTGGATCTTTCAGCTTGATGCAAGGACTCTTCACGTCTTCCACTAGACGTCTGAGAATGAAGTTGCATTCTGCCCCTGAGTCCACCAGGGCAGGAGTCAGCGGAGGAAAGGACGCGATATGGCCTAAGAACAGTCCTCCTGCAGAACTTAGGCCCGTCCGTTTTCCAGACAAATGGGGCATGTAGAGACATTATGGCCGGGCTGACCACAGTACATGCAAAGGCCTCGCTTTTTCCGAAGTCTTTTTTCTTTGGAAGTTAAATGTCCATGACCAAGTTGCATCGGTTCTTCTTTATCAGCAGCAAGAATTACTGGAACCATCCGAGGTGCGGATATAGAACCAGCCTGTTTCAACCCAGGTAATACCTTAGGCTGGAGTTCCTTCACCTTGTCCCGGAGCCGGTGATCAATCCGAGTGGCCAAGGCTACTAATTCGTCCAGGGAGTCAGGTGTTTCACGAGTGGCCAGCTCGTCTTTTAAACAGGTATCCAGGCCTCTGCAAAAGAGTGTCTTGAGACATTTGGGGTCCCAGCGAAGTTCTGCCGCAAGAGTTTTAAACTCGATGGCGAATTCAGCCAATGATCTGCTGCCTTGCTTCAATTCCACCAAAGCAGAACTGGCTACAGCAGTTCGAGCAGGGTCATTAAAAACGGATTTAAACAAGTCCATAAATCCTTCTATGTCCTGCAAAATGGGGTCCTTGTGCTCCCACAAGGTAGATGCCCAAGACAAGGCCCTACTATCCAGGTATAAAAAGATGTAGGTGGTCTTGGAAAGAGCCGTAGGAAATAAAGATGGCTGTAAGGCAAAGTGCATGCAGCACTGGTTTAAGAAGCCCCGGGCCTTCTGAATTTCACCGGAAAAGTGGATAGGAGCCGCCTGTAACTGACCTTCTTGGTTGGAAGCTGTGCCTTGAACCTTCTGTGTGTGTAGCTGATGAAAAGCTGAAGTAAGTTTCTCCAAGGCGTCTTACTGCTCCACAATCCGCTGGGCCAGGCCCGGTATGGCCTGCAAGGCATTAATCTGTGCCAGATCCATGGAGTTAGCAATCTGTTGGTGTTTGAGGTAGTTGTGGGTGGATCTTTGGGCCAGTGGCAGATGACCACGCCCCCGAGAGAAGATCCCGAGAGGGTCCACCGGTCAGGCTCAGAGTATGGAGACAGACACATACTAGTTCTTTTATTAAACAGTATATTGAACCACCAGAGGTGGCAGTAATGCGCTGGAAGTGCCCGGCAGGGCTGTAGTCCCTCAGGTACTGGAACAGCGATCCTGGATAACTGAGCTGTAGAGAAACTGAATATAGTGAGCAGGCAGGGTATGCAGAGTTCAGGAACAGAACCTTGATGGTAACACTCACACAATAGTCTCTAGAAGTAGTCCAGGTGTTGGAATGAGTTAGGCCCTCGAGGAGCGAGTACCTGGTTCCAGGGAAAGCTCTTAGAGAGAGAGAGTAACTCACTGGTGTAGTAGGCAGCGATGACTTCCAGGCAGAATAAGTATTCAGCAACCAGTCCGGGAACATGGGCCCTCAAGGAGCGAGTACCGGTTCCTGACTGACCTGAAAAACAAAGAGAGAGCGAGGCCCCCGAGGAGCGGGTACCCCTGGTAAGTCCGAGGAGGCAGAGTAGCTTGGAGAGAACCCTTGTACGTATCCAACTCCTATCTAACTCCTTGCTAACTCGATTATTTAGCGAATACAGAGACCTTATATAACCGGTATGGATGATGTCATCTCAGGGGGACGCCCCTGAGGTTCGCGCCACTGCTGGTACATCAGTCGGGGCTGCGCCCCTAGGCTCCCGTGAATCATAGCGCATTGCAGCGTCGAACCTCTCCGGGGACGCGGACGAAGGTGATCCGGATCCGCAGAAGGGACAGAGAGACAATAGACATGTGAGATTCAGTGAGAATAACAGGGAGCATGGTCAGGAATCTGCCACATCTCAAAATAGTTTTTTAGAACAACATCCCAGAGGCGGCAAGAACAATCGAACCCCCAGATTTCAACGGGGTCGCAACACCACGAACAATTACAATTTACGTCGGTAGAGTTGGAGTCTACAGCTCACAATGCTGTATTTAATTTATCTTCAAAGAACTTGACTTCTGCCATTATGAGCCTGTTAAATAAGGGCTTATCATTTGTACCTACATGTACACATGATTCCCTATTTACTAGGGTTGAGTTACAAAAATTTTTTCATCAGTTGCATTTGAAAGAATTCTTTGCGGATAATATTGTTCAGAATGTACCCGTTAAGTTGTATAAGCCTTCCAAGTGGGTACCTCCTACAGTACCAAGCCCCCTGTTACAAGCGTTTCAAACACTGGTTTTAGCTGATGTGGAGGAAATAGAACGTGAACAAGAGTTCTTATCATTTAATCTTACAAAAGATGAATGGAGTGCCTTAGATCAGTTACAGGAGGATACATCGATATGCATTGTTTCAGCGGACAAAGGAGGTGGTGTAGTTGTGATGGATCAATTGGATTACCATGAGGAAGTGTTAAGGCAACTTGGTGACACCGAATCCTATGCCCGATTGGAGGTTGATATTTCAGATGAGTTGTACATTAGGGTTAATGAAATTCTGAATAAAGCTGTTAAAGATAAGATCATATCTGAGCAGGAATATAGATTTCTCACAGTTTCTCATCCTACAACTGCTTATTTTTATATCCTTCCGAAGGTTCACAAAATGTTAGAGAAACCACCGGGTAGGCCAATTGTGGCTAGAATTGGCACAATTTTGGAACCTCTGGCTAAATTATTAGATTACAATTTACAAACTAATGTATCTAATATTGAGTCTTATGTTCGGGATACGTCAGATTTTCTTATATAGTTATCCAATCTCCCTCATGCAGAAAGTAATTGGTTGTTGGTCATGGCAGATATTACGGCGCTATATACGAGCATACCGCAGAAGGAAGCATTACAGGTTGTGGAAATAGAACTTAAGAAAAATCAGCTATCTGTGCGTAGAATTCAATTTCTATTGACTATTGCTGAGATTACTCTCACTTCCAACATTTTTAGTTACAACGATCAGTTATATTTACAGGTTAAGGGGATCCCTCTGGGATCCCCCATGGCACCTAGTGTGGCCTGTTTATACGTTTCTCACTTTGAACAGAAATATATATACTCTTCTGAATGGTTCTCAAAGGTGGTGTGTTGGAAGCGATATATTGACGATTTATTTTTTGTATGGGGTGGATCACGAGAAGAACTTAATCAATTTTTAGTGATTTTGAATTCCAGTGATGTTAATTTAAAGTTCACCATGTCTATACATTCCCATACAGTTAATTTTTTGGATACACAGGTTTTCATTCATGGTGGAAAATTGGTTACCACAGTGTATAGAAAAAAGACAGACAAAAACACCTTATTACATTACGAGAGTTTTCATCCAAAAAGGTTAAAAAACAACATTCCTGTTGGACAATTTTTACGTTGCAGGCGCCTATGTAGTTCTAAATTGGATTTTAAGATACAGGCTCAAAAATTGTGGGATAGATTTAGAGCTTGGGGGTATTCCAATTCCTGTATAAAGAAGGCGTACAAGAGAGCTCTGTACGCAAACAGGGAGAATCTTTTTTTGCCTAGTAATAAAGACCGTCCGTCTAGAGTGATATGCACTGTTCCTTTTTCCATGAAAACTTTTGAAATAAAAAGTTCTATTTTGAGGCACTGGTATATATTATCTCCGTTAAAGATTTTTGACCAACCTCCAATTTTTGTTATAAAAAAACGTCAATCTGTACGTGAAAGGCTGAAGGGATCCACTATTAGGAGTAAAGAGAGTAATCAGGTTCAGGGCCAGATCCCTTGCGGATCTTGCTCGATCTGTCAACATGTCCTTTAATGTAAACGTTTCTATCCACCAAACACGAATTATGCTTACAGTTTACCAGGCTTGTTCTCATGTGAAAGTAGTGGAGTTGTGTATATTATTCAATGTCCGTGTGGTTTAATATATGTGGGACAAACTTGTAGATCGGTTAGAACTCGCATTATAGAGCACCGCAGCCGGATAAAAGCATTAAAAGAACACGCTCCTCTGGTTGATCACTGGAGTGAGTTTGACCATTCATGGAAGGATATCAAGTTTTTTGTTATTAAGAAAATTTGTTTGAAGAATGGCGGAGATTTGTCTGCGGCTATGCGACGTACAGAACAAGGTTTCATTTTCAAATGGAATATCACGATTCCGCATGGACTTAATGGCCCGGTTGAGTGGAATGCATTCTTTTAGAATGTGTATGACTTTAAAGGTATGGATAGGGTCCTGTGGGTCAGCTGATTGTCGTGAGCATATATAATACAGGGAAGGGAGTTGGACGTCAATTCCGCTTTTTTCAAATGTGAAGTAGATGTCATTTCCGGGTATGTGTCTGTTGAGAGATCGCGTTGGTGAGTTGATGAACATTTGCTAGTCCTACGGGAAAGAATTTTACCATTTAAAAGCATTTTTATATGTTATAGATGGTGAATTCCCCTCCGGGACATGAAGGGATATGAATAATATTGGTTGATCGGGTAATCATTCAGCTGAAGAATTTTTGAAGGTATCTTAGGCTCCATGATTATGACTATACGGTTGTTAACGTATTGGAAAGGATTTGACCATTAAAAATATTTTTATGTGTTACAGATGGTTAATTCCCCTCCGCGGATGTGGTATGAATAATAGTGATGGTTTGTGTAATCATTCAGCTGAAGAATTTTTGAAGGTATTGTAGGCTCTGTGATTATTTTTATAAGGTCACTCTGGGTTTTGATTTTAAGTGTGGGTAGTGAGGATGATTTTTTGATCATTTCATTGTAGAATTAGACATCAAAAATTTGGGCGCATGATGCAATAGATCTGAGATCAGGATTATATACTGAGCAAGTGGGTGGTAAGCAATATAAATCTTTCGGTTTTTGCATGTCAATAAGGTACCCATCCTTGAGTAAGATGTTAATTATAACTTCATTATCGTTTGTTTAGATCTTTTGTGAAATTGATGATGATATTAAAGATATCTGTTGGAAAGGACTAATCAGGAAGAAATGTAAAAGAGTTACCGGGAAGAAATATTATTTGGGAAATCAGTTCGGTTGTCCTTTGATGTTTAAGTCCATCCCTGAAGAAGCCTTTAAGATAAAACTGGCGAAACGAAGATCTTTGTTGGATGTTTCAGGACTAACATCAGTATTTTATAAAAATTATTAAAAATTAAATGTAAACATTATATACATTGTATAATTATAAAATTATATACACTGTATACAGAACGTTTGTTAATGAACATTGCTTTTAGATGTGAGTGTATGTGTGATGGATGAATGTGTTAGAGAGATTTTTAATGTTAGATAAATAATTGGTATTCATGAATAAACAAATTTATTTGTTCAATAGGTCCTCTTCTTGTGTACATTTTGCAATATTATCACGCGGCAGCTACAAAAGGGGGGAAATACTGTGGGGTGGGAATACTGTTTTCCAACCATATTACAGTGGAGGTTGGCACTGTTCTCCGTGATGTAGATGGATGTTATGTCATATTGAAGGTGAAGATTCAGAATACACTATACACGCTAGCTAATATATATGCACCAACAAGCGATCAGGGGGAATTTTTTCAAAAGGTCTCTAAGATATTGGGAGAGTGGTCTGAAGGCCACCTAATACATGGGGGATACTTGGGGGGGATTTCAACATCACCAGAACTTCTTACTTAGATAATACAGGAACAGGTACTGGAGGAGGGAAAAGGGGGAGGACAGCATTTAAACATTTAATGGGAGACAGGGGACTCACAGATATTTGGAGGCTGCTAAACCCATCAGCCCGTAATTACACTTTTTATTCACACCCCCATCAGTCCTACTCGAGACTTGAGTATTTCTTAATAGACAAAGCGTTGGTGAGTAGGATAGTAGAAACTGAAATTGGTAATATCACCTGGTCCGATCATGCTCCAATTTGGTTAAAAATCAGTCAGGTGGGAGAGGACCAGGGGACGAGGTTTTGGCGCCTTAATGACCGATTGTTAGATGACAAAGGCTTCATAGAGGAGATCAAAAGCAAATGTTGCTTACCTGATGTAACAGGTGTTCTCACAGGACAGCAGGATGTTAGTCCTCACAAATGGGTGACATCGAGGATGGAGCCCTGTACGGAAAACTTTTCTGTCAAAGTTTCAACAAGCTTTGACTGACACTGGCACACTGGGTGCACTGAGCATGCCCAGCCTGCAATTATCCCTGTGAGCCACAGGTGTCTCCCTCAGTCTCGTCTTATAGCTAAAAAGCGCAAGCGAAACTAAAATAAAAGTATACAGACCCAACTCCGCGGGGTGGCGGGCGGGTTTCGTGAGGACTAACATCCTGCTGTCCTGTGAGAACACCTGTTACATCAGGTAAGCAACATTTGCTTTCTCACAGGACAAGCAGGATGGTAGTCCTCACAAATGGGTGAGTACCGAGCTGAGGATGCCCGGGAATGCACCAGATACACCGCAGATGCGCAAAGGCGTAACGACTGAGGTGGAAATGGGAACGGAGGGCATCCGCAACACCATAATGGGTTCGTGGAAGGATGTTGGGTAGTGAATTGAAAAAAGTAAGAGTAGGCGGACTGGCCAAACATGGAGCATGCCGGCTAGTCAAATGTAAGCAATAATAGGCTGCGAAGGTATGGAGAGGACTCCAGGCTGCAACCTGATAAAAAAGTACAAGCAGCAGTAACCAAAGGGAAGCTGTTAAGGCTAAGACGGACACAACAGTATGTGGATACCCACAGTGTTGTAGTGAAATGTCTGCTTGTTGGTAGGAAAGGAAATATAGACCACTTAATCAGAAGGATTAGGTCTGTGTGGCCACTGGAAGTAGCAGCTTGATCCTTGCATGAAGGAAAGAGTCAAGTGGAATTCACATGGAATGCAGTGCAATGTAGATAGAATGTAAGCGCAGCATTACTGTCCAGGAATGTGGAAAACCCAGTCTCTCCCTAGGGCGAGAGAGAGAGGTTAGGAAAAATTAATAGAGTATTTCCTGAGGAAAGGAGATACAACATCTACCTGAAAAGGATAGAAAGTTGAATGCGTAGAACTACTCAGTGGCAGAGGAACGGAGTCAGGTGAGTATGGAAAGAGTGCATAACTCACGGACCCTGCTGGCAGGAATGACATTAAGAGGGAAAGAAGTTCCCTTGCCAAACTGTGGAAGAGAGGAATGGAAAGGCTCAAACGTAGAATGTATGAGACTTATAAGGAGAATATATATGTTCATTCCGTGATTAGAGAAATAGAAGCGGCTTGATCAGTGGATAATCCATGGTAAGCCGACTCAGAGAGGATTACCGAAAACGGGAACCCAACTCCCAAAACGATACACCTCCTAAGAGAAAGGTGTATCTATGTGGAGGATGTCTGGAGAACAGAATCCGAGGGAGTAAGAAAAAATGGTGGAAAAGTAAAAGGGGTAATACCTCTTTTTTTTTTTTTTTTTTTTAGCGTCAGGAGGTAAAGCCTGCCATATTAAACGGCAAGATTTATGTTTAGAAGGTTTTGTGACGCTACCAGAACCTAAGAACATCAGTAAGTCTATGATTTGGGACTGACTGGTGAGAGAATAAAAGGTTACTGATATGATGGATTGAGAAGTATGGGAAAGCATACTGATCTCAGTCAGGGAGTGGGGAAAAGAATACTGAACCCCATCCCAGTTCAACATTAGAAGAATGCTGGCTACGAGAGGCAGCAGAAGAGATATATTGAAGAGGCCTTTGATGGAAGAAAAGGCATCTAAGGGAACGCATAGGAAACATGTGCAGGGAGCAGAACCTGTGCATCGTATGGAATGATGCAGACGCCGAGGAAAGTTTAGTTAAACTCAGCGTTAAAAGATTTGCCCTGTACACATGTAATTGAGACCATTCGAGAGGATAGAACCTACGTGGAGAAGGTCTGATAGAGCGTTCATTAAATCTCTTAGATATGTGGCCCAAGGACGCATGAAGTGAACAAGGGCCAAGGGTAGAGCTGCGCAGCTGTCTAGCAGAGCAGCTAAGAGGTAATGCGTGCTTATGAGTTGGAAAGCACATTGTCCCTATGCTGTCTGTCTGTATGCACAAAGAATTGTTGCAAAAGCAGTATTGGAAGGCATAAGGGCATAACTCATGGGTGCAACGTCCAGGAAGTTTATGAGAAACTATGCTGGAGTGCAATAGATGCATAATGGGTTGACAGCTTTCAGGAGAAACTTTATAACCCTAAGGAATTGCGAGCATGAGTCGAAGGAGACTAGGTCCTAGTTCGAACTGGGATAAGAATCAGGGACGAAAGCAATGAAACCACTTAGGTCCATTGAGTATAGAATGTCACTGAATATAACCCATAGCAGTTTTGAATTATGAGAAAAATGCATAGTGGGAAGAAACCCCATAGCCCAACCATGAAAAGTTGAAAGGCTGAGGTTATGGAAAATATGCGCAGGGACATATAACAATGTATCAGAATGTCTGTGCGCATGCTGGACAAGAGGGTCTTAAGACTGTGGTGTCCAGAAGTGTTACAGAAGGGATTTATGGCAGTGACAGTAATCCCAGTTAGTAAATGTATAGTGAGTCCTGAAAAAAGTGAGAGCTCCTTGCATGTACTGAAAGTGGTTAGCAGTAGTCTATGCAAGGAAAGTGAATGATGTTACACTCCGCAGAGAAAACAGCATTCACCAACAGTGATGCAAGAGACAGTTCACTTACCGAAGCTGGTGCCAGCGGCAGAGCTTGGGGTTGTAATGTTGACTCACCATAAAGCACATAGAAACATTAAAATAATGTACTTACTGCAGTATGGAGTGATGGTAACCAAAGATACCATTGTACCTGTGACATCTAAAGAAAGTTGGATTTTCTTAGGTCCAGGATGTGTGGAGAGTAACTATTTTCTGTTAAAAGAAAGAATAGTGCAATTAAAACTCCCCAACCCCCCTCCCTTCTCCCCTCTGCACTTCGTAGCGCCTGGGGGAGTGTACCGGGACTTTGGTACAAGGTGGGGTGGCCGCTCTGATATCTGACCAGATGGGAGACCAGGAGGTGTCCCAATGGAGGATATCATGTAGGCTCCTGCAGGTGTGTGAGCGGTAAGTGGTACCCGCATTTCTGTATGCTGTACAAGGAGACACTGAGACCTGTGGCCAGGCCTCAAGGTGGACTTGTACATGGGGCAATGGTTGCTGAATCTCATGTTTAGCAGATCAGCCAATGCAGCTGGACCTTGGTTGGGAGGGAACCAAGAGTCAGAGCATTGGTCGGCACAGGGACTTGTTACTGACAAGAGAAGAAGCCCTGCTGCAATCCCAAGAAGATAGAGGGGTTCTCCTGATATTGTGGCTAACATAGCTAACATAGCGATATGTGACACTAATACAGTTCTAAAAGGCACATGACCCAGAACTTTTCGAACCACGGTCCGAATGGGAGAACACAACTCTATGGGAATGCCGCCGAAGCGGGTACTTACCATCTGACGTGGATCGCCGCAAGACGAGCCGGTGAAGATTGTTGACTCCGACGGTCTCCGGAGTCCTCGAGGGTAAGGCCGGGGACGTAAACGTCCATCTCGCTCTGAAACCCGGTATGGTGGCACAGGTACAGAGGAGACAGGCCAGGCGTGAGTGGCGTTTAGACTGCTAAGTGTAACAGATGGCCATAGTCCCACACCACTTGACGGTGGGGCACGCCAGGAACAGAGGAGCCCTAACGGAACTCATGTTCCCTTCCCTCGTCACAGCGGCTCGATGTGTCGTGACGCCAATGCAGAAGCTGTCGGACCTGGATCCGGAAGTTCTGGATCACCAAGGACTGTCAAAACTGTAGGAACAGTGCTGATGGCAGTGGTGATGTCGCTCTGCCCGAGCGTTGTCCAGCCTGGAGAAGGATGGCACCGATGTGCTGGATGGCGTCAGCGGCGGACGATCACGATGTCGGCGATGATGGGTGCCACGGTGCTCGGCCCGGTCTTTCCCCAGCGCCGAGATGGAAGCCCTCGTCGTCCTGGAAGGCGATCGATGACGAACTGTCAGCACGCCTGCTCTGCTCCTGACACAATGGAGTGTCTTAAGCTAATACGGGGCTTAAAAAAGAACCCAAAGCGTGGAGCAATGTGAGGAGGCGAGGGTATTATGTGGCGGTGCTATGTCGGTATTGACGATATTGAAGGCAACCTAAGGGGCTTCGAGGATATCATCAAAATGGGTATGAAAAATCGTCGATGACTGGCCAGGAGAATGATGACAGTGACGGGCACTGACAGCAGTGGCATAGGTATCTTTGAAACGATGTGGAATCGAATAATCGAAAAACATTGCCATTATTGAAAAAGATACCGGCATCGACTGAATCGAAGTCGAATCAATAGGGCGTCAAGGACACCGAAGGAAAACGGAGGTGTCGAGGGCATCGATGCTTGGAGGCGGGCTTTTATGCCGTTTGTGGCATGGCCACGGGCATCAACTATAGGGCCACAGACGTTGACGGTATCGATTTGGACAGACTCAGATTTCCAAGTGTACATGGCATCGGTGCCCCAGACACGTGTGTCGGTGGCATCGATATGGACACGTATGGAATCGATGGCATGGATCTCCCAGTCGATGAATTCCATCCCGGCATCAACGCCAGTCCTGGAATCGGCATGGGCATCGATGCCAGCCATAAGGCTGGCATTGGCATCAACGCCCATCCACGGAATTGAGCCAGCATGGATACCCACCGATGGGACCCACCTGGGCATCGAATTTCACCGATGGGAGCAGCCTGGCATCGACTGCCCTCGATGGATGCATTCTAACATAGATGCCCATGGATGAAACACCTGGGCATCGGTGTCCATCGATGCAAAAGGACCTGGCACCGATGCCATCGACGGACGGCCATCCGGCACCGATGCCATCGACGGACAAGCCATCCGGCACCGATGTCCACCGATGGGGACCATCCGGCACCGATGTCCACCGATGGGGACCATCCGGCATCGATGCCCACCGACGAATCGATGTGGCACCGATGCCCACCGATGGAAAAGGGCTGGACATCGGTGGGGAGGATGGGGCATCGATGGCATCCCCAAAAGGGGGGGTGGCATCGATGAAGTGACCCTGGGATCGTTAAAAAGTGTCTCGGGCAGCGGTGGCGGCGACCCGAGTATGCATGGCAGTGACTAACAGCGTGTGCGTCAATGGCATGCATCCGGGTAGGGACGGCACCGAGGAAGCCCAAGGAAAAAAACAGTGCGTAGGAGGAAAAAGCCTGGTAGCACTGAAAAGCAAAAAACATGGATAAAGGCATCAGGGCACCGTGGGGGGAGGGGCGCTGATGACATATAAAAGCCCAGGGCGGTTTAGGAGGGTCCCGGTGTAGCGATAGGGTATCGACTGCGTGAGGGTACCAGGGAACGAAGGACTTGAAGCTACAGAGGTCCTAAAGTTAAGGAAAAAATCCCTACCCCACTAGCATAAGCAAGCAGAGTGTCACAGAGATACTCGCAAGCTGTTTAAAGCTAACTGAAAAATGGGGGAAGGGAAGGCTTCAGTCAGTTAACAGCCTTAAGATAGTGACAGGAACCGACCGAAAAATAAGAATTAGTACTCACCGAGCGTCGTAAAAACGTACGCGGAGGGAGACCTGTGCAGGGAAAAGTGTTTTTTGAAGTGAAAAGTTAAGTGTTTCCATGAGGTAATTAGTTAAAAAATCCTCACAGAGCTCCAACCGCTATGCTGACTGCAGAGCGGAAAAAAGAAGACTGAGGGAGACACCTGTGGCTCACAGGGATAATTGCAGGCTGGGCATGCTCAGTGCACCCAGTGTGCCAGTGTCAGTCAAAGCTTGTTGAAACTTTGACAGAAAAGTTTTCCGTACAGGGCTCCATCCTCGATGTCACCCATTTGTGAGGACTACCATCCTGCTTGTCCTGTGAGAAAAGGCGATACAAGAATTTCTTGATACTAATGACGATAGGGTAGTCACTCCGGGTACGCTATGGGAAAGTATGAAGGTAGTGTTGCGGGGCCTATTCATCTCAAGGGCGGCATTTATCAAAAGGGAATCTGAGAAAAAGAGGTTGCAACTCCTGGAATCTATAGAGAGGCTGGAATTACGCCACAAGCAATTCCTGGAAACCTCTGTATTGCAGCAGTTGAAGGAGGCGAGCAGAAAGCTGCAGGATATGGAGTTAGGAAGAATAGCCCACCAACTTGATTTACTTAAACAACAACATTTTGAATATGGCAATAGGGCAAGTAAACAGCTGGCGAGGAAACTAAAAGAACAAGAGGCGAAAAGCCAAATCACCAAAATACGAGATATTGACGGGCACTTTATCCATTCCCAAGGGGATATAGGGGTACGATTCAATAAATTCTACCAAGAGTTATATGATTCTGACGGGACAATACCTGATTCTGAGATTTCCCAATATTTAGGTGAGATTTCCCTCTCAATCTTAGCTGACAAAGAACGTGAGCTTCTAGACAGTGCAGTGAAGTTACCAGGAACGCTACAGGTTATTAAAGAGTTAAAATTGGGGAAATCACCTGGGTTAGACGGGTATACCGGGAAATTTTACAAGATTTTTGGGCCGCAGTTAGTAGGTCCGCTAACAAATATGTTCAACGGCCTGCGGACTAGCGGTACGATATCTCAGCAAGCTAATACTGCAGGGATCACCATATTAGCAAAACCGGGACGAGACCACACCTTGTGCAGGTCATACCGACCGATATCGCTTATTAATATTGACCTAAAATTTTTGGCGAAAATCTTGGCTAAACGATTGGGTCAGGTAGCCCCGTCCTTAGTAGCACCTGATCAATCGGGTTTTATACCTGGTAGATTGGCATCAGACAATGTTAGGAGAGTCGTTGAGCTCATTGAATACACGCAGCAGAATAACATACCAACCACACTTTTGTCCGTGGATGCAGAAAAAGCCTTTGACAGAGTTCATTGGCCTTTCCTCTTCCAAGTGCTCACGAAAATGGGACTTGGTGTCCATTATACTAACTGGGTGGCTAAAGTTTACGATCACCCTCAAGCTCGAATTAAGATAAATGGAACCTACTCACCCCCATTCGAGGTGAAAAGAGGGACTAGGTAGGGGTGCCCTCTCTCCCTTCTACTATTCGCTTTGGCGCTCGAACCTCTTGCTGAAAAAATAAGGAACCTAGTGTCTATCCAGGGGATCCGGGTGGGGGAGTGTGATTATAAAATCTCCCTCTTTGCAGACGATCTATTGTTCACGGTAGCTGATCCTGGGAACTCCCTACCAGCATTAGTACAAGGGATTAGACATTTCGGGAGAGTGTCGGGGTTTAGGATGAACGAAGACAAGTCGGAATTGATGAATATTTCTATGGAAGAGGGTCTATATGAGGAGCTAGCAGCACAATTACCGTTTAAAAAGGCTAAGCAGTGGGTAAAGTACCTAGGGGTTAAGCTATGTGCTAACCTCTCTAAGTTGGTGGATTTAAATTACTTTCCCCTGGTCAAAGCAATACAGCAAGATCTTGATAGATGGGACAGAACCAACCTCTCATGGATGGGTTGCATAGCAGCCGTAAAAATGTCGGTTCTGCTGAAGTATTGCTATCTCTTTCAAACACTCCCTGCTAGATTACCTGGTAAATTCCTGAAGCTCTGGCAGAGGAAACTGTTCCATTTTGTTTGGAAAAGGAAACCTCCTAGGGTAGCCAGAGCAGTTGTATATAAGGATAATGTTGCGATTCTGGGCCGGCCCCGGAATCGCCACTCACCCACGACCCGGTCCCGGTCTTGCACGAGCTCCCCCCGGGCCATGCAGGTCCCAAATACGGCGCTGCCACGCCGTAGCAGCAGCCGGCGTCCTCCCGCGGCTGGCCCCGCCCCCTAGCCGCGCGCGCGCGCTGAGCCCCTGTATTTAAATGGGCCAGCGCGGGAACAGGCCAGGAGCAGCTGATGACGTCAGACGCTGCAGGGCTACATAAGCCCTGCAGTTCCTTCACTCCCTGCCTTGCAACGAGATTCCCAGGGTCTCCTGCTTCCAGTTGCTGCGTTCCTGATCTCCGATCCGGCTTGCCTGCTGACCTCTCTCCTTCTCGACTCGGCTCCGTTCCTGACTCCGCTTCTGGACTTCCCTTCGGCTTTGGTACGACATCTGACTTCTGGCTTGACTCGGCTCCGTTCCTGACTCCGCTTCTGGACTTCCCTTCGGCTTTGGTAACGTCATCTGACTTCTGGCTTGACCCGGCACCGTCCCTGACCTCGACTTGCTTCTCTCCTGGACCTCATCTCGGACATTCTTCGCTCCTCTGGCCCGAAGACTCTCCTAAGTCCCAGCGGCTGGGTCCCTACGGGCTCCTCCTGGGGGGGCACCGGCTTCCAGGGCGAATCTCCAGAAGTCCCAGCGGCCGGGCTCCTACGAGCTCCTCTCGGGGGAGCGCCGGTCTCCAGGGTGAAGAGTTCACTACTCCAGGGCCCAACGTTCTCCTGTCTTCAGGTCATCCTCGAGTCCTTGGTCGCATAGGGCTCCATCCAGTTCCAGCACCCAAAGCCTTTACGTCCGTCCAGCCGCCTCCCGGTTGGGACCTGTACTGAGGCTCTCCACAGCTTTCCTCTCTTGTCCCGACCGGCCCAAGGGTCCACAACCCCTAACAGATAAGATTCACGGGGGGCTCAGTTTCCCAATTTACTATGGTATTACACTGCCAACCTTTTGGCAGTGGTAGTTCACTGGCACTGCAGTGGATCCCCCAAACCGTGGCTAACGATAGAACGGGTACTGACGGGAAATCCATCTCTACTCTACAGAATTTGGTCCCCACACAAACTGAAAGGGGCGAGTTGGACGACCTTCTCAGAGGTGGTGATGCAAACTTGGTTAAAGTGGAAAGGGAAATTGATTGGGGATAATATTGCCTACCATAATATGTCATTTTTGTACAACCCTCTATTCCCCCCAGGTATGGAGGGGCCGTTTATACAAAGATGGCAACGTAAAGGCCTCACTACTATTGGCCAACTATGGAAAAATAATAAATTTATAGCTTTTGATGATTTACGACAGCAATACTCCCTGGCTATGACCGACTTTTACGCATACACTCAACTTGCACACTTCCTTTCCACACATAGAGTGGCCACCCTCCTACGCCAGGAGAAACCACCATTTGTTAGGTTCTGTGACAATGCAAACCAATTCGGGAAGCCCATTTCAAGGATATATGCTCTTTTAAATAGTCAGGAGAGGGCTAAACCAACTCACCAAACGAAGTGGGAGCGAGACTTTGAAGAAACCCTCCCGGATAAAGTATGGGAGAAATGCCACTTACACATTGGTAGTAGTTCAGTTTCCGCGCTTTTAAAGGAAAATGGATATAAGGTCCTATATCGATGGTACTTAACACCAGACAGGCTACATAAGATGTCAGCTAGACTTGATGATCACTGCTGGCGGCAGTGTGGTATAGTGGGTACCTTCTTTCATATGTGGTGGGAGTGCCCCAAGGTACAGAGCACCTGGCAGGCAGTTAGTGCATACATTCAGAATACACTAAAGATCTCGGTAATATTAACTCCACAGACGTGACTGCTACAGGTTGCTCCGGAAGGGGGCATGACTTGGCAACGCTTACTAGTCATGCAGGTGGTCTTAGCCACCAGATGTGAAATTGCTTTCTGGTGGAAAAGGGCGGAACCACCTGCCTTGGGTGATGTGCTTACTAGATTGGGCAGAATATAACATTTAAGTCATTTAACACACAGCCATACATGATGACAAGCTACCAAAATTTCAGAAAATCTGGGGACCATATCTTACAGGGACACCCATCAACGCATAGAAGGGGAGTCCATTGTTGCTATTTCCACAGAACCTTTCCTAGAGCTATCTCTCAAAAGGAACAGGTGCTTTTTATCTACCCACACCCGAGATAAGAGCCCAGTACTAAGAGCTTTTTGTCACCAGGCTCCATGTAGCTACACGCGCTACGACCTTAGGCCTTAATGTTGTTCTCTATCTTATATATGGCGCTTCTTACCTTGTCCTTCCTTGGGTTGTGTTAACTTAGGACAGCTGAACTTTGGGCTTTGAGCCCGTGGATTGGACGTTAGAGGGGTCTGGGTAGGGTGGGAAGGGGGTGGGATGTTAAAAGTTACATACCGAAAATTAAGGCTTATGCAGAAATGACAGTACATACGAAGATGATAGGTTGATGATCACCCGTTTAATAAGAGTTAATGGTTTTTTGGAGCATTTGCCATACATTATTTATTGATGCTTATTAAGAGCATTACATCTCTGTATTCTCTCATTATTATCTGCCTTGTTAATGTCTTCATAGTCTTGTAAACCAGTTAATTCTTCCTTAGTGACTTGAATATTTGCTATATCCTGCGGTCATACTGGAATAAGTCTGTAAAAAGATAATGAGAATTGTTACTGTTATGTTATTTCTGTTATAAAGTCAATAAAATACTAATTACAAAAAAAAAAAAAAAATGTATTCAAGAGTGGCCTGAGGTTTACTTATCGGAGAGGTAAGAATCTCCGTGATTTACTAGTACACTCTGACATGGCTATGGTTGAGAGAAATTGGAGCACTGTGGAAGAATACAAACCTTGAGGGCACTGCTCTGTCTGCCCGCATACAGCACTGATGTCATCGTTTGAACATCCGATTTCAGGGAAGAACTTTGTCCTAAGAGATTTTTCAGATTGTAGTTCGAATGGGGTGGTGTACATTATCAGATGCCCATGTAAAAAATTATATGTGGGAAAGACCTCAAGGATGATAAAAACACGGATTATGGGGCACAAGTCAAATATTAATAGGCTACGTGAAAATGCACCATTAGTCGAACACTGGGTTCAACTATCACATTCTTTATCTGATCTGGTTTTTTTTGTATTAAAAATTGTTGCCCCCCCCCCCGACTTGTGGGGGGAATTTTGCAGAACTTTTAATTCAGAGAGAAGTGGATATTTATGCTGAATATTGTAACACCTGTGAGTTTGAACAAAGAACTGGAATGGTCTCACTTTGTCTGATGTTGATTGGCTAACCGTGCTGTCTCCCGATTGGCTGGCCCCCAAAGAAAGCTGATTGGTTGTCTTGACTTTCGCACCTTTTTCCCTGTTAAATACCTTGTATGTTAGGCGCTCAGACGCGCTCCCTGTCAAATTTTGTGAAGAACAATATAAGGTATGTGGATTGCGCTGTACATATTTAAAGCTTATATTTTTGCTGGTTGGCTATGGTATTTTCTCTACATGGTCCTCTTTTATATTTTATTCTAAATCCATTGATTATTCTTACTGTCCCTCCCGACGCAGCCTCGGCAAAACACGGGACTGTGTTGGGGGACGCACTATATTACACTGATTGAAAATTTGCCATACAACAGTGGAGTTTGCCGATATGAAATAAAAACTGTATTGGAAGTTTATGGACTATGCAAGTTTTACTGCACTTTTTCTGGTTGTCATTTAAATTACAAGCATATATCCATGGGGTTACAGTTCTCAATAGCAATCCAGCTACATTCCACAACAAGCATACCAAACATACCCAATCATAAGAACATAAGAACATGCCATACTGGGTCAGACCGAGGTTCCATCAAGCCCAGCAACCTGTTTCCAACAGTGGCTAATCCAGGCTATAAGAACCTGGCAAGTACCCAAAAATTAAGTCTATTCCATGTTACCGTTGCTAGTAATAGCGGTGGTTATTATCTAAGTCAACTTAATAGCAGGTAATGGACTTCTCGTCCAAGAACTTATCCAATCCTTTTTTAAACACAGCTATACTAACTGCACTAACCACATCCTCTGGCAACAAATTCCAGAGTTTAATTGTGCATTGAGTGAAAAAGAACTTTCTCTGATTAGTTTTAAATGTGCCACATGCTAACTTCATGGAGTGCCCCCCTAGTCTTTCTATTATCCGAAAGAGTAAAAAAACTATTCACATCTACCCGTTCTAGACCCCTCATGATTTTAAACACCTCTATCATATTCCCCCTCAGCCGTCACACCTCCCTGCTATCCTTTCCCCCCCCCTCCCACCCCATTCCAACTATATTCCCTTGCTCACTCCAAGGGACCACACCTCAAGCAATTCGCACCCCTCTTCAGGGGTGTACCCATACTGATTTCCTCCAGTGTAACATATAAGGATATTAATAGATGGAACCATCAAGAAAATAACTATTAATAATTTCACTTTATGGAACAATTGCATTTGCAAAAACTAACCTGTGTTCTCTCACAAGCCCATTAGGTATGTGAGCTATAAGGGGAGTTACAAAAACACAGAAACAAAGAAAAGAAAGGAAAAACAAGCAGTTTTACAGCCAGAAAAACAAAATACAGGTCTATGTTATGTCTCTTCTTTTCTGAGCTGTCCCCTTCATTGGGTACTCAATGAGAAAGTAAAAAAAAAAATCTTTGCAGTCTGCAAGGCCAACTGAAAATTCAAATTTGCTGAAACTTGTACACATATCATACACACCAATTTCCCTCAAGTCACATATTTATAGTGAGGGCAAAGGCGATCGGCGGCATTTTGAGTATTGGCGGGACGGCGATTTTGAGTCTCAAAATGGCGGCGATCGGCACCATTTTGAGTATTGGGATCGGACAGACGGCGTGAAAGGAGGTCGCTCCCGGACCCCCGCTGGACTTTTGGCAAGTCTTGTGGGGGTCAGGAGGCCCCCCCAAGCTGGCCAAAAGTTCCGGTTGGGTCCAACGAGGGTCCCGGAGCGACCTCCTGCCACATGACCTGTCACGTGGTAGGAGCACAAGATGGCGCCGGTGACCATGTGACAGGGGCTGACCAATGGCACGGCAGCCCCTGTGACACAGGCTAACGGCGCCGTGAGGAAACCACAAACGAGTGCAGGGATGGCTTCCTGACTCCCCGCTGGACCACCAGGGAGTTTTGGTAAGTCTTTGGGGGGGGGGTCAGGAGGGTGGGGGGTTGTAGTTAATTTAATAGTAATGTATTTACAGATCGACAACTTATTGAATTCTCCATACTTCCGCATGAAACGGAATTGACCCCCCACGAATACCTATCGCGTACGCAACGAAAACTTTTTGCCTGCACATCTCTATTAACAACACAACCAAGAACGGCTTCTACAAGCTGCAGGTAATCAAAAGAATGAAACCACTCCTACACTTTCATGACTTCAGAACAGTTCTACAAGTCGTAATATTCTCCAAGATAGATTATTGCAACTCTATCTTGCTGGGTCTCCTGTCCTCATCCATCAAATCACTGCAGATGCTCCAGAATGCGACAGCCAGAATCCTAACAAATTCCAGAAGAAGAGGCCACATCTCTCCCATTCTAAAAAATCTACACTGGCTACCAAAACACTTCAGAATTCTACATAAGTCCATCACCATTATCCATAAAACTATCCACTCCCAAGCCCCTCTCACCCTCCAAATTCCACTCAGTCTACACACATCATCCAGACTCATCAGAGAAGCCTACAGAGGATCCCTGTCTGTTCCCCCAACTAAATCTACACACCATCTAGCCTTCAGAGATCGGGCCTTTTCTACAGCAGGTCCCTCTCTCTGGAACACTTTACCACCTGATCTTAGACTGGAACCTTGTTTATTAACATTCAGGGAAAGGCTTAAGACTTGGCTATTCAAACAAGCCTTTCCAGAGTCAAATATCCACATACAAGCCTCTTCCCGAGTCTAATATCCATTGAGAGACCTTACTGCAAAATGTAAATAAGTTATTTCTGTAAAGATTCTTCTCCTGTCTCCTTCCTCCTCCGGTTCAACTACCCTGTTATATTGTAACTTTTGTTTCCGTTGCACGTGTTAAATGCACAAAGTTATTGCACCCCCTGTTATCTGTAAACCAGCATGATATGATTGTATCATGAATGCCGGTATAGAAAAGCTTTAAATAAATAAATAAATAAATAAATAAAATACATCCCTCTGGTTAGGACTACAGCCCCCAGAGTTCCTTGCTTCACTGACTTTGGCTGATTGACAGCAAGCAAGAATGAGCATTTTATATAACTGTTTCTGTTATATAAGAGGTGTTGCATTAGCCCAGGAGCAGGAGGGCAACACAGGAGAGCAAATAGCTCCTCTTCAGCCCAGCTATGGAGGAGAATGCTGAGGCAGACAAGACAAACCACTACAAACAGTTAAGTTAAATGCTATGACTATTCTGGAAGACTTTGTTTTACTTTAAACTACTGAAGTTTGACTGTAAAGAAAAGCCAAAGTGAGTACTATACAAGTCTGTTAAACACCTATATTGAAAGGATAAGAACAAGGAGACTAAGGCCTGGATTTTCTAAAGTCGCAGGCCTTTGAGAATCGCGCAGAACCGGGGGGGGGGGGGGGCGAAGCAGGGGACGGGCCTGCGAAAGCCGGCAGCGATCGCACCACCACAGTGTTATCGCTGCCAGCTTTCGCAAACCAATAGCGCCACCGAGAAAGGTGGTGCTATTGGGCGCGCTACTGGCAGCAATAAGGTGTCCTACCTTTTCGCCGACAGCGAAGTCATCGCAGAGTCTGCCCCGATGCCGCCCCGACTTCACCCCTTCCGGTGCAGACTCCACCCCGATTTAGCTATCGCACGCGTGCGATCCCTTTAGAAAATGACCCCCTAAGTTAGGCATTCAGCATTGAGATGCTGCATATTGGAGGATGGGATATGCTAACTAAAGTACCTGCTGCTAATGGTGCTTCTTAGCTATCTGCAACTGCATAATAGCTTAAAGCTACTGTTGAAGAAGGATTCTAACTAATATAGTTCAGTGGAGATCTGTGTGTTAGGTTTAGTTTCAAGCATCCTGTGTTGTGTTTAGAAGGTTAGCAGTTTACACAGAGTTGTTGACTCGATGGCCATTAGAAGAAACTGCAGGTTTGATTAAATAAATACACTGGAATGAGCCCATTGTTTGTGTATGTGTTTGTGGAACCTTAATCTGTGAATGCAATTATTAAAGATTAATGGAAGCTGTCTGTAACAAGTTTAAATGCTTCTTTCAGCTGGTAACACTGTCTCATGCCCTACTGGTAGTAAATCCAGCCTTGAAGTTAATGGGAATTTCCTAAACTCTGTGAAGTGTTGGGATGTCCTAATGTATACTTGAGTGGCTGTGTGATGACTGGGAAAAACCCAGGGATCAGTGAAGCGGTTAGAGTGATAGCATTTCTAATCTTTGGAGAAGTGGAATTGATCACGGATATGATAGGTGATCAGAGAGGGAGGCATTATTAAAGGCATATCCTAGGGCTTTAGTAAAGGAAATACCTCAGGATATGACAGACTGACTGCCCTCATACTTCTACACTGCCAAACCTACTAGTTGTCCTAAATCTCCTACATAGAATCCAGCTGAAGAAGTGCTCCCTTGAGGACCAGGCGCAAGTGCATTGCCACATAGATATTGCTTCAGATTTTTCAAAGCTGTGTGAAGAGGCTAAAAGAACAGTTGGGGGAGGCCTATAGGTTGACTGCAAAGTCTGCCTACAAACTGAGCCAGAGGAACAAGCACCGATATGACCAGAAAGTGAGGTAGAATGACTTGATATTAGGAGACAGAGTGCTCTTAGAGAACTGAGGGCTGAGTAGAAGACACAAAATGACTAACAGGTGGGGGTTTACCCCTTATATTGTTGAAGAAAAATTGAACAACCTGCCTATTTACCGGGTAAGGCCAGAGTGGGGTGAAGGACCAATAACAAAATGCATACAGAAACCACCTCTTGCCCATTGGACAATTGACATTTCCCAAGAAGACCCCCAAACTATAGCTGAACCCCCCTCAGCCCTGACCAAAAAGGAGAATAACAATAACGCCTGAGATCCAACCACATTGGGAGTTTGACAGTAACCCTCATCAGAAAATGGTAGGAACCCCCAAGTATCCACTGGAAGAAAGATGTAGTGGGTATGATAGTGAGGATTCAGAAGAAGAGTTTAGTGGGGGGAATATGAGGATCACCTGTGAGCCTCAGTGGAGAGACAATACCCCTGACAGGTATATGATGAATACTTAGTAAGACAGCTCCCGGAGATAGAGACCCAGCAGAGAAAAATCCAAGAAGCCTCCCAGAGTAATGATACAACTGAGGGTGGTGCAGGTGCAAACAGAGGGATAGACCCTTTAACAAGAAGGGAAAAGAGTACCACAGATGAAACCCATCCCCAGAGAGAATCAGAAACTACACAGGCTGAGGAATTGGTTCCACTGCACCCCAAGAGCGCAGAAGGACAGGCAGGGCTGTGCAGCCCACAATAAGGTTGAATTATGATATCCCTGGAAACCCAATGAATGACCCCCTTATGGAAGCACACAAACCAGTTGACTGCCTATTACCGAAAAAGAACGAAGGAATATTTTGAGACTTTGGTCTGAAAGGGAGGTGCATCCAAGAGAGAGGCATCTTGAGGGCAACAGAAATTTAAGTGAAACCTCCCAAAGGAAGCGGGAAAAGAAAGAGCATGCTAACAGTTAAGTGAACTGCAGCAGAGAAAAAAAGGGCAATGCACTTTGTAACATAAGCCGCCAGTCTGGGAAAGCCAGAGCAAGATTAAAAAGGATGCCAGACTCCCTACCGTAAGGTGCTTAAATGACTATTGAATAGAGGGGTCAGAAATTCAGATAGAGGATTTGCATGTCATGACTCCCTGACCACTGCTGTTGAATTACAGTGAAACTTCACCTTGAAAACAAAGGTTGGCAAAATCCTAAGTTAATATCCAAAAAAATGAGGTTCTAATAATCAATATGCCTTACTATCTGTACCATATATAACAGTTTATTTCAAACTACAGAACACAGCATCAGCTTTTTTCTACAGAGCTAAAATACAATCTACCATCTCTTACCATGTAATAGGTTACAAACAGTGTCAGAAAAATACACAACAAATTCAATCACCTGCTGTTTATTGAAAATCTATCAACCATAAAACTGTCCTTTGAGAAATAATTGCAAGGTTAAGCTATGACAAATACTTAGCTCGAAAAAAACTGTCCAACGCAGTGCAGCAGATCTCAATAAAGCTGTGCTCAGAACAAACGCCCAACCCAACATAGGCCATGTTTTGACGTGCAAATGCCTGCATCAGGAATTCAAATTACCTAGAAAATAAAACATAAATCATAATACCAGAAATGTCAAAATTATCAAACAAAATAAATAAATTAAAACTTTGTCAAAAAAGGTTTTACGTACTTGTCATCTGCCTTAGTCCACGCCACAAATTTCAAAAGATGGCGGCAAGCTCCACCTCAAATGCCAAAACATGTCACTCTTTAAAGACCACACCATCACAACCACCCACAGACCTTTCAAAAATTGTTAATAACAAACCAAATTTAAAGACAGGAACACTCCTAAACCACATTCAATAAGCAATCATACTTTTGGTATCTCAGCAAATCATTATGTAACCCACTCTATCTCCTTATTCAAGCCATTTGGCCAAACAGGGTCTAGTTGGTAAATCCATCGCTGCTTTTTTCTGATTAATGTCAAATCAAAATCTCCACCATGTAAACTGGGTTCAACTTTCTCTAACACAGAGAAAGTGAAATCTGAGAAAGTATGTTGGGAAGTTACACAGTGGGCAACCTCAGGGGTCTCAACTTTCTGACACGTAATAGAATTACGATGTTCTTAACAGCCTCTTGGTTTTCCCAATACATATCAAAGGACATGTGCACCGCATAATGTACACTACTCCCTGGGATCCACATGGTACAATCGATACTTAGAAAGCATTTCAAAAGATAACAAAACACCATCAAAAGACTGCGGACATACTGAACAATTTCCACATGGGTGATGTCCACTAACTATTGGGTCAACTTCCACTGGTGACAAATTTTCTTTATATTCTGATCTCACTATCATGTCCCAGAGTCGACCTCAAGTAAAGGCGATCATAGGTCATTCATGAAAAAAACGGATAAAATTAAAAAGTCTGCCAATGTTTTTTATACTTCGCTAAAACCTGAAACATCTGAAGAGTAAGGTAGTACACAAGTAATGTGACTGCTCGTTGATGTCTGGCATGACTGCACAAGGAGATCCCATTTAATCCAACGAGCTCTCTTGTAAGCCTTATTGATAAAAGATATAGGATAACCACGTTCATGAATATACAGCTTCACTGAAGTCGCTATTACTTTGTAGTCCATTAATGAAGAGCATAATCTCCTTAACCAAAAAAATTGGCTAACAAGAAGACTATCCTAAAGTTGTTGGGGATGACAACTATGGTAAATCCAACAAGGTGTTGCATTCCGTTCGCTTCCTAAAAATAGCAAACTGAAACTGGCCCCCTTCTATGGATATTAAAATATCCAAAAACCAACACAGGATTTATTATGTGTGAATGTAAAACACAGATGTTCATTACACTGAGTGAGCCAAATCATAAATTCATTAAATTGCTGAGGTTCCCCCTGTCCAGAGTACCATATCGTCTCCATAAGTCAATGGAAGACCGATAAGGGCAAACAGCGAGCAATTGATGTTGGGAACCATTGTGGACCCCATGGCCACACCCTTAATTTGTTTGTCAAAAATGCCATTAAATACAAAGAAATTTTCTTGTAACACCAACGAAGCCAGCTCACAAATAAATCTAGATGGAACTCTGGTCTCAAATTGGCGATCCTCCAATATATGTTGAATCGCCAACATACCCTTGTTCTGAGGTATATTGGTGTATAATGTCACCATGTCAATAGCAGACAAACTGACTGACTTCAAAGAACCTGTAAAGCTTTGCAATGTATTTTGATGTCCATTGAATCTCTTATATATGATGGTAACTCCAGTACATTGGGACGCAAAGATTTATCTACAATAAATGACAGTGGTTCAAGTAAAGACCCTCGGGATGAAACAACTGGTCTTCCTGGAGGATTCTCGAGGTATTTATGTATCTTCGGGAGTCTTCCTGGAGGATTCTCGAGGTTTTATGTATCTTCGGGAGTCTTCAGGCAATCAATCTTCAAAAATCTATATTGCCTTGATGTAATCAACGAATTGGCTAAGGCGGATTCCAGAATAGTCAATTCTAGATTTTAATATATTTGTAGGATTATCATCTAATGTAGCATAAAATGACATGTCCAACAATTGCCAGAGAATTTAATTCTTGTATATTAGTGTGTCTAGCACCACTACTGCTCTCCCTTTTCAGCAGCCTTGACCACTACTGTACTACCTGAATGTTCATAAAATGATAAATTATATTTAAAATTAGAGGGTTCCTTAAGACTTTTTTTTAATGTATTGATGCACCAATTCACAAAAAGTATGAATCATTGGGACAACTGGTCCCAGAGGAGTCCACATAGATTTCGAAAAAACAACACATGCATCTTCATACTTCACTGCTGCAGAAAAATACTGCTTCAACCTTAATGTTCTGATGAATCTCTAAAAACATAAATCCACCTCAAAATAACTGGTCCTTTGGGTGGGCTCAAAGCACAAACCCTTGTTTAAAACACATGTGTTGTAGATGGAACCTCAGAAGAAAAATTGATCACCACTGATTGCGTTGTGATTATTAGAACTTCTTATATTTTTTTGGATATAGACAATTGAGGTTCCTGCTCTTGTGTTGTTCGCACAAAATCATAAGTTATACAACTTTGATTGAAAAAGTCTTAAATTGCAGAATTCTGACAGAGAGGGATTCATGAGAGAAATGTACTGAAAACCCATTCTATCAAACAATATATTCATTCTCTCCACCCCCCACCCTTTTTGGGTATCCTCCTCCCCAACTTATCACTAATATACTTTTCCCCTTGTTAATAACCTGTCTGCTTTTGATTAACTCCATTGTTAAAAAAATATGTATATCATCCACCTTTTATCTCCTCCCATCCCTTTTAGCATAATCACTGTTAGACTTGAAATTATTGTAAAGCTTGTTGCTATGTTATGTTACATTGTGAACCGAGGTGATGTTTGCAAACGTGCCTCGGTATATAAAAAACCCTTAAATAAATAAATAATAAATATTCACTCTGAATGCCATGGGGGAGTAAGAACCCTTGGGTACTTAGTTCTCAGAGCAGAGAGAAAAAGGCCAGGCAGGATCGAAGGGTTTATACCTATTCACTTTCCATAGTTCCTGCCTGGGTCTTGGCCTTTCGGCTAAGAGGAGATGATCCTTCCTCACTGGGTAACAGTGAATGATTGGCCATGAGCTTAGCTAAGCAGGAATCACTGAAAGCTGAAATTACTCAGAGCCTGAATCATTTGAACAATGCACAAGCAATAAGTCTAGTAGAGCTGTAAACCTGAGCAAAGAAAACCCTCCCACCAAGGAAGAAAAGCCTGAAAACAATAGTGGATCTGGAGGTGGAATTGGGTCTCCCAGGAGAATGCTGACCCCAATGGCAGATTGGGAGGCAACGTCAGGTCCCCCAGAAGGACAGGGACCCCAATGAGGCGTTGCTCAATTTAAATGTGGTGTTCTAAGTACCTGATTCACTAAGGGTTTTTCCCATAGACACAAAATATAAGAAAAGCCTTAATGAATCTGTCCCTAAGTTTGCAGTGCTATTTAACCCTGAAACAGCTAATGCAAAACACTGGCCAACATCCGCAGATTGGCTTTTTGCCCTTTTGATCTAACTTCAAATGAACAGCTCAAGTGTGATGGCTGGGTGTAGAAGCATTTTTTGTTATAGGCAAAACATAAATATTTGTAATTAATTAACGAAATAAATAAACTCTTTTTTGACTTCACAACAAGCAACCAGCCTGCTTTTTGAGAAGGGAAAGTTTTTTGGGCTAAAGATAAGTTGCTTTTTATATATAAAATTCCAAAATTCTTTTAAAAAAATAGTAGTATGTGAACTGTTAAGTCAGAGAAATAAAGGGAGGTTGGAGGTTTTTGACCAATGATTATAATGGTATGCAGCCTTAACTGTGTTTCAGTAACAGCATACAAATACATCTCAGGCCTTTTCCTCCTCGTTCATGCTTCTAGTTGTATTTGCTGCATCCAATGCTGAAAATATTTTTGGTGAAGAATATTCTCTTTTTTATGTATAGTTTGTTTTCTTTTTTGTTTTGTTATATCATACTGTGTAGCTCAACAACCCCAAATAGCTAAGGGGCGGATTTTAAAAGGAGCGCGAATAGCCTACTTTTGTTTGCGCTCCAGGCGCAAACAAAAGTACGCTGGATTTTAGTAGATACGCGCGGAGCCACGCGTATCTGCTAAAAACCTGGATCGGCGCGCGCAAGGCTATGGATTTTGTATAGCCGGTGCGCACCGAGCCGCGCAGCCTACCCCGTTCCCTCCAAGGCCGCACCGAAATCGGAGCGGCCTTGGAGGGAATCCTCTAACACCCTCCCCTCACCTTCCCCTCCCTTCCTCTACCTAACCCACCCGCCCGGCCCTGTCTACACCCCCCCCTTACCTTTCTCCGGGGATTTACGCCTCCCAGAGGGAGGCGTAAATCCCCGCGCGTCAGCGGGCCTCCTGCGCACCGGGCCGCGACCTGGGGGCGGGTACGGAGGGTGCGGCCGCCCCGGGCCGTAGCCACGCCCCGTACCCGCCCCCAAAACGCTGCCGACACGCCCCCGAAACGCCGCGACGACCGGGCCCGCCCCCGACACGCCCCCCTCGGAGAACCCCGGGACTTACACGAGTCCCGGGGCTCTGCGCGCGCCGGTAGGCCTATGTAAAATAGGCTTCCCGGCGCGCAGGGCCCTGCTCGCCTAAATCCGCCCGGTTTTGGGCGGATTTAGGCGAGCAAGGCTCTGAAAATCCACCCCTTAATGTTCTTCCTACCTTGTAGAAATTTAAATCCCCAAATCCAGGTGTGCCAAGATTGTAGTGTCATACCCAAAAAGACTTGAGGCTCTAATCACTGCAAAAGATGCCTCTACAAAGTACAGTGGGCCCTTGACTTTCGAATGGCTCGCATTACGACCAACTCGGGCTACAACCAACATGGCAGGGTTTGTCTTATGAACAAAATTCGAGTTACGACCATAATTTTCGGTTTCGAGTTACGACCAAATTTTGAGTTACGACCCCTGCTGCGTGCGTGCCGCGTGCGTGCATTTTTTTTTTTTTTTCGCGGATTGGTTGTGTATCACATTTTTTTTGGTCTTGGAGGGTGGGACTTCTACAGAGATTGACTGGCTACTGTTGCTGCTTCTACTAATGGGACCAGTCCATCCCAGGCGCACGTGGGCAGGCCCAGCATGCAATTGCAGCAAACAGCATCGGAGGACATCACTCAGCTGGCAAGGTACAGTAATGTGCTCAGAAGTGGTTGGGAGGGGGAAAATAGTTTCTGGAGGGCAAGAGACATGCTCAGAAGTGGTTGGTAGGAAGAAAAGAGTGTCTGGGGTTGGTGTTTTTTCTGTTAGATTTCTTTTTTTTTTTTTCTCCCTGCAGAACAGCACTTTTATCAAAGAAGTGTTCAAAATGGCCCCAAAGATAAAGAAAGCAATCACAATCGAGAAGAAGGAAATTGTGCAGAAATTTGAGAGTGGCGTTCGAGTGACCGAGCTCGCTCTCATATACAGCAAGTCAAAATCCACCATTTCGACAATCTTACAAAAAAAAAAGATTTGTACAAGGAAGTTAGTGTGGCTAGAGGTGTCACTCAAATTACCAAGCAACGATCAACAGTGATAGATGAGGTAGAAAGCCTATTGCTAGTGTGGATAAATGAAAGGCAGATGGCAGGTGATTGCCTATCTGAGTGTCTAATTTGTGAAAAAGCTAGGGCTATAAATGCAGATATTGTAAAGGATAAACCATCAACAAGTGAAAATGGTGAAATATTTCATGCCAGTAAGGGGTGGTTTCACAATTTTAAAGCAAGAACTGGGGTTCATAGCGTAGCTAGGCATGGTGAAGCTGCCAGTTCTGATAGAAAGGCTGTTGAAAATTACATACCCCACTTCGAAACAATGACACAGAGAAATGGCTTTTCCTGTCAGCAAGTTTTCAACTGTGATGAAACTGGACTTTTCTGGAAGAAAATGCCCAAGAGACCATACATTACCCAGGAAGAGAAGAAAATGCCAGGTCACAAGCCAATGAAGGATAGGCTAACCTTATTGCTATGTGCCAATGCGAGTGGTGACCTCAAGATAAAGCCTCTCTTGGTTTATCATTCTGAGACCCCAAGAGTGTTCAGAAAACAGAATGTCATGAAGAATAGGTTAGGTGTCATATGGAGATCTAACAGAAAAGCCTGGGTAACAAGAGTACTTTTTCTTGAGTGGTTCAGGGAGGTTTTCTGTCCTACTGTACAGAAATATCTTGAGGACAAAGGATTACCACTCAAGGCTCTCCTCATCATGGACAATGCTCCTGCTCACCCACGAGACTTGGAAGACGAGTTGGCTGAAGAATTCCCATGGCTCACAGTAGAATTCCTCCCATCTAACACAACTCCTCTACTGCAGCCTATGGACCAGCAGGTCATAGCTAACTTTAAGAAACTATACATCAAGGAACTGTTCCAGAATTGCTTCCAGATGGTTTCAGTTACAGATTTAACCCTTAAAGAATCCTGGAAAGAACATTACAGCATCCTTTCATGTGTGGGGTTAATAGAGAAATCCTGAGCCAATGTCTCTCAAAGGACATTGAGATCTGCCTGGAAGAAAGTGTAGCCTAAAATTATAGAAGAAGAGGAGCCGGACCCTGCAACTGACCCTGTGGTTAATGACATTTTCACTATAGCCGAGTTCATAGGCTTGCAGGTAGACAGTGCTGACGTTGAGGAACTGGTGGAGGAACACTCAGAGGAATTGTCTACAGAGGAACTTCAGCAACTTCTGGCTGAGCAACAGAGAATGGCAGCCGAGGAGCTTACTGAAGAGAAGGAGGTTCAACAATCAGTGCAGCAAATTTCCTCTTCTGGAATTAAGGAAATCCTGAAAAAAAATGGACAGAGCTACAAACATTTGTAGAGAAGACCCACCTAGACAGAGGAAAAGCCAATCATTGCATTCACTTGCTTAATGATAATGTTATGTCATACTACAGAACAGTGTTGAAGAAAAGACAGAAACAGACAACCTTAGACCAGTTTTTAGTTGCAAAAAGGTTGAGACCAAATGAGCCAGAAGCAGGTCCTAGTGAGCTACAGACTCCCCCCAAGGAGAGAAAGGATACCAGAGAGCCAGATTCCAGATGTTCTTATGGAATGGGACTATCCTTCTGAACAATAACCACCTTCCATTTCCTCCCCTGATGCTGTTTGCTTCCCCCTCCCCCATTCCTGCAAACCAAAGATGTCAACTTTTAAATAAATAAATGAAAAATAAACTTGAATTGTTTTTTTCTGGTAGGCTAAGCACATTTTATAACTTTTTGGTGAGTACACTAGGGAAGTATAGGTGTTTCTGGTAATTACAGACCTCATACAACCATTTTTTTTATTATAGAAATGGTTAGGTAAGGGGTGCTTTTCAGAGGTCTGGAACGCATTATGGGTTTTTCCATGGTTTCCTATGGAAAACAAAGTCTTGACTTACAACCAACTTGAGTTACAACCAGCCCTCTGGAACCAATTGAGTTCAGAAGTCAAGGGCCCACTGTACTGAGTAAAGAGTCTGAATATGTAAATGTGATATTTCAGGTTTTTTTTTTAATTAATTTGCACAAATTTCTACAAACCTGATTTCACTTTATCATTATGGGGTATTGTGTGCAGACTGAGGAGGGAAAAAGCATATTATCCAATTTAAAATAAGGCTGTAACGTACCAAAATGTGGAATACGTGAAGGGGTCTGAATACTTTCTGAATGCACTGAACATAGTCATGTAAAAATGTATACTGTATAATCATATATTCTAATAAACCTGCATATATTTGTACATTCTGCCAGTCTTAGTCACAGTCCCATTTGTTTTCATGAAGTGAAGGGATGGAAATCTCACCCACTAACAACTTCTTCCCCAGGCAGTGGCACCAGGCACCAAGAAGGCGAGGACTGTCAGTGTCTGCCCTGGGGGGCTTCCGCCAGGTTGGTTCCGGACCCAGAAATCCCCTATGAGGTAAGCAGTCAAAGGGGTGTTACATTTTTAATAACTTGTATAACAATGGCCATAGCCATCCTTATGGGGTACAAATAAGGGCAACTGCCTTGGCCCCGCACATTGGGGGGGGGGGGCATCACAGTCATGGTAGCCCCATCCTCAACAATATAATTTCCGTCAGTTTGGAAGTGGATCAATGCACATCAGTGTTCCAGGGCCCAGTTGTAGTTGATTCATCTGGGGCCCCCCATTTTCCTAAGGTCAGCCCTGACAATGGCTGTTTGTTCATCACTATAAATCAAGGCACATTATGCAGCAGTGTTCAGTTTTCCAATCTAGGAACTCTCCTGTTCTTTTCAGTCAGTTACTAAGAATCATTTGAAAGGCTTTCTTTCTAAACTCTGGATTTCTTTCTTTCTTTTTTACTAATTGCTAGCTACTGGATTTTCTCGGCGGGAGGGCATTACCCCCGCCCGCTCGCTCCTCCCTAGATAGTCAGCAATGAAATTCATGTCCGTCCGTTTCCTCGCCTGATGCCCTCGATTGAGTGCGCGACTACATCACGCCCCCCCCCCCTCCCCCCTGCCCGAGGGGAGCATAAATCAGGATCTCTTTCACCGCTCGCAGGGTGAGCCCGTGCTGGGGACGGGACAGTATCCTCCCGGGGGCCGTTGCTGCCGGTGGCCGCTCGCTCTCTCACCGGCTGTTTCCAGTATCTGCTCGGAACTTATCCGGACGAAGGAGCTGCTCGTCGCTGGAGCCTGCGTGTCTCCCGCCGGGTCCCCGTTACCGGCCGCCGTCGTCGTCGCTGCTTCTTCATCGTCATTGTCTGCTGCGGTAACCGCCTTTGCCCCCTCTGCCGCCGTCGTTGTCCTCGTCGCCGCCACGGCGGCCGTTGCCTTGGAGCCCATGGTGGCCGCTGCTCCCCGGCTCTGCAGCCGCGGCGGCTTCTTAAGCCGCTTCTAGCTTTTGGGGGTCAGCGGGGGTGTGGAATCCTGCGGCAGCCTCGTGTCCCCGGCCGGCCGAGGAGGGGGAGAGACACCTGCCGGTGACGGGACCATTGCGTGTCCTGCTGTCTTCGGTAAGCCGGGAGCCAAGGTCTCTTGCAGTGACAGCAGCCCAAACCCCCATCCCGCCCCTTCCCTTCCCGCCCGGGGCAAGCAGCGTTCCCGTCGCCGGCCAGTGTTACTTGCCACCTGTTTCCCCCGAGGGAAGAATGGAGCGCGCTACCGGCTCGCTTCACATCCGATTCCCCTCCCCACCGCTGCCGGGTTTGTACCTGAGACATTACAAGGCGAAGTGTCTTGTTCAAGATCAGTAGGAGCTGGATTTCCTCCCTGGTTCTCAGCGGCTGCTCTAAGCACGTGGCTACTACTGCACTTATTCTGTGTCTCGGGGAAAACTGGGCCCCCTACTGTTAAGGTTTCAGTTTACTTTATTGTAACGGGACAATAAAAGTATTGTTCCTTCTTTTCTCACTTCTTTAGAAACTTTTATTATAGTTAAGCACCAGAAAATTCCCAGTTCACTGTGTGTTGCCTGATGTTTCTAAAGTATTAAATTATTTAAAACTCTGAGAACCTATTTTCTTAGGGAAAAAGTAATATAAGCAGGGACAGTCAGTGCTAGCATTTTTTTTGCTGTCCTGTACAAATTACTGTATTGCCCATCCCACCACCTTCTAGTTTTTGTTAACAAAGAATTTTTGTTTTTCCAATAACCAAAACACAGTAGAAACACACTGTCTCAGGCCCTCTTCCCCAAAGAAAAAAGTTCTTGAAAGATCCTCAAAACTTTCAAAATTGACATATCCCCCGAACCTGTCTTATCTCATCTAAAGGGCTAAAACACCTACAGTAAATTGGGCAGGAGTGATGTCCAGGTGCTCCTGCCCCACCAAACACTGGATGGCACCCTAGCTGGTGTTGTGCTCCCCGGCCGTGGCAGGCCCATGGCCGGGCTCACTCACACCCGACGCCGGGTCTCCAGAGCTGGCCCGACCTCCTTGGCAGCGGTGGGCAGCTGCCTGCGTGCCTGTGTTCCCTCCATATTCCCGGGGTCCTCCTGTGCCGCCTCAGCCTCCTCCGGGGCTGACCGGGCCTCCGAATGTGCGCCGCGGGAAGACGCCGCCACTTCCTCTTCCCTAGCCCGTCAGCCTTAGGCGTACACACGTGCATATCTAGACCCTAAAGGGGCCGCGGCAGGAAAGCCGACCTTGGCCCTGGATGATGACGTCAACCAGTTCCACTATATAAGGTAGGCTCAGACATTCAGAGCCTGCCTTGGCAACAGGTCTCCTCGCTTCCCTGTCGTGCGCTGCTTTGTTACTCCTGTTCCAGTTCTTGTACCAATACCTGCTCCAGTTCTGTTCCTGTTCCAGTACCTGCTCCAGTTCCAGTTCCTGTTCCAGTTCCTGTCCTTGTGCCTGCTTATCTTCTGATGGACCTCCTTGGCTTTGATCCTTTGCTCGGACTTGACCTCAGCTCTAGGCGCCTGCCTCGACCCTCTGCTTGGACCTGACCATGTCTCTAGCCGCTTGCTCGACCCTGTGCTTGGACCTGACCCTTCGTCTCTGCTGCCACACGGCACTCTGCCTTTGGACATCTTCTTTGGGATCAACCATGTGGAGGCCCGCCTAAGTCCAGCCGGCCCCGGTACCCAAGGGCTCAACCTGCGGAGAACAAGGGCTGATATTGGCGAAGCTCCAGTCAGCCTCCACTTCCCGCTTGGCCTCTCCTCCCAACACCATCTCAGGCCAGGGGTCCACCTCCGCAACAGGTTGCCAAGGCCATGGACCTGGCGGAGCCATCAGCTCTCCAGGCCATACCAGGCCTGGCTCTGAAGATCCAGGAACAGCAGCAGTTCCTTGAGGCATTGGCTACATCCATCGAGCGCCTCAATGCTCACCTGGACTCTCATCCAGGTTCAGTGTCTTCCACGCCTGTCTCGTCCAGTTCTCTGGCCCCAGTTACTTCGGTCAGGGCTTCACTCTTCCTGCCTGCTCCACTCCGTTTTAATGGGGACCTGAAGCTTTATAGGGGCTTCATAAACCAGTGTTATATGCAGTTTGCCTTGCAACCGACCGTGTTCCAGGATGACATCACGAAGGTGACATTCATCCTGTCTTGCCTAGAAGGCAAAGTGTTGGCTTGGGCTTCTCCCTTATGGGAGCAAGCGGACTCTCTTCTTCAAGAGCTACCACTTTTCGTCACAACCTTCCATCGGACTTTTGATGATCCAGGAAGACAGGCAACAGCGAGTTCGGATCTTCTGCACCTAAGGCAAGGCCATCGAGCTCTCAACGAGTATACTGTTTTGTACCCTAGTGACTGAGCTGGGCTGGCAAGAAAATTGCCTCTGATCCATTTACCTAGATGGTCTGTCACTTCAGCTCAAGGATGAGCTTGCAGCCCACGAACTATCGACCTCTCTTGAGGACCTCATCGACCTCATGGATCGCATGGATCATCGCCTCCAGGAGCACCACCAGGAAGTCCGAGCACCTTGTCGCCCAGCTACAGAACGTTCTCGTTCTCCTCCCGCTGAAGGGCTCGCTGCCAGCGGAGCTCCACCTTTTAACAAGCTTGAGGAGTCCATGCAGCTAAGGCATTTCCCATTGGTACAGGCACATTCACATAATCCAAAATAGGACGAACTAGTTTCCTCTAAAGCACGGGTCCCCAGAATTTTCAAGAAAAAGGCCACATAGACCATTTCAAATCACTGAGAGGTGTGGGGTGGGTCCCTTCTTGGAGTTTGCTGAAGCAGAGGGAGAGAGGAGATAAAAATATATAGAAATGATGGCAGAAAAAGACCAATCGACCCATCTAGTCTGCCCAGCAAGCTCCCACACTTATTTTCCCATACTTATCTGTTTCATTATTTCCCATACTTATCTGTTTCACCAATCTCCAACTTCAGGGCTCTTGTTGGTAACTGTTTGATTCAAATTTCCTCAAAGCAAGGTAACAAGTGAAGCAAGGATACTTCCAAACGAAAAAAAACTTCAATTAACTGTCTGCAACTCCAACTTAAAGTGTGAATCTACTCAGAAATTTGCAAAAATGGAGGAAAAGACTTCATAGCCTCATGTTTGTTCTATCCAGAACATATAACATGTACGAGGTAAATGTAATCATTGGTCTAAAAAACCTCCAACCTCCACACTTTTTATTACAAAAATTACCCCAAAAGTTTTTATTATCTAATTTCTTCTATTTTCTTAAATTTTTCTTCGATTTTCTTTAAAAAAAAAAAGGTGCACCATGTATTCCAATACTCTGGTATACAAACTTCCTGAATATGTTGCTCAAATTGATGAAGTATATTTATGAAAACACAGTTCTATTCAACTTATCTGTGTTAATCCATTGTAGTTGCCCAATGATATATGCCGACATCTTTAAATCTTTAAATCGCCATTAGCGGTGAGTAACCACATGAAGAAAAAGATCAGATGTTGGATGTGCTGGATTAAAGGTATTTCAAAGACCTTGGTTGAATGAGACTTGCAAGTTTTAAAATAATGTTGTTCATGTTCTCAATTTTGTGTTCAACAGTGACTGCCTTGAGACAGCTTTTTTGGCGAAACATTGGCTAATGTCGGCATATATCATTGGGCAACTACAATGGATTAACACAGATAAGTTGAATGGAACTCTAAATTCATAAATATTCTTCATCAATTTTAGCAAGATATTCAGGAATTTTGTATACCAGAGTATTGGAATGCATGGTGCACCTTTTTTAAAGAAAATTGAAGAAAAATTTAAGAAATTAGAAGAAATTAGATAATAAAAACTTTTGGGATAATTTTTGTAATAAAAAGTGTGGAGGTTGGAGGTTTTTTAGACTGATGATTACATTTACCTCGTATATGTTATATGTTTTGGATAGAACAAACATGAGGTTCTGAGGTCTTTTCCTCCATTTTTGCAAATATCTGAGTAGATTCACACTTTAAGTTGGAGTTGCAATCAGTTAAGTGAAGTTTTTTCCTTTGTAAGTATCCTTGCTTCACTTGTTACCTTGCTATGTGGAATATTTCAGAACTGAAGGTATGTCTAACGCTTGGCGCAGCACCTTTAGTTACAGCCCTGAATCAGTTAATTCGATTTTACAAAATGTTACATCACTATATGGAGATACATACAAAAACACCTCTCAACAGTGGTTAGACATTGTGGGGCGGATTTTAAATGCCCTGCTCGCGTAAATCCGGCCGGATTTACGCACGCAGGGCCCTCGCACGCCTATTTTGCATAGGCCGCTGGCGCGCGCAGAGCCTCAGGACGCGCTAAAGTCCCGGGGCTTCGTAAAAGGGACGGGGAGAGGGCGTGTTGGGGGCATTCCCGAAATGACGCGGCGTTTCAGGGGCGTGACGCAGCGTTTTGGGGGCGGGCCTAGGGGTGTGGCGCTGGCCCGGGGGCATGGTTGAGGCCTCCGGACCAGCCCCCGGGTCGGGTGATGGCGCACCAGCAGCCCGCTGGAGCGCGCAGATTTACGTCTGCTTTTAGCAGGCGTAAATCTACCAACAAAGGTAAGGGGGGGGGGGGGGTTTAGATAGGGCCAGGGGGGTGGGTTAGGTAGGGGAAGGGAGGGGAAGGTGGGGGGAGGGCGATGGAAAGTTCCCTCCGAGGCCGCTCCGAAATCAGAGCGGCCTCGGAGGGAACAGGCAGCGCACGCGCCAACCCCGGATTTTATAAGATACGCGCGTATCTTATAAAATCAAGCGTACTTTTGTTCACGCCTGGTGCGCGAACAAAAGTATGCGATCACGCAAATTTTTAAAATCTACCCCTTTGTCTTTATACAAAAGATCAATTTGTGCTGAATTACACAGTAGCACTTTGGGAGAGTATTGTAAAAGTGAAAGAATCCCTAGAGGTCTCAGGGTATTAAAGGCCCCCAAATTATTTATGGAGGATGATGATTTCATTGCGAGGTGGAATTCCATCATGAATATATGTTCCCTGGTTTTGATGCTTTTAATAATTGAAACCTCAAATAAATTAGTTCAAGATTTAAAAGCAGATATTGACACATAAATCAATGAGCTCAAAAGGAACACCAATACTGAAATTTTTGATTCAAATAATGATGAGTTAATAAAATCTGTTGAACGTTTCAAAAATCATTTGAGGAAATACAAACTTAACAAACTTAGCAGGGATGAAAAAGATTACAAGAGTGGCAGTATATACCCCTGGACCAAGGGACAAGCACAGGAGAATAGACATGTTACTTTTAATTTGTATTCTTCAGAATTCTTCTTCCGATGGTGAAGAAGTTGACAATAGATCTGGGAATGATAACACTCGTTTTTTGGATCACGGTTACAAGCAAAAAAGGAGAGGCAGAGGCAGGTCGAATTGGCAATATCAACGGGGAGATTTCAACATACATCAGGATCAGCATATGGTGACAAGATCCACAACCAGACAACACACTTGGAATCAGCCGTGATTAACTTGTCACAGTACCAGCTCACTGAGATAGAAGATAGAATTCTTAATAAAGGACTTTTGTTTGTTCCTCAATGTAGCCATGACACTTTTCAATTTAGAGTTGATTTGGAAACATTTTTTCGTTCTTTATCTTTGAAAATATTTTTTTCAAAACAAATTAAAGATTTTCCCCAAACATCTAGAGTCAAGGATAAATCCACTTGGTGCCCGCCAGGTTCACCAGATCCTATATTAGAGACCTTTAAAAAGTTGGTATTGCAAGATGTGACAAAATATGAACATCAATATTGTCAAAAGGGTTTTCATTCTATGAACAATTTAAGCCAGATGGAAAGGAAAGCATTATCTGATTTCAAAGATAATCATGCGATTGTGATCAGGAATGCTGATAAAGGTGGTTCCATTGTAGTACAGGACCGGCAGGTTTATGTAAATGATATTCTATGTCAATTACAAGATACAGCTACTTACAAAGTGCTAAAATTTGATCCGACTAAATCAATTCAACAAGAGATTAAGAAGCTAACAGATAATGCATTGGATTGTGGCTTCTTGACAAAAAAGGAACACAAGTTCTTAAATGTGAAATATCCTACAATACCCACAATATACACTCTCCCTAAAGTGCATAAAGATGCTCAGAGACCTCCGGGAAGACCGATAGTTTCGGCCAATGGGTCTGTTCTTGAGAAGTTATCTATGTATGTAGATTGGTTTTTAAAGCCTTTTGTCAGACAGATTGATTCGTTCATCCAGGATACAACTCATTTTTTAAGAATATTGCAAGCATTTGAATATGACACACGAGATTGTTTTCTAGTAACACTTGATGTCAAATCTTTATACACGATGATACCACAAATACCTCTGATTGAGACTATATATGATACACTTAATTTAAGATCTCGTCCGCATGAAGTTCCCACAGAATTTATTGTACATTTGATGAGAATAGCTCTCACACGGAATTTTTTCATTTTTGAGAACAAGTTTTATGAGTAAATTTCTGGCACATCCATGGGGGCAACAATGGCTCCATCTTTAGCCAACCTCTACATGGAGAGGTTTGAAAAATCATGGATTTTGTGCTCTCCATTTAAAATGAAGATCCAATTATGGAAAAGATTCATAGATGATATTTTTGTCATTTGGTCAGGTTCTGAAAAAGGACTTTTGGATTTTCATACATGGATAAATCCCTGTGAGGAAGAGATCCAATGCAGTATGATTATACCACTATACCATTTTTTGATGTCCGTGTGGTTAAAACAGATGAAGGCATTTTGGAAACCACCCTGTATAAGAAGTCAACAGATAGAAATACTTTTTTAGAATATAACTGCTTTCATTCTATCCATTTGAAAGACAGCTTACCTTTTTCACAATTACTGAGAATACGAAGAAATTGCACCTCTACACAAGAATTCAAACATTCAGAAGACAAATGTAAAGATCTGTTAGCAAGGGGTTATCCAGTTAAATTGCTGAAAAGATGTTTCAAGAGAGCAAGATTTGCCAACAGAGATCATCTATTGCATAGACCAGTGGCAGCATGTCCGGCTGGCAATAAGTTGAATTTTGTCACCAGATTTTCTAGTTTGACTCCCGGTCTGACCAAAATTGTAAAATCGCATTCAGACATTTTGTAGTTAATACCTTGTTTTCAGGAGTCTAACATTCAAACATCATATGTAGGTTCCAAAAATCTAAAGGAGATTGTAAGTCCGTCCTTTTTGGCTGATAAAAAGAGAAATATCATCAATACAATAAGTGGAACCAGTCCCAAGGGTCATCACAAATGTGGAAAATGCTCCTTTTGTTCAATCATGATGCAAAGTACAGTGTTTACCAATCCAACAGATTTGAAAAAATTCACACTAAAAGACTTTACTAACTGTAATTCTGAATTTGTGGTTTATGCTTTATTGTGTCCGTGTAAGTTGGTATATGTTGGCAAAACCAATAGACCTCTACGGATCAGATTATCTGAACATAAAAGCTGCTTGAAAACCATGAAGATTGAGGCTCTGTTGGTTAACCATTGCATTGACAAGCAACACAAATTTAGTGAGTTGAGGTGTATTATTCTTGAACAGATCAAAACTAATGCTAGAGGTGGAGACAAAGCAAAAAGATTACTGCAACAAGAAATGCGGTGGATTTTCAAATTAAATAGCTCTGCACCTACAGGTTTAAATTTAGAAATTGACTTGTTCCCGTTCTAATAGGTGTATAAAGTTATCATAATGTGATTCTTTTGATATGCATGTGGTGTTGAGTGTATATCATCTGCTTTGGATACGTTACTACAAGAATAAATTTGACGAGTCTTGGGCTTGATTCTAAATAGGTTTGAACTGATTGATCAGTTTTGACATAAAGGTTGGGCGCATGCGTTAGTGTTTTTGCTCTTTAACTCACCATTAGCGGTGAGTAACCACATGAGGAAAAAGATCAGATGTTGGATGTGCGGATTAAAGGTATTTCAAAGACCTTGGTTGAATGAGACTTGCAAGTTTTAAAATAATGTTGTTCATGTTCTCAATTTTGTGTTCAACAGTGACTGCCTTGAGACAGCTTTTTTGGCGAAACATTGGCTAATGTCGGCATATATATTTGGGCAACTACAATGGATTAACACACATAAGTTGAATAGAACTGTGTTTTCATAAATATACTTCATCAATTTGAGCAACATATTCAGGAAGTTTGTATACCAGAGTATTGGAATACATGGTGCACCTTTTTTAAAAAAAAATTTGAAGAAAAATTGAAGAAAATAGAAGAAATTAGATAATAAAAACTTTTGGGGTAATTTTTGTAATAAAAAGTGTGGAGGTTTTTTAGACCAATGATTACATTTACCTCGTATATGTTATATGTTCTGGATAGAACAAACATGAGGCTCTGAGGTCTTTTCCTCCATTTTTGCAAATATCTGAGTAGATTCACACTTTAAGTTGGAGTTGCAATCAGTTAAGTGAAGTTTGATTCAAATTTCCTGCCATCCCCTGTCATTGATGCAGAGAGTAATGTGGAGTTGCATCAAAGGTGAGCATAAGGCTTATGGTGAAGGGTTGTAACCGCCGCATCAAGCAAGTTACCCCAATGCTTGTTTACCCAGATTGCACAGATCAATGCCTTGTTGGATGATGTCTGAATGTAAATCCTGTTTTCCTCACTTCCTCCTACCGTTGAAGCAGATAGCAATGCTGTATATGCTTTCAAAGTGATGTATCAGGCTTAATTGGTTTAGGGTAGTAACCGCCGTAATAAGCAAGCTACCCCCACGCTTATTTGTTTACCCAGATTATGAAGTTCAGTCCTTGTTGGTTGTTGTCTGAATGCTAATCCTCATTTCCACAGATGGGGATGGAGGGAGCTCCCTTGGAGTTGTTTTCTGAGAAGGCTTTAAGGAGGTAAAGTGTCTGGTCCTTTTTATGATTTGAAATGTTGTGGAAGGAGGGAGGCAGGGCGTAAGGTTTCCAAAGTTGCAGGGCTGTGGCAGATAGTGTCAGTAATAATATTTCTATATATTTCCCCAAGATTGGGCATCCAAATGGCAGATGAAATTTAATGTGGACAATTGCAAGGTGTTGCATATAGGGAAAAATAACCCTTGCTGTAGTTACACAATGTTAGGTTCCATATTAGGAGCTACCACCCAGGAAAAAGATCTAGGCATCATAGTGGATAATACTTTAAAATCGTCGGCTCAGTGTGCTGCAGCAGTCAATAAAGTAAACAGAATGTTAGCAATTATTAGGAAGGGAATGGTTAATAAAATGGAAAATACTCCATGGTGAGACCGCACCTTGAATACTGTGTACAATTCTGGTCGCCACATCTCAAAAAAGATATAGTTAGGATGGAGAAGGTACAGAGAAGGGCAACCAAAATGATAAAGGGGATGGAACAGCTCCCCTATGAGGAAAGGCTGAAGAGGTTAGGGCTGTTCAGCTTGGAGAAGAGACAGCTGAGGAGGGATATGATAGAGGTCTTTAAGATCATGAGAGGTCTTGAAAGAGTAGATGTGAATTGGTTATTTACACTTTCGAATACTAGAAGGACTAGGGGGCATTCCATGAAGTTAGCAAGTAGCACATTTAAGACTAATCGGAGAAAATTATTTTTCACTCAACGCACAATAAAGCTCTGGAATTTGTTGCCAGAAGATGTGGTTAGTGTAGTTAGTGTAGCTGGGTTCAAAAAAGGTTTGGATAAGTTCTTGGAGGAGAAGTCCATTAATGGCTATTAATCAAGTTTACTTAGGGAATAGCCAGTGGTCACTGCTATTAATTGCATCAGTAGCATGGGATCTTCTTAGTGTTTGGGTAATTGCCAGGTTCTTGGGGCCTGGTTTGGCCTCTGTTGGAAACAGGATGCTGGGCTTGATAGACCCTTGGTCTGACTCAGCATGGCAATTTCTTATGTTCTTATGTTAACCTTTCCCCATTCCCCCCTTAAGGGAATGGGGTAGGATAGGTGGATGAATGGATGGGGTATGTCCATGTGTGTGGTACAGTCTCTCTCTGTCTCTCAGCCCCCCTCCTCCCCCTCCCTGAATGTACTCTTGCACCCTCTTTTCTTCTTTCCCCTTTCTCATCCCTTTCCCTCACCCTCCCTTCTTTTTACCGTCCTCTCACTCCTTCCCCTTCTCTTTTCTCTCCTCTCTTGTCTAGTTTGTGGAATGAGCAAAAACAACCCCTTCAGGAGCCCCTAACTCGGGGAGGAACAGGCTCAGTATGTGGGTTTGTGAAGGAGCATGCCTAAGAAAGCCTCTAGAACAGCTGTCTGGTCCCAGTCCACTGACAGATCCTTATGGGTACTGGATGGCTCTCAGAGCAGGATATAATATAGGTTCAGAGGGAATTACAGGAGAAGCCAGCTCCTTCATACAGAACTGTGAGTAAAGAGGGCAGCAGCCTTGAGATTAAGCATGCTTAAATGTTCTGTGACTATGAGTTTATGGATGATGAGGATTGGAAGTTCTGTAAATCATAAGCACTGAGAAAAGTCTTGTCCACTCATGTTTTGTGCCACAAAGATATTATAATGATGATTTCTGCACGCTGCACCTCCAGCGTTGGTAATCTTAGGGAACGATGTCCATGCCTCCTCCCCCACAGTTCTGAAGAGGTGGCAACCTGGTGGGGAGCTCCAGGCACTACCATTCTTATTTGTCTCCAGCAGTCCCGCAGAACCCACAGCTCACTACCGCCAGTGCCTTCCTCTCCGTGGCATGCACTGCCCCACAGCAGCCAAAAATCCTTCTTGGCCATATTGGCAATCTCTTTCGCTGATTTCGGCCCAAGTGGCTTCACCTGTACGAGCAGTGCTAATTCCAGCAATGCATAACGTAGCTCATCAGTGCTGGCCTCTCACCAGCATGCCCTACTCTCTCCGCTCTGATGTGATGCCTCTTGCACTTCCAACTTCAAGTATTAGAGTTAGTGGCCACAGTGGAACTGCAGGCCAAATCAAGCTCCTTCACTGCTGAGGCCTGGATCAAGCTTCTTCTGTAGTTATTGAGGGGGGCCGGATGCAATTCAGCTAAGGGTCACATCTGGTCCTTGGGCTGTGGTCTGGGGACCCTGCTCTAAAGCAGTCAATTAGTTCACAGAACAGTTACAAGTTGATATGGGACATCCTAATGAAAAGTTATTTTCCTACATACTTTTAACATTGTACCATTCCAGGTATCATAAAGGATACAAACAAATGCTTTAACTCAGTACTAATGATATTTTGACCCTATTCCAGGGGAGGGGTCTCTAGAGTCTCTATTGCCAATATTTCCTACACTTTGGGCCGGATTTTAAAAGGGTTACGTGCATAAGGTACACGTGTAACCCTTTTAAAACCCCCCTGCGCGCACCAAGCCTATTTTGCATAGGCTCGGCGGCGCACACAAGCCCCGGGACGCGCTTAAGTTCCGGGGCTTCGCTAGGGGGGCATGTCTGGGGCATGTCGGGTGGGCGGCGCGACGATCAGGGCGTTCCCAGGGGCGTGGTGCCAGCCCGGGGGCATTCTAGGGCGCGGCTGAGGCCTCCGGAACAGCCCCCGGGTCGGGAGATGGCACGCGAGTTACACTTGCCAGAGGCAGGCGTAACTTTTAGAATAAAGGTGGGGGGGATTTTAGATAGGGCCGGGGGGGGGGGTGGATTAGGTAGGGGAAGGGAGGGGAAGGTGCGGGTGGGTGGAAGGAAAGTTCCCTCCGAGGTCGCTCCGATTTCGGAGCGGCCTCGGAGGGAATGGGCAGCGCGCACAGGCTCAGCGCGTGCAAGATGCACAAATGTGCACCCCCTTGTGCGCGCCGACCCCGGATTTTATAAGATGCGGCGGCTACGCGCATATCTTATAAAATCCAGCGTACTTTTGTTCGCGCCTGGTGCGCGAACAAAAGTACGCGCGCGCGCTGTTTCTTAAAATGTACCCCTTAATTTACTGTCAGTTCAAGGGGCCTAAGTGCTAAATATTTTCTCCCATTTTTTTGTCAATGGGAAAATGCTTAGCAGCACAATCAGTAGACCTCATGTATCAGTCTGCCTTTTACATTTTTCTGAGTTCTAATTGTTTTTATTTCATATTTAATTCATATTCTGCCTTTCATGATTGGTCAGCCACTTCAAAATGGATTATATTCAGGTACTGTAGCTAATTCCTGTCCCCAGAGGGCTTACAATTTAAGAGGGTCATTTATTAAGCCATGGTATTTTCCTTGGAGGGGGAAAATATCATAGGATTTGCTAAGCTGCAATCATGGTAGTAAAATACCAAGGGGAAAAATACCATGGACAGCAGCCCCCAAAAACGTCCGCACAATGGCGGCCCCACAGCTCAGGGCCACCATTTTGTTAAGGAGCCCAAGTGGCCCAAAGTACCCTCCCAATTTTGACAGGATCCCCCATCTTAGTAAGGTTGAATATCAACATCAGTATGTCTAACACAAAAGTATCACCTCCAACAGGGGAACTCTTCCAGATTAAAGCACCATTAAGCTTTAACCCCTACGCACTATGGTATCACTTTGTATTTATTTATTTCCTGCCTCGTCTTCCTTCCAGCTTCCTGCAAGCTTCCAAGTTCTCTTACCCTGTTGATTGTAACGTTGACTCATTCCTACCTATTGTTTACCTTTTGTTTACTTGAATTGCTACCCCAGTTATATTCTTGTTTATTGTAAACCGATCCGATATGGTTACTTACTATGAAGGTCGGTATATAAAACTGTTAAATAATAATAAATAAATAAATAAACTCAAACTGGTCCTTGGGGCCCTTCCAGCCAGTCAGGTTTCTGGAATATCTCTAATGACTATGCATGAGATGTATTTGCATGCACTGCCTCCTATGTATGTGAATACTTCTCATGTATATTCATTAGGGATATTATGAGAACCTGACTGGCTTGTGGGGGCGGGGAGGTGGGGGGTTGGGGGGGGGGCTGGTGCCTGTGGACAAGTTTGAGCACTCTGAAGTAGAACCTGTTTTTTAAGCCTTATTTCTACATATTTAATTGCCAAACAAGCAACCACAATGCTATGCTTATAAAACACAGAAACAGCCTTTTCAGTGTTACTTAGGAGAAAGATCAAGGCTTGGGGTTATTTGCCAGTAGTATGAATTCTGTATACTATAAAGTAAAAATCTGGTATTGGATGACATAGAAACTAGAATACAATATTCTTAAATTTTTTTTGGACAATTTTAGCACTATGTTAAAAATATGAGTTGCTTATGAGAGCAGCTGCAGCTCACTGTCTATATACCACATGCACCCAGTATAAAACCTTTGGGGTGAATTTTCAAAACATTATAGGGTACATTTTAAACGGGCCAAGCGCGAAAAAGCAGGGGGTTACGCTCGTGGCCAGGCCTTGTGCGCACCACGTGCATCTTTAAAGGGGACTGGCCACGCACGTAACCCCCATTACGCGCCAAAGTGCCGGGCCCAGATAAAGGGGCGGGGAGGGGCGGGACTGGAGGCGCCGATACAGCAGCCATTTGCTGCTGTGCCAGGGAAGCACATGCCGGCAGCCTGCCAGTGCGCACAAGTTACTACTGCTCCAGAGAAGCAGCAACTTGTAAAATTAAAAAAAAGGTAAGGTAGGGTAGATTTAGGGAGTAGGAAGGAGAGGGGAAGGGGAAGGAACGTTACCTAGGGGGCTCTTTAACTGGAACGGACTGGGAGGGAACTGAGTAAGGCCAGGATGTGTCGCCATGCGGGAATTGACTAAATCTTCCCCCCCCCCCCATGCGCATGTGGATTACAAAATCTGGCATGCATGTACATATGGCCCAATGATTTTATAATGTATGTGCGCCAACGCGCACATGTTATAAAATCGGTACATCCATGTGTGCATGCCGGGAAGTGTGCGCACATGGATATGCGCACCTTAGAAAATCTACCCCATATGCATAAAAATTTAGTATTCCATATTTTCTAAAAATAAAAAAGTGTTTGTATTTTCACTTTCGTGTGCACATATTCGCACATAAAAAGGAATAGTCTAGGGGCATTGGAGCCGGGCCAACACTTATGCATCTAAGCTGATATTTTAAAAGATGTGTGTACACCTGCCAACTTACTCGTGTATATTTATACCTGCTAATTATCTGGCATAAGTGATATTAAATGTGTTTTTGTGTAGTACTGTCTGGATGGGAGGTTTGGGTGAACTGAGAGGAAGGGGGAGTTCAGCAGAAGAACCAGGAGGATCTTGAAGACCTGGAAAAGGACTGGGAAAACTGGTAGACTAATTGATAAACTGGTTAATTTAATTTACAAATGTATGTTTTAAAATTGACTAACTTATGCACGTAAATTGAGACTTATGTGAATAAGCCCTACTTTACTTTTGTGTGTAAAATATACATGCATATATTTTTAAAATAGAAAAAGTATGCATATTCAATGCATTGATATATATGATTTTAATGCATTGCATGTATTCGCACATAAGCCTACATATGTGCATATGTTGTGGGGTGGAGATATGTGTATTTTATAAAACGTGTATACAATAAACTTGATAGATTTGTTTGTAGTCATATACACGCCTATATGCCACTGCGCACATTTGTCTGAAAGTTTTCTTTCCTGATTTGCAAAAGCTACTAATAAAATGCTGCTGAAAGAGAATGTTTGAGGACGTCTCTATGGTATGTATAAAAACACCAATAATACATTCAAATTTGCTTAGATACACTGAGCTAGATCTTAAAAAAGTACGTGCGCACGTACTTTTGTTCGCGCAACCGGCGCAAACAAAAGTACGCCGGATTTTATAAGATACGCGCGTAGCTGCGCGTATCTTATAAAATCCGGGGTCAGCACGTGCAAGGCTGCGCAAAATCGGCAGCCTGCGCACGCCGAGCCGCACAGCCTGCCTCCGTTCCCTCTGAGGCCACTCCGAAATCGGAGCGGCCTCAGAGGGAACTTTCCTTCTGCGTCCCCCCACCTTCTCCTCCCTTCCCCTATCTAACCCACCCCCCAGCCCCACCTAAATCCCCCCCCCCACCTTTGTTGTGCAAGTTACGCCTGCTTGAAGCAGGCGTAACTTGCGCGTGCCGCCTCGGCATCCCCCGGCACAGGCCGCAGTGCCGGGGGACTCGGGACTGCCCTCCCGGCCCGCCCCTGAACTGTCGCCACGCCCCCGGACCCGCCTCGGACCGCCCCCTGACTCCCGGACACGTCCCCGGCCTGCCAACACGCCCCCCGTACACGCCCCCTCCCACCCCTTTTACGAAGCCTCAGGACTTACACGCATCCCGGGGCTTTGCGCTCCGGCGGCCTATGCAAAATAGGCACACCGGCGCAGGGCTTTTAAAATCTACCCCAATGTTTCCTACAATGTGGGGTAGATTTTAAAAGAAGCGCGATCAGCCTACTTTTGCTTGCGCATCAGACTCAAGCAAAAGTACGCTGGATTTTAGTAGATACGCGCGGAGCCGCGCGTATCCACTAAAATCCTGGATCGGCGCGCGCAAGGCTATCGATTTTGTATAGCCTGCGCGCGCCGAGCCGCGCTGCCTCCCCCCGTTCCCTCCAAGGCCGCTCCGAAATCGGAGCGGCCTCGGAGGGAACTTTCCTTTGCCCTCCCCTCACCTTACCCTCCCTTCCCCTACCTAACCCACCCACCCTTACCTTTGTCGGGGGATTTACGCCTCCCGGAGGGAGACGTAAATCCCCGCGCGCCAGCGGGCCTGCTGCGCGCCGGGCCGCGACCTGGGGGCGGGTACGGAGGGCGCGGCCACGCCCCCGGACCGCCCCGGGCCGTAGCCACGCCCCGTACCCGCCCCCAAAACGCTGCCGACACGCCCCCGAAACGCCGCGACGACCGGGCCCGCCCCCCGACACGCCCCCCTCCGAAAACCCCGGGACGTACGCGAGTCCCGGGGTCTGCGCGCGCCGGTAGGCCTATGTAAAATAGGCTTACCGGCGCGCAGGGCCCTGCTCGCGTAAATCCGCCCGGTTTTGGGCGGATTTACGCGAGCAGGGCTCTGAAAATCCGCCCCTATATGTATAAAAACACCGCCATGTAATTGCAATATCTCGCAGTCAGTGTTTCTGATTACTAATGGTAAATACCAACCATAATAAAATATAATATCTAAAAGCACTCTATAATGTATCCAAAGAGCTGACTGTAGATTCACTGTTATCATGCACTTGTTACTGATGAAATTTCCCAATTTCTCAGTGACAGATTTATTTCACTCTACTATTCACAAATTAAATGTATATTGATATTGAATCTTCAGTGTACTAATTGTTGCATACATACATGAAGCCAGTAGTATGCAATTAAATTTTTTTTTTGCTTCCAAAAAGACAGAAAATTTAAACATTTGGCAGTTTTTTTCAAATAGGTGAATACATGGAAAAGTACATTTATATATTTTTCATAGTAAGAGATGTATTATTTACAGACTGTAGATAAAAAGACCAGTTAACAATTGCATTTTTATTTTTAGTTGAGCCTCTAAAACCACTAGACATGACAAAGATGAAGATACTAGTGATGCTTTGCTTCAGCATTCCCAACTTCTAAAGGCATTCATCCAGAAGTATGATAAGGGGAGTCATCATGCATTTGCGTCATGTCTGTTTACCGGCAGCATGTCTTCTGTGGTAAAAGAATTTCGTGGCTCATGCATACAAATCAGTTATAACATATTTATAAATCTATGTAGTTCCTTTAAAAATTGAGGCAAAAAGAAAATCATGCCTGTCTATGGAAATGCACATGAAAGATCTCGGAGTCTGTATGTTGTTTAGCTCTTGAAATTTCACAAATTTTGCTTTTTCATTGTCCCAGCTATAGACTTGGGTAAATAATCGCTTCCCAGAACTGCATATTTATGATTATTGATTTCAACTGGCTGGAATGCCATAGATCCTCATGATGGCATTCTCTGAATATCCATAAAAACTGACCCTTCCCATTTCATAACCCTGGAATCACCAATAAATCTTGTTAAGCAAACATATACATCATCTTTGACTGTGAAATGTTTCACTGCATATACATCCTCCATCTCTGGAATATCCATGCGTTTCACAAACTCACTTGTAGCTTTGTTCCACTGGTATATTACAGGACGTTGGGAACTACTTGACAAGATTAGGTGAGGCTTGTTTATTATTTCAAGGTACTCCACATCGGTATCTCTGTACCATGGATGGAGGGACTGGAGGGAATAGAATCCATTTCCATTCCACTTATAAACAGTGGTAAAACCAGCTTTTGAATGGTCAGCAACAACAAAATACCAGTCTCCATCAATCCTGAAGGTTTCAATGTCATTGGGTTTTCGGATTTTCAGAATTTCAATATCCTGAATTTTAATAAACTTATTCGCCAAACTGTCTCTCTTGTAAATATGAGAGCCTCCAAACAGCTGAGCGACAATAACATAAAGCTGTTTATCAATAACAATGGGCTTACAGACAACAGTGGAAGAACCTGCAAAAAAATCCAAAAAAATAGAAGCAGGGCTTTGCGTTAGGGAAGGAAATAATGCAATGTTAAACGTTTTGTCCATTATTCATACCTGTAATGTTGTCATAGTTTCTGAAAACCATTTCTACATGGTCCCATTCAAGAAAGATGCACTTTCCAGTAAAAGGCTGAGCAAGAACCACATACTCATCGTTCTTGTATGACAAGGACTGATATGGCAAAGACTGATAAATGGCAAACTCTGCAAAAGAGCATACAAGAGTAGATTAATGCAGGTTATGTTAATATTTTTATTTTGAAAATGTGCCATAATATATTATTATTATTGTTGTATTTATACTGCATCACATATTAGGAATGGGCCAAAAATTGCAATCCAAGACTGTGATCCAAAACCCTGTGCATAAATAACAACAGGTATTACTTGTTGGGCTGGGTTAAATGGGTCATGTTCTAAGATTAGAGAGATATAATCTGACAAAATCCTGGATCACAATCCATTTAGCCCAGTCTGAAGGAAAATGCCTGGATTTTGGACAAGGTTTTGGGTTGTGCTCGCATATCATAATTTTCTAGCTCATCTGTACCTCACCCAAGTGTTTTCAAAGCATCGTATTGCCCACAGTGGACATCTGTAAAATGTTTATGACAGCATATAAAATGGCATATTTATGACTTAACTGCAAGAAGCTGACATACCCTAGACACTCATGAAGGTATTCTTCATATATCTGGAAAAAAAGAGCTTTCCCATTTCATAACCCTGGAATCACCATGCAATCTTATACAGCAAACATACACATGAACGTGGCTTGTGAAATGTGTCACTGCATATATATTATTCATACGTTTAGAAAGAAGGGATCAAACAACGTCATTCCGATAAAACAATACAGTGAGGGCAATTTTTTAAAAAGCCATTTAGCCGGATACATGGACTGTCTGAAAATTCCTCATCCTGTACATGGGTATAAGTACACATAGGGTTCAACAACATGCATACATTTACCTGTCTGAAAAGTAGGCAGCTCAGAGCTGAAGCTAGGAGGGGGCAGGCAACAAAACACATAATTTTGCATTTTCAAATATGCATTGTTTACCAGAGAAAAGCTTCCACAGAAAAAGCAGATGTGGATGCACACAACAATCACTATACAGATTTGTTTTTATTTTTAGCACTATTCCTCTCAGCCTCCCCAGGACTCTGTCCTTGGTCATCTGCTTTCCTTTCTTTTTTTTTTTGACCCTTCGGTTTATTCCCGCTCCTTTGAACTTCCAGCTCAATCATAACCAGGGCTGGGATTGGTGCCATAAACCTTCATTTGCAACTACCAGGGGATTTTTTTCCCCTCTGTTTTATAGCCCCCCCCCCAGGTACCTAGCCTGAACATTGTAGTGATGGTCCTGGGCTGGGAGTCAGGCACCAGGGCTCTTTCCAGAACCTTGCAATCATGGGCCTTGAATCCGGCTAGCAGGTGTCACTTTTAAGCAATGTGTAAATCACCACGGAGAGACAGAAGAATTAAATCAGTCCCAAAGCATCCAAATTTTTTTAAATATGCAGTATTTTTATTCATCAAATCGGCAACTCCATTGCTCAAAGATGCGGAATTAACTTAACACCGGGTCCCCCGACACGGACCCGTGTTTCGCCAAACGTGGCTGCGTCGGGGGGGGAACAGTGAATTCTTTATGGCATTCAAACTAAAATAGAAGAAAAACTATTAAAGTATTTAGCATAGAGACTGATAACAAAGGTGGATCCTATATTATCAAAACAATGAATACAGTATCATATCGATAAATATTTTTATGAACTCTATAAAAAGAGAGCAAACAGTGCTAATGCTATAGGATTTTAGCCTAAATCAAATTCGAGTACAAAATTCAAGTAAAGGCACCAAGCGGACACGAAAATCAAAACTTAGGAATACGTGCGAGTAACTATCCTAGAAGTGATAGCGGGTTTTAAAATACATCATATATATTTTTAAACTAGTGAAAACTCGAACTTAATATAATAAATCAAATTTTATCTATTTTAACCTGTTCAAATTTATATGATTTAGAAATATCTAACAACCATAAAAATCTAATCGCATGTCAAGAACTATGGCGGGTTACCTTTAAAGTTAGACTTTTAGACGGCGTTTTCGGCAAGGAGAGCCCAGAACGCCGACACTGCTCAATATTTAAAGTGTCAGGATTGGCGCCAAAACCACTAACCAATCACAAGTAAGTTACCAAGGTAACGCCCAGCCATTCAGAATCCAGCACGGCAGCAATCTGTCAAAGAAAGTATTGCCACTCGATTTCGTTATTGAGTCCCGCAGGGGTGAGACTATTTAGTTTAAAAATCCATTTTGTTCCCTGCGTGCTATTATATCAGAGAAACAACCTCCTCGTGATGGTGGCAAAACTACATCGAGAACATAAAATTTAATATCTGATTCGGTGTGTCCCATAGACGTCCAATGTGTGACTAGGGGAGCTGATTCTCTACTGTTTTTTATATTCGAACGGTGTTCAATGATGCGAGTTCGAATGGGGCGGGATGTCTTGCCCACATACAATTTTTCACACGGACATATAATTATATAAATCACACCCTTGGTTTGACATGTTGAAGTGAAATTCAAATTATGTCTAACGTGTGATATAGGATGTTCAAAAACAGTTAAATTGGACGTTAAAGGACACACTGAACAGTGTCCGCATGGACCATGACCTAAATTTTGAGTTATTTCAGTTGTGGTGGACTCCAACAGTTGAGAATGTACCAAAACATCCTTAAGGTTGCGACCCCGACGAAATGAAAACCTAATTGGAACATCAAAAATCTTGTGAATGGACAACATGGGCCAATACTGTTTAATAATGTTGGTGACACAATATATATGAGTAGAGAATGGGAGAACACAGTTAAAGCAATCATTAGACGATCTAGTTTGCGGTAAAAATAGATATTCACGATTGGCATACAGAGCTCTTTTAAAAGCTCTATGTAGAATTCAACGTGGGTACCCCCGTTCCTGAAACCTTACTATCATCTGCTTAGCTTCAGTAATGAACTCATCACGAGTAGAACAGATCCGTCTTAGCCTCAATAGTTGGCCTATTGGAATGTTTGATCTTAAAGGGGTAGGGTGATGACTGTCAAATCTTAACAATGTGTTCCTGTCCGTAGTTTTTCGAAAAATAGACGTACTGAAACTGTCATTATCCACTGAAACAGTGACATCTAAAAAAGCAATAGATTTAGGATCAATTATGAAGTTAAATTGCAAGTGTTTATTACGTGAATTTAACCAATCATAAAACATATAAAATTGAATGTCAGAACCCATCCATACTAGGAAAATGTCATCTATATACCTTAACCAGGTAAGTATGAAGGGAGCCCATGCTGATGTGTAGATGAAATCCTCCTCAAATTTACTTACATAGAGGCAAGCTAGGCTGGGAGCCATGGTGGCTCCCATAGCTGTCCCCTTGATTTGTTGAAACATTGTGGTTTGGAATTGAAAGTAATTTTTTGTTAAAGCTAACCGTGTGAGTGTAAGAAGAAAAGAAGTAGAAACACGTACTGGTTCTGAGCGTTGATTCAAAATTTCCTCAATCAAATTTAAAGCTTCCTGTTGGGGGAAGTTTGAGTACAATGAAATGATGTCTAGAGATACCAGAAAAACACCCGAATCCAAAGGTAATCTTAATTTCTCCAAAGTTTGAATAAAATGATTAGTGTCCTTAACAAATGAACGTGCCTTGCATACCAAGGGTTTGAGAAAAATATCAATAAATTGTGATAACGGTTCCAAAACTGAACCGATGCCCGAGACAATCGGGCGACTAGGTGGATTCTGAAGGGATTTGTGAATTTTAGGGAGTATATAAAATGTGGGAATGATGGGAAATTCGGTCTGTAAAAAGGAAGCTTCACGCTGTGTAATTTGATTAGAAAAGAAGGCTTCCTCTACTGCGTTCTTGATAGTCTCCTGTAATTCTATAGTGGGGTCACATGTAAGCGGTAGATAGAATTCTGTGTCTGATAATTGGCGTTTCACCTCATTAATATACATGTCACAGTCTAAAACAACAATGCCACCCCCCTTATCTGCAGGTTTTATGATAATAGATGCATCATTAATTAAGGAGGCGATCGCCTGTCTTTCCGCCCTTGAGATGTTAAAATGTTTTACTGGGGGTTTTGGAGACAAGGACTGTACCGCATTTTGAATCAATTTCTCAAAGGCTAATAATACAGAATCAATAGGTCCAGGAGGGGACCATCTAGATTTTTTCTTTACTAATGACATGTCAGAAGTATCTGGGGAGTCTGCAAAAAAATGTTTAATACGGAGAGCACGAAAAAATCTGGAGCTTATAAATGGATCCTGCTTTGGAAGAGATTACGTTTAGTTACCCTGAAGAGGCTCTTCAAGCAGTGCTTACGGACCAGCCATTCTTCTCAGAATCGTCTGACACACCTCCCAGTATATCTTGGATTGACATCATCAACCTACAGAAACGCTTCACTCGAGCAGAACTGCATATGTGCACTCTTATTGAATATTGTCGAGTTAAAAGAATCCCGCGTGGTTTAAGGGTTCTTAAAGCACCACATTTACACACAGAAAATAAAGACTTTCTGAATCGTTGGAACTTGATTCTTAACAAATGTTCTTTCGATTTGATGATTTTAATCATTGAAACTACTAAACCTCTTTTAGTTTCTTTGAAGGAAGAACTATCAACTCAAATCGAAAGCATTAAGAATCAATCTACAGTTGAAAATTTTGACCAACAATTGACTGATTTCAATTTAAATTTAAATAAGTTTCGGAATGATTTAAAAGCTGCAAAATACAAGAAGTTTATTCGTGACGAAGGAGATTATTCACAAGGATTTGTGTACCCATGGATGGCCTCAAATCGCCCCCCTGGCCGCAAGGTCACTTTTGCAAATACTTCCTCCGACGACTCTTCTGGAGACGAGATAATTCCTGGGCACATTCAGAAGCAACCATCAACTTCTCATGTTTCAGAATCCTCTATATCATCTTTATTTTTTCAGCCATCAGCAGTAACTTTACCTCAACCTTTTTTAAAACCTCCTCCCAATTTGATCCAAGCCGGTTCAACCGAACGAAACACCCGCTTCCGGGGTCGAGCACGGACTTTGCCACCTTCACGAGTTACCCGCAACACCCGATACCAACAGCAACAATACCAACAACAACAACAACAACAACAACAACAACAACCCTACAACCCCTGGCAGTAACACCTGCATCTTCAGGATTAGTGTTTAATTTATCAGCACATAATCTTTCTAGATTGGAGGTATCGGTATTGGAAAAAGGACTATCATTTGTTCCTACTATACTATATGATGCATTTGAAGTTCAAATTTATCTCTATAGATTTTTTCGTGCTCTCCGTATTAAACATTTTTTTGCAGACTCCCCAGATACTTCTGACATGTCATTAGTAAAGAAAAAATCTAGATGGTCCCCTCCTGGACCTATTGATTCTGTATTATTAGCCTTTGAGAAATTGATTCAAAATGCGGTACAGTCCTTGTCTCCAAAACCCCCAGTAAAACATTTTAACATCTCAAGGGCGGAAAGACAGGCGATCGCCTCCTTAATTAATGATGCATCTATTATCATAAAACCTGCAGATAAGGGGGGTGGCATTGTTGTTTTAGACTGTGACATGTATATTAATGAGGTGAAACGCCAATTATCAGACACAGAATTCTATCTACCGCTTACATGTGACCCCACTATAGAATTACAGGAGACTATCAAGAACGCAGTAGAGGAAGCCTTCTTTTCTAATCAAATTACACAGCGTGAAGCTTCCTTTTTACAGACCGAATTTCCCATCATTCCCACATTTTATATACTCCCTAAAATTCACAAATCCCTTCAGAATCCACCTGGTCGCCCGATTGTCTCGGGCATCGGTTCAGTTTTGGAACCGTTATCACAATTTATTGATATTTTTCTCAAACCCTTGGTATGCAAGGCACGTTCATTTGTTAAGGACACTAATCATTTTATTCAAACTTTGGAGAAATTAAGATTACCTTTGGATTTGGGTGTTTTTCTGGTATCTCTAGACATCATTTCATTGTACTCAAACATCCCCCAACAGGAAGCTTTAAATTTGATTGAGGAAATTTTGAATCAACGCTCAGAACCAGTACGTGTTTCTACTTCTTTTCTTCTTACACTCACACGGTTAGCTTTAACAAAAAATTACTTTCAATTCCAAACCACAATGTTTCAACAAATCAAGGGGACAGCTATGGGAGCCACCATGGCTCCCAGCCTAGCTTGCCTCTATGTAAGTAAATTTGAGGAGGATTTCATCTACACATCAGCATGGGCTCCCTTCATACTTACCTGGTTAAGGTATATAGATGACATTTTCCTAGTATGGATGGGTTCTGACATTCAATTTTATATGTTTTATGATTGGTTAAATTCACGTAATAAACACTTGCAATTTAACTTCATAATTGATCCTAAATCTATTGCTTTTTTAGATGTCACTGTTTCAGTGGATAATGACAGTTTCAGTACGTCTATTTTTCGAAAAACTACGGACAGGAACACATTGTTAAGATTTGACAGTCATCACCCTACCCCTTTAAGATCAAACATTCCAATAGGCCAACTATTGAGGCTAAGACGGATCTGTTCTACTCGTGATGAGTTCATTACTGAAGCTAAGCAGATGATAGTAAGGTTTCAGGAACGGGGGTACCCACGTCGAATTCTACATAGAGCTTTTAAAAGAGCTCTGTATGCCAATCGTGAATATCTATTTTTACCGCAAACTAGATCGTCTAATGATTGCTTTAACTGTGTTCTCCCATTCTCTACTCATATATATTGTGTCACCAACATTATTAAACAGTATTGGCCCATGTTGTCCATTCACAAGATTTTTGATGTTCCAATTAGGTTTTCATTTCGTCGGGGTCGCAACCTTAAGGATGTTTTGGTACATTCTCAACTGTTGGAGTCCACCACAACTGAAATAACTCAAAATTTAGGTCATGGTCCATGCGGACACTGTTCAGTGTGTCCTTTAACGTCCAATTTAACTGTTTTTGAACATCCTATATCACACGTTAGACATAATTTGAATTTCACTTCAACATGTCAAACCAAGGGTGTGATTTATATAATTATATGTCCGTGTGAAAAATTGTATGTGGGCAAGACATCCCGCCCCATTCGAACTCGCATCATTGAACACCGTTCGAATATAAAAAACAGTAGAGAATCAGCTCCCCTAGTCACACATTGGACGTCTATGGGACACACCGAATCAGATATTAAATTTTATGTTCTCGATGTAGTTTTGCCACCATCACGAGGAGGTTGTTTCTCTGATATAATAGCACGCAGGGAACAAAAATGGATTTTTAAACTAAATAGTCTCACCCCTGCGGGACTCAATAACGAAATCGAGTGGCAATACTTTCTTTGACAGATTGCTGCCGTGCTGGATTCTGAATGGCTGGGCGTTACCTTGGTAACTTACTTGTGATTGGTTAGTGGTTTTGGCGCCAATCCTGACACTTTAAATATTGAGCAGTGTCGGCGTTCTGGGCTCTCCTTGCCGAAAACGCCGTCTAAAAGTCTAACTTTAAAGGTAACCCGCCATAGTTCTTGACATGCGATTAGATTTTTATGGTTGTTAGATATTTCTAAATCATATAAATTTGAACAGGTTAAAATAGATAAAATTTGATTTATTATATTAAGTTCGAGTTTTCACTAGTTTAAAAATATATATGATGTATTTTAAAACCCGCTATCACTTCTAGGATAGTTACTCGCACGTATTCCTAAGTTTTGATTTTCGTGTCCGCTTGGTGCCTTTACTTGAATTTTGTACTCGAATTTGATTTAGGCTAAAATCCTATAGCATTAGCACTGTTTGCTCTCTTTTTATAGAGTTCATAAAAATATTTATCGATATGATACTGTATTCATTGTTTGATAATATAGGATCCACCTTTGTTATCAGTCTCTATGCTAAATACTTTAATAGTTTTTCTTCTATTTTAGTTTGAATGCCATAAAGAATTCACTGTTCCCCCCCGACGCAGCCGCGTTTGGCGAAACACGGGTCCGTGTCGGGGGACCCGGTGTTAAGTTAATTCCGCATCTTTGAGCAATGGAGTTGCCGATTTGATGAATAAAAATACTGCATATTTAAAAAAATTTGGATGCTTTGGGACTGATTTAATTCTTCTGTCTCTCCGTGGTGATTTACATATTGTTTGTGGAGAGCAGTTTCCGCTCCTTTTGATGTTTATGGACTTTTAAGCAATGACCACAATTCCCTCCCTGCCTGGTGGCTGTGAAGGGTGCTTCCGCAGCATTCCCAGGCCCAGCTGATCAAGGGAGCAGAAGACCTGCCTTTGGAATTGAACCAAGGATCTTCTGGAATAGGTCACCCCACACCCCCATCTCCTGCATTTCTTCAACCTGCCCATTTAGAGGTCCATATCCTAAAGATTAATTAAAGAGTTTTAGGTGGGAAAACATTCTTGACTTATTGGCCTAACTGGCCTATTGACCTATTTACTAACTGGCCAATTTTCACCCAAGGCTGCTCTAGGCAGCCAGATTTTGTCTTCTTAAATTTAGATGGCCAAATTTTGTCTGTCTAGGTTTAGGTGCATTATTGTCCAAATCATGGCACCCAGATTTTCTGCTAAAAAAAAATTATCCTAAATATAGGCGGCCAAAATTTGTCTGCCTAGATTTAAGCAATTCAGTCTTGCCTGCAAATGGGTGCCATAGGCATACTGAACATCTCGCCTTGCCTCAAATTCCCGTCAAGCAGGTTTAACCAGAGGACCAGACTTTTGTTCCAGTTTCCTTGAAACAGCCGTGGCTCCTGCCCAGTGGGACTGGATTGACCCGCCCACTCTGATGTCATCACACGGGCACCGGGTAAAGAAGCGAGCTTGAAGCCGTAGGTGTACTGAACATCTAGCCTTAAGAACATAAGAACATAAGATATGCCATTCTGGATCAGACCAAGGGTCCATCAGGCCCAGAATCCTGTTTCCAACAGTGGCCAATCCAAGTCACAAGTACCCTGGCAAGAACCTAAACATTAGATAAATCACATGCTATTATTGCTTATTAATTACCATCATAGCAATTTATGGAGTTTTCTTCTAGGAACTTATCCAAACCTTTTTTAAATCAAGTTACACTAAATGCTGTAACCACATCCTCTGGCAATGAATTCCAGAGCTTAACTATGCACTTAGTGAAAAGATTTTTCTTTGGTTTGTTTTAAATGAGCTACTTGCTAACTTCATGGAGTACCCCCTGCTTCTTCTATTATCTGAGAGAGTAAATAATCAATTTACATTAACTTGTTCAAGACCTTTCATGATTTTGTAGACTTCTATCATATCCCCTTTCAGTCGTCTCTTCTCCAAACTGAACTGCCTTTCCTCATAGGGCAGCCATTCCATGCCCCTTACCATTTTGGTCGCCCTTCTCTGCACTTTCTCCAGTGCAACTATATCCTTTTTGAGATGCGGTGACCAGAATTGTACACAGTATTCAAGGTGCGGTCTCACCATGGAGGGATACAGAGGCATTATGACATCCCCATTTTATTTTCCATTCCCTTCCTAATAGTTCCTAACATTCTATTTGCTTTTTTGATCACCACAGCACACTGAGCCGACAATTTCAATGTATTATCCACTATGACACCTCAATCTCTTTCCTGGGTAGTAACTCCTAAGATAGACCCTAACATTGTGTAACTACAGCAAGGGTTAGTTTTCCTATATATGCATCACTTTGCACTTGTCCACATTAAATTTCATCTGCCATTTGAAAGCCCAATCTTCCAGTCTCACAAGGTCCTCCTGCAATTCATCACAATCCGCTTGAGATTTAACTGCTCTGCATAATTTAGTGTCATCCGCAAATTTGATTACCTCACTTGTCGTACCCCTTTCCAGATTATTTATAAATATATTAAAAAGCAGTGGTCCAAGTACAGATCCCTGAAGCACTCCACTGTTTCCCTTTTTCCAGTGTGAAACCTGACCATTTAATCCTACTCTCTGTTTCCTATCGTTTAACCAACTTGCAGTGCACAAAAGGACATTGCCTCCTATCCTATGACTTTTTAGTTTCTTAGAAGCCTCTCATGTGGGACTTTGTCGAATGCCTTCTGAAAATCCAAATATAGCATATCTACTGGTTCACTTTTGTCCACATGTTTATTCACCCCTTCAAAAAAATGTACATTTGTGAGGCAAGACTTCCCTTGGGTAAATCCATGTTGGCTGTGTCCCATCAAACCATGTCTATATAAATGTTTTGTGATATTATTCTTTATATCAGTTTCCATGATTTTCCTGGCACTGAAGTCAGGCTCACCGGTCTATAGTTTCCTGGATCACCACTGGATCCCTTTTTAAATATAGGGGTTACATTGGCCATCTTTCACTCTATAGGTACATCGAATGATTTTAAAGATAGGTTACAAATGAATTGAAATAGGTCTGAAATTTCATTTTTTAGTACTTTCAGAACCCTGGGTAGTATACCAACTGATCCAGGTGATTTACTACTCTTCGATTTGTCAATCAAGCCTACCACATCTTCCAGGTTCACCGTGATTTGGTTCAGTTGATCTGAATCATCACCCATGAAAACCTTCTCTGGAATGGGTATCTGTCCAACATCATCTTCAGTAAATACTGAAGCAAAGAAATTGTTTAATCTTTCTGTGATGGCTTTATGTTCTCTAAGTGCCCCTTTAACCCCTTGATCATCCAACGGTCCAACCAACTCCCTCACAGGTTTGCTGCTTTGGATATATTTAAAAAAGATTTTATTGTGAGTTTTTGCCTCTATGACCAACTGCTTTTAAAATTCGCTCTTAGCCTGTCTTATCAGTGTCTTACATTTAACTTGCCAATGCTTATGCTTTATTCTATTTTCTTCTGATGGATCCTTCTTCCAAATTTTGAATGAACATCTTTTGGCTAAAATAGCCTCTTTCTCCTCCCCTTTTAACCATGCCGGTAATCATTGTGCCTTCCTTCCACCTTTCTTAATGCATGGAATACATCTGGTCTGTGCTTCTAGGGTGGTATTTTTCTTTAACAATGTCCACGCCTCTTGCACACTTTTTACCTTTGTAGCTGCACCTTTCAGTTTTTGTCTAACTATTTTTCTCATTTTATCAACGTTTCCCTTTTGAAAGTTTAACGCTAGAGCCGTGGATTTACTTACTGTCCCCCTTCCAGTCATTAATTCAATTTGATCATATTATGAACACTATTGCCAAACAACCCCACCACTGTTACCTCTCTCACCAAATCCTGTGTTCCACTAAGAATTAAATTGCATTCAAGAGGCTTAACTAGTAAGAAGTATGCCTGAACAGAAAACCAACATGGAGAAGGAAATCCCCAGAAGCCTCTGCGTGTCTTTGGCCTGCCTGGGCTGAATTGGCTCTGAGTGACTTACAGAATGTCCCTGGATATCTACAAAAGCAGGCAAGCTGGCACCAGACAAGTGATGTCTATTCATAGAGCCACAAAGAAGAAATCACAGGGGAGCTTCAGGCAATATTCTCAGGAGTTTGTAATCAACATAGATACAGACATGTTGATTGTCTTGTCCAGTAACAGTTTAACAGAACAAAGAGAGCCATGGGAAATGGGCTACACATCCTGGGAAGCCAATCAGGGATAGTTAGGGATGATCTAATCATGCATTTGACATCACAACTTATGTAAATGATCCTTTAGGCAGTCATGCAAATCTCTAGAACCTTCTATCCTTTTCCTGTATTTGAATGTTATCTATAAAACATGGGTCACTTCCTGTATCCAGAGAGATGCTGGTCAGTTTGTAAGACTAAGGGCACCCAGTACCCAGCATCTCCCGAGAACACTTATATTGATTAATAAAAATACATTATACTTTTACTGAGTCTAAGTGTTCTTGTGTCCCTGGCCATAAGCATAGAGTGTGCTTTAAACTAGAGGGCCAGACTCTAGCTCCAGCTTCTTCAGAACAGTCGCTGCTCCTGCCTAGTGGGACTGCATTGACCCGCCCACTCTGATATTATCATATGGGCATTGGGTAAAGGAGCAAGCATGATGCCATAGGCAGCAAGCACTTCTGGAGCACACACAAGGGGCATGCCCCTTTGTGCACCCCTTCATGTCGCCACTAAGAATGCTAAAATGCTCTAGCTCTACTGGAAAAGATAACTGCAAATAGTGAGTACTCTCTAATAAGGATCTTTTTTACTAACTTCCCTCAAATGACACATAAAGATGACTTTTCAAATTTAGATGTTCTCTGGTCTCTCTTCAAATTTAGATTATTGCAATGCATTTTTATTAGGATTACCTGTAAACACATTAAGTCATTACAAATACTTCAAAATGCCTCTGCGAGAGTGCTCACTAGAAGTAAAAAATCTGATCACATCACCCCTATATTAGTTTTACTACATTAGTTACCAATAACATTTCACATTCAATATAAAGAATTGTGTGTTATTCACAGAATTAATAACAATAAAAAGAGTCAGATTGGATAGGATGTTTTACATTTTCATACCCCACAAAGAGATCAGAAAATAAAGGTTTACTAAATTTACCATCAATTCAAACTGCACACTTGAATAAAGTCAAGGAGAGGGCTTTATCGATAGCTGACCCTAAACTGTGGAATATGATGCCTGAGTTCAAAGAGATTTTAAGAATTAAAAAAAATTATTGAAAACATGGCTCTTTAAAACAACATTCACTATCACATAAATATTCAGAATATAATGTACATTGGAACCATTTGAAAATAAGAATAACCCTTTTGCCTTTGACTGTAAATGATTTGAGGCGGAGCTTTGGAGAATATTTTTAAATGTTATTTTGATTTTTTTTTTATTGTTTTAGATACTCATGTATTAGATGCTTTTAATATTTTATGTGTTTATATTGTAAAAAGCCATGATTTGAATATGGAACAATGATATATAAATAAGTAAAGTAGCCCGATTCAAACCACTGTGCTGGAGCCACACCGATCCCCTTCCTCACAGGTCCCAAGACTTAAAATCCCACCTCTACCTAAGCTACAATTGTTTCTCTACCTTCCAACCAACCTTGATAGCTGAACAACCCTAATCTGTGATCCCTTTACTCCATTTCTCTCCATTCCATCTAGATGCAGTAATGGCTCAGTGGACAGCTCCCTCCCACCCCTTCACCAAGTAAATGCTCTCGACCACTCGTACCCATCCTGAAACTCACCTTACAATTCTGAAGGGTCTTGCATCTTTGTGGGCAGGAGGGATGCAATCTCTCTCCTGCCAGCACCATTGATAGACCTTGAATGACACCACCTGCTTCCACCCATGAAGACACAAGACCCTCTGGAATTGTAAGGTGAGATTCCAGAGGGCTGTGGGTGATTGAGGTCATCTTCTTGGAGGCTGGAAGGTGCCCACCAGACCATCATTGTAGCCGAGGGGGTTGGGGTACTTTTCAGCTATTAAGTTTTGATGGAAAGGATAGAGAAAAGTTTGGCTCAAGGATGGCGATTGACTCAACCAGATAATTACTGGCTCAGGGTACAAAGATAGCATCTTCAAGTAAGACAGTTTATCCCTGCATTTAGCTCTGGCTAACTAAATTAGGCATACTGGGGTAGATTTTAAAAGAAGCGCGATCAGCCTACTTTTGCTTGCGCATCAGACTCAAGCAAAAGTACGCTGGATTTTAGTAGATACGCGCGGAGCCGCGCGTATCCACTAAAATCCTGGATCGGCGCGCGCAAGGCTATCGATTTTGTATAGCCTGCGCGCGCCGAGCCGCGCTGCCTCCCCCCGTTCCCTCCAAGGCCGCTCCGAAATCGGAGCGGCCTTGGAGGGAACTTTCCTTTGCCCTCCCCTCACCTTCCCCTCCCTTCCCCTACCTAACCCACCCGCCCGGCCCTGTCTACACCCCCCCCTTACCTTTGTCGGGGGATTTACGCCTCCCGGAGGGAGACGTAAATCCCCGCGCGCCAGCGGGCCTGCTGCGCGCCGGGCCGCGACCTGGGGGCGGGTACGGAGGGCGCGGCCACGCCCCCGGGCCGTAGCCACGCCCCGTACCCGCCCCCAAAACGCTGCCGACACGCCCCCGGAACGCCGCGACGACCGGGCCCGCCCCCCGACACGCCCCCCTCCGAGAACCCCGGGACTTACGCGAGTCCCGGGGCTCTGCGCGCGCCGGGAGGCCTATGTAAAATAGGCTTCCCGGCGCGCAGGGCCCTGCTCGCCTAAATCCGCCCGGTTTTGGGCGGATTTAGGCGAGCAGGGCTCTGAAAATCTACCCCTTAGTGTCAGAGGCTTGGAAAACATAAGAACATAAGAAAATGCCATACTGGGTCAGACCAAGGGTCCATCAAGCCCAGCATCCTGTTTCCAACAGTGGCCAATCCAGGCCATAAGAACCTGGCAAGTACCCAAAAACTAAGTCTATTCCATGTAACCATTGCTAATGGCAGTGGCTATTCTCTAAGTGAACTTAATAGCAGGTAATGGACTTCTCCTCCAAGAACTTATCCAATCCTTTTTTAAACACAGCTATACTAACTGCACGAACCACATTCTCTGTAGATTATGAGACCACTGAAAGACAGAGCCAAGGCATGTACAGAATCATGAGGCAGAGATGTGGTCAGGAAGGCAGGGTCCATTCAGAAGCAGGCAACAAGCAAGAATCAGGGCAAGTAGCAGAAAGAAGCAAGGTCAGGAACTAGGTCAGATCTCAATCAGAAGTCAGAGTCAGGAGCAGCCAGACACAGTGGAATGAAGGATCAGAATATGTTGCTTAGGCAACTGGCCCAGAGGAGTGAGATTCCTTTTATGTTACAGCAGTGCTGATGTCATCAGGCCGTGCCATAAGGAATCCTGGGAGCTGGCCCTATAAAATTTGTGAGTTGATACAGGCCCTTACTCAGGGCAGCAGAATGCAGCAAAAGAGCAGGACAACAAGAACTATGCTGGGAGATCCCAGCAGGTCGCATGACACAGCACTGGGCCTAAAACCTAATATCCAGCAAGGGAATATCAGTCGAGTCCATGGCCTGAGCAGTCATGGGCTTGGAAGAGTGGACCCTTGGACCGCTAACAGACAGGGCCAAGGTGTGGTACTGAATTGTGAGGCAGAGACATAGGCAGGTGAGGACAAGGCAGGCAGAATCTGTTCAGAAGCAGGAGACAAACAAGAATTAGGACAGGCAAGAGACATAAGCAAGATCAGGAATCAGGCAATATCAATCAGAAGTCAGAATCAGGAACAGCCAGACGCAGGGGAACAAAGGATCAGAAGCTATTGCTCAGGCACCTGCCCAGAGGAGTGATCTTCCTTGTATTTACAGCAGTGCTGATGTCATCAGTCCATGCCACAGGAAATCCTTGGAACTGGCCCTATAAAGTTGATGAGTTGCTATGGGTCCTCACACAGAGCAGTAGGATGCAGCAAAGGAACAGGAAACTGGGAGCCATCGTGTGCTAGCAAAACAAATGGTATACTCTTCTGCTGCTGCTGGGAGGACATAGCACTGGGCCCAGAACTGTGAGGTACTGGACGCTGACTGTGGTGCAGCACCCTGTGGTTGGCAGCATGTTACACCTAGCACTGAAAATCATCACTAGGGTCCTAAATTATCTTCCTTGCTCTAACTCCACCTACCTACACATCAAAATTTTAGGCAACCAAATTTTGAGTAGTGCCACCAAGTAGTTATTACTGGGATTGACTTTTTAGTTATGAGTGGACTAGGTAGCTGTCAGAGCTGTCTATGTTGTAGTGAGTGCTCTAGTGGAAGAAGAGCAGGTAGTAGAATGGCATGTGCTCAGAGCATCCCCCAGTAGGAAGCCATGGGTAGATCAACCAGGAGGAAAGGAGTTTGTTTTTTTTAGTTTTTAGGATGTTCGGTTTGAGCATTTAAAGGGAGAGGACTAGAGAATGTAGGTATAGGGAGAAAAAGAGGAACCCTGGAGAGAAGGGCCCCAGGCAGAGGTTGCAGGGGAGTGGTGGCATACCTGCAGCTCTGTAAGGTTGGAAAGCTGGGAAGATAGTGAGAATTCCTCTGGAAAAATAAGAGACACCACAGAGGGCATGGGGGGTCAAGAGAACACTGGAATACAGCAAACCATAAGCCCAAGAGGAAAGGGGATTGGGCAGGGGATAAACTAAGACTGTTTTAATTTCAGAGGGAAAAAAAACCTAGCAATAGTCATGGAGAGACTGGAAAGTGCCCTCAAGGACCATGGATTAAGGCTGCTTTCAGTGTGATATAAAGTTTCCTCAAACACTAGCTGGAAGTTAAACTGTGTATATAGTTTTCCTGGACTTGGCTGAAGGAGATCCCAATGAAATGAACACATATTGGTGTGGTGTACAAATTGCCTATCTCAAAAAACAGCCACGTGGGACCCTAAGAAAACTCTTTACAGTTTGTGAGATGAAAAAGTTAACTCAACTAAGGATCCAGTTCAACACACTTCTTGATCCCCTATGAAAATTAACTTGCTTGGCCTTGTCATCCCTAAGGACCAGACAGGGGGATGTTATAATAGAAAAACAAGAATGTGTCTTCCATCTCACTCTGTGAATGTGGTCTTGCTTTTTTTTTTCAATACATTTTTATTCAGCAGGCACTATACATGGATACAAGAAACAGCAACACAGAAGAGTATACCATTTGTTTTGCTAGCACACAATAAAGAATTGTTAGGTGCACTAAATCACATTACAAGTTTCTGATCAGTCATAAAATACATCTGACCCTTTATGTGCTGCTACTTTGCAACAAATATGAAGACTAGCACTGTGAAGTTTACAGAAATCCCTTTAACCCTTAATCCACTCTATGAACCTCCATCAATGAATTCCAAACATCTGGGGTGCAAGCACATCTAACTTAACCCATAAGAAGGGCAACGGCAATACTCCTAGTGGGTATGGACAGGATGGTAACAATTTATGAACTGCATAAAGCTGCTTACTGTACTTTCTCCTACTAAGCTTGTGTGCCAATATGGTTTAGTACATGTGAGCAGTAAAAACAGATGCGGGATACGGGTCTAAGTCAGCAAGACGTGAAGGACATGGGAATGGCCCACATAGGATATATGTGTGATCTGTGTGGAAAGCAACTTCAAAGGAAAATGCAGAGACTGATAAGAGATGATCAATGTCATCCTACAAAGTATTGTGGGGAGATGAAAATAGAATGGAAATTTGGACCCAAGAGAAAGAAAGGAAAAAGGAGAACAGATGTTTGGTGCAGATGATCTAGGGAAAGGAGCCAGGTCAGACTGACATATTTAGAAATGATCAATATTTGGCAAAGGTAATGAGAAAAAAATGTATATAAGCCTTGAAAGATTGTGACATAGGCAAGGTGGGATCTTATGCATTCCTCCTTCCCAGCAACTCATTTTGTGATTGGCAATCATTTATATCCTACAATAAACATATTATTACATTTCTAAAGTATCTCAGCATTGTGTCTGGTATACTGGGGCTAAAACCATACAGAACAGACACATTGTATATCTGTTCTCTTCTCTGTTTGTGGTTCTTCAGGATGTGTTGAATGCAAGGTTTCAGTTTCTTGATGTGTGTTTGTGTGGAGTGGAATGAGGAATGCATGAGGTTTTACACTTCTTCGTGATTCCAAACTATATTTTTTCCTCTCACATATTTACAAAATTCTTATCAGCTCTGCAACGAATTCTTGCCTCTTTCTTTGCAGAAATATTCCTTCCTGCCTCAAATTCTCCTATCTTTTAAGACAATTTTAGTGGATCTCCATCTTTAGCAGGATTCAATATAAAACTGCTTTACAGGTCTTCAAAGTTTTCCATGAGACTGCTGTCCAACTTCATAGCTTGCTAGTCCCTCATTCCCTCCATTCCTCAAGCTCCTGCCTCATCACTCTTCCTTCTACCAACTGTGTCGCTGTTTAGGGCAGAGTTTTTAAAATCTTTGAATCTTAAATTTAGAATAGTTTCCTGTGACTGCTGCTCTCTGTTTTCAGATGGCTCTTTAGAATTTGTCTTTTTTCCCCCATTGCTTTGATTTTTCTCTATTACCTATAATCAAAATCTTTACCTAGTCTAGCATTACAGCCCTCAGTCATTCACTGCATCTCTCATTCTTCTCTTAAGCTTTTTCCAATGGACACAAAATTGAAAAACCCTTTAGTACATCTGACTTATGTACCATTTACTATCCATGCTTATTATAATATGATTAAGACACAATTTAGGGAAGGCAATGTGGGGGCCTATGCGATAAATTTTAGCATGCACGTAAAAGTAAGCTATGCAAGGGGAGATTCAAGATGGCGGACTGTTAGGTTAGCGGCAAGGAAGCTCCCTCTTGCTACGACGATTTGCTCTTCTGTGTCCGCGTGTATAGCGGCTTGGAGGAGCTTACCTTTCTTCTTTCTTACCCTCGATGGGCTGGAAGAGAAAACCCAGGATGACATCTTTCCCTGCGGCTCCTCCAGGGCAATCTTCGTCAGGTCCAATGGATGCCCATGTCGTTCACAGCAGCCCTTTGCCAGGGATTCAGCTGCTGGAGAGAGGGGGAGGGGAATTTGAGCTCCCCTCTCTCCCAGGCTCTTTGTCACCATTGAGTCTGGTACGAGGAACACCGCCCGGAAACCCTGCAGCTGCAAAGACCTCCCAAGCGTCTGCTGATTTTTTACCTGCCAGTGAGAAGTTGTACATGTGCATGCAATGCAAAGAGCTCCTGGCTCTCAGAGAACGAGTCCGATCTCTAGAGGCTAGAGTGGCAGACCTGGAGGAGCTGAGGCAGACAGAGAGGTATATAGATGAGACCTTCAGGGACATAGTAGCCAAGTCCCAACTTCAGACTGGCAGCCCTGGTGCTGCCTTGGAGGAAGGTGGTCTCATGATTGGAGAGCATCAACCTGGTGCAGCAGGAAAGGATCCTGTAGCAAGGATATGTTCTCCAGGTGGTGCATTGTCCTTTCGCACAGAGGATATCTCCCCAAGGCCTACTGCCCAGGAGAGAAGGGTTAGGTCGGCCGTCATAGTTGGTGATTCGATTATTAGGAATGTAGACAGGTGGGTGGCTGGTCAGCGTGAGGATCACCTGGTAACATGCCTACCTGGTGCGAAGGTGGCAGACCTCATGCGTCACCTAGATAGGATTTTAGACAGTGCTGGGGAGGAGCCGGCTGTCGTGGTACATGTGGGCAACAACGACATAGGAAAATGTGGGAGGGAGGTTCTGGAAGCCAAATTTAGGCTCTTGGGTAGAAAGCTTAAATCTAGAACCTCCAGGGTAGCATTCTCTGAAATGCTCCCCTGTTCCACGCACAGGTCCCCAGAGGCAGGCAGAGCTCCGGAGTCTCAATGTGTGGATGAGACGATGGTGCAAGGAAGAGATTCAGTTTTGTAAGGAACTGGGGAACATTTTGGGGAAGAGGGAGTCTCTTCCGAAGGGATGGGCTCCACCTTAACCTGGGTGGAACCAGACTGCTGGTGCTAACCTTTAAAAAGGAGATAGTGCAGCTTTTAAACTAGAACAAAGGGGAAAGCCGACAGTGGCTCAGCAGTGCATGGTTCGGAGCGAGGTAGCTTCAAAGGATACTAATGATGCATTTGAATTAGGGCATCCCGACAGTGAGGTTCCAATAATAAGAAAAGTAGTCCAAGTGCCTGTAACTAAAAACTCACCTGAGCTAAAAAAATTCTAACTTATCCCTATCAATTAAAAAGCAGAATGAAAATACAAACAAAAAACAAACTTTGAAATGTTTGTATGCTAATGCCAGAAGTCTAAGAAGTAAGATGGGAGAATTAGAATGTATAGCAGTAAATGATGACATAGACTTAATTGGCATCTCAGAGACATGGTGGAAGGAGGACAACCAATGGGACAGTGCTATACCGCGGTACAAATTATATCGCAATGACAGAGAGGAGCACCCAGGAGGGGATGTAGTGCTTTTATGTCGAGGATGGCATAGAGTCCAACAGAATAAACATCCTGCATGAGACTAAATGAACAATTGAATCTTTATGGGTAGGAATCCCTTGTGTGTCAGGGAAGACTATAGTGATAGGAGTATACTACCGTCCATATAGTCAAGATGGTGAGACGGACATGGAATGCTAAGAGAAAATAGGGAAGCTAACCAAATTGGTAGTGCAGTAATAATGGGAGATTTCAATTACCCCAATATTGACTGGATAAATGTATCATCAGTATATGCTAGAGATATAAAGTTCCTGGATGGAATAAATTACATTTTTAGAGAGCAATTGGTTCAGGAACCGACAAGAGAGGGAGCAATTTTAGTTCTAATTCTCAGTGGAGCACAGGATTTGGTGAGAGAGGTAACGCTGGTGGGGCCGCTTAGCAATAATGATCATAATATGATAAAATTTGAATTAATGACTGGAAGGGGGACAGTAAGCAAATCCATGGCTCTCGTGCTAAATTTTCCAAAGGGAAACTTTGATAAAATGAAAAAAATAGTTAGAAAAAAACTGAAAGGAGCAGCTACAAAGGTAAAAAATGTGCAAGAGGCATGATCATTGTTAAAAAATACCATCCTAGAAGCACAGTCCAGATGTATTCCACACATTAAGAAAGGTGGAAAGAAGGCAAAACGATTATCGGCATGGTTAAAAGGGAGGTGAAAGAAGCTATTTTAGCCAAAAGATCTTCATTCAAAAACTGGAAGAAGTATCCAACAGAAGAAAATAGGATCACCTGGTAACATGCCTACCTGGTGCGAAGGTGGCAGACCTCATGCTTCACCTAGATAGGATTTTAGACAGTGCTGGGGAGGAGCCGGCTGTCGTGGTACATGTGGGCAACAACGACATAGGAAAATGTGGGAGGGAGGTTCTGGAAGCCAAATTTAGGCTCTTGGGTAGAAAGCTTAAATCTAGAACCTCCAGGGTAGCATTCTCTGAAATGCTCCCTGTTCCACGCACAGGTCCCCAGAGGCAGGCAGAGCTCCGGAGTCTCAATGTGTGGATGAGACGATGGTGCAAGGAAGAGATTCAGTTTTGTAAGGAACTGGGGAACCTTTTGGGGAAGAGGGAGTCTCTTCCGAAGGGATGGGCTCCACCTTAACCTGGGTGGAACCAGACTGCTGGTGCTAATCTTTAAAAAGGAGATAGTACAGCTTTTAAACTAGAACAAAGGGGAAAGCCGACAGTGGCTCAGCAGTGCATGGTTCGGAGCGAGGTAGCTTCAAAGGATACTTATGATGCATTTGAATTAGGGCATCCCGTCAGTGAGGTTCCAATAATAAGAAAAGAATTACCCATGAAAACCTTCTCCATTACGGGTACCTCCCCAACATCCTCTTCAGTAAACACCAAGCAAAGAAATCATTTAATATTTCCGCGATGGCCTTATCTTCTCTAAATGCCCCTTTAACCCCTCAATCATCTAACTGTCCAACTGACTCCCTCACAGGCTTTCTGCTTCGGATATATTTAAAAAATTTTTACTGTGAGTTTTTGCCTCTACAGCCAACTTCTTTTCAAATTCTCTCTTAGCCTGTCTTATCAATGTCTTACTTTTAACTTGCCAACGTTTATGCTTTATCCTATTTTCTTCTGTTGGTTCCTTCTTCCAATTTTTGAATGAAGATCTTTTGGCTATAGAATAGAAGGACTAGGGGGCATTCCATGAAGTTAGAAAGTAGCACATTTAAGATTAATTGGAGAAAATTCTTTTTCAGTCAATGCACAATAAAGCTCTGGAATTTGTTGCCAGAGGATGTGGTTAGTGCAGTTAGTGTAGCTGGGTTCAAAAAAGGTTTGGATAAGTTCTTGGAGGAGAAGTCCATTAATGGCTATTAATCAATTTTACTTAGGGAATAGCCACTGCTATTAATTGCATCAGTAGCATGGGATCTTCTTAGTGTTTGGGTAATTGCCAGGTTCTTGTGGCCTGGTTTTGGCCTCTGTTGGAAACAGGATGCTGTGGGCTTGATGGACCCTTGGTCTGACCCAGCATGGCAATTTCTTATGTTCTTATGGATACATTAAGGGAAAGAAGATAATTATTTTTTGGGGGGGAAGTATAACAGAGTAGACACACTAACAAACACTTGAGCATTCCCCCCCCCCCCAAAAAAAATCTATTCTTTCTTTACACAAGTCAAATATATTTCCAAGTAACAGATTTGAAGGAGACAAAGGTCTCTGCTGTCATTGACATTATAAGTGTAGCCAAAGATCATGGTAGGCATCAGAAGCTTGAAATTGAGAAGCAGTCCGAGGCTCAAAAGCTTTGTGGAGCTGACCAGTTGTGCAGAGTTCATGACTGTATGCTTTGAGTCAATGGCAGACTATGTGGTGCAGCCACTGCAGAGCCTACACTATAGGGCAGTCATAGAGGAAAGATATGGTCAGATACTGATGTTTTGGGGTTTTTTTCAGTCTGCATTGATAGATTCCTCCCTGGGTTGCCCTCAACCACATCCTTTCACATACAAGATAGATTTCTAAACATGCAGTCATGTCAGTTTTCTGCTCTCCTTGTTGCGGTCCCGACCGCTTCCCCTCTGATCGGGCTCAGAACTGCCTACCTCCGCGCCGGCACCCGCAGGTTCCCGCATGGCCCAGGTGCCGGAGCTCTCCCTGCTCGCCCATCTTCCACGTGGCGGACGCCATTGCTGACTCGTCCTTCGCCGGCCTCGCACACATGCAAGGATTCCCGTCTTGAGCGTCCTGCTCCCGGAAGCCCGGCTCTGCCTATTCTGATGACCTCATGCCCAGCTCCCAATATAACCGGCACCCAGCCATTACTCAAGCGCCTTGCAACGAGGTTCCCAACTGTTTAGTTGTTGCCAGTTGCGCTTCCTGATCGTCTCTGCGTTCTGCTGACTCCGGTTTGCCTCTGACTACGCTTCTGCCTGCTGCCCGCCAAGACTCCGGTTTGCCTCTGACTACGCTTCTGCCTGCTGCCCGCCAAGACTCCGGTTTGCCTCTGACTACGCTTCTGCCTGCTGCCCGCCAAGACTCCGGTTTGCCTCTGACTACGTCTCTGCCTGCTGCCCGCCTAGACCCCGGCTTGCCTCTTTCTACTCCCCAGCCTGCCAGCCCTTTAACCAGGTCACTCGGGTCGCAATCCATTTCGGGCCTTTCTTCAGTGACTCTCTGACCTTCCTGGTAGGCTTCCGGGCTGTTACTGGACTTATATCTCTACTCCTCACTGCAGCTCCTAAGTCCCAAGGGTTCGGGCCCCTACGGGCTCCTCCCGGGGGGGTCCCGGGCTTCGGGTGAAACCTAGCCTGCTACTGTCTCCGCCTCCCGGCCTGCCCAGCCATTGGTAGGCCAGCCCAAGGGTCCACCTTCTACCTTCCGACCTGCCTAAACCGGAACAGTTTGCAAGGCCATGGACTCGGCGGAGAATCCAGGGCTCCAGGCCATCCCGGGGATGGCACAACGCATCCAACAGCAACAACAGTGCATTGATACCTTGGCCGCCACTGTAGAGCAACTGCTCGGCCGCTTGGACACCGCTCCCTCTGTCCCGCCTCCAGCTCCGCCTCCTGCCTCAGTATACAGCCCGGTCTCGACAACCTAATTACCTGCCCCAACACGTTATGCAGGGGACACCAAGACATGTCGAGGTTTCTTGAACCAGTGCTATGTACGCTTCACCCTTCTGCCCGTGCAGTTCCCTTCTGATGCAGTCAAGGTGGCCTACATATTCTCCTTGCTGGATGGCAGGGCACTGGACTGGGCTTCGCCCATGTGGGAGCGTCAGGATCCCTTGTTGCAGTACCTTCAAGAATTTGTACTGAATTTCCGCCTTGCCTTTGACGATCCCGCACGTCAGACCACGGCCACCTCAGAGCTCTTGCACCTCAGGCAGGGGACTCGCTCCGTGGCCGATTATACGATAGACTTTCGAACATTAGCCATGGAAGTTGGCTGGCGGGATGATTGCCTGAGGGGGATCTTTTTGGAGGGCCTAGCTAGCCGTATCAAGGACGAGCTCGCAGGCCGAGATCTCCCGGATGACCTCAATGACCTGATTGATATTGCTGGGAGGGTGGATCGTCGTCTACAGCAGAGAGATAAGGAGAATCGCTCCGTTCGCAGAACACCACCACCAACTCCTAGTTCCGCACGGCTTCCAAGTCCCAGGGTACCATCTGTTTCCGTCACTCCCGGAGAACCCATGCAGCTGGGGAGGTCTCCCCTGACCCCTGAGGAGAGAAAGAGAAGCCGCTCCTTGGGTCTGTGCCTCTACTGTGGGGGCAAGGGTCATTTTCTCGCCAATTGCTCCGAACGTCCGGGAAACGACCGAGCCTAGGTCATCATGAGGAGCTACTCCTAGGCTTTGCAGGCTCAGCTCCTCATTGCATCCTTCCAGTGACTCTCAAATATCCTGGTGGGGAACTTCAGACTTGTGCCTTTATAGACTCTGGGGCAGAGGGCAACTTCATCATCGCCGACCTGGTTGACCAACTTCTACTTCCCACGCGACCCCAGCTTCCACCGCTGCGCATTTCTTCCATTCGTGGCACCTTGCTCCCAGGGACCGTTACCCGCTGCACAGGTCCTCTGACCCTCCAGACCGGACTGCTTCACTCTGAGGAGATCTCTCCCCTAATCCTCGAACGGGCTGTGCACCCCCTGGTCCTGGGTCTGCCCTGGTTACGGTGCCATTCACCCGTCATCCAGTGGGATACCTTCCAGCTCACCCAATGGAGTCCCCACTGCTTCACTCATTGCCTACAGGTTCCTCGTCCCAGGAGGCCAATACAACTCTGTTCCTCGCTCCTCCTGCCAGAACCATACCAGGCCTTTGCTAACATCTTCTCCAAAGAAATGTCAGAGATTCTTCCGCAGCACCGGCCATTCGATTGCCCTATTGATCTACTACCGGGCTCCATGCCTCCTCGAGGCCGAGTGTATCCGCTGTCCTTACCGGAAACCGCAGCCATGTCTCAATATGTTACCAAGAACCTGGCCAAAGGCTTCATTCGACCATCTCGTTCCCCCGCAGGAGCGGGCTTCTTCTTTGTGACTAAGAAGGACGGCTCACTCCGCCCCTGTATCGACTATCGTGGTTTGAATGCCATAACTAAGCGTGATCGCTACCCTCTGCCTCTGATCCCTGAGCTACTGGACCGCCTTCAGGGGGCACGCATTTTCACCAAACTAGATCTCCGAGGGGCCTACAATCTCGTCCGTATCCGGCCTGGGGATGAATGGAAGACGGCCTTTAACACCAGGGATGGGCATTACGAGAATCTGGTAATGCCCTTCGGACTCTGCAATGCGCCGGCCGTCTTCCAAAACCTCATGAATGAGGTCCTACGTGAAATGCTACATTCCCACGTGATAGTGTACTTGGATGATGTACTCATCTTCTCCAAGGATCTGGAGTCTCAACGCCAACACGTCCGACAAGTTCTGCAAGCTCTCCAAGATAACCACCTCTATGCCAAACTAGAAAAATGCATCTTGGAAGCCGAGTCACTGCCCTTCTTAGGATACATTATCTCCTCCACTGGCTTTAGGATGGACCCTGAGAAAGTCTCGGCCATAACCAAGTGGCCCCAGCCTCTGGGCCTCAAAGCCCTCCAAAGGTTTCTAGGGTTCGCCAACTTTTATAGACATTTTATTCCCCGCTACTCTCACAGAGTCGCTCCCCTCACCGCCTTAACCCGTAAGGGAGCTGACCCCAGGAACTGGCCTGACGCCGCCTTGAAGGCATTCTCGGACCTAAAAGAGGCGTTCCTGGCAGATACTTGCCTTCGTCATCCTGATCCAACTAAACCCTTCATCGTGGAGGTCGACGCCTCCAGTGTGGCCGTAGGGGCAGTCCTCAGCCAACACTCTTCCTCTGGACAACTACTGCCCTGCTCCTACTTCTCCAAGAAATTCTCCCCGGCTGAGGCGAATTATTCGATTGGAGACAAGGAACTCCTGGCAATCAAGCTTGCCTTGGAGGAGTGGAGGCAGTGGCTCGAGGGTGCAAGACACCCCATTACCGTATTCACAGATCACAAGAACCTGGAATTTCTGTCCCAAGCTCAACGATTGAACCCCCGCCAAGCCCGATGGTCCATGTTCTTCAGCCGAATTGATTTTACCGTTCAGTATCGCCCAGCAGCTAAGAACCTACGGGCGGACGCCCTGTCCAGGACCTCCATGGCAGAGGAAGAGATGGATCCTCCTCAGTACATCCTGGATCCCGGTAAGGTTCTCCACTCCGCATTAATGGTCCTTTCCCAAGATAGGACCGTAGTTCCCCGGCGAGATCGGCTAAAAGTCCTACGTTGGGCCCATGACTCCCTCACGGGAAGACATTCCGGACGAGAACGGACCTTGGAGCTCCTCAACCGGTTCTACTGGTGGCCTAATTTGTGACAGGACGTACGTACCTATGTGAGTTCATGCCCCACATGTGCTCAACAAAAACCCAGTCCGGGTCCTCCCTGTGGCCTGTTGCAGCCGCTCCCAGTGCCTGCAGAACCGTGGACCCACTTGGCCACGGACTTTATGGTCGACCTGCCCTTGTCCCAGGGGAAGATGGTCCTTTGGGTCACGGTCGACCGTTTCTTGAAGATGGCACATTTCGTCCCATTACCCAAGCTACCATCAGCACCGGAATTGGCCCTCTTGTTCGCCCAACATATTTTTCGAATCCATGGACTTCCCGTGGACATGATTTCGGATCGTGGGCCCCAATTCACCGCACGATACTGGAGGGCCCTCTGCAAGTGCTTCAAGGTACAACTCAGTTTTTCCACCGCGTTTCACCCCCAGAGTAATGGTCAATCTGAGAGGATGAACCGCTCTCTAAAGACCTTTCTACGGGCTTTCATTAATGAAAGACAGGATAATTGGACTGAGCTTCTGCCATGGGCTGAGTTTGCCTACAACAATCAGGTTCATGCTGCCACTGGACTCTCTCCCTTCCAGCTGGTTTATGGGAAGCAACTTAGGCCTCCACTTCCCAGTCATACGTCCAGTGTCTCCCTGGCCGCCCAGATGATGGCACAACAACTACAGACTCTCTGGCAAACTACTCAGGACAAGCTAAACCTCGCAGCTGCCGCTGCCAAGCGCACAGCTGACCGCCACCGACGCCCGGCACCCACGTACTTGCCAGGAGACTGGGTATGGCTGAGTACGAAGAATATTCATCTTCGGCTTCCCTCGAGACGCTTCGCCCCCAGATTCTGTGGTCCCTTCCGGATTGCTGAGCGAGTAGGTCTCGTGTCCTACCGATTGAGGTTGCCATCCTCACTCCGGATCCATGACGTCTTCCACGTCTCGCTGTTGAAACCTCTGGTCCTCTCCCATTATCATCGCAAGCCTCCGGATCCTTCGACTACCCCTGTCGCCGAGGATCCCACGTGCCAAGTACGCGAGGAACTCGATGTACGATTCCACAATCGCAGATGGGAATACCTCCTCGCCTGGGAGGGTTACGGTGCCGAGGATAACACTTGGGAACCCAGCCGTAACATCCTGGACAAGTCCCTTCTCCGCCAATTTCATCTGGAGCATCCGGATAAACCTGGCCCACTTAAGAGGGGCCGTAAAGGGGTGGGTACTGTTGCGGTCCCGACCGCTTCCCCTCTGATCGGGCTCAGAACTGCCTACCTTCGCGCCGGCACCCGCAGGTTCCCGCATGACCCAGGTGCCGGAGCTCTCCCTGCTCGCCCATCTTCCACGTGGCGGACGCCATTGCTGACTCGTCCTTCGCCGGCCTCGTGCACGCGCGCAAGGACGCCCATCTTGAGCATCCTGCTCCCGGAAGCCCGGCTCCGCCTACTCTGATGACCTCACGCCCAGCTCCCAATATAACCGGCGCCCAGCCGTTACTCAAGCACCTTGCAACGAGGTTCCCAACTGTTTAGTTGTTGCCAGTTGCACTTCCTGATCGTCTCTGCGTTCTGCTGACTCCGGTTTGCCTCTGACTACGCTTCTGCCTGCTGCCCGCCAAGACTCCGGTTTGCCTCTGACTACGTCTCTGCCTGCTGCCCGCCTAGACCCCGGCTTGCCTCTTTCTACTCCCCAGCCTGCCAGCCCTTTAACCAGGCCACCCGGGTCGCAATCCATTTCGGGCCTTTCTTCAGTGACTCTCTGACCTTCTTGGTAGGCTTCTGGGCTGTTACTGGACTTATATCTCTACTCCTCACTGCAGCTCCTAAGTCCCAAGGGTTCGGGCCCCTACGGGCTCCTCCCGGGGGGGTCCTGGGCTCCAGGTGAAACCTAGCCTGCTACTGTCTCCGCCTCCCGGCCTGCCCAGCCATTGGTAGGCCAGCCCAAGGGTCCACCTTCTACCTTCCGACCTGCCTAAACCGGAACACTCCTGTTATTCTCCACTCTTCTTTAACCTCCTAATCTAGAGTGAAGAAGGTCTCCCATTTTTTCCATCTGCAAGGACGAGCAAGACTCATGTATGCAGCTTAGTTGTAGACCTACTTGGAAGATAGCAGGAGGAAACAAAAAGGAAAGAAAACGAGCATGCTCATGCTATTTAGCTCATGCATTTTGGGGTTTCCATGCATAATTATAATGTAAGCATGCTATTTGACATTTTTTACCATGAGCAGACTAATTCTTTCTGCATCATTTATTAAGTGGCTTTTAAATGAGCCCATTACAATTTTTGAGCCTACAACTCATATTTGTTTAGTGCAAGTTTTATTGCATAGACCCTGTATAAAAGTGTATTATATTTTCTATCCACCAATTTAAATATTCTGTCTGCACCTTATCCAAAAACACGTTTTTTTTTGTCAGAAAGAATTTATGGAGTGGGATGGACATGTTACAATGTAAGAGAGATTAAGCTTTTCTGCATAGTCTCAGTATTGTCAGCCATAATGCATCACTGTCTAGAGAAACTAAACAAAAAACTCCCACTGGATCTGACATAACAAAACTGCAATTTTGTAATGAGTAGCATGTCTGAGCATGTCAGAAAGTTCCAAAGCTTTTTTCTTCTTGTCTGCCTGCAAAATCACTAGTATGCCATGCTGCTGTTTCTTGAAGCATTACCGTATAATGCACATCAAATCTGTGCCAAAAGAAACTGAAATTTAAAAATGACAGAATTTTTTCAGGCTTACCTGTGCTTGTGGTCACTTAGGACCAGCTATGGGTTGGGAAACAACCAGGAATACAAAAGTGAGGCCAAACTCTGGTTGGTGCCACACAAACAAAAGACTTTATTTACAGGGAAAACAAAACACAACCTAAAGGCTTTTTACCTCAGCAGACCTTTGTGTTAATTGTGGCTTGGCTCTTAAAAGAGGAAAGAGCCAGATAGCTGTGACCAATCTTTTTACGGTGTTCTGAAGAAGTTTATTCTATACTCCTTCCACTTGAGCTTTCAGCATTTTTATGTCTTTTGTCTATGTTTTCTCTCTCAATGGTCAGGGGAGAAAACATAGTAGAGACGCTCTTGGCAGATGATGTGTCTGTATGTATCTGGGTTTAAGGGTTGTAACAACTTGAGGCTAGATTTTCTTTAAGTAAACAGACATCCTTTGAGTTACACAAGTATCTTTTGTTTCCCCTTATGTGATTTTGTTAAAGCAGGAAAAAGTTTAAAATCAAATGGGGGGGACTAGCCTAGAGGTTCAGTGGAAGGGCTGTTCAGTGCCATGTAGAGGACCTAGGTTCAGTTCCTGGGTCAGGCCTTCTGCTCTTTGAAACAGCTGGAGCTGGGGATGCTGTGGAGGGAGCATCATGGAGAGGAGTCTCAATCATTTGGCAATGGTGACACCTAGTGGCAAAAATTAGAGGGTAATTTTCAAAGGCACTTACATAATATAAACTCTAGTTTTATGTGTGTAAGTGGCTCTTGAAAATTGCCCTGGCCGGAATGCATATAAAGCAAAATTGCTTACCTTGTAATAGGTGTTATCCCAGGACAGCAGGATGTAGTCCTCACATATGGGTGACGTCACTAACGGAGCCCTAGTGTGGGAAAAACTTCTGTCAAATTTTCTAGAAACTTTTGACTGGCACTGTGAGGCCACTGAGCATGCCCAGCATGCCATGATATTCTCTGCCACAGGGGCTCACTCTAGTCTCGTATGTAGCAATAAGCTTTAGCAAAAAATAAAATAATAAAAGGTAACATACCCAACTCCACGGGGTGGCGGGTGGGTTCTGTGAGGACTACATCCTGCTGTCCTGGGATAACACCTATTACAAGGTAAGCAATTTTGCTTTATCCCAGGACAAGCAGGATGCTAGTCCTCACATATGGGTGATTAGCAAGCTAGAGGCTGAGTCATTTTGTAGTGAAGTAACACTGAAGCATGATTGTGAAAATGAGGCAGCCGAAGATTACAGCAGGTTGGATGTGGAAGGAGTTGGGATTAAACTGGAAACAAGTTCTTTAAGACAGATTGTCCATAGGCTGAATCTTGTCATCCTTCTTTGTCCAAACAGTAATGAGCTGCAAAGGTGTGAAGAGAACTCCATGTTGCTGCTTTACAAATGTCTAGGATTGGCACTGAGCGATAGTGTGCTACTGAGGTTGACATTGCTCTTACTGAATGTGCTTTTACTCGCCCTTGGAGAGGAAGGCCTGCTTTTTCATAGCAAAACTGTATGCAATCTGCTAGCCAGTTAGATAGAGTATGTTTTCCCACTGCTTTACCCGGTTTGTTTGGATCATAGGAAACAAAAAGTTGATTGGATTTCCTGTGGACTGCAGTGCGGTTTAAATAGAAAGATAGTGCACGCTTACAGTCCAAAGTATGTAAGGCCCGTTCTCCTTGGTGAGAATGAGGCTTTGGGAAGAATGTGGGTAAAACTATGGATTGGTTCAAGTGGAATTCTGTAACTACCTTGGGGAGGAATTTAGGATGTGTTCGGAGAACCACTCTGTCTTGTAGGAATTTCGTGTAGGGTGAGTACATGACAAGTGCTTGTAACTCATTAACCCTTCTAGTTGATGTAATGGCTATGAGGAAGACAGTTTTCCATGTGAGAAATTTTAGATCACAGGAATCTATGGGTTTGAAAGGAGAACGCATGAGCCTTGTCAATACCAGATTCAGATCCCATTCTGTGACTGGAGGCCGAATTGGTGGTTTGAGTTGAGTTAAGCCTCTCATAAACCTGCTGATAAGAGGTTGTGTGGAGATTGGTGCATCTGCTATCTTGTTATGGTAAGCAGAAATTGCACTTAAATGTACTCTTACAGATGAAGTCTGGAGACCAGATTCTGAAAGATCGTATAAGTAGTCTAAAAGAGAAGTCGTGGGGCAGGTGAAGGGATCAATATTCTTTTGTTTGCACCACAAAGTGAATCTCTTCCATTTGGAAGCGTAGTTCTTTCATGTGGAAGGTTTACGTGAAGCTATAAGCACTTGAAAGATATGGGTTGAAAGATTGAGTGGTTGTAAAATCAAGCTTTCAACATCCATGCTGTCAGGGATAGGGATTGGAGGTTGGGATGGCGCAACCGACTCTGATCCTGAGTTATGAGAGTGGGGATTACTCCCAGACGAATGGGATCCCTGACTGAAAGGTCTAGAAGTGTGGGGAACCATACTTGTCAAGGCCAATATGGGGCTATAAGTATCATGGACCCCTTGTCCTGTTGCAGCTTCACTAGAGTTTTGGTTATGAGCGGTATTGGAGGATACGCGTACAGTAGGCCTGAGTTCCACGGGCGAGCAAAAGCGTCCTTGGCTGGCTGATTCTTCTGTTTGTGTAGAGAACAGAAATTGTCCACTTTGTGATTCAGGTGTGATGCAAAGAGGTCTACTGTTGGTTGTCCCCAACGTTGAAAGATCCTGGTCGCTACTGAGGGATCCAGGGACCATTCGTGTGGTTGGAACTGACGACTGAGTCGATCCGCCATTAAATTGTGGATGTCTGCCAGATAAGTGGCCCAGAGAAGCATTGAATGGTTCAGGGCCCAGTCCCAAATCTGTGCAGCTTCTTGACAAAGGAGATAAGAGCCCGTACCTCCCTGTTTGTTGATGTACCACATGACAACTGTGTTGTCTGTTTGTATGAGAACACTTTTGTGTGAAAGGCAATCCTTGAATGCATGTAGCGCATAACGTATAGCTCGAAGCTCTAGGAAATTGATTTGAAATGTTGCTTCGAGCCTTGTCCAAGTTCCTTGAGTTTGGAGATTGTTTATGTAAGCACCCCAACCCAAGGTGGATGCATCTGTAGTTAAAGTTATCTGTGGGACTGGTGGTTAGAAGGGTAAGCCCTTGCGCAAATTGTCCTTGTTCGCCCCCCAAAGTAGAGATGAACGCAGCTGGTGGGTTACTTGAATTGTAGAATACAGTGGTTGAATGGCTTGGATCCATTGAGATCCATTGGGGAACTCTCATGGTGAGCCTTGCCATAGGAGTGACATGAACTGTGGAGGCCATGTGTCCTAGTAAGGTTAGAAACTGATGAGCTGTTGCTTGTTTCTGTGAGCGAATAGAGTTTGCCAGTAAAGAAAGCGTTTCTGCTCGATCTTCGGGTAGAAAAGCCCTTGAGAGGATGGTGTTCAATTCTGCTGCTATGAATTGAAGCAGGTGTGACGGTGTGAGATGGGACTTTTGATAATTGATGAGAAAGCCCATGGAGTGAAGTAGAACAATTGTTCGGTTGAGGGAAACTATTGCTCCTTTTTGAGATTGACTTCTGATAAGCCAGTCGTCTAGATATGGGAAGACATGGACACTTTCCTTGTGTAAGTGTGCTGCTAGACATTTGGTGAATACTCTGGGAGCAGAGGCAAATCCGAATGGCAGTACTCTGTACTGGAAATGTTGATGACCTACCATGAAATGCAGGTACTTGCGATGAGGAGGGAATATTGGTATGTGAGCATAAGCATCTTGCAGATCCAGAGAACAAAGCCAATCTCCTGTTTGAAGAAGTGGAAGCATGGTGCCCAGAGAAACCATCCTGAACTTTTCTTTTTTGAGAAATTTGTTGAGATTTCTGAGGTCTAGGATGGGGCGTAGGCCTCCGGTTTTCTTTGGAATGAGGAAATAACGGGAGTAGAATCCTCTGCCCTGCTGAGACCGGGGCACCGGTTCTACAGCCCTGGATTTCAGAAGGGTGGATAATTCTACTTGTAACTGAAACATGTGAATTTTGTTGAGATGACCGTGAGAGGAAATTGAGTTGGTATCCTTGAGATATTTTGGACAGAACCCATTGATCCATTGTTATTTTTATCCAATTGTTGTAAAATTTGGATAATCGGCCTCCTACTGGGAGTTCTGGTCGAGGATTTATGGAAAGGCCGAGTTCTCTGGATATAGTTTCAAAAACCCGCCGCAGGACCTGTTTGTGTAGCAGGCTGGGGCCTAGGTGCTCTCTGCTGACGAGGCTGTGTTCTTTGTTGGGTTCTGGATTGTCTGGGCCTAGTTGCAGGAGGATAAAATCTTTTTTGACGATAATAGGGTCTTCTCACATCCCTCCTTCTAGTTCTGTGGGTGGCATGTGCAGTGGGGTCCTGAGGGAGGGAGGACAGCTGTCGTAAGGTCTCATTATATTCTTTTAATTGAGACACCGCTTCTTGTACTTGAGTACCAAATAAATTGTCCCCTGTACAGGGGAGGTCCACCAATTTATCTTGGACCTCTGGCCTAAGGTCTGAAGCCTTAAGCCAGGCCCACCTCCTGGCACTTATGCCCGATGCTGCAACTCTTGATGCTGTTTCAAAAGAATCGTATGCAGCTCTTACCTCGTGTTTACCAGCTTCAAAAGCTTTATTTATGATGCTTTGTGCAGGTTCTCTATATTCTTGTGGAAGAGGTGGGATAAAGTCCTCCATTTGCTTCCAGAGGTTTCTCTGGTATTGGGTGATGAATAATTGATAGGAGGCTATCCTAGAATTGAGCATTGCACCCTGAAACACCTTGCGTCCTACAGAATCTAGAAATCTGTTGTCCTTTCCAGGAGGATTGGAAGAGTGAACTCTTGTCCTCTTAGCCTTTTTCTGTGCAGATTCTACAACTACTGAAGTATGTGGTAATTGGGATTTTTGGTAGCCAGGTGTGGCTTGAATCAAGTATGTTGAGTCCATCCTTTTGTTGACTGAGGGAACAGAACAGGGATGTTCCCACAGTCAATGTTGAAGCTGTAGGAGGACATCATGTATAGGTATTGCCATGATTTGTTTAGGAGGGTCGACAAATTGTAGCACCTCAAGTGTTTGATGGCGGAGATCTTGTTCTGACTCTAACTTAAAAGGGATAGAGTCAGCCATGTCCTGCACAAAAGTAGAGAAGGTAAGATCCTCCGAAGGGGATTGTTTCCTAGGGTGTGGTGGGGAAGGATCAGACATAAAGGGGCGGATTTTAAATGCCCTGCACGCGTAAATCCAGCCGGATTTACGCATGAGGGGCCCTCGCGCGCCGGTGCGCCTATTTTGCATAGGCTGCCGGCGCACACAGAGCCCCGGGACGCGCGTAAATCCCGGGGCTTCGTAAAAGGGGCGGGGAGGGGGCGTGTCGGGGGCGTTCCCGAAACGACGCAGCGTTTCGGGGGTGTGCCGCGGCATTTCGGGGGCGGGCCCGGGGGGCATGGCACCGGCCCGGGGGCGTGGTCGAGGCCTCTGGACCAGCCCCTGGGTCGGGTGATGGTGCGCCAGCAGCCTGCTGGCGCGCGCAGATTTACGTCTGCTTTTAGCAGGCGTAAATCTGCCAACAAAGGTAAGGGGGGGGTTTAGATAGGGCCGGGGGGGTGGGTTAGGTAGGGGAAGGGAGGGGAAGGTGGGGGGAGGGCAAAGGAAAGTTCCCTCCGAGGCCGCTCTGAAATCGGAGCGGCCTCGGAGGAAACAGGCAGCGCGCGCAGGTTGCACAAATGTGCACCCCCTTGCACGCGCCGACCCCGGATTTTATAAGCTACGCGCGTATCTTATAAAATCCAGCGTACTTTTGTTCGCGCCTGGCACACGAACAAACGTACGTGATCGCGCAATTTTTTAAAATCTACCCCAAAGGTTTCAGAAGTATCTGATGCAGTATCACTCCATGTGTCATAATCTGGAGTGTCCTGTATTGTCTTTCCAGTTGTTGGTGGAGGAGGCAATCCAGAGGGCCCTGGTAGGGGGTCCTGAGGAGAAGAGTCCTCTTCCTGTGGATTTGAGGGCAAAGAGTCCAGTAAATCCTGGTATCTATTTTGTATTACTGAATACAATGCTGCTTCAGATGATACTGGGGGTCCAGAAGGAAGCGGCATTGTCGGTGTTGTGTGCGGCCGTCCTGTGCACGGGACTGCTCACCTGCATAGTTCCTCAGCGGGTCCCGGGACGACCTCCCTCGCGGTAGTTGCTAGCCCTGCTAGGCCCCGGGGTCCCGCGGCAGCGATCGCAAGCCTTCCACTGCGTGCCAGGCCTCACGCCGAGGATTGGCGTCACCTGCCATGTTAGTAGACACCGATATTGGAACCAAGGATGTAGTTAGCATTGATGTAATCTGCGAAGAAAGAGAAGGCATCGACATTGATATCGATGGAATGGTTGATGTTCATGGCATCGATGATTCTTGTGGCATAGGGAAGGTTCCTGGCTTCAGGAAGGTTCCCGGTATTGGCGCCGTCATCGGCAGTTCGGTCATCGGCACTGGTTGTACCGGCATCGGTGACGTCTTAGGTAAGGGAGACGTCACCGGCATCGGCGATGTCGCCGGCATCGGTGTAGTCACCGGTAGGTGCTCTTTTATAGCCTGCAGTATCGTTTCCTTGATAAACGATGTCAAGTCTTGAGGTACTGGGGAAGCAATCGATACCGGTGGAGGCGGAGACATCACTGTAACCGATTCTACTGAGGTAGGCCTAGTAGGCATCAAGGTGTCTTTGTGCTTAGGCCGTTTTTCGCTCGGTTCCTTGTGGGAAGATACGGTTGGTGATGTCGAGGCATGCCGATGACGGTGTTTATGTCGAGGCCTTACCTCCGTAGCTGAACGTGTCGATGCCGTCGATGGTGTGGGCGAGGATCTGTCTCCCGAACAGTCCGGTTGGCGCTTTTTTAATAAAACTTTTTAGGGAGCTCCTACCGGTGATGACTTCGATGAAGTCAATGGTGAAGGAATCAACTGTAGACGGAAAAGTTGTTCTATTTTTTCCTCGCAATTTTTGTCCTTTGGGTGTCATCTCTTGGTATTGTTGGCAAGAGGAGAAGTCGTATTTTTCACCCAAGCAGCGTATGCATTCTAGATGCGGATCTGTAATCGACATAGTGCGATTACAAGTCGGGCATTTTTTGAATCCCGATGCCATGGTGTCACCGACGGCCGTCGATGACTGAGAAAATCGAAAAAGCGTTGTTAATAAAAATAAACTCTAGATTACCTCACCAGCCGGTGAAGAAGAGAAACGAGTGAGATCCCGTGAGGGAGAGACTGAAAAATTATTACTTTTTTTAGTCAAAAACTGAGAGTGATCTCAGAGGGCTCCGGTAACCGTGATGCTGACAGCAGCACGGACAAACGAAGACTAGAGTGAGACCCCTGTGGCAGAGAATATCATGGCATGCTGGGCATGCTCAGTGGCCTCACAGTGCCAGTCAAATGTTTCTAGAAACTTTGACAGAAGTTTTTCCCGCACTAGGGCTCCGTTAGTGACATCACCCATATGTGAGGACTAGCATCCTGCTTGTCCTGGGATAAAAATATGTACATAAATTAATTTCATGTGAACATTCACAAGCATGCTAAATAGGCATTCTGAGGTAGGGGCGGAGTTATAGCAGGATCAGGATTTACATACATACACTTAATTTTTGAATGTCTGCATGTAAATCCACATCCATAAAGCTGTTTTCTGCTCCCAAGCAGGTATAACTGTGTATGTGCCATGTGGGTTCTGAATTTTCAAAGATTTATGTGCATACCTGCAGATTTAACCAATGTGGGCTGTTTGAAAATTACCCTCTCAGTGTCCAGGTTCTGGAAGGAGCTGTGGGCTGTGACCCCTGGCTGAGGACCATCACTGCAATGGTTAGACTGAGTTGGGGAAAGGAGGAGGAATATAAAATAGTAGAACAAATCCCAGAGTAGCTGCAAATGAAGACTCATGACACTTTAGCCCAACAGAGGCTGGTTCCAATTGAGGTGGAAGCCCAAAGGGGCAGGAGGAAACTACCAGACCAAATAAAAAATAATAAAGTCAAATGGGGAAAGAAACTTTAAGCAATGATCCCTCCCCAAATAAAAACAAAACAAACAAACCTAAAAACAATCAAAATCAGAATACACAATCCATGCAAAGTAGATAGTTTTAGTCACTTTGGTGTTAAATTATGATGTACTGATTTCTTACACTTTTGTTAAAAAATCGGACCTTTGAAAATATTTTTTCAGTGGGTCTAAAGATTGTTTGCCAAGCTCCTGTAAAAGAAAGTTATTTATATCAGCATGACATACAACATATCAAATTTCTTTAAATGTAAGAAATACTGCTCAGTTTTGTAAGAGCACACAAGTTTTGTTTTTTTTGCAGATAGCAGGTACCATATTTACATCTCTTGGAGTGCCTATCTTTTTACAGGTACCATTTCCCAGCAATCAGGGGTGTTGTCAGCTATGGACACACGGAGCCCGTGCCCTGAGTCACTTCATGAGTGTCCAAAGTCTCTGCTTCCCCTCTCCCCAGAACTTTAATCTGTTCATTGAACCGTGCCAGTTCATAGCAAAGGAAAAAGCCAGCACCAAGAAGAAGCGTCTCTGTTACAAGTGCTGGACAGGCTTGAAGGAGGGAGGTGAGGAAAAGAAAAAAAGAAGGAGCAGCCACAAAAAAACAGCTTAAAGATCCAAGGGGATGGGGGAGGGGGGACTTGGGAAAGGGGGACTCTCAGATTGGGTGAAGGGATTAGGGATGTGAAGGGAGACTCCAAGATCTGGTAGAATGTTAGGGAGTAAAGGGGAGAGGGGGACTCCCAGATTCGGTGGGTGGATAGAGAGGGAGGGGGAGAAGGACAACTCTCAGATTTAGCATAGGGAGGGTGAAAGTGGAGAGGTGGAAGTCCCAGATTTTACAGATACAGAGGGAGAGAGGGAGAGGGGAACTCCCAGATTCAAGGGGAAGAAGTGGAGTTTCCAGATTTGGAAAGTGGAGTTGAGATTGGGTGGAAAAGAGAGTGTAAACTCAGGATGGGGATGGGGAAGAAGAGGGGATTCCTACATTTGGTGGGTGGATAGAGAAGGATGAAGAGAGAACAGCAAGTTCTAGATTGAGGGGGAGAGGAGTCGAGGGGGGGGGAATGGAGGTTGGGTGTGGAGGAGAAAGTGGAGCTCAGGGATGTGTAAGTGGAGCAGGCATTCAGAGATTGGATGGGGATTGTGGGGAGAGCAGGATTTGGCAGTTGTGGTAGGGGTTTGATTGGGGATGTGTTAGATGGGCTAGGATGTATGAGATAGAGCTGTGGATGTGAGATGTGGGGTAGGAGAAAGGTGCTGAAGGTGAGGAAAGCTTGAGATTGTGTGTGAAGGACATTGGAAGGCTGGGGCAAGGATGAGAAGCAGTGGAAAGGGATTGTGAGGGGTGAGAGGTAGTGGAAAGGGATGGGTCTGTGAGGGGCTGAGAAAAGGTGCAAATAGGGCTGTGGAGGAGGAGGCTGGCAAGACAGTAAAAGACAGAAGAAAAGGGGGTGGAGATAGGAGGAGGAATGAATGACAGAAGGATCTCTGACCAGTGAGAAAATGAGAAATAGGAAGAGAGAACAGGGAGGGCTGAGGAGGAAGTACGAGAGTGAGGAGGTGGGCTGGGAAGGTGATGAGAGTGGGAAATGGGAAAACTGTTATACAGATGAGAGCAGCACTGAAGATACTGGAAGTGGGGAAGAGGGGGATAAATAATGTATCGGGGGGGGGGGGAGGAGGATTGGGGAGGGGCTGGTGACACAATTCATCCTTGCAGGTGGGTGGAGAGAAAGGGGGGAGGGAGCCGGGTCAAGGGTGGAATGCCAGGCACTTCTCAAGACTTTAAAAAGATTTGGGGGGATAAGGATAGCAAGGCCCAACAGGGCCTTTCTATTACCTTTTGGGGGGAGGGAGGGGATTAGCCTGCTGGTGCTTTTATTTATTTTGTTTGTTTATGACAGCGCTAAGTAGCCGGAACTCTTTTAAAGATATCCTGTTATTTAGCACATTATCCGGCCACAGAAGCAGGTCTAAAGTTACCAGTGGCGTAGCTAGACAATTTGGCGCCCGGGGCAAGAGACTTCTTCGGCGCCCCCTCCCTCCATCAATGATTTGCATTGAAATCGGTGCTATTTTTCTGCAGAGCCAAGCGTTTTGGCGCCCCCTTAGACCCGGCACATATGCTTAGTGTGCATGGAGTTTATACAGTGTCTAATTAGCATACATGGCTGTTATTTACATCCCGTACTTCCACAAGTTTTTGCAGGATGTGCACAAAAAAAATCCACGCAGAAAAATCAGCAGTCTTATTACATTGGCCTGTCAGATAGCAGCATCACCCCGCCCCCATTAGACCTTCTGAAAGATAAGAGAAACACGATAGTGGCGCATGTGATCACCGTGGAAGTCTCCAAGATCCCAGTCCAGCTCAGTTCACAGATATACTGATTTCCCTGCTGCCGGCGGCTAACACACAACATTCAGTGTCTGACCTGCACTCAGTACGCGGTGCTGCAGGGGCCCTCCACGGCCACACGCCTTCTTCCTGTACCACCCCCCTTTCCTTTTGGCCGCTACAAAGAGGAGTGCAGTTCTGCAACAACGCTGCTGGACTCCTCTCGTTTGACTAACAGGGAAAGCTCCCAAAAAAAAGGCGGCGCCACCACCGCCTCAGTCAAAACAGAAACCAAGCTCGAATGAGCTTCCGCCCGCCGCGGTCTACTCCAAGCAAGTCAACTCGCCGTCTCCTGGGAAACACCTCTGACTGCCGGCCGGCTCTGCCAATCAGAGGGCAGCAGCAGCGAAGACAGATGAGAGACTGCCGCCAATAGGGGACACGCGCGAGCGAGGTTGGGGAGGCTTCGCGGCCAGTTTTTCTTGGCTACAGTCTGTGCGTGCCGGCGACGGGAACGATTGGGGTTCCTTCCAGTTGTGCGCGACGAGCTATGGTAAACTGCTGCCACGAGGCGGTGCGCGTGGGAATGGAAAAAGTTGGTCGGAGAGCGTAACAGGAGCTTTGTGATTCCTAGAGCGTATCCCTCACGCGTTTTGGCGCCCCCTTAGACCCGGCGCCCGGGGCGGCCGCCCACCCCTCGCTACGCCACTGAAAGTTACCCAGCTAACTTAGCCAGATATATATGATATTCGGTTCAGTTAGCCAGATAGCTCAAACCCTCCCTGGAATGCCCTTTCTTTTCTTCGGCTAACTACTTAGCCAGCTATAATTTAGTCAGATAAGAGGCTGAATATGCCTATTTTACTATTTAGATGAATACTTTCCAGTTATCTGTCTAAACAGATTTTGAATATGGACCTCGCACAATTTTTTTTAATTGCTAGAAGTACTGCTTCAAGGCAAAGTGCATGTGTTGTGCTGGACATGGATTCTTGATCTGAGGTGGGGTTGACGCAATCCGTAGGTAAGGACCTAGTCCCCACCGTCAACAGATGGAGTGAGCTGAAGCTAGAGCTTCACCTATACCAGCCTTCGTTCCCCTTGGGTTGAGCCTTTGGGTGCCAGGGCTGGCAGGACTTAGGTGGGCCTTGAGATAGGTGATTGAAGGTGGCATAAGTCTATACAAGACAGGTTATGGAACTGGAACCCAAGCACTAAGGAACAAGACTGAGGGTGCTTGAGCAAAGGAAGACTGAAGCCTTGTAAGTCCACGTCCAGAGGATAGAGGCAGAGAAGTCACTGAGAGACTCGGATGGAAGCCGGCGGTCTGAGGAGACTCTGGACAAGAAAGAGTCTATAGCGAGGTTATCAATAGCAATGGTCAGGGCGCAGAGAAGGCAGGCATGGTCAGGCATAGCAATGGTCAAGGCACGGAGAAGGCAGGCATGGTCAGGCGTAGCAGACATCAGGCTTGGAGAAGGCAGGCAAGGTCAGACGTACCGGAGATCAGGCTTGGAGAAGGCAGGCATGGTCAGGCGTAGCAGAGGTCAGGCTTGGAGAAGGCAGACGTGGTCAGGTGAAGCAAGGTCAAAAGCCGTGAAGTCAATGCAAGGCAAGGAGCAGGGAAGGAACGAAGAGACAGGAACCAGGAACAACGAGGAAACAGGAACACAAGGCTGAGACAAATCACTGAAGGCAAAGAGTACTTGATCAACAGGGAACCGAGGAGACCTGTTGCAAAGGTAATGCTTAGGAGCGCTGCCTATGCTTAAATAAGCTGAGAGTGATGACATCAGCATCCGGGTCCGTGGCCAGGTTCCTGCCGCGGGCCCTTTAAAAGGATCAAGGAGGCACAGCACGCTCAGCGGTGTCTCTCCGCTGAACAGGCAGACAAGCCTGTCCAGAGGAGGAATCCTGGCAGCACGGCGGGACCAGGGACACTGGCAGGGGCCCGAGGTTGGAGCCGGCGGCCAACTGCCGCCAGCGACGGAGAGGAGAGTGCTGAGGGCCGTCTGGGAAGGTGAGAGGGCCGTGTCGCGGGCGGCAAGGGTAACAGCATGTGTGATCAAAAAGCTGCAAAAACACTTCCAGCAAAAGTGCTGAAAGTGAAGGGTTTCTCCTGTGCTGGATATTTAGAGGGAAAAAAGTCTACTTTAGCAGATTTTTTAAACACAGAATTTAATGGGAAATTTTTAAAATCAAGGCAAAACACAAAAAAGAAAACAACAAAATTGGTGGCAGTCTCTATTTCTCGCTATTCAGAGAAATTCTCCCATTAAAGTCAACAGCGAATAGTTCTGCAAATTTGTCAATTTTGACAAATTTTTAGAAAACTATTCTAGAAATGAAAACTTTTTTCTGTATGTTCTTATTTGTGCTAAAAGACAGTGAAACCAATACTATTTCGCCAATTTTGTTTTTCATGCTTTTTATAAATGAAATTAATTGGATTTGAAAGGAAAATTAGTTTCTTACCTGATAATTTTCGTTCCTGTAGTACCTAGGATGATCAGTCCAGACTGCTGGGTTATGCCTCCCCCAGCAGATGGAGTCAGAGAAAAGCTGAAAAGCACCCCCTAGATATACCGGAGTGCCACCTGCGATCCTTCAGTATAAGAATATCAAAGCAGAATGAAATATATATCTCTCACTCATGCCGTAAAATGTTTTTTTTTTTTTTTTTCAATAACCCATGACTAGAACAAATAGAACATTGCACTGAAAATACAATAATGGAACTTGTACACATAACCACATTCTGCAGTATCAGAAACTGGAAGGAAACAAAATAACAGAAAGAATACGAGCGGACTCTCCCATATAAAAAAGACTTGGGCGGGTGTCTGGACTGATCCTAGGTACTACAGGAACGAATATTATCAGGTAAGAAACTAATTTTCCTTTCCCTGTACGTACCAGGATCAGTCCAGACTGCTGGGATGTACCCGAGCCGCCTTAAATGGGGTGGGACCCGGAGAGTCCCGCTCGAAGTACACTGTTGCCGAAGGAATCGGCCAACAGATCCCTGACATCCAACTGATAATGTCTAGCAAACGTGTGCAATGACTTCCAAGTGGCTGCCCTGCAAATTTCCTGGGGCGACACAAACTGACTTTCAGCCCAGGATGCCGCCTGAGCCCTGAGAGAGTGAGCTTTAAGCCCATCAGGTACAGGACAATCGTCACAGATGTATGCAGAAGCAATCGCGCCCTTCAACCAACAGGCGATAGTTTTAGAAGCCTGAAGTCCCTTTTTAGGACCATTCCACAAAACAAACAGATGATCCGATCGTCGAAATTCATTAGTCACCTCTAAATACCGCAAAAGTGTCCTGTGGACATCCAAGCGTTTCAGGTCACGAACAGATTGGAGATCCTCCTCAGAGAAGGCAGGTAGCCCCACTGACTGATTTACGTGAAAGGCCGAAACCACTTTAGGCAAAAAGGAAGGAACCGTCCACAAGGACACTCCGGACTCAGAAATACACAAGAACGGCTCCCTGCACGACAACCCTCGAAGTTCCGAAACATGGAGCGCCGAAGCATTAGCCACCAGAAAAACTGCCTTGAGAGTCAAGTCCCTCATAGTAGCTCGTTTGATAGGCTCAAATGGTGGAGCGCAAAGACCTCTAAGAACCAAATTCAAGCTCCAGGATGGACAGGGCGCCCTTACCGGAGGACGCAAATTCCGAACCCCATGTAAAAACTGAGCAACATCCGGGTGACCGGCCACTGAAGAACCGTCAATTTTGCCCCTTAGACAGCCCAGGGCCGCAACCTGTACTCGAAGAGAACGTAAGCTAGTCCTTTCTGCAGACCGCCTTGTAAAAACGCGAGGATATGGCCTAAAGATGCCCTCCTTGGGGACACCCCCAACTCACTGCACCAGGAATCAAAAACCTTCCAAACTCTAGAATAAGCAAGGGACGTCGAAGCCTTGCGAGCTCTAAGTAGAGTAGAAATCACCGCCTCCGGGTAACCTTTCTTCCTCAGTTGCCTCCTCTCATAAGCCAAGCCGCCAGACAAAAGCGATTCGCTAGATCGAAAAATACTGGACCCTGTCGTAGAAGATTCGGGAGATGCCCGAGACGCAAAGGACCATTGATCGCTAGGTTTACGAGATCCGCGAACCATGGTCTTCTTGGCCACTCCGGAGCCACTAGGATAACCAGACCCCGGTGGGACTCTATGCGCCTTAGAATCTTTCCCACCAGAGGCCACTGAGGAAACACATAAAGCAGAATGCGGCGAGGCCACGGAAGCACCAGAGCATCTATTCCTTCCGACCCGTGTTCTCTCCTTCGACTGAAGAAATGAGCCGCTTTGGCATTCAACAGAGTCGCCATGAGATTCAAGCGCGGGGTTCCCCACCATTCCACGCTTCTATGAGTTGCGTCGCCTCGGGGGACAGTTCCCATTCTCCTGGATCCAGATGTTGTCGACTGAGAAAGTCCGCCTGTACGTTGTCCACGCCGGCAATGTGAGAAGCTGCTATGCGGGTCAAAAACGTTCCGCCCAGGCCATCAAACGACTCGCTTCTGTGGCAACCGGACGACTTCTCGTGCCCCCTTGCCTGTTTATGAACGCCACAGTCGTCGCGTTGTCAGATAGGATCCGCACTGCCTTGCGGTGCACCAATGGGAGAAATCGATGCAAGGCTAGATGGACCACCCTGGTCTCTAATCAATTGATTGACCATGTGGCTTATCGAGGGGACCATTGACCCTGCATTGCTCTGGATTGACAGACTGCTCCCCAGCCGGTCAAACTGGCATCCTTTGTTGCAATGACCCAAGGCGGAGGTTCCTAGTCCACCCCTTGGAGAAGGTGGTCCGGGGATAACCACCAACTGAGACTGGACCGCGCGGGCTCCAACAATGGCAAAATCAGTTGATAGTCCTCCGACTTGTGGTCCCAGCGGGAAAGCAGCGCCCCCTGTAAAGGGCGCATATGAGCAAAGGCCCAAGGAACCAGTTCCAGAGTAGATGCCATGGGGCAGATTTTCAGAGCCCTGCTCGCGTAAATCCGCCCAAAACCGGGCGGATTTACGCGAGCAGGGCCCTGCGCGCCGGTAAGCCTATTTTACATAGGCCTACCGGCGCGCGCAGACCCCGGGACTCACGTACGTCCCGGGGTTTTCGGAGGGGGGCGTGTCGGGGGGCGGACCCGGTCGTCGCGGCGTTTCGGGGGCGTGTCGGCAGCGTTTTGGGGGCGGGTATGGGGGCGTGGCTATGGCCCGGGGCGGTCCGGGGGCGTGGCCGCGCCCTCCGTACCCGCCCCCAGGTCGCGGCCCGGCGCGCAGCAGGCCCGCTGGCGCGCGGGGATTTACGTCTCCCTCTGGGAGGCGTAAATCCCCCGACAAAGGTAAGGGGGGGGTGTAGACAGGGCCGGGTGGGTGGGTTAGGTAGGGGAAGGGAGGGTAAGGTGAGGGGAGGGCAAAGGAAAGTTCCCTCCGAGGCTGCTCCGATTTCGGAGCGGCCTTGGAGGGAACGGGGGGAGGCAGCGCGGCTCGGCGCGCGCAGGCTATACAAAATCTATAGCCTTGCACGCGCCGATCCAGGATTTTAGTGGATACGCGCGGCTCCGCGCGTATCTACTAAAATCCAGCGTACTTTTGCTTGAGTCTGATGCGCAAGCAAAAGTAGGCTGATCGCGCTTCTTTTAAAATCTACCCCCATATGTCCAAGCATCTGCAAATAATCCCAGGCCGTAGGCGATGGAAGCTCCAAAAGGCCTCGCACTTGAGACATTAAATTGACCATCCACTGACAAGGTAGAAAGACTTTCCCCGCCGAGGTGTCGAATCGGGCTCCCAGAAATTCCAACTGCTGGGTTGGGATTAGGTGACTCTTCGCAAAGTTGATTACCCAACCGAGCACTTGTAGTTGATCCAAGACCGATTGAACCGCTAACATGCAAAGCGCCTCTGACTTTGCCCATATGAGCCAATCGTCCAAATAGGGATGAACCAGAATCCCCTGGCGGCGAAGGTACGCTGCGACGACTACCAACACCTTGGTGAATATTCTGGGAGCTGTCGCCAGACCAAACGGCAGGGCGCAAAACTGATAATGCTCCCCCAAAACCATGAACCTCAGAAATCTCTGATGATGCTCCTGAATTGCTATGTGAAGATACGTCTCGGTTAGATCCAAAGAAGCCAAATATTCTCCCTTGTGGATGGCCGCAATCACCGATCTGAGTGTCTCCATCCGAAAACATGGGATGCGGAGGGCTCTGTTGGCCTGCTTCAGATCCAGGATTGGTCGGAATGTGCCTTCCTTCTTCGGGACGACGTTCCGCAGGAGGAACTGGGACCACTGCCCCCAGCTCTCATAGGCAATCCAACGTCTGTGCTATCACCTGTTGCTTCGCGGGAGGACCTCAGGGAGATATCAGGAACAGGTTGCGGAGCGGGCGAGCAAAATCCAAAACGTAACCGTGACTTATAATGTCGAGGACACACTGGTCTGATGTTTTCTTGACCCACTCCTCCGGAAACAGGGACAGTCGACCCCCGATGCGCGGAATGAAGGAGTGGGTCGGCGCCTCTTCATTGTGTCGTCTTATTGGAGGTAAAAGCATGCAGTGCCCCCAAACGGGGAGACCGTCTGCCACGAAAGGAAGGAGTCCAAGCTTGAGACCGAGATGCCTGTTGCCTCTGAGGGAAGGAAGCACCTCTTCCCCCACGGAAACGACGTTGTCCCCGAAACCGGCCCCTGGAAGCGCTGAAGGGACGAGACTGTCTGGGCTTGTCCTCGGGTAACTTATAAACCTTGTTATCCCCTAAGTCCTTCATGAGCTGTTCCAGCTTGTCTCCAAACAACCATTTCCCCCGGAAGGGAAAGGAACCTAAACGGGACTTAGAGGAAGCATCCGCCACCCAGTGACGAAGCCAGAGAAGTCGTCTTGCGGATACTGCCGAGGACATAGTTCGTGCCGAAGTCCAAAGAAGATCATAAAAGGCGTCCGCAGTATAGGTGACTGCAGCCTCCATGCGGTTAGCCTGCTCCGCTTCTGCTGGCGGGAGGTCCTGGGCTGTAATTGTTGAACCCAGCGAAGCGTGGCCCACTGCATGAGACTGCTACAGACCGCTGCCCGGATGCCTAATGCAGATACTTCAAATATATGCTTCAATAAAATCTCCAGCTTCCAATCCTGGAGATCCTTAAGCGCTGTTCCCCCCGTTACTGGAATGGTAGTGTGCTTTATCACGGCCGTGACAGCTGAGTCCACTTTGGGAACCTTGAGGAGATCCAAGGACTCAGTCGGTAGGGGGTACAACTTATCCATATCCCTACCAACCCGTAAGGAAGCCTCTGGAAAGTCCCATTCCTTTGAGACAATCTGAAACAATTTAGAATGAAAAGGGAATGTCTGCGGGGGTCCATGGAGCCCCGCCAAAACAGAATCCCCCGGGGAACCAACCACCTCCAGTTGGGGCGCTGGAATATCCAGCTCCTTCAATACTTGTGGGATCAAGTGCTCTAGCTCGTCCTTACTGAACAACCAAAGAACTTGGGGATCATCCCCTTCCACCGTCACTTGTCTGTCCAAGTCCCCTCCCCCCACAGGAGACAAAGGGTCCTGGGAGGGTTCCAAGGGCTCTGAGAGCTCAGCGTCTACTTGTGCACGGGGACAACGAGCCCCCGCCCTCCCCTGGTCTGGGACTACCTTTGGGAACTTAGGGGGAGAAGGCCCCGAATCCTCCCAGCCAGCTCCCAGGAAGGCTTTGTGCATTAAGAGCACTAACCTGGAGGAAAACGGGACTGGCCTCTTTAAATTCTCCCCCGCGGGCCGGGAGGGGTGTGGGGGGGAACGAGGAGCCCCGAAATCATTGGCGCGCTGCGGGCTTAGGGCTGGAGGAGAGTGAGGAGGGAAGTCCCCCTCCTCCGACGCTGCTTCTTCCAAGTCCGGTGTGGCCAAGATGGCCGCTGCTCCTTCCTCGATTGACTCTCTGCGGCCGCGAGGACAAAGACCCGCGGGCAGCGCTTGGCCCCCGAGAGGGTTCCTCGCCCCCGGGAAGACATCGGGAGCACAGACCCTCCCGGGAGAGTCGCGCCCCCGCAGGCTATGCAGGCCGAAGACCACGGCATCCAAGCACCAGCTCCATCAACAACAAAAGCGCGCCAAAATGGGGAGATGCTGCTGTGAGACCAGAATTGCGCCAGGTGACCACGCCACCCCCTCCGGAGTCCCGGGACCCTTAAATGGCAGGCCAGGGCTGAGCAATACGTAAGTTACAGCCTGCCACCAACAGGTCTTACTTGGGCTGTCTTTTTTTTTTTTTTTTTTTACAAACAAGCAGCCTCCATCTATGAAGGAGCCCCCTTCAGAGTACAAGGCTCTGGCATATGTAAAACTGGGGGGAGAGTGACTGGCCCACCGGTAAATACTCCCCCTGGTCACCTAGGGACTGACTAGCTCCGGGTATGAGGCTCTAGGGCTCTGCCCTACCAAGCCTGCCTTTAATCGCACAGCGCGTGAGACAATCAAAGAAAAGCAAAGATCTTGGGTTTTTTTCCTACCTGTCAAATGGACTAAATTGATCTAGTCAAGAGTAAACTCGATCCCTTACACCCAATTTAGAATTTTTTGAAAGGATCAGGACCGCGGGTTATGCCTCTCAATCTGCTGGAGTCAGAGAAGATACTGAAGGATATATCTAGGGGGTGTTTTTCAGCTTTTCACTGACTCCATCTGCTGGAGGGGAGGCATAACCCAGCAGTCTGGACTGATCCTGGTACGTACAGGGAACATTATAATTAAATTAGAATTGAATTACTAAAAATGCTTCTACAATGCTATCTAGCTAGGGGATGTAAGGCCCCAGTGGATAGAAGCTGGAGATCTCAGAGGATGCGTTGTGCTGGGCCTATGGGTGCTGTGGAAGTGGTAGCGGGCAGCAGATTGTATATGTGCTCCTCAAAGTCCCACCACGGTCAGCTGAGGCGAATGCTCCAAGGGGTTTGCAACACCAGTACTTGAGGGCCCCTAGCAGGTAGGGTTTTCAGGCTATTTCTAATGCATATGCATGAGATAGATATCCATGAACACTGTCTCAATTATATGCAGATCTATTGTACTGGTGAGAGGCCCTCAAGAATCAGAACTGTCCACCTCTGCTCTGGCTTTGCAGGATACATCATGTCTGTGTCCATTTTGTGTTGCAAAACAGAAATGACAATTGGAGGAGGAAACAAAAGTTACTTGATATGCAACAATTATCCAGGGTACCCAAACTGACTCTGGTCATCAAACAGCTTTGTCTATATAGAAAATTGAGCTATGAGGTCAGGGACAGAACGCTGACTACACCATCACATGCCAATGATTTCTAGGGCAGTGACTCTCAACCCAAACCTCAGGTACCTCATAGCCAGTCTGGTTTTCAGGATGTTCACAACGAATATGCGTAAGATATATTTGTATACAGATCAATCTCATGCAAATTTATTGTAGATATCCTGAAAACCAGTCTGGGTTGAGAAACACTGCTTTAGATAATACAGAGGTGATCTGTGCCAAACTATCTCGAGGACCCAGAAATAGGACAGATGTATGTCTCAGCTCCCATGCTTAACAAGTTAAAAGAAAACATTCAGAACTTCAAACTAGCCAAATAGTACAACATAAACATCTGACCTTCTTGCTGAAAAGTGGCTGAAGCAAACAAATTCACAGAACCATTGTTTATTAAGTTTCTGGGAACGCTCATCTCCTCCCCTCTCTAAAAAGGAGCAGCAGTATGGCTTTACCTGTAAACTGGAAACATTTTGTTTTAGCTCAAGGAAATCTGAATGACTATTAACTACTAAGGGCAAACTTTTGTTACTTTGACTTTGCTAAACAGCAGAGCTTATGTCACAATTATCCAGAATGCTTTCAAAGTCAACCATTAGAACATGAAGCTATGGGGGGTGCTGTTGCATACTGATGAAGGTGGTCACATGCTAGTGTAGCTCTGCTCGCCTGAGACCCTAATTTGTTGAAAACCCCCCGATATCGTCATGATTTGCCCACAGATTTTTGGACATAATTTAGGTGCACTGAGGGGTGGAAAAATTTACAACTTGCGATCCCTGGCTGTTTTGGATACCAGCTTCATGACCACGCGGTTTACATGCAGTGCCCTAGAGCAGCCTATTACAGATTTCTACCAGGAGGCAACAGAACCTGTCTCTGGGGGAGATGTTGGTGACCATGTCGAAGAGGGTTCTTCTGTTCAGGCAGATGCTGCTATGATGGAACAAATCTTATAGGAAATAAGAGAATTACTACAGCCATGACCCAAGATTTGGGCGCCATGCGGGCTTCTATAGAAGAGCTTAAGGAACGAACAGAGACAGTAGGCCCAAGAGTCGAAGAGTTGGAGAACCGAATATCTGCAATTGAAGACTGGGAGTCTACTGCGGCAAACTCACTCATGGCTCTCAAAATACAAATAAAATACCTAGAAGACAAGATAATCGACTTGGAGGGTGATTGGGATCCCCAAGCGGGCAGAGGGCCGCGACCCAAGGAGGTTTCATGAAACTCTCCTCCAAGAGTTGTTTAACTTGGAACAGCTCGACTCGCAATTGCTCATTGAGAGGCACATAATGTTGGAGCAGGGATCGCAAACCAACAACTCCCTGCGCGCATGTTGCGGTCTCTACCGCTTCCCTCCGGTTAGGGCCCAGATCCACCTACCTCCGCTTCAGGGATCACCGCATTCCGCCTGCTCCGGACCCCGGGGGCTTCTCTCACTCTAAGTGGTGGCCGCCATTACGTGCCTGCTTCCCTTCAGTCTCGCGCGTGCGAGGATGTCCGTCTTGAGCGCTCAGCTCCCGGAAGCCTGGCCCCACCTATGCTGCTGATGTCACGCCCAAGTCCCGATATAACTGGCGCTCAAACTCTCTCTCGTCGCCTTGCAACGAGGTTCACAACTCCATAGTTGTTCTTAGTTGCGTTCCTGGTGATCTCCACGTTGCCTGCTTCTGACTCCGGTTTGCTTCTGACTTCCGCTTCAGCCTGCTGCCTGCCTCTGACTTCGGTTTGCCTCTGACTCCGCTTCTGCCTGCTGCCTGCCTCCGACCCCGGTTTGCCTCTGACTTCCGCTTCAGCCTGCTGCCTGCCTCTGACTCCGGTTTGCCTCTGACTCCGCTTCTGCCTGCTGCCTGCCTCCGACCCCGGTTTGCCTCTGACTCCGCTTCAGCCTGCTGCCTGCCTCTGACTCCGGTTTGCCTCTGACTCCGCTTCTGCCTGCTGCCTGCCTCCGACTCCGGTTTGCCTCTGACTCCGCTTCTGCCTGCTGCCTGCCTCCGACCCCGGTTTGCCTCTGACTACCGCTTCAGCCTGCTGCCTGCCTCTGACTCCGGTTTGCCTCTGACTCCGCTTCTGCCTGCTGCCTGCCTCCGACCCCGGTTTACCTCTGACTCCGCTTCAGCCTACAGCCTGCTTCAGCCTCCGGTTTGCTACCGACTCCGCTTCAGCCTACAGCCTGCTTCAGCCTCCGGTTTGCTACCGACTCCGCTTCAGCCTTCAGCCTGCTTCAGCCTCCGGTTTGCTACCGACTCCGCTTCAGCCTACAGCCTGCTTCAGCCTCCGGTTTGCTACAGACTCCGCAGCCGCCCACTGCCCTGCCTTCAGCCGGCCCTCGGCCCTGTACAGCCGGTCCCCTGCTTCCCGGGTACCTTGGACTTCCTATCCTTCTTGCTTGCTCTGGTACCGGTCTAAGCCTATCTCAGCCCCTGGACTTTCAGTCTCTATTCCGAGTCCCGAGGACCCGGTGCCCTACGGGCTCCTCCCGGGGGGTCCCTGGATCCTGGGCGAACACCTCCTGCTTGTGGCTCCGCCCCCCCGGCCTACCCTGTCTCCCTAGGTAGGCCGGCCCAAGGGTCCACTATCTCTCCAGCAGTGTCCAACTGCAACAGCGCATTCATTATTAAAATGCATTACTATCAAGCTAAGGAATGGGTATTGAAGCGAGTGTGGGAACTGAGGCCCCTTATCATAGCAATCATGTTGTGGTATACCCTGACTATAGCGGTGTCACCCAAAGACGAAGAGCCAAATTTTTGGGGGTTAAGAAGCAGTTGACGACAGGCAATTTCGATTTTGGCTAATTTATTCAGCACGACTGCTTATTTGAGTGGAGGGCACCTGGAAACCATTTGGCTCACTGGGGACTGTGATGGCGTTTCTGGAGGAATGTGGAGGAAAAAATGGCGCAACTCAACAACCCATGTCTAATGGCAGCACACAACCTCAGGAGAAGAAGTCGGGATTGCATGGTGCCGCCGGGGGGGGGGGGGGGGGGAGTGCTGGGCTCAATCCCTGCTCCCCTGCTAGTGGCAGTGGAAGCCCAAGTCAAAATCTGTGGCCCTGAGCAAGCCCCTAGACTGGCTTCCTCGTTTGGCATGCTCTGGCTCACTTACAGCGGCCCTCAGTACAGCTCAGCATCATGATACAGAGGAGACTGCTAGAGACAAACGTCATGGGCTGGAGCCTAAGGATCAAAGCAAGGCAGAGTGAGAAACATGCGTACGACGGCAAGTGAAGTTAACATCCCTATTAGCAGACTGCTTTCTACACCACTCGACAAGTGCCTCCTATACCCTTGCAACGGAAAATCCTGATATCTTTTTATGTTGTACCTTTTAGAGGTGCTTTGAGTGTTAAGGGGGTGGGAATTTTTTTACGGGTTCAATGTTTTGTATGGTTTACATGGGGGTTTCAAGACATTAGTAGACGTTCATTGTAGTATGCTTCCACCTGTGTATTGAGGGGGTGTTTAGTGGCGTAGAAGAGGTAGGGTGGAGGTGGGCGGAAGAGAGGCAGTATAGGCTGGAGGAGATACATTTCATTATTTTTTTTTCCTTGCTATATATGTCTTAACATCGGTTGGACAGAGCTCTCATTTGGACAACGATACACAAGAAATGTCGAAATGTCAAGCATGTCCTTCCCTGGCTCTTTGGATGGGGTTCTCTGGGCCTGGAAGGTTTAGTTTTTTTGGAACACAAGAGTAGTCAGCCTGGAGACACTTCTGGCAAATAAATCTATAATTTTGAGACTTTTTTCAATTTCCATGACTTACTTATGTATTGGATGTGGATGTTGATTCATCTATGGACTAGGTCTGGAAATTGGGTTTGGTTTCTATTGTGGACCAGGGGAGATTTGGTGAGAGGGTGGTATAAAGGCTCACACAATATAGCTTGGAATCATCAAGGGTTTATCAGATTGGGAGTTTGGTAATGATGGGATCTTGAATAAAGCTGGCCTAAGAAGCAGAAGATGTGGTGGAGTTTGGGGGATGAATGCTTCCTGCTTCTTTCTATGACGGGCTACGCAACTGACAGGTGGTTTTGGTTTTGGGGTTCTTGTTTTAGTGGGCATGGGGATACTAGTGGGTTCTTGGAAGGGAGCTTTAGTGTACATATTTCTCATTATATTCAGTAGGTGACATCACTGCGATTATGGCTAATTCGGAAATTAACATCATCACACTTAACATTAGAGGGATTGGCACTCCGGTAAAGCGCAAGCGCATTTTAGGTTATTTGAAGAAAAGAAAAGCTCATATCGCGCACTTGCAGGAGACCCATATGACTGATAGGGAGCACCTTAAGCTTCAGAGGGAATGGGTTGATCGGGTGTTCTACTCCTCTTACAGTACTAAAAGCAGGGGGATCTACATTTTAGTTAATAAGACCCTTCCTCTGACCATCAATAGACATAATGTAGATCCGGAGGGACACTACCTAGCATTGGAATGCGACCTGTATGGGGTGGAGTTTACTTTGATCAATGTATATGGGCCTAACACAGGTCAGAATGAATTCTATAGAGGATTGACACAGATAATTGAGGGTTTCTCTCCTCTCCCAATTGTGATGGGCAGAGATTGGAACACATGTTTAGAACAGAGTCAAGATAGATCTAGTGGGTGTACTTCTTTCACAAATCACGTTGCTGGCCTCAAAGAGTTGATAGCCCGACTAGGGGTGATAGATGTGTGGAGGGCTCAATATCCATCTGGAAAAGATTATATTTACTACTCCAGCATCATTTCTTTGCACTGATTTATTTCTTTGTACTGTCTCTCTGCTTTTAGATATGGGGCAACTTGACATTTTATCCTGTCATAATCAGATCATAGCCCGGTCTTGTTACCGCTGCTAGCATCACAAGGGCCTCTGACATCCAAAGCCTGGCGGCTAAATCCCTCGATATTGTTGAATGAGAAGTTTTGTCAGATGATTCACGATGCAATTAAAGAATTCTCTGAAGTGTATCGGGAAGCGGAGGAGTCACTCATTGTTCTCTGAGAAACACTTAAATCTGTATTACGGGGTAAGATTATTAGTTTTGCTTCACATCAAAAGCAAACCCGGTTACAAAGGGAAAAATCTTTGGAAGGGAGAATAAAAAACCTTAAAGCACAGCACAAAGCTACCTGCTCCCCCAAGGTGTATAGGGTCCTGCAGTGGATGAGGGAAGACCTTCACCTGTTGCAAATGGAGTGCATTGAAAGATCCTTTCAATTCTCTCATCAGCAACTGTATGAACATGGGAACAAAATGGTGGCACTTTTGTCTAGAGCCATTCAGAAGAGACATACACAGACAGTAATAGGTAGTATAAAAATTCCTGCTGGGGAGATGATGTGCCATCCTCAATCCATTAATGAGTTATTCAAAGCCTTCTATCAAACCTTATACAGTAACAATGAGCATTGCTGTGAAGCAGAGGTGGAGGAATATTTAATGGGGACTGAGTTCCCCTTGCTTACCGAAAGGCAAACTGATAGATTAAAGGTGCCTATTACTGAAGGTGAAGTGTATGTGGCCATTATGTGTTTAACTAAGGGCGAATGTCTGGGACTGGTTGGTTTTCACATAGATTTTCTTCAAAAATTTCCGCTTGAACCAGCTTTGAGGTTAAAGGACACATTTCATTATTTGAGAGATAATCCTAATGTTCCATATCATATGTCTGATGCAGTTATTGTATTAATTCACAAACCCAGTAGAGATAGCAGAGACCCGGATTTGTACCATCCAATCACATTGCTGAACTCCAATGTTAAGATCTTAGCGAAAATCTTGCAGATGGGACTGGAGAGGGTGATGCCTGTACTCGGGGATAATCAAACAGATTTCATTAAAAATAGTCTCTCAACCACAAATACAAGGAGGCTCTATATCATTGCTTTGGCCAATCGCACCTGCATAGCAGGACTAGTGGCTCAGTTACTCACCTTAGAAAGGTGTTGAGGTAGTGTGATTGGGATTGAATAGGCACCAACATTTGTTAATCAAGGGAGCAGTGAGTCACTCAGGCTGACTAACTAAGTGTGAAGATTGTGTGTTTGTGAATAGGTACTATTCTTTGTTAATCAGCACAGCAGTGAGTCACACAGGACATCTAACTGAAAGGTCACGCAGGAAATCTAACTGAAAGGTCACTCAGGAAATCTAACTGAAGTGTACATCTCCTAAGGGATTGTTTTGCACTAATTTACCTTAGAAGCACATTATAAATTAGAAGGAAAGAGCTCAGTAACCCACATTCCAGTGGAAACACTGAGAGGAGAGGATCACCTTGCTGGTGGCTGAAAGGAATCAGTAAGTTTTTGCTTGGGACATTGACTTTTTTAAAAGTATTGGGGCAAAGTTAACTATTTGGGAATATTATTTAGTGTGTTTGTGTGTTTGTGCCTTTAATAGTCAGAAAGGCAGTGAATAAACAAGTTAGACTGTTTGCATTTTTAAATAGTCAGTCAATAAGGTAGCAGTCGGTAGGTAGTGAATAAACAAGTTAGACTGTTTGTATTTTTAGTCAGTCAATAAGGTAGAAGTAGGTAGGTAGTGAATAAACCAGTTAGACTGTTTGTAATTTTAGTCAGTCAATAAGGTAGCAGTAGGTAGGCAGTGAATAAACAAGTTAGACTGTTTGTATTTTTAGTCAGTCAATAAGGTAGCAGTAGATAGTGTGTTTATTTTTAAAAGTCTGCAGAACTGAGTGTTCTCCAGACTTTTAAAGAGCTGACTGTTTGTTTTTAATACTAACTGAGTGCATTGTATTGAAAAAAAAACCCCCACAAACCCCCCCCCCACAAAAAAGTAGCCAGAAGCTAGAAATAAGCTAGGAGCAGTATATACCAAAGTAAAAAAGTTGAATAGTTCAGCTCAGTTACTCACCTTGGAAAGGTGTTGAGGTAGTGTGATTGGGTTTGAATAGGGACCAACATTTGTTAATCAAGGGAGCAGTGAGTCACTCAGGCTGACTAACTGAAGTTAGACTGTTTGTATTTCCCAACCCTCCCACCCCTTGCCTGCTCTCTAGGTGATGCATTGTCCTTTCGCACTGAGGATATCTCCCCAAGGCCTACTGCCCAGGAGGGAAGGGTTAGGTCGGCCGTCATAGTTGGTGATTCGATTATTAGGAATGTAGATAGCTGGGTGGCTGGTGGGCATGAGGATCGCCTGGTAACATGCCTACCTGGTGCGAAGGTGGCAGACCTCACGCGTCACCTAGATAGGATTTTAGACAGTGCTGGGGAGGAGCCGGCTGTCGTGGTAAACGTGGGCACCAACGACATAGGAAAATGTGGGAGGGAGGTTCTGGAAGCCAAATTTAGGCTCTTAGGTAGAAAGATTAAATCCAGAACCTCCAGGGTAGCATTCTCTGAAATGCTCCCTGTTCCACGCGCAGGTCACCAGAGGCAGGCAGAGCTCCGGAGTCTCAATGCATGGATGAGACGATGGTGCAAGGAAGAAGGATTCAGTTTTGTTAGGAACTGGGGAACCTTTTGGGGAAGGGGGAGTCTCTTCCGAAGGGATGGGCTCCACCTTAACCAGGGTGGAACCAGACTGCTGGCGCTAACCTTTAAAAAGGAGATAGAGCAGCTTTTAAACTAGAACAAAGGGGAAAGCCGACAGTCGCTCAGCAGCGCATGGTTCGGAGAGAGGTAGCTTCAAAGGATACTAATGATGCATTAGAATTAGGGCATCCCGACAGTGAGGTTCCAATAATTAGAAAAGTAGTGCAAGTGCCTGTAACTAAAAACTCACCTGAGCTAAAAAATTCTAACTTATCCCTATCAATTAAAAAGCAGAATAAAAATACAAATAAAAAACAAACTTTGAAATGTTTGTATGCTAATGCCAGAAGTCTAAGAAGTAAGATGGGAGAATTAGAATGTATAGCAGTAAATGATGACATAGACTTCATTGGCATCTCAGAGACATGATGGAAAGAGGATAACCAATGGGACAGTGCTATACCAGGGTACAAATTATATCGCAATGACAGAGAGGAGCAGTCGGGAGGAGGTGTGGCGCTTTATGTCCGGGATGGCATAGAGTCCAACAGGATAAACATCCTGCATGAGACTAAATACAAAATTGAATCCTTATGGGTAGAAATCCCTTGTGTGTTGGGGAAGACTATAGTGATAGGGGTATACTACCGTCCACCTGGTCAAGATGGTGAGATGGACAGTGAAATGCTAAGAGAAATTAGGGAAGCTAACCAAATTGGTAGTGCAGTAATAATGGGAGACTTCAATTACCCCAATATAGACTGGGTAAATGTATCATCGGGTCACACTAGAGAGATAACGTTCCTGGATGGAATAAATGATAGCTTTATGGAGCAATTGGTTCAGGAACCGACGAGAGAGGGAGCAATTTTAGATCTAATTCTCAGTGGAGCACAGGACTTGGTGAGAGAGGTAACTGTGGTGGGGCCGCTTGGCAATAGTGATCATAATATGATCAAATTTGATTTAATGACTGGAAAAAGAACAGTGTGCAAATCCAAGGCTCTCGTGCTAAACTTTCAAAAGGGAAACTTTGATAAAATGAGAAAAATTGTTAGAAAAAAACTGAAAGGAGCAGCTACAAAAGTAAAAAATGTCCAAGAGGCGTGGTCATTGTTAAAAAATACCATTCTAGAAGCACAGTCCAGATGTATTCCACACATTAAGAAAGGTGGAAAGAAGGCAAAACGATTACCGGCATGGTTAAAAGGGGAGGTGAAAGAAGCTATTTTAGCCAAAAGATCTTCATTCAAAAATTGGAAGAAGGATCCAACAGAAGAAAATAGGATAAAGCATAAACATTGGCAAGTTAAATGTAAGACATTGATAAGACAGGCTAAGAGAGAATTTAAAAAAAGTTGGCTGTAGAGGCAAAAACTCACAGTAAAAACTTTTTAAAATATATCCGAAGCAGAAAGCCTGTGAGGGAGTCAGTTGGACCGTTAGATGATCGAGGGGTTAAAGGGGCACTTAGAGAAGATAAGGCCATCGCGGAAAGATTAAATGATTTCTTTGCTTCAGTGTTTACTGAAGAGGATGTTGGGGAGGTACCCGTAATGGAGAAGGTTTTCATGGGTAATGATTCAGATGGACTGAATCAAATCACGGTGAACCTAGAAGATGTGGTAGGCCTGATTGACAAACTGAAGAGTAGTAAATCACCTGGACCGGATGGTATACACCCCAGAGTACTGAAGGAACTAAAAAATGAAATTTCAGACCTATTAGTAAAAATTTGTAACTTATCATGAAAATCATCCATTGTACCTGAAGACTGGAGGATAGCAAATGTAACCCCAATATTTAAAAAGGGCTCCAGGGGCGATCCGGGAAACTACAGACCGGTTAGCCTGACTTCAGTGCCAGGAAAAATAGTGGAAAGTGTTCTAAACATCAAAATCACAGAACATATAGAAAGACATGGTTTAATGGAACAAAGTCAGCATGGCTTTACCCAGGGCAAGTCTTGCCTCACAAATCTGCTTCACTTTTTTGAAGGAGTTAATAAACATGTGGATAAAGGTGAACCAGTAGATATAGTATACTTGGATTTTCAGAAGGCGTTTGACAAAGTTCCTCATGAGAGGCTTCTAGGAAAAGTAAAAAGTCATGGGATAGGTGGCGATGTCCTTTCGTGGATTGCAAACTGGCTAAAAGACAGGAAACAGAGAGTAGGATTAAATGGGCAATTTTCTCAGTGGAAGGGAGTGGACAGTGGAGTGCCTCAGGGATCTGTATTGGGACCCTTACTGTTCAATATATTTATAAATGATCTGGAAAGAAATACGACGAGTGAGATAATCAAATTTGCAGATGACACAAAATTGTTCAGAGTAGTTAAATCACGAGCAGATTGTGATAAATTGCAGGAAGACCTTGTGAGACTGGAAAATTGGGCATCCAAATGGCAGATGAAATTTAATGTGGATAAGTGCAAGGTGATGCATATAGGGAAAAATAACCCATGCTATAATTACACAATGTTGGGTTCCATATTATGTGCTACAACCCAAGAAAGAGATCTAGGTGTCATAGTGGAATACACATTGAAATCGTCGGTGCAGTGTGCTGCGGCAGTCAAAAAAGCAAACAGAATGTTGGGAATTATTAGAAAAGGAATGATGAATAAAACGGAAACTGTCATAATGCCTCTGTATCGCTCCATGGTGAGACCGCACCTTGAATACTGTGTACAATTCTGGTCGCTGCATCTCAAAAAAGATATAATTGCGATGGAGAAGGTACAGAGAAGGGCTACCAAAATGATAAGGGGAATGGAACAACTCCCCTATGAGGAAAGACTAAAGAGGTTAGGACTTTTCAGCTTGGAGAAGAGACGACTGAGGGGGGATATGATAGAGGTGTTTAAAATCATGAGAGGTCTAGAACGGGTAGATGTGAATCGGTTATTTACTCTTTCGGATAGTAGACAGACTAGGGGGCACTCCATGAAGTTAGCATGGGGCACATTTAAAACTAATCGGAGAAAGTTATTTTTTACTCAACGCACAATTAAACTCTGGAATTTGTTGCCAGAGGATGTGGTTAGTGCAGTTAGTATAGCTGTGTTTAAAAAAGGATTGGAAAAGTTCTTGGAGGAGAAGTCCATTACCTGCTATTAAGTTCACTTAGGGGTAGATTTTAAGAGGCGCGCGAACAGCCTACTTTTGCTTGCGCATCAGACTCAAGCAAAAGTACGCTGGATTTTAGTAGATACGCGCGGAGCCGCGCGTATCCACTAAAATCCTGGATCGGCGCGCGCAAGGCTATCGATTTTGTATAGCCTGCGTGCGCCGAGCCGCGCTACCTCCCCCCGTTCCCTCCAAGGCCGCTCCGAAATCGGAGCGGCCTTGGAGGGAACTTTCCTTTGCCCTCCCCTCACCTTCCCCTCCCTTCCCCTACCTAACCCACCCGCCCGGCCCTGTCTACACCCCCCCCTTACCTTTGTCGGGGGATTTACGCCTCCCGGAGGGAGACGTAAATCCCCGCGCGCCAGCGGGCCTGCTGCGCGCCGGGCCGCGACCTGGGGGCGGGTACGGAGGGCGCGGCCACGCCCCCGGGCCGTAGCCACGCCCCGTACCCGCCCCCAAAACGCTGCCGACACGCCCCCGGAACGCCGCGACGACCGGGCCCGCCCCCCGACACGCCCCCGACACGCCCCCCTCCGAGAACCCCGGGACTTACGCGAGTCCCGGGGCTCTGCGCGCGCCGGGAGGCCTATGTAAAATAGGCTTCCCGGCGCGCAGGGCCCTGCTCGCCTAAATCCGCCCGGTTTTGGGCGGATTTAGGCGAGCAGGGCTCTGAAAATCTACCCCTTACAGAATAGCCACTGCCATTAGCAATGGTTACATGGAATAGACTTAGTTTTTGGGTACTTGCCAGGTTCTTATGGCCTGGATTGGCCACTGTTGGAAACAGGATGCTGGGCTTGATGGACCCTTGGTCTGACCCAGTATGGCATTTTCTTATGTTCTTATGTTGCCCTTGATGCCGAGAAGACATTTGATTGCCTCCAATGGGTATTCCTAACCAGGGTTCTTGAGAAAGTAGGGCTCACAGTTGAATATCGGGAATTAGTGAATATATTATATGCCCACCTTCGTGTCAAAGTGCTTACCAATGGTAATAGTTATGAATTTTTTCCCATAGCATGGGGTACGAGGCAGGGCTGCCCCCTTTCCCCTCTGTTGTTCAATTTAGCCATTGAAATCCTGGTGTATAATGCCAGGACGAATCCTGAGGTAGAGGGGACAAAATATGTCATATTCCTCTATGCAGACAAAATTCTGCTTTCCTTAACGAACCCTAGGCAGTCTGGCCCTAAATTATTGGATATTCTGTCAAAATACAGCAGATTCTCTGGATATAAATTAACTTCTCTAAATTGGAAGTATTTGCTCTTGGATCATTGGGGTTAGAGGAGATTCCAAGATGCTTCTCCACCTTTAAGAAGGCATGGTCAGGTTTCAAGTATTTGGGGATTTGGGTACCCCATAGAGTAGCTGATTTATATAGACTCAATTACACTCCTGTCATTACAAAAATTAAGCAGGACTTGGCGAGCTCTGAGAGGAGAGAATCACCTTGCTGGTGGCTGAAAGGAATCAGTAAGTTTTTGCTCGGGACATTGTCTTTTTTTAAATTATTGGGGCAAAGTTAACTATTTGGGAATATTATTTAGTGTGTTTGTGCTTTTAATAGTCAGTAAGGTAGCGAATAAACAAGTTAGACTGTTTGAATTTTTAAATAGTCAGTCAGTAAGGCAGCTAGTAAGCAGTAGTTAGTGTGTTTATTTTTAAAAGTCTGTAAGGCAGCTATTAAGCAGAACTGAGTGTTTGTATTTAAAAAAAAAAAAAAAAAGTAGCCAGAAGCTACAAATAAGCTAGGAGCAGTGTATACCTAAGTAAAAAGGTTGAAAAGTTCAGTTCAGTTACTCACCTTGGAAAGGTGTTGAGGTAGCGTGATTTGGTTTGAATAGGTACCAACATTTGTTAATCAAGAGAGCAGAGAGTCACTCTGGCTGACTAACTGAAGTTAGACTGTTTGTTAAATGTAAGACATTGATAAGACAGGCTAAGAGAGAATTTGAAAAGAAGTTGGCCGTAGAGGCAAAAACTCACAGTAAAAACTTTTTAAAATATATCCGAAGCAGAAAGCCTGTTAGGGAGTCAGTTGGACCGTCAGATGATCGAGGGGTTAAAGGGGCACTTAGAGAAGATAAGGCCATCACGGAAAGATTAAATGATTTCTTTGCTTCGGTGTTTACTGAAGAGGATGTTGGGGAGGTACCCGTACTGGAGAAGGTTTTCATGGGTAATGATTCAGATGGACTGAATCAAATCACGGTGAACCTAGAAGATGTGGTAGACCTGATTGACAAATGAAGAGTAGTAAATCACCTGGATCGGATGGTATACACCCCAGAGTTCTGAAGGAACTAAAAAATGAAATTTCAGACCTATTAGTAAAAATTTATAACCTATCATTAAAATCATCCATTGTACCTGAAGACTGGAGGATAGCTAATGTAACCCCAATATTTAAAAAGGGCTCCAGGGGCGATCCGGGAAACCTCAGACCGGTTAGCCTGACTTCAATGCCAGGAAAAATAGTGGAAAGTGTTCTAAACATCAAAATCACAGAACATATAGAAAGACATGGTTTAATGGAACAAAGTCAGCATGGCTTTACCCAAGGCAAGTCTTGCCTCACAAATCTGCTTCACTTTTTTGAAGGAGTTAATAAACATGTGGATAAAGGTGAACCAGTAGATGTAGTGTACTTGGATTTTCAGAAGGCGTTTGACAAATTTCCACATGAGAGGCTTCTAGGAAAAGTAAAAAGTCATGGGATAGGTGGTGATGTCCTTTCGTGGATTACAAACTGGCTAAAAGACAGGAAATAGAGAGTAGGATTAAATAAGAAAATTATTCCTTACCTGCTAATTTTCGTTCCTGTAGTACTAAGGATCAGTCCAGACGGTGGGTTAGGTCCCCCGTCCAGCAGATGGAGTCAGAGCAAACCGGAAGGTGCTGGCATATAAGCTGGTGCACCCTCCCCAGATCCTCAGTATCGAGAATATCAAAGCCAAGACAATCAAACTGGCAAAAGTGAAAAAGGATGGATCAAGCATCCCCGAATTTGAACTACTGAAAACTAACAGTGTAACTTGCAAATAGAACTGTCAATCAGTTATGGGGAAACCAGAACAGGAAGCGGGGAGAACAGACCCCGCCCCCAAACAGAGAGAAAAACAGTAAGACATGAGAAAAACATGAGCAGGAGTGCCCTGAGGTCCCAACGGAATCAGGGTGGGCATCTGGACTGATCCTTAGTACTACAGGAACGAAAATTAGCAGGTAAGGAATAATTTTCTTTTCCCTGTACGTACCAGGATCAGTCCAGACAGTGGGATGTACCAAAGCTTCCCTAACTCGGGTGGGTCCCTGAGAACCCTGCTCGAATTACCCTGTCGCCAAAGGAACCTGAGTCGGAGACTGGCAATTGAAGGCAATAATGCCTGGAGAACGTGTGTAGGGACTTCCAAGTCGCTGCTCTACAGATTTCCTGCGATGAAACGTGCTGAGATTCCGCCCAGGAGGCTGCCTGAGCACATAGCGAATGAGCCTTGACCCCTGCCGGGGGTTCCCGGCCGGCGCCGATATACGCCGACACCACTGCCTCCTTGAGCCATCTCGCTATTGTAGTCTTCGAAGCCTGAGATTCTTTTCTACTCCCGGACCAGAGGACGAAGAGGTGGTCGGAGACCCGGAAGTCGTTGGTCACTTCCAGATAATGGAGTAGGATGCGCTTGATGTCCAGACGCCGGAGAGACCTAGGGGCGTCCTCTGGGAAGGACGGGAGCTCCACCGTCTGGTTCAAGTGGAACGCGGAGACTACCTTGGGCAGAAACGAGGGAACCGTCTGCAACGAGACCCCCGAATCCGTGAAGCGCAGGAAGGGATCTCTACATGAGAGCGCCTGGAGCTCAGAGGCGTGACGTGCTGAGGCTATAGCCACCAAAAAGACAGCCTTTAGGGTGAGGTCTTTGAGTGAGGCCAGACGAAGAGGCTCGAAGGGAGGCCCCGCGAGGACTCGGAGGACCAGGTTGAGACTCCAGGAGGGATACGGATTCTGCACCGGGGGTGCAAGTGTTTAGCCCCCTTCAGGAACCTCGTGATGTCCGGATGAGACGAGAGTTCCAGTCGTCCCGCAGTGCGAGCGAACGAGACCAGTGCGGAAACCTGGACCCGCAGGGAATTGTAGGCGAGTCCCTTGTCAAGGCCGTCCTGGAGAAAAGCCAGAATTTGAGGTACCGACACTTTGGCTGCATGTGAACCGTGGTCAGAGCACCAGGCCTCGAACACCTTCCAGACCCGAACATAAGCGACCGACGTCGAGGTCTTGCGCGCCTTGAGGAGAGTGTCTACAACTGGGGACGTGTAGCCCTTTCGCAGGAGTCTCCACCTTTCAAAAGCCAGGCCGCAAGACAAAAGTATTCTGCCTGGTCGGAAAATACCGGCCCCTGACGGAGGAGCCGAGGCAGGTGGGAGAGCCGTAGGGGACCGTCCACAGCGATGTTGAGCAGATCTGCGAACCACGGCTGCCGTGGCCATTCTGGGGCCACTAGGATGACTGCCCCGTGATGGGTCTCTATTCTCCTTAGAACCTTGCCCACCAGGGGCCACGGTGGAAAGACATAGAGGAGGAGCCGGGTCGGCCAGGGAAGTACCAGGGCGTCCACCCCTTCTGCACTGTGTTCCCTCCGTCGACTGAAGAAACGAGGGGCCTTGGCATTGGCGAGCGTCGCCATGAGATCCATCGAGGGGGTCCCCCAGCGATGGGTGATGAGCTGCATCGCCTCGTCAGACAGAGCCCATTCTCCGGGGTCCAGAGTCTGCCGACTCAAGTAGTCCGCTTGAATGTTGTCCACCCCCGCGATGTGAGAGGCTGCCAGACGATCGAGGAAGCGCTCCGCCCAGGCCATTAGACGAGAGGCTTCAAGGGCCACCTAACGACTTCTGGTGCCGCCCTGACAGTTGATGTAGGCCACGGTAGTCTCGTTGTCCGACAGGACGCGTACTGCCCGGTTTCTTAACAGAGGGAGAAACTGGACGAGTGCCAGATGCACCGCTCTGGTCTCCAAGCGATTGATCGGCCAGGTTGCTTGTTCCTTTGTCCTCTGTCCCTGCGCCGAGCTCTGTTGACAGACTGCTCCCCAACCGGTCAGACTGGCATCGGTGGTGACCACTACCCAATCCGGGGTCTCGAGGGGGGAGCCCTGAGCCAGATTCCGGGGATCTAGCCACCAACATAAGCTGTTCCTGGCGATCGGGGGGAGAGGAAGAACGACCTGATAGTCCCGAGACACGGGTTTCCACCGAGATAGCAGGGCCGCCTGCAGAGGACGCAGATGCGTGAACGCCCATGGTACCAGATCTATCACAAAGGCCATAGAACCCAAGATCTGCAGATAATCCCAGGCCGTGGGGTCCTGCAGGTCCGCAAAGCGTTGAATCTGCTCTCGAAGGGCTTGTGCTTTGTCCGGACACAAGAAGTCTTTGCCCTGAGATGTGTCGAAGCGGGCTCCCAGGAAGTCCAGGCACTGGGAGGGACGAAGGCTGCTCTTGTTGAAATTTACCACCCAGCCGAGGGACTGGAGGAGGCGAACGACCCTGTCGACTGCCGCCTGCCCCTGTGGAAAGGTCTTCGCCCGGATGAGCCAAACGTCCAGGTAGGGGTGGACCAGGATCCCCTCCCGCCTTAGCGCAGCTGCCACCACCACCATGACCTTTGTGAAAGTTCTGGGGGCGGTCGCCAGGCCAAAAGGAAGGGCCTGGAACTGGAAGTGTTGATTCAGAATCTTGAAACAAAGAAACTTCTGATGAGCCGCCAGGATCGGAATGTGCAGATAGGCCTCCGTCAGATCCAGAGAGGCGAGGAACTCTCCCTGTTGAACTGCTGCGATGACCGAGCGCAGGGTCTCCATGCGAAAACAGGATATCCGGAGTACCTTGTTTACTTCCTTGAGGTCCAGGATGGGACGAAACGTGCCGTCCTTCTTGGGTCCCACGAAGTAAATGGAATAGTGATCCGAGCCCACCTCTCCGGAGGGAATGGGTGAGATGGCCCCGAGGTCCAGGAGCCTGTCTAGGGTCTGACGCACTCCCAGGCACTTGGGACCTGAACCGCAGGGCGAGAAGATGAACCTGTCTCTTGGAATGCGTACAAACTCCAACGCATAGCCGTGCCTTAGGATGTCCAGGACCCACTGATCCGTGGTGATGCTGGCCCACTTCCCGAAGAAGAGCGAGATGCGGCCCCCTATACTGGGCAACGGGGGGTGGACCGGCCTGGCATCATTGTGAAGGCTTGGACGAGGTCCCCTGAGCCGGGGTGTCCCTAGGAGGCCGGCAGCCCCGAAAGGGCCGGGGCCATGACTGAGACCTGGAAGAGGGTGTCTGGGGTCCCTGTTGCCTGGCGCCCCTATAGCGGCGTTGGGTGCAGGAACGATTCCTGGAAGAAGAGGACGGACGATATGACCGCTGGCGGTCCTCGGGCAGACGATGTACCGCATTTTCCCTCAGTGATTTGATGATCTGGTCCAGATCTTCGCCGGAGAGAAACCTGCCCTTGAAGGGGAGGGCGCCCAGACTGGATTTGGAAGATGAATCTGCCGCCCAGTTGCAAAGCCATAAGAGGCGTCTGGCAGAAACTGCAGAAACCATAGTCCTGGCTAGGACGCGCAGGAGGTCATGCAGGGCGTCCGCCCCGTAGGCCATGACGGCTTCCAGCCGATCCGCTTGGGCCGCCTCCTCCGGTGGCAATTGCTGGGAGGTGAGGAGCTGCTGAACCCACCGGAGACCAGCCCCCTGGGTGAGCGAGCCGCAGATTGCTGCGCGGACCCCCAGCACCAAAACCTCGAAGACCTTCTTGAGGCAGACTTCCAGCTTTCTGTCCTGGAGATCACGGAGAGCCGTGCCCCCCGTGACCGGAATTGTAATCCGCTTCGTAACCGCTGAGACCGCAGAGTCCACTTTTGGTACCTTGAGGAGATCCAAAAAGTCCCCTGGGAGCGGGTAGAGCTTGTCCATTGCCCTACCAACCCGGAGGGAGGCCTCCGGGGTGTCCCACTCTCTCACCAGAAGCTGTAAGAAGGAATCATGAATTGGGAAGGTCCGGGCCAGGGGACATAGACCCGCAAGAACCGGGTCCCCCTTCTTGCTGGCAGAGGCGACGGTGGGGGCCAGAGGCCCTGGCGGTTCGACGGGTGGATCGAGAACCAACTCCTGAAGGACATGTGGGATGAGATCCACCAAGTCTTCCTTGCAAAAGATCCTGAGGACACGCGGATCGTCGCATTCCAGGTGGGATGGCAGGAGAGTGTCGTCATCTGCGGGCGAAGCCAGGTCTCCCCCCAGGTCCGGTAGTGGTGCCCCCCCCCTCCCAGGGGGAGGGCCAGATACACCCTGGGACCCCCCCCCTGCTGTCCCAGGGGCTGGGACCGCTGTGTCCGCCAGGCGGGGGACCTTAGGGGGGGTGGATCTGGAGCTAGGCCCCCGGCTGATGCATGCTCTGTAAATAGGCCTTGTGCATCAGAACTACAAAGTCCGCCGAAAACGCGGGGAGCCCCGGGGGGGGGGGGGGGGGGCGCACGTGGGGGAGTCCTTCGGAGGCACAGGGGGGGCCAGAGCTAAGCCCTGCTCCCGAATCGGCGGAAACAAATCAGAAGAACCCTCCTGCACACCCTCCATGTCTGAAAAGGAGCCGTCCTCCAACTCCAAGATAGCCGCCGCTCCCACCGATGGAGGGGGCGGAGCCGACCCCCGAGGCTCGCGCCGCTCCGACGAGCGCGGCGGGGAGGCTGACTGGAGCGCGGGGCTGCTCTCCCCACCAGAGAGACACCTATAGCAGGGCCCCTCCCGCGATCCTCTGGACACCGGGCCGCCGCAGGAGGGACATCGGGGGCAGTGCATGACGTGGCCCCGAGGGAGAAACGAGCAGCGCGGGAAAATCTGGAGGCGGGAAACGCCACGGGAGGAGCGGGAGCCACACACCGCCGCTCAACTCTAAGGCCCCCCCCCACCGAGGGCAGCAGAGGAATGTCACCTCCCTACTGCTTCGGCCCCGGGGAATTTCACGTCGCGGGGCCGAGGGGGGGGGGGGGGGAACTAGACCGCAGCGAGGGGGGAGGGGCTGGCCCCACCAGCATTCACCCCCGAACTTCGCTAGGCAGCAAAGAACCTGTACGGAGCAAAAATCCCCACAGAGTAACAAACAAAGGCAAGAAAACTTACCCCAGGGAAACAGCGGAAGACTGAGTACACAGCCCTGCTGGCAAGGAACAAGGGCTCCAAGGAGCCAAGCAAAAAGACCACAGAACTGGACTCACTTTTTTTTTTTTTTAAACTACCAACGAAACTGCTTGATCCAACCTGAAGAAGAACAGAGAAAAGAAGAAAGTATGTGGAAAAGATCCACCTGACAGGGGAAACACTGGGTTCCCCTACTCACATCTGCTGGAGTCAGAGAGATACTAAGGATCTGGGGAGGGTGCACCAGCTTATATGCCAGCACCTTCCGAAGTTTGCTCTGACTCCATCTGCTGGACGGGGGACATAACCCACCTTCTGGACTGATCCTGGTACGTACAGGGAAGGACAATTTTCTCAGTGGAAGGGAGTGGGCAGTGGAGTGCCTCAGGGTTCTGTATTGGGACCCTTACTTTTCAATATATTTATAAATGATCTGGAAAGAAATACGACGAGTGAGAAAATCAAATTTGCAGATGACACAAAATTTTTGAGTAGTTAAATCACAAGCAGATTGTGATAAATTGCAGGAAGACCTTGTGAGACTGAAAAATTGGGCATCAAAATGGCAGATGAAATTTAATGTGGATAATTGCAAGGTGATGCATATAGGAAAAAATATCCCATGCCATAGTTACACAATGTTAGGTTCCATATTAGGTGCTACTACCCAAGAAAGAGATCTAGGCGTCATAGTGGATAACACATTGAAGTCGTCGGTTCAGAATGCTGCGGCAGTCAAAAAAGGAAACAGAATGTTGGGAATTATTAGAAAGGGAATGGTGAATAAAACGGAAAATGTCATAATGCCTCTGTATCGCTCCATGGCGAGACCGCACCTTGAAGACTGTATACAATTCTGGTCGCCGCATCTCAAAAAAGATATAATTGCAATGGAGAAGGTACAGAGAAGGGCTACCAAAATGATAAGGGGAATGGAACAGCTCCCCCATGAGGAAAGACTAAAGAGGTTAGGACTTTTCAGCTTGGAGAAGAGATGGCTGAGGGGGGATATGATAGAGGTGTTTAAAATCAGAGAGGTCTAGAATGGGTAGATGTGAATCGGTTATTTACGCTTTCGGATAATAGAAAGACTAGGGGGCACTCCATGAAGTTAGCATGCGGCACATTTAAAACTAATCGGAGAAAGTTCTTTTTCACTCAACTCACAATTAAACTCTGGGATTTGTTGCCAGAGGATGTGGTTAATGCAGTTAGTATAGCTGTGTTTAAAAAAGGATTGGATAAGTTCTTGGAGGAGAAGTCCATTACCTGCTATTAATTAAGTTGACTTAGAAATTAGCCACTGCTATTACTAGCAACGGTAACATGGAATAGACTTAGTTTTTGGGTACTTGCCAGGTTCTTATGGCCTGGATTGGCCACCATTGGAAACAATCAGGTTTGATTGTTAGACTTGATGGACCCTTGGTCTGACCCAGTATGGCATGTTCTTATGATTATATTCTCTTGTGGGCTGGTAGGACCAATGTTCTTAAAATGAATATCTTGCCCCAGTTAATGTACTTCTTTCAGTATATTCTCTTTTACTTGCCTGGAGATCAGTGCATTAAGTTGTGTATGCTCTGGAGACCCAAGGAGACTGGTGGTATGGCCTTTCCGGATCTGCAGAGACATCATTGGGCCTGCAGATTAATGAGGACTATGTTGTGGCTTCATAGAGACCATGCTGTAACTGGTATGCACTTCAATGTAAACTAGCAGGGGATGTTGCACCTACAGCCAGATTTGCTCAAGGGTGACAAAAAAGCTGGGGGGGCTAGTCCTTACATTACTTACACTCTAAAATTCTAAAAACATTGAAATGGCCTGAACGTAGCCTGTCTGCGCTCATTCCCTTGCGTGGGAATCTCAGGCTGGCAACAACTATGATGTATAGAGATGCTGCCTGTTGGTGGAAGCTTGGATTAAAATTTCTGGGCAATTATGGGAGGATGACAGTACATAACTCCAATTCTTTCAGGATCTCAAGGAAGAATTTAGGGTTGAGGGTGACTTGGAAGTCTTCTACTGACATTTAGTGGCCTTGTTGACCTGTCTTAGAGATAAAGGGTGGCAACCTTTGGTTCCCAAAGCTGTAGTGCATATCCTTATTCAGGATACTTTACCTCGTAGGGGTATATCTCTTTTCTATAAAGCCTTATTGAAAATATAGGTTGCGCAGGAACCCCCACTAGGCTTAATATAGCACTGGAATAGAGATCTTCAGTTGGAAATGACAAGCCAACATTGGAAAAGAATTTGGGAGAAAGCACACAAGATCTCTTTATGTGCTTTCCGTGTGGAAATGATGATAAAACTTCTCCACTAAGCATACAGATACCCTTTATTCTATGCCATGTTCTCTTCTGACTCCATGGGATTGTGTTGGCGTTGTTGTGGCTATCCAGGGCTCCTATATTCACATTTGGTGGTCCTGTGACTTTATGATGGCTTTTTGGCGGTCAGTTATGGCAGTTTGTTGCCTAAGGAGATAGCCATTAAAACAGAGCTCTATCTGCTGGGGATATGGGGGAAACATAACCTCACTACCTTGCAAAGGAGACTGACAGATCATTTAATACATGTTGGGAGATTTACGATAGCTCTAATATGGAAGTCGGCTTCTACCTTGAGTTGCTGGCAGAGTCAGGTTCATGAAATTGCTCTGGTGGAGAAGCTTACCTATATGCTTAAACAAAACATGCTGTTATATGATAAAATCTGGTCTCCCTATTGGGTGTATTGGAGTAGCCATGCTGCATGAGGGCAGTAATATGGACATTGTGTGTAGGCATGATATTTTTATTCATAACCTATTTGTAATTTTTTCAATACGATCCATACTGCTTAACATTTTGATTTTACTCCCTTTGGGGGGGGGGAGGAGGGGTGTTCCTGTTGTTCTGATAAAGGAATGTTGCCTTTCGTTTCTTCTTTCTGTATTGTTATACACTAAAATAAAGAATTATATTAAAAAAAAAAAAAAAGAACATGAAGCTATCAAAAAATTAGAGTTTGTAGAAACATATTCAGCCAGTTGAGAAATAACGTGCAAAAACCAAAGCCAGCAACATTTCAAAGAATAACAATGATTTCTAAAGAAAGAAAAAGTTACACATCTGTCAGATATCTCAGGTGACCAAGAGATACTACAGGATATGGAAACATGGCAGATATTCCAAGGTAATGGAAAGAGACCAACTGCAGTAACCTCTGCAAGTTTCTGTGGTCTCTTGTAGGAATTCAGCATGGAATCTCTGCAGTAAAGAGCTCAGGGCACGTAGCTTTCTGCAGCCAGAAACCTGCAGAACAGCAAAACCTCTCAATGAAGTACTGAGTGGTCTATAAGCAGGGCTGCCTTGCATGAACACCTTGAAAGAAAGCTGAATTCTTGGGAACGTTTATTATTCAGTAAATAAATAAGAAAAAACAGTTTCAAAATACAGCTTACTGAGTGAACTACGGTAAACATCTGAAAATGAAAAAATATTTTCAGCTTAACTATGAACACTGATACTGACTGACAGGTCGATATAGCTACTTTCAGTTTTTGTTACGTTGTATGTTTCTTGCTTGGCAGACTGTAATGCAGCATACCACTTGCAAATGATTGCACCAGCTGTACTGGCTACTACACAGAGAGCCCCACCCACTGACCACCAAGTTGGAGAACGACTAAGGAAAAGAAACTGAAATATAAATGCAAAAACCACGTCCATGGTTCTCATTATTGCCACAGGCCCAGCCTTTTCTATCTGTAAAGCTTTGATCACAAAAATCTGACCTCCTAAACCAAACACTGCTATAAACATTAGAAGCCATCTATCTAGTCCACAAGAAGGTAAACGCCATTCACCTAACACAAAGAGTACAATGACGCATGTAGTCAGCCCAATGACTGCATAATACCAAATAGACAACATATAGTGTACCGACTTTCCCATCTTTCTTAGCAGAACCAGGGTTGATGCTGCAGCAATGGCACTTGTCACAGCAACTATTGTTCCTTTGAGGTGATTTGAATAGTCTCCTTCAATGCCTTCAAGGTGCGATCCAAAGAGAAATGGTGGTCTTGCAATAAGCACCACTCCCGTAATCGTACAAATCATAAAAATAATATCCCAGATGGTGCAGAACTCCTTCAGAAATATGCAAGCAAAGACGGATGTAAACACAGGGCTGCTGAAGGTTATCGCAGTAGCATCTGCCAGTGGTATCAACTGGACAGTGTAATAGAACAGAATCATTGCACTGGAGCCAATAAATCCTCTGAGGAGAAGGAAAACTCGCTGACCTTTTGGTCCCAAAAATCCAGTTCTGAAAATAAAGATAAGAAATCGCATTCATTCTTCTCAATACAAAATCAACATACGGTTATATAACCTACCAAAATGAAGATGTTTGTTTATTAACACTTATTCATTAGGCAAATTAAGCCTATTGTTATGTTTGACTGCCAGTGGGACGTCCACACAGGCCAATTCCCCAGCCTGACGCCATGAATCACTGCGCCTCCCCTCTGTGGTGGGACCGTGCCGGAGCTCTTGGGCACGGCAGGATGCCGCCGGGACCACTGCCTTTACCTTTCTCCTTAAGTGCGCATGCACCCGAGGTCTGCTGATTTAAAAGGCCCATGGCGGGAAAAGGCTGTGGCGCCCTTAGATAGCATCACCAGCTATTGCCCTATAAAAGGGCCCTTTGGACGTCCCTACATTGCCTCAGCAACGGCCTCCTGCGTGGTTGTGTGTAGTGTGTGTTGCTGCTTCCTGAGTTCTTGCTTCCTGCCTCGCTCTACAACCCAGCCTTGCCTCTTCTCTCCCACCTGCCCTGCTTTCGTCTTATCTAGTTCCTTCTGCCTACTCCTCATCTCCCAACCTTCCTTTGGACTGACTTCTGGCCCTAACCTTTGCCTGAACATTAACCATTCTTGTCTGTCGCCTGCCTCTGACCCTAGCCTGGCTGTGGATAAACACCTATGCCATTTCCATAGAGACTCTCGCCTAAGATCTGCTGGCCCCCAGAACCCAAAGGCTCAACCAAAGGGGAAAGTGTTTGGTATAGGTGAAGCTCCAGTCCAGTCTCTATCCTGCGTAGCTCCGCCAGCTGTCAGTGAGGCCTATAGGCCCTACCCTGTAAGCTGAGCCAACCTCACCACAGCAGCGAGGGCCCACACATCTTACACCTATATTGGCTGATATTAGGCTTAGACAACAAGTGACACATTAACATGTGATGGAATTTTACTTCTTCTCTGCAGTAAGTTAATCTGGAATGAGCAATGAGTTTCTAAAAACAAAAGGCCGAATGTATAACAAGCACTGAAATGTTAGATGTTATGATTAAAAGCAATAAAAAATGATGTTAAAAAGGATCAACATGGCCTCATTTCAATAATTGCTTGATGTGTTAGGTTTATTAAATTTGATTTCATCCTCTGCAAGATGCAAATTCTAGACATAGAGAATCTTTTTAGGTTACAAATGTTTCCATGCATCTGCCTTTAAAGCAACAGCCTTCATTAGTAGAAAAGTAGATAGAGAGCTCCCACTGCACCTTGTGCCCCCACTTCCCTGGTTCTGGGTATTTACAACATCCTTCTCCCCCCCCCCCCCCCTATATTTAACACTTTAACTTAAAAAGCTGAGTACTTACTTTGCATATTACTTACTTGCAGTATATTAATGCAGGAAGCACAAATAGCAAGTGGCAGATGCAGCGGATTGCACTGATTTCTACTGAATGGATATTTTCTATTTTTTTGACTAATAACGAAGACACTGAGAAAAAGCCACTAGACAGCAGGGTGTAAATGAGCCCAAGTCCCGGGCAGCTACATTTCTTCACTGCTTCTGAAATGAAAATTACATTTCAATTAGGTAAGCAAATTGCTTTAATCAAGTTATCTTCCCTTCATTTGGCACTGACATCATGTAATAGTAACCTGGGCAGTAGCACGTGTGCCTCCGCCACTCTGTAGCTACTGCTGCTGCCGTGCTGTTTCACCCCTCCCCCACTTCCTGTTGATTCCCATGCTGCAAGCCCAGGGCAGGACACTAGCTGCTTTGGTCTGCCCTTTAGCTCCCTGCCTGAGGATGCATGCAGATACAGGACAGGAGAGACAGTCAATGGCAGGAGAGAAGGGCCTGCTGGGAGGGTGTTGACATCAGGGAATTTCATGAGGACAGACACAGACCTGTGAGTGTAATCGTTAAAGTTGTCATATTGTTAGTTTATTGTGTGTTTAGAGACAGTTAGGAACTGTAAGGAATATAGAATACTCCTTATCTGGGACCACTTATCTATGTGGTCCCAAAAAGAATGCAGTCAGGATATATAAAACAAGAATTTATTTATAAAGGATTGAATTGACATACACACACACAATCATCATATCACAAAGCAATGTAATAGACTAGATGCTTTACCAGCAGTACTTGTTTCAGGACCTAATGTTTATAAAGGATTGAATTGACATCCACACACAATCATCATATTACAAAGCAATGTAATAGACCAGACACCAGCAGTACTTGTTCAAGACCTTACCATCCGATTTCCTCAAGCCGAGAAGCGGGGGTTGTCATCAGGAGCGGTCAACTGCAGGAACTCCCGAACGTATGTCTACGTTGCAGGATCTGCTTCTGACTTTGCCCAGGCTGCTCTCTGAATTTAACCAGGTGTGTTTGCGAAGAGGCTTGTGATTACTAATCCCTTAGGGGAGTGATAGCATTGTTACTGGAAGCTCGAGCTAGCTGCGTCAGCATGACTGCACAAGGAGGCCACCCTTGTCAAACTGCCATTGCCCCAGCACGTAGCCTTCTTGCACAGGGCTTAGAATTTCCCCTTCAATCCACCCTTTAATCACGAGTCTCAAGCAAGCACTTCGGTCTGTACCGGGCCCGAACCACATGAAGGTGGGTTTGTTGCTTTAACATTTTGCGGACACGAAAGGCCAGGTAACAAGTACTGAGAGTACATAAAATGCAAACAACACAAAGCACTAGAATAGGGTGGAATAGCCAATTAAGCGTTTGTCGGGCAGTGGGGGAATAACCAGTGAAGATATCCCACCATGAATGATGAGTATCATCAACAATTTTTTGAGTTAATGAATGTAGTTTGTCATTCAAAAATAAAGTTTTAAGCAATACAATGTCTATAGACTTATTTAATCGCCCTAGTATTTGCTGCAGCTGATGAGAAGCATTAATGGCCTTTTGCAGACGCCGCAGATCTAAAAGGGGCATCTTCGAAAAGGCGATTGATATATTTATCCCCGTAGAGATGTTTAGTGTATCCTTAGCTGGTAAGTAATAAGTGATGTTATCAAGCAAAAACACTGAGATATTATAAATGCAGACACTAAAGGAGAAATTATAAACACAAACTACTTGAGGAGCAACTACGGTGAATCCTTGCGCCTGGGCGGGTAATACCCATAACTCGCATTCACTCGTGGAATGTTGCAAAGTACAATCCTCTTTAACACGGGATATTGAAAAGTGGCAAGCAAAATGTCCTGACAGAAGGGGAACACAATTATCCAGAGAGGATGTCCGATTATCAGGAAAAATCCATTTACCGGAGAAAGTCGGTTGGACCATCACAGGTCCTGAAGAGGACCAAACATGAAAAGGGAGTGTTATAAATTTACATGCTGTTGCAAAAGTACCTTGGTATCATTCAATTAGCCCAGTACAATATAGATGGTTACACTTTGTCTGCTCCGGGCGCGGTCTCCACCCAATAGGGTAGGGGATCAGAGTTATCACATATTGTTCAAACAAGGTTCTCCAAATAGGAGCATGTCCAATATACAATTGTGTCTGGACGTATTGAATTTGTTGGGTGAGAAAAATAATCTACAATCAAACCTGCATCCAATTAAACAATACTGAGACATTTTCTATGACCTGTACTTGTTGGTCAAATACTTTCTGATGAGTATTAGACTGTGCTTGCAAATAGTTCAATGTTTGCTGAAAAAGATTCGCATTATCCGGTATCCAGTCGGCCATAAAGTTAATAGCGGTACTCATGTCTGTGCCGGCCCGAGCGACCTTACCCGATAGTACTTCAACATCTATACTGTTAAGAACTCCAACACCTAGGCCAGCACTTCCTAAAAGAGTATCATACCATTCTCTCCTTCGCCGTCCAGGGTATGGGCGGAAAAGATATATTAAAATACAATTTATGAACGGTTTTATAAAATACTACTGTAGCACAGGTTTCTGGTAGGCGAATTAATGATTGTTCCTGGAATCGTGGCTGGGACACCTGACTCATGATCCAATAGTATGTAAACGTTTCAGATGTACTATTTGTCTTGGATTCCATGCAGCCAAGTATCCAGGCCGGTTTGGAAACATTAATGGTAGGTAATGAAACAGAAACATTGTCACATTGGTATCGTAGTGCATGCTGAGTGCCCATAAAACAAACATAATCAAAAATTTTTACAAACATATTTTGTAGTGTTACTAAGCTCTAAAATCGCGTTCGCATTATGTTGGTACAACCAAACATACTGGTTGATATTAAGAGATATAGTGTACGGAGTAATGTTCTCTATCGTAAAGTTCCATAGATTACAGTTGTCACAGGTTGCATTGCGGAATAACTTCTACGTCGTCCGATTTAATGCCTGGATCGTTGATAACAGTTTGTGGAATCCACCTTGCGCCGAAGAGGGTGTGTTTCCAACGGCCAGGGCCCATATGACCAGGAGGGCTAGCAGCTTCGGAACCTGTGTAGCACAAACATTTTATGGTATTACATCGGATACTTGGCACTTGTATCCAATGATCAGCTCCTTCAGGAAGTACTGTGAGCACTGCATCCTTTCCAACTGCAAGGATTTCACCTTTTTCTGGACCTTTATTATGAAAAAATATCCAGATTTTGGCTCCTGGATGAAATTTGGGGAGTACTTCCTTTAACGAGGTGCTCCCGAAGGCGCCCGTCCCTCTAGGAGTTTTGCTCGGAATTCCCCATCCCATAGGGGTGGATACATGTGGAATGATTATTAATTGTGTCATTTTGGTCTGTGCGGGAACATATAGTTCCTTGTTTGTCAGATTGTGGAACAATACATATATCAATCCTCGGTAATCAGAATCAATAATGCCCCCAAGTATTATAATGCCTTGTTTGGCCCAACTGGATTTAATTTGCAATCAACCAAAATGTCCAGTGGGGATACTGCATCCTATTTGTAAATCATATAGAAAGGATTTGTTCGGGGGAAAAATTACAGCTGTAGGGTTTGTTAAATCATATCCTGCTGCTTCAAAACTATTACGTTGGGGGAGTTCAGCTTTCCCTTCTGCAGTCGCCCAACTGACTATATTTCGGATTTGAGAAAGCTGTTGTGTGTCACCTTGGTACATTCTTTGAAAGGGTGTTTTGCCATCTCCCTTTAACGGCCGACTGTTAAGTAACTGTAAGGCCGTGGGGAGTACGTCTTTCCACCCTTTGAAAGAGGCTGCCTTTGTCAGCGTACGGAGTGTACGGAGCATATTTGCTGCGCGCCCATTGCCATAAACCTTTTTCTCCGCCACATTCGTCAGTAATCTCTGCAGTTCGGATTTTTGCATGCTTATCTGCAACAGAGTTGTACAAGTTAGATAATGAACTATCTTTGACATGTGCATCAACGTGAAAAACCGTTACTTCTTTATCATGGCATATCTGCCAGATCTTTTGCCATAAGTCTGCTCCCCACACGGGTCGGTGATGTATTTTCCAATCATCCTGTTTCCATTTTGACATCCATAGAGTCAGCCCCTTCATCACTGCCCAGCTGTCAGTGTATAAGTGACATTGAGTGCCTGCATGATGTAGGGCCATCCATATGGCATATAGTTCTGCAAACTGGCTAGATTTCTCTTTTCCTTCCTCATTATATACTTCGTTAGCGTGAGGGTTAAAAATAGCCGTTTTCCCCATCCTCTCACTACCTTTCATTCTAGCTGATCCGTCTGTGAACCATGCATACTGTCTAGATTCTGGCGATAATTGGTCAAATGGAACTCCTAGCTTTACATGAGACGAAGGCAGGGTTAGTTTATCTAAACCATTTCCCTCTCCCTCACTGGGAATATCTGCAATTTGTTCATGTAACATCGAGTGGCCCACTGGCCCATTTTTTGCTCTATCCTGAATATACCATTTCAATTTGACAACAGAAGCTTCCTGTGCGTATCCAATTCTATGCATATGGGGATTACTCTGCACCCATTGCATTATGGGAATCAGGGGCCGCATTAACACATCATGACCCTGTGTTAATTGGTCAGTGTCAATTAGAGCCCAATAGCATGCTAACAATTGCTTTTCAAAGGCGGAGTACTGCCAAGCTGCATCTGGCAACTTTTTGTTCCAGAACCCTAACGGTACTCTTTTCCCATCCTGTTTTTGCCATAAACTCCAATCAGCATAACAGGAGTTAAATGACACTTGCAGTTCCACTGGGCCTTCCTTCAGAGGCCATAAATCTAGTGCAGTCTGAATAGCAACTTTTGCTTGGTCAAATGCATCCTGTTGTTCTTTTCCCAATTCAAATTTCTCCTTTTTCCTGTAACGCGATACAAGGGAGCTAATATCTGCCCCAAGTGTGGAATATGCTGTCTCCAAAATCCAAATAAATTTCTGTGCTTCTTTCTGAGTGCGTGGAGGGTAAATAACAACACTTTATCTTTAGCTTTCGGCAAGATTTCTTGTTTTCCCTCTGACCATTGTATTCCCAAAAATTTTACCACATTACTAGGTCCTTGTATTTTATTTTTCCCTTACGTTTCCTATATTTGTGTTGAGCCACCCTTACGGCGGCCCTTTCAGCAATAGCCTGAAAGTGCTCTGCCTTTTGCTTGTAAGTTTCTAGATGACATCGTAATATCACATTATCTTTTAGCAAGTCATCTAGTTCTTTTTCTTTCCTGGCTATTCGTTCTTGTAGTACGCCTTTTTGTTCGTGGCAGGTTCGGTAGCCAGACAGAATTACCCATCCCCGTCTCCCAATACATCCCAGCTCTCTTCCTACTACCACCAGTATTTTTTGTAACTGATTTACAATATCTAGTGGCTCACTTCCTATATCCCATGCTTCCGCTAGTCCGGTATTTGTTGCCTATTACTGAGCGAGTACTTTGTATGGCATTTTTTCCCAGCCGGGAATCGCCAAATCAACCGGACCAGCCGGTTCATTTTTGTCTTTGTTATTTTTCTTTTTAACTATAGATATCCTGCTCACAGCACCAAATGTAAGGAATATAGAATACTCCTTGTCTGGGACCACTTATCTACGGGGTCCCAAAAAGAATGCAGTCAGGATATATAAAACAAGAATTTATTTATAAAGGATTAAATTGACATACACACACACAATCATCATATCACAAAGCAATGTAATAGACTAGATGCTTTACCAGCAGTACTTGTTTCAGGACCTTATGTTTATAAAGGATTGAATCGACATCCACACACAATCATCATATTACAAAGCTATGTAATAGACCAGACACCAGCAGTACCTTATCGTCCGATTTCCTCAAGCCGAGAAGCGGGGGCTGCCATCAGGAGCGGTCAACTGCAGGAACTCCCGAACGTACGTCTACGTTGCAGGATCTGCTTCTGACTTTGCCCAGGCTGCTCTCTGAATTTAACCAGGTGTGTTTGTGAAGAGGCTCGTGATTACTAATCCCTTAGGGAAGTGATAGCATTGTTACTGGAAGCTCAAGCTGGCTGCGTCAGAATGATTGCACAAGGAGGCCACCCTTGTCAAACTGCCATTGCCCCAGTATGTAGCCTTCTCCACAGTGCTTAGAATTTCCCCTTCAGGAACTGTTAATTTTAGTTAGAGGCAGGAAAGCCTGAAGCTCTGCAGAAAGGTGGTGGAGACTCTTTAGAGAAGAGGTCCCTGCATCTAGATAGGGACACCCATGCTGGGGGGAGGTCAGGTGTGGAACACACTAGTGAAGAGAGTGGAAGGCCCAGCTAGTAATAGGACCAGGAATGGCAGATATTCCCAGGTAGGGCCAGTGGTATCCGTTCATGCCTGCCAGTTCCCAATCCTGAGGCTAAGCACTGCTAGAGGTCAGCCAGTGTGCCATTGTCTCAACTGAGCAGGCATCCCCAGGGCTACAGCGGTGTAGCAAACTGAACCAAAACACCTCTTGTCTGGGAATATGGAGACCAAGAAACCATGAATAAGCAGACTTTGCCTGCCACACTACTGTTGTTATACAAAATAAAGTGTGTTGGACCCTTCCTGCGTGAACTCTCCTTTTTTTTACATGATACCACTGTACCCACAGTCTTAGGAGTAGGAAAGAAAGAAGAATCCAAAAGTATAACAACTGGTGATCAGAAGTTGGAGGGAGGCCCTTGGAGCGGCCTGGGACTGGGGTAGGCCAGAGAACAGACCAGGCTGGACTCTGGCGGCTTTTCACCAGTTTATTTACAGATTTATATAACAAAAGAGAAGAAAATGGCTGCTTACCTCAGCAGACTAACAGGCAAAAGAAAAACTTCCAGAACAGACACAGCACTTAATTATAGCTTCTTTCTTCTTCTTGGGTCCTCCTTCTCTCGCTCAAGGCTTCACCTCTTATCCCCTACCTCAGGGAAACGCCCCCACCCGAGGATCCCCTTCCTGTCTGTCTTAAGGTGGACCAGGCCAGATAGCTGGAGCCTGTCCCTTAAGGCAGTCTGAGGCTGTTATGTACTCTATCACAGTTGGATTACTAGGAAAGAAACACCTGCTAATAATTCAAAATGACTGATGAAAGACCGCGCAACCTAGTTCATGGCAAGGCCCAGGATGGGGTTCCCAAGTTGTCAGTTGCAATTGCAGCAGAATGGAGGGACTGGAAATCTGCCAGATAATCATTGCTCAAAGACTGAGCAGACTCTGATGCCCCAAGGACAGGTACCCTCATAGTGGACACCAAATATGAGGGCCCCAACCTCTACCACATGAAAGAGGGCTGACCAAGGGATTGTGGGTACTAGAAACTCTGAGTTGGAAAGTCTAGCGTGAAGTCCTAGCCTCTGTAATCCCCATGGGAATAATATACACCAAAGGGGGCCAATACCCACGATTACTCATGGTCTCCCTACTTGCAATCTTACCCTCCCATGGATATCACCAGAACAAGCTACCCAGTGCCCTGCTATCCTGCACCCACACCGTACCATGCACCATTCTACTCATCAACAGCTACACTATCAGCTATCCAGCTTTCTCTGGAGTACCCAAGACACCAAGTCAGCCAGTAAAGAATACACACCAGAAAACAAGTATAGCAAACTGAACTTGGGTAAGCACCCACCAAACCCATCATTTTGAGGGTCTCAGACTCAAGATGGCCACTTTTGATGGCAAGGAAGACTGGGAATCTTTTGTGGTATAATTTACATGAATGGCCCAGAAGTATGGGTTCAGCAGTGCCGAGAAGGTAAACTGCCTCTACATATGCATGAGGGGAGCTGCCATTTGCTACATTTTCTCCCTCCCAGGCCATATCAGGGAAGATTATACTATTGATAGAACTGCTAGCCCAGCGATTTGGTCAATTACAGCCATCCACCACTCTTTGCAGAAAGCTGGGTGAGCTCCAACAGAACAGAGTGCATGGCAGAATTCGCCAAAGAAATACGTTGCCTAGTCACTAGAGCCTATTCTGGAGTAGACCTTGAGATGAAATATTAGCTTGCAGTTGTCGCCTTCCTCAAGGATCTCAAAAATTAGCAGGTAGCCTATGAAGTAATGAATCGAGATCCTGTGACCCTAGGGGAATGCCAGCATCTAGTTGAGGCACATGAACATAATTTCTGAGTGACCTTGGGACAAGAGGGTGGACGGAAGAAACCATATCCAGAGTTTCCTGGGTAGATGCTTTCCCAAATGAGGAAGGCTATCCCAATGAGCAGTTTAGCTTGACTACCCAAAGAATGCAAAACCCTGAAGTGGAACAGGCAGCTGAGCAAGGACAATTGCTGAAGACCATGAATTGGATCTGTGACAAACTGGAATAGCTGACCCTGAAGATTGAAGGATCCAAAGCTACAGTTTCCATATAGCAAGACTCAGCTGCCAACATCATATGCTTGCCAAGAGGTGGGGGGGGGGGGGGGGGAGGAAGGAACTCTAACATCCAGGATTGGATTTCCACTCATGTACTTTCAGCCCTAATTCAATAACCAGAAGCCCTTGTTTTCAGGAGAAGAAGGGACACTGGAAGAGAGAATGCTGCCATTCACCTAGCCCTTCAACATTTGGGGCACCAGTAGAACAAGGGACCCTTGAGCTAAGCAACCAAAAGAAAGAAGAAAGCACAACATGTCCAATTGTAAAATCACTCTCTGTCATTGATTGGGTGACCAGAAATGGATCCAGTATACATGTACTAATTCTGGACACTGGGGAAGAGGCGATAATTGTCTTGGAAGAGTTATACCACTGGATTCCATAGCTAGAAGACATCGACACCCAGCCTGTGACTAGCTAGAGTGCAGAGGCTGGTAATGCGATGAAGACCCAAGCAGGAGTCAAGGTGATCCTGAGCAGCAGTAACTATAGGATTCCACGGGAATTGCTAATGGCCTACAACAATAGTCAATGGAGTCGTCAGGGTTACCCAAGCAATAATATAGTAATCAAAAAATGGGAACACAATTATCAATATTACACATAGCCTCCATGAAGGTGTCAGCAAGCCTGTCGCTCTGTTTACAGTCGAAACCAGCCAGTCTTCTCTATCATCCACCTTCAAACAAATTTATTCAAATTGCTTTTTTTTAAAATTTTTCTATATGTTTTTTATAAAATAATCCCAGTCCAGGAATGGGCGCTTGAATATTCCTGGACTGGGATTATTTTATAAAAAACATAGAAAAATTCAAAAAAAAAGCAATTTGAATGAATTTGTTTAAAGATGGATGATAGAGAAGACTGGCTGGTTTCGACTGTAAACACAGCGACAGGCTTGCTGACACCTTCATGGAGGCTATGTGTAATATTGATAATTGTGTTCCCATTTTTTGATTACTAAGTGCTAAAGGCCCCAATCTCTGATCCAGTGTTGCTGGGACTGGGCTTCCTCCGAGCTGCAGAGGCTACCATACAGGCTTGCAAAAGGGTGTTCCTTGGGACAGACCCCGTGTCTGCATACTTCACTGAAGGAGCTAAAGTGGACTACACTGCTACCCGAATGATGAAGCAGACACCACACTACCCCCAGAGAGTGAATGTATCATGCAAAGGACTGTAGAGATTCCCAAGCCCAAAGCAAAAGGGTGTTCCTTGGGACAGACCCTGTGTCTCCATACTTCACTGAAGGAGCTAAAGCGGACTACCCTGCTACCCGAATGATGAAGCAGACACTACACTACCCCCAGAGAGTGATTGTATCATGCAAAGGACTCTAGAGATTCCCAAGCCCAAAGCTGAAGCTCTGCCTGTACCCCTGAGCCTAGGCAAGGGAATCACACCAGTCAACATGCTTACAAAAAGGGAGTCAAGATTTTCCAATCAAGTCTGCAACCTGACATCAATAGAGGCTGGACTACAGCAAGGTGCATACCTAGGGATCTTGGTAGACATGAAGCCTACCTCGATACACACAACCAACAAAGAAATAGACACCAAAAGAAGGAGGCCCCCTCCATGTCCCAAGTCCAGTGTACTGACACCATGGATCTTTTTCTCCATCTTGAAGAACAGATCACTGCTTCAAGTGAATCCCTCACACACAACCAGCAGGATCAGTTGGCATCCGTCTTACGCAGGGGTGGGCAAGTCCAGTCCTCGAGGGCTGCAAACCAGTCGGGTTTTCAGGATACCCCTAATGAATATGCATGAAATAGATTTGCATACAACTGAGGCAGTGTGTATGCAGGTCTCTCTCATGCATATTCATTAAGGATATCCTGAAAACCCGACTGGTTTGCAGCCCTCGAGGACCGGAATTGCCCACCCCTGGTCTTACGGTACCAAGACGTTTACTACCATTGATCAGGACCTAGGAAAATAATTGGAAGTGGTTCAACAGATTGATGTAGGCAGAACTGAACCCAGACAACCAGCTGCACACAGGGCCCCAATACAGTTCCAGGACAAAAAAGAGCAACATTTGGAGAAACAAATCAGTATGATGTCATTATTGAACATATGTCAGGGATAAAACCTCAGAATGCAGATGCCCTACCCAGGAAAGATGAGAGCATCAGTACCTTTGATTGTTATCAAGCAGGAAGGGATCCCGAGTCCTTGCCCTGCAGAGGTTGCTCTCATTGCCACAACACCAACAGTAGGCACATTTTGATGAGGACATAGATGATGTGGTACCTCTGGCCGAATACCATATTGGAATTTCAGAAGCAGAAGTCAATGAAGGATCTGTGAGCTTTGAGTTGATTCAGGACCCAGAAGAAACTGCAACATCCTTCTCTCTGGAAGACATAGCTGCTGCACAGGGGACTGATCCAGACCTGAAGATACTGAACTGGTGGCGTACCAGAAGGAACTGTCTTGTAAGGACTGGACAAACTGGGACCCAGGTGAGATGGACGGTAATCCTGCCAATTCACTAGTGGGAGAAACACATATTTCAAGGTAGGCATCCCTAATGGGACAAAATAATCCCTAGGAGCCACCTGGGAGTCAAGTAGTCTACCCTGGCTCTCCATGAAAGGGCCTAGAAGGGGGTTGCTGTAGGGTAAAAGCCAGTGACCTTAAACAAAGATGTGCATAATTGAACCTAAGCCTGCAGACATGCATACAGACTGAACCAAAGTGCAGACTTAAGCAACACAAACATGGAGCCTTCAGCCACATGATGAACTGTATGTGATTGGGGGGGGGGGGGGGGAAGCTGATATGCACAGACCAAGAGTGGGATCTTGGGGTGATAGTCTCTGGCGATCTGAACATTATGAAGCAATGTGACAAGGCGATAGCTAAAGGAAGAAGAATGCTGGGTTGCACAGAGAGAGGAATAACCAGTCAGAAAATGGAGGTGGTAATGCCCTTGTACAGGTCCTTGGTGAGGCCTCATCTGGGAGTACTGTGTTCAGTTCTGGAGCCCTTATCTCTAAAGGGATAGAGACAGGATACAGGCGGTCCAGAGAAGGGCCACCAAAATGGTGTGGGGTCAGTATCAGAAAAACTATGAGGAGGGACTGAAGGATATGAATATGTATATCCTGGAAGAGAGGAGGTGCAGGGGTGATAGGATACAGACCTTCAGATACATGAACGTTTTAATGATGTACAAACGTCAAATCTTTTCTGTTGGAAAGAAATCAGCGGAACTAGGGAAACTCCAGGGAGGATGTCTCAGACCCAATATCAGAAAATATTTCTTCACAGAGAGGGTGGTAGATGCCTGGAATGCCCTTCTGGAGGAGGTGGGGAAAACCAAAATAGTGAAAGAATTCAAAAGGGCATGGGATAAACACTGTGGATCTCTAAAGACTAAAGGATGGAAATGAAGACCAGAGAGCATGGAGTAACTTACTGGTGTAGCAGTTACTACCTTAACCAATAAGCCTTGATATTGTTGATGCAACTCTGTCATTGCTCTCTGCTTCAATGGCAGGTTAAAAAGGAGAATTGGATTTGTTTCCCCAGACTTTTATGGTCTGGGGAAACAAGTATGGGGTAACTTGCTGATGTGGCGGTTACTACCCCTAACCTATAAGACTGATACTTTGATGCAACTTAAACATTGCTCTCTGCTTTAATGGCAAGGCATAACGGGGAATTGGATTCAAACAGCAACCAAGGAGAGCCCTGACTTTTATGGTGTGGAAAACTGATAAGCATGGGGTATCCAACACGGCGCAATAGATACTACCATAAGCTTGCTGGGCAGGCTGGATGGACCATTTGGTCCTTTTCTGCTGTTATTTCTATGTTTCTATGTATGTTTCTATTATCTTGGCAACTTCATATGAGACTGTGAATAACACAGAAGAAGAAACTGTGATTGTTCTTCCCTATTAGACATCTGTCTACACTTAAAATTGTGCTATTACACCCCGGACACACGAATTGTGAACATGTCCTTGGTGAAAACTTTGTATCTACTCATGAAACCAGCTATAAAACTGGTATTGTTCAGGAAATGTCCACTGATGAACCTCATTATCAGGAGTAAGAATATTCACATACATCTGGACTCAAATGATGTCACCAGTATCCCACCAATCCTGTGTCTATAGATAGTGGTAACATCCAATCAAGATCAATGTTGGATCCTATGGAATTGAATATGCAACAAAGTTCCAAACAGAGAAAAAAAAGGACTCTGAACTATACAAACTGGGAACCTTTTCCTAAAGGATTTTTCCCAAGGATTTTCCCAGGGATTTTCTTCCCCAGAACTTTAACTGTTGTAATTCACTATACCCGTGAACTAGCAAGCTTAAGAATGAGTTCCATGCTCAGCATAGCTGCTCCACTAACCTTGGAGTAGCTGTCTTGTCAAAACTGCCAACTTTATTCCCTGAAAGAACTTTGGCAAGCCAAAGTTTACCCTATTCCTGCTGACATACCCCAAAGAGATGTCAGTGAGACCTCTGGGTTCTATTTTCCTGTCATTTGCCTGCTGGGGTTGCTGGATTCCTTGTCCCATGCTTCTCTGCAGGAGTGTTACCCACCAGCATAATTAATCTTTCAGCTGGGATAATTAGTTTGGCATTGCATATTTGTCAAGTGCAAGTTGACTTGGAGTTAACACATGAGTTTATGCTAACTTTTCATAACAACGTTTTGCTCTGTAAAATTTAGAAATTTAAAAATAAAATTATATTTACTGTATTAAATTTTGTATACTTATGTTGCTACAATTAAACTGATTAACTCACAAAAGTGGAAGCAACTGCTCCTTTAAAACTATTGAATTTGTATCATAAGGTTATCAGTTAAACCTGCTAATCACCTGTAGCCAATCTAGCCTACAGATGGAGCTTTTCCCCAAGATTAAAGGCTTAAATAGACTACTTACACTGACAGTATCTGTATTTTAAGTAATCATAAGTTCCTTGCTCAGAAACAAATGAATGCAATTTTGTTTTAAATCTAGGGTTACCAAAGAATTTTGCCAGAGGGTTCGTATCATCTAGAGCAGTGATGGCTAACCTATGACACGCGTGTCAGAGGTGACACGCTGAGACGATTTTGCTGACACACGCAACATTTCGTGGACTATCGGGAAATGTTTTTTGTTTTTTTTTAATCGACTGCGCCGAGACAATAACCCAAAAACACAGCCCGACCCTTTAAAATTAGTTTTTTAGTATCCCCCCACCCTCCGGACCCCTCCACCCGCCCCCCCCAATGCCCCCGGGCGCAGGGAGGCTCATGCGGCGCAGCAACAGGCAGATGGGCAGGGCCGAGATGAGGCTCACATCACCATGGCCTGAAGAAAAAGATCTTGTTTAAATGCACTGATGCTCCTCCTCCTTCTTGCCTGGTGGACCCAGAAGTAAATGTTGCCGAAGCTGCGTGGGCAGGAAGAAGGCGGAGCATCAGCACTTGCAGAAGAGGAACAGCGCTTATGGGCCACCGCGAATCCCAAGTCGCAGTGGCCCGAGAAGAGGAAGAGGCCCGGTAGCAGGGCCGCTGCAGAGCCCATCCTGCCGTGACCCACGAAGAGGAGGCCCAGAGGTGAGAGAGAGGCTGAGAGCCTGTAGAGGGTGTGTGTGTGTGCGTGTATAAGATGAGTTGAGAGATTGTGTGTGTGTTTGCAGAGACAGCGTGTGAAAGCCTCTGTGTGTGTGAGAGAGACAGCATAAGAACATAAGAACATAAGAAAATGCCATACTGGGTCAGACCAAGGGTCCCATCAAGCCCAGCATCCTGTTTCCAACAGTGGCCAATCCAGGCCATAATAACCTGGCAAGTACCCAAAAACTAAGTCTATTCCATGTTACCATTGCTAATGTCAGTGGCTATTCTCTAAGTGAACTTAATAGCAGGTAATGGACTTCTCCTCCAAGAACTTATCCAATCCTTTTTTAAACACAGCTATACTAACTGCACTGACCACATCCTCTGGTAACAAATTCCAGAGTTTAATTGTGCATTGAGTAAAAAAGAAGTTTCTCCGATTAGTTTTAAATGTGCCCCATGCTAACTTCATGGAGTGCCCCCTAGTCTTTCTACTATCCGAAAGAGTAAATAACCGATTCACATCTACCCGTTCTAGACCTCTCATGATTTTAAACACCTCTATCATATCCCCCCTCAGTCGTCTCTTCTCCAAGCTGAAAAGTCCTAACCTCTTTAGTCTTTCCTCGTAGGGAAGTTGTTCTATTCCCCTTATCATTTTGGTAGCCCTTCTCTGTACCTTCTCCATCGTGATTATATCTTTTTTGAGATGCGGCGACCAGATTTGTACACAGTATTCAAGGTGCGGTCTCACCATGGAGCGATACAGAGGCATTGTGACATTTTCCGTTTTATTCACCATTCCCTTTCTAATAATTCCCAACATTCTGTTTGCTTTTTTGACTGCCGCAGCACACTGAACCGACGATTTCAATGTGTTATCCACTATGACACCTAGATCTCTTTCTTGGGTTGTAGCACCTAATATGGAACCCAACATTGTGTAATTATAGCATGGGTTATTTTTCCCTATATGCATCACCTTGCACTTATCCACATTAAATTTCATCTGCCATTTGGATGCCCAATTTTCCAGTCTCACAAGGTCTTCCTGCAATTTATCACAATCTGCTTGTGATTTAACTACTCTGAACAATTTTGTGTCATCTGCAAATTTGATTATCTCACTTGTCGTATTTCTTTCCAGATCATTTATAAATATATTGAAAAGTAAGGGTCCCAATACAGATCCCTGAGGCATTCCACTGTCCACTCCCTTCCACTGAGAAAATTGTCCATTTAATCCTACTCTCTGTTTCCTGTCTTTTAGCCAGTTTGCAATCCACGAAAGGACATCACCACCTATCCCATGACTTTTTACTTTTCCTAGAAGCCTCTCATGAGGAACTTTGTCACACGCCTTCTGAAAATCCAAGTATACTATATCTACCGGTTCACCTTTATCCACATGTTTATTAACTCCTTCAAAAAGTGAAGCAGATTTGTGAGGCAAGACTTGCCCTGGGTAAAGCCATGCTGACTTTGTTCCATTAAACCATGTCTTTCTATATGTTCTGTGATTTTGATGTTTAGAACACTTTCCACTATTTTTCCTGGCACTGAAGTCAGGCTAACCGGTCTGTAGTTTCCCGGATCACCCCTGGAGCCCTTTTTAAATATTGGGGTTACATTTGCTATCCTCCAGTCTTCAGGTACAATGGATGATTTTAATGATAAGTTACAAATTTTTACTAATAGGTCTGAAATTTCATTTTTTAGTTCCTTCAGAACTCTGGGGTGTATACCATCCGGTCCGGGTGATTTACTACTCTTCAGTTTGTCAATCAGGCCTACCACATCTTCTAGGTTCACCGTGATTTGATTCAGTCCATCTGAATCATTACCCATGAAAACCTTCTCCATTACGGGTACCTCCCCAACATCCTCTTCAGTAAACACCGAAGCAAAGAAATCATTTAATCTTTCCGCGATGGCCTTATCTTCTCTAAGTGCCCCTTTAACCCCTCGATCATCTAACGGTTCAACTGACTCCCTCACAGGCTTTCTGCTTCGGATATATTTAAAAAAAGTTTTTACTGTGAGTCTGTCTTATCAATGTTTTACATTTAACTTGCCAATGTTTATGCTTTATCCTATTTTCTTCTGTTGGATCCTTCTTCCAATTTTTGAATGAAGATCTTTTGGCTAAAATAGCTTCTTTCACCTCCCCTTTTAACCATGCCGGTAATCGTTTTGCCTTCTTTCCGCCTTTCTTAATGTGTGGAATACATCTGGACTGTGCTTCTAGAATGTTATTTTTTAACAATGACCAAGCCTCTTGGACATTTTTTACTTTTGTAGCTGCTCCTTTCAGTTTTTTTCTAACAATTTTTCTCATTTTATCAAAGTTTCCCTTTTGAAAGTTTAGCATGAGAGCCTTGGATTTGCACACTGTTCCTTTTCCAGTCATTAAATCAAATTTGATCATATTATGATCACTATTGCCAAGCGGCCCCACCACCGTTACCTCTCTCACCAAGTCCTGTGCTCCACTGAGAATTAGATCTAAAATTGCTCCCTCTCTCGTCGGTTCCTGAACCAATTGCTCCATAAAGCTATCATTTATTCCATCCAGGAACGTTATCTCTCTAGCGTGACCCGATGATACATTTACCCAGTCAATATTGGGGTAATTGAAGTCTACTTATACAAAGGAGTCAGTGGTTAACCACAACACAGAATCAAATATCCAAAAATGTGGAACCCAAATCGACAATTCAAATGATAGCCTATGAAGGTGTCAGCAAGCCTTGACGTTATATGTCACTTTCAAGTAGACACTAACCGGTCTTATCAATCATCCACCTTCATCATTTATTTAATGCAACAAAATTTTTTTCTTTTTTCTTTTTTCAATAAGTTAAAACAGTCCTCCATTCATGTAGACAAAGATGACTCTTTCATAATCAATTAATAGCATTGCCCTACACTGGCCGGTGTTTCGCTGGGTAAGCTTCCTCAGGGGCATGTAGAAATAATTCTAGCAAGAGCCATATATCTTCTTAGACGGGACCAGACGTCTCAACCAGAAAAAATATTTTGTTGCATTAAATAAATGATGAAGTTGGATGATTGATAAGACCAGTTAGTGTCTACTTGAAAGTGACATATAACGTCAAGGCTTGCTGACACCTTCATAGGCTATCATTTGAATTGTCGATTTGGGTTCCACATTTTTTGATATTTATTTATTTATTTATTTATTTATTTATTTAAAAGTTTTTATATACCGTTCAATGGATAAATATATATCCGTCTAGGCGGTTTACACATAGTCAAAAACATACACAAATTAAAATACAGACAATTGTTAAAAGGTCTCCCATTATTACTGCACTACCAATTTGGTTAGCTTCCCTAATTTCTCTTAGCATTTCACTTGCCCGTCTCACCATCTTGACCAGGTAGTCGGTAGTATACCCCTATCACTATAGTCTTCCCTGACACACAAGGGATTTCTACCCATAAAGATTCAATTTTGTATTTAGTCTCATGCAGGATGTTTATCCTGTTGGACTCTATGCCATCCCGGACATAAAGCGCCACACCTCTTCCCGAGTGCTCCTCTCTGTCATTGTGATATAATTTATACCCCGGTATAGCACTGTCCCATTGGTTATCCTCTTTCCACCATGTCTCTGAGATGCCAATTAAGTCTATGTCATCATTCACTGCTATACATTCTAATTCTCCCATCTTACTTCTTAGACTTCTGGCATTAGCATACAAACATTTCAAAGTTTGTTTTTTGTTTGTATTTTCATTCTGCTTTTTAATTGATAAGGATAAGTTTGAATTTTTTAGCTCAGGTGAGTTTTTAGTTACAGGCACTTGGACTGCTTTTCTAATTATTGGAACCTCACTGTCAGGATGCCCTAATTCTAATGTATCATTAGTATCCTTTAAAGATACCTCTCTCCGAACCATGCGCTGCTGAGCGACTGTCGGCTTTCCTCTTTGTTCTAGTTTAAAAGCTGCTCTATCTCCTTTTTAAAGGTTAGCACCAGCAGTCTGGTTCCACCTTGGTTAAGGTGGAGCCCATCCCTTCGGAAGAGACTCCCCCTTCCCCACAAGGTTCCCCAGTTCCTAACAAAACTGAATCCCTCTTCCTTGCACCATCGTCTCATCCACGCATCGAGACTCCGGAGCTCTGCCTGTCTCTGGTGACCTGCGCGTGGAACAGGGAGCATTTCAGAGAATGCTACCCTGGAGGTTCTGGATTTAAGCTTTCTACCAAAGAGCCTAAATTTGGCTTCCAGAACCTCCCTCCCACATTTTCCTATGTCGTTGGTGCCCACATGTACCACGACAGCCGGCTCCTCCCCAGCACTGTCTAAAATCCTATCTAGGTGACGCGTGAGGTCCGCCACCTTTGCACCAGGTAGGCATGTTACCAGGCGATCCTCACGCCCACCAGCCACCCAGCTATCTACATTCCTAATAATCAATCACCAACTACGACGGCCGACCTAACCCTTCCCTTCTGAGCAGTAGGCCTTGGGGAGATATCCTAAGTGCATCACCTGGATAGCAGGTCCTTGCTACAGGATCCTTTCCTGCTGCACCTGGTTGGTGCTCTCCCATCATGAGACTTTCTTCCTCCAAGGCAGCACCAGGGCTGCCAGTCTGAAGTTGGGACTTGACTACTATGTCCCTGAAGGTCTCATCTATATACCTCTCTGCCTCAGCTCCTCCAGGTCTGCCATTCTTGCCTCCAGAGATCGGACTCGTTCTCTGAGAGCCAGGAGCTCTTTGCATCGCATGCACATGTACAACTTCTCACCGGTGGGTAAAAAATCATACATGTGACACTCGATGCAAAAGACTGGGAAGCCCCCCTCTTGCTGCTGGACTGCTGCCTTCATCTCAATTTTGATCAGTTCCTAGTTAAGTTTTAGGTTGCTATGGGAGTAGGAATGTGTCTAACGTCCTTTAAATGTATTAGTGAATTCACTATGGGGTAGATTTTCAGAGCCCTGCTCGCCTAAATCCGCCCAAAACCGGGCGGATTTAGGCGAGCAGGGCCCTGCTCGCCGGGAAGCCTATTTTACATAGGCCTCCCGGCGCGCGCAGAGCCCCGGGACTCGCGTAAGTCCCGGGGTTCTCGGAGGGGGGCGTGTCGGGGGGGGCGGGGGCCCGGTCGTCGCGGCGTTCCGGGGGCGTGTCGGCAGCGTTTTGGGGGCGGGTACGGGGGCGTGGCTACGGCCCGGGGGCGTGGCCGCGCCCTCCGTACCCGCCCCCAGGTCGCGGCCCGGCGCGCAGCAGGCCCGCTGGCGCGCGGGGATTTACGTCTCCCTCCGGGAGGCGTAAATCCCCCGACAAAGGTTAGGGGGGGTGTAGACAGGGCCGGGTGGGTGGGTTAGGTAGGGGAAGGGAGGGTAAGGTGAGGGGAGGGCAAAGGAAAGTTCCCTCCGAGGCCGCTCCGATTTCGGAGCGGCCTTGGAGGGAACGGGGGGAGGCAGCGCGGCTCGGCGCGCGCAGGCTATACAAAATCGATAGCCTTGCGCGCGCCGATCCAGGATTTTAGTGGATACGCGCGGCTCCGCGCGTATCTACTAAAATCCAGCGTACTTTTGCTTGAGTCTGATGCGCAAGCAAAAGTAGGCTGATCGCGCTTCTTTTAAAATCTACCCCTATGTGTCTGGTAGTGGCCTACCGGGGTCTGATCGAATTCTCATAAAGTTTTTGTTGATGGTTTTTTTTTTTTTTTTTTTGTGAAAATGGCACCTGCCTATAAATTAAGGGATGAGCTAGGGGGGGGGGGGGGGGGGGGGGGGTGGGAGGGTTGGGAAATACAAACAGTCTAACTTCAGTTAGTCAGCCTGAGTGACTCACTGCTCCCTTGATTAACAAATGTTGGTCCCTATTCAAACCCAATCACACTACCTCAACACCTTTCCAAGGTGAGTAACTGAGCTGAACTATTCAACTTTTTTACTTAGGTATACACTGCTCCTAGCTTATTTCTAGCTTCTGGCTACTTTTTGGGTTGGGTTTTTTTTTGTGGGTTGTTTTTTTTTTTCAATACAAGCACTCAGTTAGTATTAAATACAAACACTCAGTTCTTTAAAAGTCTGGAGAACACTCAGTTCTGCAGACTTTTAAAAATAAACACACTATCTACTGCTACCTTATTGACTGACTAAAAATACAAACAGTCTAACTTGTTTATTCACTGCCTACCTACTGCTACCTTATTGACTGACTATTTAAAAATAGAAACAGTCTAACTTGTTTATTCACAGCCTTTCTGACTATTAATGGCACAAACACACTAAATAATATTCCCAAATAGTTAACTTTGCCCCAATACTTTTAAAAAAGACAATGTCCCAAGTAAAAACTTACTGATTCCTTTCAGCCACCAGGAAGGTGATCCTCTCCTCTCAGTGTTTGAGAGCCTGTGCTTGAGCAAGACAGCATATGGGAGTGACAGAGAGAGCCTGTGTGTGTGAGAGTCAGACAGCATGTGCCAGTGCGAGAGAGTGTGTGTATGAATGACTGTATGAGAGAGAGCATGTGACAGTGAAAGCCTGTGTGTGTGTGTGAGAGAGAGAAATGCATGTGAGAATGAGAACCTGACTATGTGTTTGAGGGAAGAAGATGGAGAGAAAAGAAACAGAAAAAAAGACAATATAAAAAGAATTGGCAAAAAAAAATAAGAAAGGGAAGGTGAAAAAAATAAGAAAGGGAAGGTGGAAAAAAAAGCCTGTGACCAACCAATTAGAAAACTAAGATCAGACAGCAAAGGTAAAAAAAATAAATAAATTACTTTTTAGTGATTGGCACATGTAATCTTTGGGAATGTGCAAGAATAGCAATTTCTCTATGCGTATCTCACAATGTACGAGATCAGTATGGAGAAAGTGGAAGCCCACGGGGCCTGCACAGAGGAGGCAGCAGAATGGGCTTCATTGTCAGTAGCAGCAATCGGCACCTCCCCAATAGCCATGTGGCAGCAGTGACAGTGGCAGCAGAGGAATGAGAGAGGTTCCGAGGTTGCTGGCAAAAGAGAGGGGGTATGCCTTTAGTGTGTGCATGTGTATGAATGGGACTCTGCCTGTGGGTGTATGTGTGTGAATGCATGGGTGCCTGCCTGGGGGTCAGTGTGTGTGTGTGAGAATGACTGGGAGCTTGCCTGGGTGTGTGTGTATGTGAGGGAGCCAGTGAGTGTGAGAGCATGAGTGTGTATGAGAAAATCCAAGGGAGTAAGAGTTTGTGTGTGTGTGGGGGGGGGGGGGGCTGTGGAGGGGGAGAGAGTGTCTTAGAGTCTGAGATTGTGTCAGTGTCAGTGAGAGCGAGAGGTTATGGTGGATATAAGAGCATGAATGTGTATGTATGTGACAGTGTATGTGTGAGAGAGAATGGACATATGAGTATGTGTGAGAAAGAGAGAATAACTTCCTAATCCTCGACAATATCAGGGTGACTGGAAATCAAGAGCTCCCACAGAAAGGGTCTGCAGGGGCTTTTTAAAATCCTTATTAGTTTTAATTATTGAATATTATTTGATGTCTGCTCTTTTTGAAATATTTTATTGGTGTTATATACAAATTTTTGAAAATTTCCCCGAGTTAAATTACTGGATCAGTTACTGGATCAATTACAGAATAGTTAAATTCTATTCATCAGCAGTTATGAAATATATATTTTTAGTATGATTTTCCTATTGTGATGTTTTATAGTTCTTGATTTTATTGTTTGATGTTTTATGAGGAATGATGGTATTTTCTGTTTTTCCATTGCTGCATTACATACAGTCGTGATTTCCAGTTCAGTTTGTTATTAATTAGAGCTACAAATATCACAAAATTATGGATTGTTCTAGAACTGACATACCACCCAAGTTATGCTCGGTTTTTTTATGAATTTTGACACACTGAGCTCAAAATGTTGGCCATCACTGATCTAGAGTTATCCAGAGGTCAGTGAGCTCTGTGTTCTGCAGAGCTCTTGCAGTGTATAAGCATCCTTCCTGTTAAAGAGGCGTTTAAGGGCGATTGGATGAGGTGTCAACAAATGGTTGAGTGATGGAATGGAGTATATAGGGTTGTGTATAGTAGGAGGTTCATTCCCCCACAGGGGATGGGTTAGGTAGAATCTATGGAGGAGCCTTAGAGAGTTTCTTAGGACTTAAAGAGAAGTTGATTGAATTTAGGAATTGGATAAAGATTCCTAAAAGCCAACCAAAAGGAAGGAACCCTGAGGACAAAGGATGAAAATCTCTGCTAGGAAGCTCCATGAAAAAAAAATACTAACTTGAAGAATGTTGCCCGAAGGCCTTGGAGCTGAAGCTGATTTTTTTGAACCTCTCATTCTCAAAGAAGCTAATTTGAAAAGTGAGGTTTTTGCTTGTGCTTATTTTTTGTGCTGTATCCAGTTGCTCATTTTAAGAATAGTACAACATGAAGTTTTTCTAACACTGCTTTTTTGTTGTTTTAGAGGCAATAGATTAGATGTATATATTTTCAAAACTTAAACATTTTCTCTATTTTTCTTGCTAAATGTGATTTCCTTGATGCAGCCTATACCAGCAGAATGCTGACAGCATTGGAACAGAAATGGGAATAAATGATTGGGAGCACACTTATTTTTCAAATTCCATTTTCAAGCTAAGTTGATTTTTATCTTCACATTTTGTTGGGACATTTAGACTCTGTTTTACAGACACTCATTCACATATAAAAGCAAAATGTTTTTAAAATGTGTCACACATTAAAAAAGGAGGGTTTTTTCACTGATGATGGTGCATTTTGAATCTATCTTGAAAGCCTTACTGGCTTGAAATCTGGCATCTAAAGTCTTTTCCTTCTTTAAATCTTTATATTTATATGAATCATGTTGGTGTGCTTTTCAGCTTTATACACTGAGTACATTCATATACATTAAATTTATATACCACCAATCTGCAACCCTAAGTGGTTTACAAAAAACATGTATAAATATTATTTATTATTTATTTATTTATTTATTTTTGGTTTTTTATATACCGATCTTCTTGCATTGGATGCAAATCAAACCGGTTTACAGTAAAACAATTCAACTTGCCAAGTAGCATTACATGGAACAAAGAACATGGAACAATATAATAGTGCTTACGAGCATTACATTCAACTTGCCAAGTAGCATTAAATGGAACAAAGAACATGGAACAATATAATAGTGCTTACGAGCATTACATAGAATACTAGTAACAAATTAAACATTTGAACCTTTAGAGACCATTAGTGACAATTCTTATAGCGAATTTGATTAAATGTGCCTTAAATGATAAAAACGAAAAACAAGGGGAAAGATTGATTGGGATTTACACGACAAAGGGGATAGGGAGGAGGGGCAAAAGAAAGAAGATGTAAAATAGGGACGGATAATGGGTGAATTTATAACAAATAGAATCAATTAAAAATGTCTTGGATAGTATATATTGGGTCTTCAAGGAAATGCCTGACTAAATAGCCATGTTTTCAGTTTTTTCTTGAACGAGATCTGGCAGGAGTCTAGTCTGAGTTCTGGTGGGAGGGTGTTCCAGAGGGTAGGACCTGCGGTGGATAGTGCCCTGTTACTTTGCGAGGATTTGACTTGAGGGACGAATAGGGTGCCTTGGTAAGCTTTCCTGATCGGTCTCTTGGATTTGTGGGTGCGTAGCTGAAATGTGATATCCATTGGGGCTGAGTAGTGTAAAGATTTATGCATGATGGTTAGAATTTTGTATAGAATTCTATGTTTGATCGGTAGCCAATGGAGGATGTATAGGATAGGTGTGATGTGGTCTCTTTTTTTAGAGTTGGTCAAGATCCTGGCCGCAGAGTTCTGTAGCATCTGTAGAGGCTTAATGGTGGTAGCTGGAAGACCAATTAGTAGAGAGTTACAGTAATCAATTTTTTGTAAGGATGATTGCTTGTAGAACCAGGCGGAAGTCTTGAAAATGCAGTAGTGGTTTTAGCTTTTTCAGAACTTGTAGTTTGAAGTAGCATTCTTTTGTCGTGTTGTTTATAAATTTTTTCATGTTGATCTGATTGTCAATGAGCACTCCTAGGTCTCTTACGAAGGTTGAGTTTTTGAGGTTGTTCGATAAATTTGATGTGGGGTTGGGGGGAGAGTTGAGGACTATTTGTTGTTGACCATTTACGGGTGAGGCTGTATCTCTAGAAACAAGGTTATCTTCCTGAGAGATGATTATATTAATCCAAAATATTATATTAATCCAAAATATTATATTAATCCAAAAATATTAATACAAAGATCCATAAAACAGATAAAATGCAATTAATAAAAGTCACGTAAACTACAAAACAAAAAACATAATATAAAATTACAAGATAAAAAAAACTAACAGTGATATTAAAACTATGCTAAAAACAGTAAAATAAAATAAATGCTAACATATACTAATAAGAGAACCTCATTGCCCTTCTGCATTATTTAACAAGTGCATAGCCTTAGTATAGACTGCTTTTAGCAAAGTACTAAAAAGAAATATTGCCTTAAGTAAAAGCCTCCTGGAAAAGATGCATTTTAACCATTTTTCTAAACTTCAGCGGAGAACTCTCAATTTAATTTCTCTCAACAACAAATTCCATAAAACTGGGCCTTGTGCATAAAAGAGGCATTCACAGGATTCATCTAGCCTAATTTGTCTAAAAGATGGTACATATAACAATTGATAAAAAATTATCAGTCAATATAAAAGGCAGATTCAAAACATAAGCAATCTCCATGTAATGGGATGAAAGGAAGGAAGGAAGTGTGGAAGAAAATTTAAACTGCGTAGGCTCATTGGAATTAAAAGTAATCTTACAAAAACTTCAGTTTTGATCTCTGTAGACACCAGATAAGTAGGGATCTGACTGTGCATAAGGCTATTGATATGATTATCTATCTCTCTAAGTAAGTCAATATTGAGAACTTGAATAGGCAGGGGCATAGGGTGACTGCTGATGTTGGTGGTGCATCAGAAAATTTGCTGCTGCCATGTGATCAACTCTCTGAGCTGCCTACACAGCCTGACATCATCAATAAAGGCCAGGCTCAGAATGTCTACTTTGACTTGCTAACAAGTGCAACATTGAGCCGGCCTTCGATGATAACTGATGTCAATCTGTGGAAGGTAGCCTGGAGCAGGAGCAGAGCTTTTACTTTATGGGTAACTGATACTGGCAGATAGGAACAGCTCATGGCAATCTTCTGCCTGAGGTGAGGGATGGGATAGGATAAGATACCCCCCCCCCCCCCACTCTGTGTTGCCCCTGCTAAGCTACCCAAAACGGATGCACTCTCCAAGAGACAGTCCACACCAACTCACCATACAAAAGAAAATTCAAATTCTGGTATCACCTCATTAACAGCCAAACACCTTTCACTGCCAGAAACCTTTTGAAGTAACTCCTGGGAACTTTTAATTTTCAGTCAGCCTGGATTAGTAGAGAAGAGATGGAAGGGAGAAGGGAACACACAAACGTTCTCTTCTCTCACAAAACTCTTCTACTCTCTCTTCTTCTTATTCCCTTCTTCCGCTTTCTCATTCCCCCTTCCCCTCACTCACTCACCCCTTCCCTTCTCAGCCACCCCTCCCTCCCACTCAACCCTTCCCTTTCCTCTCAGTCACTCACCCCTTCCCTTCCCTCTCAACACTCACCTCTCCCTGCCACTCACCCAATACCTTCCCTCTCAGTCGCTCACCCTTTCCCTGCCACTCACCCCATACCTTCCCTCTCAGTCGCTCAACCCATCCTTCCCACTGACTACCACGTATGGTCTCTTCTCACTGAGAAGGGATGGGAACCCCTCCAGCGCATCACTAGAGAGCGCTGCTGCACAGGGCCAGTGCTAGCTTTTTTACTACCCTGTGTGAACAATTACTATGTTGGCCCCCGCCTCATCCTGTTTTTTTCTTAACGTTTAATTTATATTCTAATCAGGGCCAGTGCAAGGTTATTAGGCACCCTAAATAAATCTTTCAGCTTTGTGCTCAGGCCTCCCCCCCAACTCAGCCCACTCCACACACAATTTAAAATTATGCATTTATAATACAAGATTTTACATATAGAAAGGCACTCAAAGTGCAGTCTTTTCAAGAAAAATATCACAACAACATGTATATTGTATTTACATGCACTGCTGTAGTATCAAGCAGAAAACCCTGCAAAAAAGCCAAAAAGACACTTGGAACATAAGGCAGTAGCACTATTGCAGCACATACTGGGTGTGGGCTTGGTCTTCAGAAAGTCATGAGCAAACTATAATACAATTACAATATAATAAATCTCCCATTCCAAAACAACACTAACTGCTAGCACCCAAACAGTAACAACCCTACCTATGAAAAGGCAGCACTGTAACTATTACACTAGGCCCTAAGACACGAATACACCTACTATTAGGAAAAAAGAACAAGCCTGGTTGTTATAACTACAAGCTAGCAAAATACCTCACCTCAGTCACTCATGCAGAACCCAGACAGACCCTCACTAAATACAGAATAAAGAGACCATAAATAGAAGCATGCAGACAAAAACTGAACTGGAAATCACAACAAGTACATACAAAGTACACCAATGGAACAACAGATACATCACCATTCCTCAGAAAGCATCAAGCAATAAAATCAAGAAATCTAAAGCATTAATTATAATGGTAAAACCATACTAATAAAAAGAATTATTTCAAAACAACTGATGAACAGAACAACATCCAATAATTAAAAATGCATACATTTTGTTTTTTACATTTCCCAAATACCAATAAAATATTTCACAACATCATAAGGATCAAATAACACCCAATTAATTAAAATCATTAAGAATTTTAAAAAATCACTCACTCTCCATACCTGGGAAATTTTTACTTCTGGTCACTCTGAGATTTTCATAGATTAGTGGGAGGGGAAGTGAGGTGCACAAACTTTCTCCTCTCTCATATACACAAATGTTCATTCCCATGCTCACACAGACATACACAAACATGCTTTCAAGACTCACACAGACTCACAGATACACACAGACATGCTGGCTCCCTTCCTCTCTCTCAGGCGCACACACATGCTGGCTCCATCTCTTTACCACACACACACATACACACACACACACATATATATATATATATATATATATATATATATATATATATATATATAAAATGAAGGCAATGTATATATATTTCACTTGTGCTTTCTGATATTACACACAAAAAGATCCCCCAAGAACAAATTATCGGGGAAAAAAAGAAAAAAAGCACTTAGGTTTTCAAGTAAACCATACCAAGAATCTAATTTAGTATATTGACTAAAATCAATTTATTTATTGCAAATACATTAAAACAATAATTTTTTCAATATTTTATACATAAAACCACTCATATTTATTGATCCCTTGTGATGATATGTTACTTGTTATTTCATACAAACATCTTAACAGTTTTCCAAAGAATCATATCAACCTTAACCCAACTGTTAATAGCCCTCAACACTATTCTTCTTCTGACCTCAATCTGTCCCTAAAATATTTTGCATTTCCGATTATCTGATGTTAATTGTTGTTGGTCTTTTATATCGGAAAACACCACACTATATTAAATACCTTGTATGTATATGCACATGATAATACTGTATAACCCCTGAATTGATTTTGTGAGACCGCAGATGCCGCCATAAGGACGGTGAGGTACTTGTAGAAACATTCAAGTGGTGAAGAACGACCGGGATAATTTTGAAAAAAACTATATTTTGAAACGCTTACCCCGAGCTGACTAAGACGGTTGACGGAGACAGTGTCAGCCTTGAGCTTTAAGTCCCGATTCCGCCTTGAGTATCCAAAAGCCTTTTGTCCGAGATTGAGGTGATACTTTATAAGGCATTGAAGCCTTTGGCATATACAAAGCGATGTGCGTGAAGCTTTCTTTCTGACAAAATACAGAGGTTGAAGAGTGATCGGGTGAACACTAGGGTTCGGGAGATTTTTTGGTCAAACAGTGAACAAAGAGCCGTGAGGCCACATTGAACCCAGTGTCTTTTTTGATCCACTCCCTTTTGTTCAGAATCAAGAGGTGGGAGCGAGTTAATCATTGGTGTTTGGTCTCTTTGAATCAATTCCCCTGAAGAAGCCAGGAAGGCGAAACAAGGGCCTTGTTGGGACAGAAGAAAATAATAAAAGCGGGGCACACCACGGATGAGGGGTTAACAAATGTATTTTGGATATCCACATGTGGTAATGTTGATTATAAATAGTGATTTATACATCAAGCTATAGTATGGTTTAAGGGTTATACAGTATTATCATGTGGATATACATACAAGGTATTTAATATAGTGTGGTGTTTTCCGATATAAAAGACAAACAACAATTAACATCAGATGATCGGAAATGCAAAATATTTTAGGGACAGATTGAGGTCAGAAGTAGAATAGTGTTGAGGGCTATTAACAGTTGGGTTAAGGTTGATATGGTTCTTTGGAAAACTGTTAAGATGTTTGTATGAAATAACAAGTAACATATTATCACAAGGGATCAATAAATATGAGTGGTTTTATGTAAAAAATATTGAAAACATTATTGTTTTAATGTATTTGCAATAAATAAATTGATTTGTCAGTATACTAAATTAGATTCTTGGTATGGTTTACTTGAAAACCTAAGTGCTTTTTTTCCCCGATAATTTGTTCTTGGGGGATCTTTTTGTGTGTATATATATATATATATATATATATATATAACAACCACAAACACTCATTTCAGAGTGGAGTAAAAGCACAATTATATTCTCTCTGATATCTCCTTTATTTAATTTTCATATCAACAAATATCACAAATTCAGACTTTCATAAAATGACACATATCTCATCTCTACCTCACTAAAATCAATATTCCTTCATACTCATCCACACCTTTCTCACTTTGTGCAAAATTTTCAAAATAGAAATTACATAACATATGCTTTAAATACTACAATGATAAACATTAATGTAATTTTATACAACTTGATGTAACTCAACTTTATGTTCGTAAATTACATTAAAAATACATGGTACCAATATTTCTATTTAACAGCTCTAAATGATCACAAAGTGCATAGCACTGGTGTTTCCATTAACAGTTCTAATTTGTCCCAACCGGGCCCTCGTTTCACCTTCCGGCTTCTTCAGGGGAATTTATATGCTGTTAAATCAATGGTCTGTCTCTCACAACACTCCTATACATTCTTTGCCATTCCAATAAAGGCACCCATGATCTTCATTGCATCTGCAACTGTATATTGTATTTGTATCTTGTTTATCTGTATTAAAAAATACCTCATGTCAAATATGTTTTGTGGAATTTAAATCAAATAATAAATATATCTTTTAAAATTACTATTATTCAATAAATATATTTAAGAAGATTTTTGACTATAATTTGTGCATCTCTGCAAGATGTTACCTGTGTCTACTTTCATGAACCGCTGTCATCACTATCCATGATATCCAACTTTTGTATGATTATGTCTCGCAGTTCTCATCCTAAACACAAATCACCAATGTATTAACCTTTCTTTACAGTTTAAATTTCGTTTGCTGAGGGAACCATATCGGTCCCTCATCCTTACCGGACTGTTGACTCACCGAAGTGCTATCCCAATCTGCTCTCTTCATTGCCAATTACCCAACTCTCAAATCGCTCAATCCCCCAATTTTTTACCACCCCTACTAACTACCACACTCCCACAAAATAAAAAATGACTCTTTACTGTGCAAATGTTATAAACATAACCGTTGTTCAAACCCAAACGCCCATAAACATCCACTTTGATACTCCACAGGGAATTTTAACCCCATGCTCTTTAAACCAACTTCTCACACTACTCACCTTTTAAAAGAATTTTTCAGAACCATTTAAACCTCCCTGTTGTATTTAAAGACCTGGTATCAAACCAACACGGCTTTTCCTTTGCATGTCAACAATTTTTGCCGTTTAAGTGGCGCTAGATAAGCTTCGCATTCAGACTGAAAATCAAAAAAATAAAGAAATACATATATAAGAACCATCAAATCTCTCCCTACCTTCAAACAACCATACTCCCCAAAACTTAAAGCCTACAAACTTACTTCCACCAATTACTTCCACCAATTACTCCAGCGTTGTTCCTGCGATATTCAAGATGCGGTAAACGCGCCCGTCACCCGTTCCTTAAATACTGACCATCTGCTTCAATTCTAACCAATCTCTATTACGTTAAAGGACGTAAAATCTACCCATTGGTTCTGCATACTCCACATGGTTCCGCATATATATATATATATATATATATATTAAATAGTTTGGACAAAATCGCTAATCTCAGAAACCACTGAACCGATTGCTTTCAAATTTGGACACAACCTTCATTTCGCATACAGGAAGGTCCTTCTGTACTTACATTACAGATATGTCACACCTGTGACAGGTAAAATAGGTTTAAAATTTTTTTCGAGAAAACAGCGACATCTGCTGGACGTAAGCGCCATCTGTTACACCTTACACTAACACACGCTACACTAATCATTTCGCCAGTCCAGGTCCACGTTTCACTTCCATTTTAACACATTTGCGCACTTTTTTCGCCGGAAGATAATTATTTCCTTTACAGATAAAATACACCCACCACCCTCCTCACACAACCACACACACATAACAAATTGATTTACTTCCCACAGCCTCCCAACACACACAAAACCACCCTCCTCACATCCCTCCACACACATGCCAAATTTATTTACTTCCCAGGCCCTCACAACACACACACAACCTGACAGAAGTCCGGGAGGCTCCAGCGGGGGGCCAGGACCGGTCCGGGACACATCTTCTGCACTACGGCCATCTGCTGCCAGCAATCAATATGGTGCCGATGGCCCTTTCCCTTACTATGCCACTTGGGGACATGTGACATAGTAAGGGCGAGGGCCCCTCGGCGCCATTTTCAGGACTGGCAGCCGGCAGACCTTTACCCTTACTATGTCAGAGGACCTACCGCTGCCATTGCTCCACCCCACTGACATAGTAAGGGCAAAGGGCCGTCAGAACTCGTTTCAGTGCTCGCAGCCGACGGACCAACGCCAATACATCGCTCCCGGACCACTACTGAACGCCCACTCCTCCGACTGACATTTTTATCAGGTCTCGGGGGGTCTGGAGGGTGGGGGGTGGTAATGAATTTATTGCGAACATCTTGAGGAGGGGTCACGAGGGGGGGGCAGGTTTCATTCATTCAGCAACTCTGGGGGGGCAGGGGGGTGGGCTACTGTTTTTCGCAGGTCTGGGGGAGGGAGGCAGGAGAGTATGGGGTGGTTAGTTTAAGAGAACTTTTCTCATAGGGTTGTTTTTTGGGGGAAGGGGGAGGTTCACACACAAATACATACACTAAACTTGCACGATCTCGGGAATGCACCAAAATAGCCCTCCCCAGACCACAAAACAAATTTGGAAGTGCAAATTTGGTTAGGCACTCCCCTATTTGGCTACATAACGTGCACAGACGCCCAGGGATAGACCACATGTAGCACCAACAATTTTAATTTCCCAGGTCTTGGGAGGGGGCAGGAGGGTGGGGGGTTATTATTTGATTTAAAGGGTTGGGATTGGGGGTTTTTTTTTGGGGTGGGGGGGTTCCCACAGAAATAGAAAGACAAAGGTTTTCTGATCTGAAGGGTAGGCAGTAGGCGGGGGGAGGTGACAGTGAGGGGAGGGAGAATGAGGGGAGAGGTGAGTGTGAGGGGAGAGAGTTGGAGTGGGGACAGGGGAGGGAAGGGGGGGGGGGTGAGTGACCAAAGGGGAGGAGGAGGAGTGACTGAGGTAAATGAGCAGGGGGAAGGGGGAGGGAGGGTAAAGAACCTGACTCTGCCACTGCAACGCGTGGCCAGGTACCGCTAGTGTATATATATATATATATATATCTATCTATATATATATATATATATATATATATATATATATATATATATATATATATATATATATATATATATATATTTATTTATTTATTTATTTATTTATTTTTAGTTTTTTTATACCAATTTTCCTGCATAAAATGCATATCTAATATATATATTATATATATATATATATATATATATATATATATAAGTATATATATACACACACACACACACACGCTGGCTTCCTCTCTCTCACGCATACAGACACACACACCGGCTCTTTCCCTCCTTCTCAGGCACACACATACATGCTGGATCCCTCTCACTCAGGCACATACACACACTGATTCCCTATCTCTCAAGCACACACACACACACACTGCCTCCTTGCTCCTTCTCTCTCATGCACACATGCACGTTTCCTCTCCTCCAGTTGGGATGAGATCCCCAAGCCTCCTCCACTTCAGCTGCCTATCCTGATGTAATCCTTCAGCAATCGCGGGGCTGCTTTCACTTTGGCCACCGAGCAAGATGGGATCCCCCAGCAGCTGCATGGGCCTCTTTCACTTTGGTTGCCGGGCGGGTTGGGATCTCCAGGTGGCTGCGCAGGCTTCCTGCAGTTTGGCTGTCAAGCGGATGGGATCTTCCCGTGGCTATGGGGCATCTAAAGTTGGTGGTGATTGGCACACACCTTTTAAAGTTGGTGGTGCCTGTGCACAATGGACGCTATGCTCCTGTGAATAGGTGAAATAAAACAACATTCCTCATTAAGCTTTCTTAAATATTGTTTGGTTAATTAGTACCTCATGGAAAGAGATAACTGTTTCTTACAGTAAACATGATGTTTTTGACAGAGTTCCTCTGCCAAGTAATGTGTGTCTTATTACTTTCCCCAAGGATTCTATAGAGAATATCCCTGTCCTATCTGGAACCAGCTCCTTTCCCCTCTGAGTCAGAGATCCTGGATATGTTTCAGGGACATGCTAACAACTTTAGCGAAGAGAGAGATTACACTAGTCTACAGCCAAAATCTTTCTGAAATGAATGTAGTCAAACTTTACTTAATCTGGGTCCCTAAGAGCAAAAATGATGCTTAAAATTGTTGATTGGCTTCAGATACCTAAAAGGTTTTAATAACGTATGAACTTCAAACCTTTTCCATTGGAAACGAAACAATAGAACTAGGGATCACAAAATGAAACTCCGGGGGGTGGGGGGGGGGGAATGACTCAGAACCATCATCATGGAGCTGTACCTACTCGTCTCTGGTCCTGCCCGGGAGAATCGCCGGTCACCTTACTCTCTGGGGCCTACAAATCGTGGTGAGCTGCAAGAAAGATCGGAGCTGTACCTGCTCATCTCTGGGCCTGCCCAGGAGAATCGCCGCAGGCAACATCTGGCCACCTACAGTCTTGTCACCTGACTCTCTGAGGCCTACAAATCGCCGTGAGTTGCGGCACACTGCTGCTGGTGCACCTAACGTGCATGCCAAAAGAGCACGTCCCTTATGCCTTTCCCCCCCCCCCCGATACAGAGAAGAAAAAAAAAGTTACATTGTTACATCTTCCAGCTCTACTCCCATTAAAAGACCTATGGACCAATATGCCGTTTGTACCAGCCCAGTTCTTCAGCATTCACTGAGTACTGATCTGGAAAATGTGTCCTTGAGTCCGGAGGTAAGATTTCCTCCCCGAACTCCCTTGAGCATGTCGGCTAGAAAGGAACCTCTTGAGGAGAATTCCAAGTTTGTTCTGGGTACTGATATTCAGGAACCCTCATTAAATGTGGCAAATGTATCTTTAAGAAACTGTGATAGAAGTATCCGGAATGGCTTCAATGTAGTAGTACACCCCCGACACATTAACTGCGAGCATGTCCTTGGTGAAAACTTTGTATCTAGCTATGAAATCAGCTATGGAACGGGTATTGTTCAGTAAATGTCTGCTGATGAACCTCATTACCAGGAGTGAGAATATTCACATACATCTGGACTCAATGTCATCAGCCAATCCTGTCTCTCAGAAAAATAAAGTGTCACGCTTTCATGCGTAAAATGTATTCTTAGTTTCTTAAAAAATATGTCAAGCCCATCAAAGGCTAATATGGAGAACAAAAAAGACAAAGATAAAAAAATAGATAAAATTGCAGTCACCACTGACTCTGAGGAATACAAAAGGTTAGAGACATTTTACATCAAGTCAATAGCATTAGATCACTCAGGATGTTCCAGCGACTTACTCAAGTACCCACCAACCAGAGATTCACTTGAACTACCATCAGAACCATCACCAGGGCTCCCAAAGAGTATCTACCATCCAGATGACAATACATACCAAACATTCAGCAAATGACTAGTAAAATAGAATTCCTTCTCCTTGGAAGAAGAGGACACTTCATCAACTCATCAAGGCATTCTCTAAGCACAAAAGGTTAACAAAGCAATTCCAATACTAGATACTTTCCTAAAGGTGCAGGATAACTGCTGGAATAACCCTCACACCAATACCTAAAATCTTACCCATGAAGTACATAATTAAGGAATGCAGACATCATATAAAGATTCAACTGCCTCATGATTCTTTGATCATGGAATCAGCAATGAAAAAAGCAAGGAAATCTAAATTGTATTCCGGTACTTCGCTGGTTAAGGATGCAAAGGTATTAGACACAACAGGCATAAAATATTTCCAAGAGGGGAATCCAAGATGGCGCCCTGAGAGGGAGTGAATTCGTATCGCTCCGGACCCATGATTTAAATTAAGTTAATAACGCTGTTTCCTCAAGTTTGATGCCGCACAAACGGAAAGGCAGGATTCGGGTCTTCCCACCCGACCCTGATAATGCTGCCGGTCAGCGACTAATAACCGAATTCTCCCTCCAAACGCCGCAATTGAGGGCTGCAGTCCCCGTTGGAGAGCAGGCAGGAGGAGAGCCGTACTCACCAGGGGAGATATCTTTGAGCCCTCCAGACCTCAGGACGCCGGTTAGAGCCTTGCCCCCGCCCGTCGGCAGAGGAGCTGAGTCGCAGACTGATGAGGTCATCGGGCATGCTCAGCTGGGTGGTTCAGACGCCGACCGAACGGCTGGAGAGGTAGGAGAAACCCTGGAACTTCGCGGGACCGAGGAATTGAGTAGAGGAGTGGAGGAGGCCGCTGAAGGACCCAGAACAACGGGAGAAGCGAGCGGTCCCGATAGAACCGGGGTAAGAACCCTCTCCCAGCAATTTAACAAACCGGCGGTTATCACCCTGGATAACATCTGGGAACTAATGGTGAAAATGTCTACCAAACTAGATAACCAGACCTTGAAACTGGACGAGATTGCGGTTAAGGTTGGTGTACTCGAACAGGACACTAAGCAAAAATTTTTGGAGCAAGATAATTCTATAAAGAAAATTAATGACGATATAAAAAACCTCCAGTCTATTAATGTGACAATGGTCTCAGAAAGGATTTCATCTTTGAGAAGAATCGAATCAATTGAGAATTATATGAGACACTTAAATTTGAGACTGTTGAATTTTCCTATAATTGCAGGGGAAATACCCTTATTAACCTTTAAAAAATTTGCAATGGAGGTTTTGAAGATTCCTCAGAGTGAGATACCAGCAACTAAAAAGCTTTTTTTCCTTCCTAAGAGAAGCAGCACGCCGATAACTTTTCCCCATCAAGAGTCGGAATTTCATAATCTGACTGATTACTTAGAAAACTCAAATGTTGAAATTATTGACCGTGCGGTGCTCTTTGTGACCTTTTTTGAAGAAACAGCTGTATCTTTGATAATGAGGAATTATTTTAAAAATATAAATGTTTCCTTTTGTGGAGGCCTTGTTCGGGTATATCCCGACTTAGCCAAATCTACGCAGCAGCGTAGAAAAGAATTTCTACTTATGAGATCTGAGACCATAGCAGCTGGGGGTAGTTTTAAATTACGCTACCCCTGCAAATGCATAATACAACTGGCCAGTAATACATATATTTTCTTTTTACCAGTCCAGCTGAAGGATTTCTTATCTGGTAGGAGACCACCTGAGGAGTTGTAATGAGGTCGATGTGTAAAGGCGGTAGTTACAGGGCTAGTAATTTGTAATTGTTTCTTTTGATTACTCCTCGTAAATTAGTTTCCTTTCCCCCCCCTCAAAATTTCCTATGTAATAAGAAAACGATATTTGTTAATAAGAAATTTTGATTTTGTTTCTGATGTTAAGGGCAGGAAAGGCCCACTATTAATTATATAATTTCTGTATTTTCCGATACAATGATCTATTGTATATTTTTTGAAAACTTGAGAAATAAAAAATTAAAAAAAAAAAAAAAAAAAATATTTCCAAGCTGCCACCCTACAATCCAAAATCGAAGCATGCCAAATCCAGATGGTACAGTTCTTCTATTACAAAACCTGAATGAATATGAAGTCTACATGCCAGAGGACAAGAAGCATAACTCCAAACAACTATTCACGAAGGCAGATGACTGCACAAAGCACATGACCAGGGCCGTATATGATGCTTTTCATATTGCATCCAGAACATGGGCTATAGCAACAGCAGCCAGAAGGCTGGTCTGGCTAAAAGTGTCAAATGTCCTAGAGGACATACATGAGAAATTAGCTGATGTCCCTTGCAAGGGAGACAACCTCTTTGGAAAAAAAGTAGAAGAGACTGTAGAAGCTATCAAAAAACAGAATACAGCACTACAATCAGTATCCACATTTACCCCTATAGATCAGTACCAAGGCAGATGCCAATACACTTATACACACAAAAAAACCCTACTACACTACTGGGTACAAGAATAGATATCAACCTTACAACTACTAAAGACAAAGGCAACAGTTGTACCAGTCACAGCCACAATAAAGTCAATGGCAACAAGACCTCAAAGGAATAGGATTCCAAATCGTGGCCAATCCAAAAATAAATTAGAAAGGGCAATAGAGGTCGCAATCTAGTTTTTGCCATTAATATCAGGAAAACATGTTCCCACATATTCCAACAGAAGCAAGAATTCAGAAATTTTACAAACAATGGACTGCCATAACAACACACAAATGGGTCTTGGAAATAATGAAATATGGATACTTTTTAAATTTAAAAACACCATAAAAAATCTATTTCCAGGAAACAAACCAATCAAAGTTCGATAGTCAACAAAGACTAAACAATCAAATCAAAAGCAATCCAAAAAGTCATGAAAACCCAACAAAAGAGGAGGTTTTGCTCTAAATACTTCTTGATACCAAAGAAAACAGGAAAACCCAGGCCAATTCTCAACCTATGGGAGTTAAACAAAAACCTTCATATAGAAAAATGTTGCATACATTTTTTGCAGACAATCATACCTCCTCTTCAAAAGCACAATTGGTTAACAACAATTGACCTAAAGGATGCTTAAACTCACATTCTTATAAGGAAAAAAATCACAGAAAGTCTCTCAGATTTTCTTTTCAAAAATCCATTATCAATACAAAGTCCTATCTTTTGGCCTAGCATCAGAACCTCAGAGTCTTTACCAAAGTCCTAGTGGTAGTTGCAGCACATATTAGGAAGATAGATATCATGATCTTTCCATACTTAGGTGACTGGCCCATAGCCACATCATCAAAAGAAGATACAAGAAACCATACTTCCACAATCATTCATATTCTATACATGTTAGGTTTTGTGATCAGTTTCGAGAAAGCTTGCTTATATCCAAAACAAAGGATGGAATATATAGGAGACATTCTAGACATGAAAAACATACATTATATGCTTACCTTCCACTTCAAAGGGCACAAACTCAAAGAGTTAATATGAAGCATTGATAGAAGGTACAAGCATTGATAGAAGGTACATCTGCATACTGCTCCCAGCATCCCCCGGGAGAGGAGTCCAGAAGTCACCGCAAGTGATCCAGGGATTGGCGTCCATAGCCCAGCTTCCAGAGGCCCTGCATTCCTTTGCAGTAGAGGAGGACCGGAAGGCTCATCTGCATACTGCTCCCAGCATCCCCCAGGAGAGGAGTCCAGAAGTCATCGCAAGTGATCCAGGGATTGGCGTCCATAGCCCAGCTTCCAGAGGCCCTGCATTCCTTTGCAGTAGAGGAGGACCGGAAGCGCGCGCCGAATCTCAAACCCTTCCATTAATTGAGTGAAGATTAACGGTGGTTAAAGATGATTGGTAAGTATAGCTTTCAGAAAATTTTGGGCTTATAAAAGTTTGGTGAAAGGTGAAATTAAGGGATATATTCTTTAGAGTTTGTGTGTGTCTGAGGTAATAAGCAAGCCAGAGATAGTTAATTCCAGTGTCTGACTTTCCCACCCACTCAACCCTTGATTTTTAGGCACGAGACACTTTCTCATCAAAAATCAATCAGGGTCTTATCTAAATCATACTATTGCACCAGCCCTTACTGAAAGTTTAATCATCCCCTTGTAGGACACTAGCAGATTAATTAGTAAATTCACCTGTAAATTTAAACTACTCTCATTCCAACTCCCTTAGTATCTTAAACTTAACTAGGAACTCAATAAAACAAAGATGAAGACAGCATTCCAGCAACAAGAGGGAGGCTTTCCAGTCTTTTGCATTGAGTGTCACATGTATGATTTTTTACCCGCTGGTGAGAGATTGTATGTGTGCACTCGGTGCAAAGAGCTCCTGGCTCTCAGGGAACGAGTCTGATCTCTGGAGGCTAGAGTAGCAGACTTGGAGGAGCTGAGGGAGACAGAGAGGTACATTGACGAGACCTTCAGGGACATAGTAGCCAAGTCCCAAATCCAGTCTGGCAGCCCTAGTGCTGCCTTGGATCAGAAAGGTCTCCCAGTAGGAGAACATCACCCTGGTGTAGCAGGAAGTGATCCTGTAGCAAGGACCTGCTCGCCAGGTGATGTATTGTCCTCTCACACCGAGGACAAGTCTCCCAGGGCTACTGCCCAGGAGGGAAGGGTTAGGCCGGCCATCATAGTTGGCGATTCAATTATTAGAAATGTAGATAGCAGGGTGGCTGGTGGACGTGAGGACCGCCTGGTAACTTCCTGCCTGGTGCGAAGGTGGCAGACCTCACGCGCCACCTAGATAGGATTATAGACAGTGCTGGGGAGGAGCCGGCTGTCGTGGTACATGTGGGCACCAACGACATAGGAAAGTGTGGGAGAGAGGTTCTGGAAGCCAAATTTAGGATTTTAGGTAGGAAGCTAAAATCCGGAACCTCCAGGGTGGCATTCTCTGAAATGCTTCCTGTTCCACGTGCAGGACCCCAGAGGCAGGCAGAGCTCCAGAGTTTCAATGCGTGGATGAGACGATGGTGCAGGGAAGAGGGATTCAGCTTTGTAAGGAACTGGGGAAACTTTTGGGGAAAGGGGAGACTTTTCCGAAAGGATGGGCTCCACCTTAACCAGAGTGGAACCAAGCTGCTGGCACTAACTTTCAAAAGGAGATAGAGCAGCTTTTAAACTAGAACAAGGGGGAAAGCCGACAGTCACTCAGCAGTGCATGGTTCGGAGAAATGTATCCTTGAAGGATACTAATGAAACAGGAGAGTTAGGGCATCCCAACAGAGAGGTTCCATTAAAAGCTAACATAGTCCATATGCCTATATGTAAAAAATCACCAAAACTAATGATTTCCGAATTATCCCAAACAACTGAAAAGCAGGTTGTTAAAACAAACAAAACACACACTTTGAAATGTCTATATGCCAATGCCAAAAGTCTAAGAAGTAAGATGGGAGAGTTAGAGTGTATAGCAGCAAATGATGAGATTGACATAACTGGCATCACAGTAACTTGGTGGAAGGAGGATAACCAATGGGACAGTGCTATATCAGGGTACAAATTATATCGCAATGATAGGGAGGATCAACTTGGTGGGGGTGTGGCACTTTATGTCCGGGAGGGTATAGAGTCCAACAGGCTAAAGATCATACAAGAGACTAAATGCTCAGGAGAATCTATATGGGTAGAAATCCCATATGTGTTGGGTAAGAGTATAGTGATAGGAATACACTACCGTCCACCTGGACAAAATGGTCAGACAGATGATGAAATGCTAAGAGAAATCAGGGAAGCAAACCAATTTGGCAGTGCAATAATAATGGGAGATTTCAATTACCAAACACAAGAGTGCAGAAAGGATTTAGTCCAAACCAAAGGATAGTTCAAAAGCTCTACAGAGCAAGATAACTTTTATTCATTTTTCAAGCGGCAACTCCACTGACTTGAAAGCACACCAATTTAGACCGCGTCCCCCGACACGGTCCCGTGTTTCGCCAAGGGCTGCATCGGGGGGGACAGAATTATCAAAGGACACTGTAAATAAACATACAATGGTTAGGACATAGAGCTGCAGAATGCCGACACATCAATTCTATTACAGTTTCATCACATACCTGAATGCAAAACAGTTTCAAAATTGGCAGGGAGCGCGTCCATCTTGAATGCAGACAGGTATTTAAACCTACTGGAGTGAGCGCGAAACTCAGGTTGACAGGTCACATGGTCAGAAGGGGCCAATCACAGCGGCCCCCGTTCCTGAGGCGCAACTAGCAGTGCAAACAGCAAGTCATCTCTGGTGACCCCACACAACTTATGTAAAAAAATGCCATTCGAGTTCCCGGTTTAGCCCTTTCGGGGCTACTGTGTCAAGATGAAAAATCCACCTTTGCTCAGTTCGTCCCAACTGCTCATTGTAGTTGCCGCCCCGAGAGGGACGGGGGACAACCTCAATGATGCAGAAGACTAAGTCGGCAAGAGTGTGTGACTGTTGAACCCAATGGGTGACTAAAGGTTCATTCTCACGAGAGTTACGTATATTTGAGCAATGCTCAATAATGCGGGTTTTTATCATTCTCGCAGTTTTTTCCACATAGATTAACAAACTAAAGAGTAGCAAGTCACCTGGACCAGATGGTATGCATCCTAGGGTACTAAAGGAACTCAAAAATGAAATTTCTGACCTATTAGTTAAAATTTGTAACCTATCATTAAAATCATCCATTGTACCTGAAGACTGGAGGGTGGCCATTGTAACCCCAATATTTAAAAAAGGCTCCAGGGGCAATCCGGATAACTATAGACCAGTGAGCCTAACTTCAGTGCCATGAAAAATAGTGGAAACTATCCTCAAGATCAAAATTGTAGAGCATATAGAAAGACATGATGTAATGAAACACAGTTAAAATGGATTTCCAAAGGGAAATCTTGCCTAACAAACCTGCTTCATTTTTTTGAAGGGGTTAATAAACATGTGGATAAAAGTGAACCGGTAGATGTAGTGTATTTGGATTTTCAGAAGGCGTTTGATAAAGTCCCTCATGAGAGGCTTCTACGAAAACTAAAAAGTCATGGGATAGGAGGCGATGTCCTTTCGTGGATTACAAACTGGTTAAAAGACAGGAAACAGAGAGTAGGACTAAATGGTCAATTTTCTCAGTGGAAAAGGGTAAACAATGGAGTGCCTCAGGGATCTGTACTTGGACCAGTGCTTTTCAATATATATATAAATGATCTGGAAAGGAATACGACGAGTGATGTTATCAAATTTGCGGATGATACAAAATTATTCAGAGTAGTTAAATCACAAGCAGACTGTGATACATTACAGGAGGACCTTGCAAGACTGGGAGATTGGGCATCCAAATGGCAGATGAAATTTAATGTGGACAAGTGCAAGGTGCTGCATATAGGGAAAAATAACCCTTGCTGTAGTTACACGATGTTAGGTTCCATAAAAGGAGCTACCACCCAAGAAAGAGATCTAGGCGTCATAGTAGATAATACATTGAAATCGTCGGCTCAGTGTGCTGCAGCAGTCAAAAAAGCAAATAGAATGTTAGGAATTATTAGGAAGGGAATGGTTAAAAAAACGGAAAATGTTATAATGCCTCTGTATCGCTCCATGGTGAGACCACACCTTGAATACTGTGTACAATTCTGGTCGCCGTATCTCAAAAAGGATATAGTTGCAATGGAGAAGGTACAGAGAAGGGCAACCAAAATGATAAAGGGGATGGAACAGCTCCCCTATGAGGAAAGGCTGAAGAGGTTAGGGCTTTTCAGCTTGGAGAAGAGACGGCTGAGGGGGGATATAATAGAGGTCTTTAAGATCATGAGAGGTCTTGAACGAATAGATGTGACTCGGTTATTTACACTTTCGAATAATAGAAGGACTAGGGGGCATTCCATGAAGTTAGCAAGTAGCACATTTAAGACTAATCGGAAAAAATTCTTTTGCACTCAACGCACAATAAAGCTCTGGAATTTGTTGCCAGAGGATGTGGTTAGTGCAGTTAGTGTAGCTGGGTTCAAAAAAGGTTTGGATAAGTTCTTGGAAGAGAAGTCCATTAACTGCTATTAATCAAGTTTACTTAGGGAATAGCCACTGCTATTAATTGCATCAGTAGCACGGGATCTTCTAGGTGTTTGGGTAATTGCCAGGTTCTTTTGGCCTGGTTTGGCCTCTGTTGGAAACAGGATGCTGGGCTTGATGGACCCTTGGTCTGACCCAGCATGGCAATTTCTTATGTTCTTATGTTCTTAAGCCAATACCTTACTAAGACTCACTGGCCACATAGCCTCAGTGGTACATGTTGTTCCAAATGTGAGGTTGAAGATGAGATGGTTGCAATGGCACCTAAGAACTTTTTGAAACTAGGCCCAACTGTTATCAACAAGAGCGCCATTATCTTATCACCTTCCAAAATCGTTAAGATAGTGGTCTCACATACCCTATTTGCCATCTGGCAAGAGAATGCATCCATTGGAGGACCAATTAACAATTACAACAGATGCATCAACGATGGGATGGGGAGCACATCTTAGCAACAAGAACACCCAAGGCCACTGAAGAAGCAAAATCACACATAAATTTCTTAGAAATCCTTGCGGTTTTCAAAGTTTTCAATGTCTTTCAGTCTTACATTCGCAACAAAATTCTACAGACAATCAAGTAACGATGGTTTTTTTTTTACTTTATTTTTAAAGATATTTCAATTAACAAAGCATGAAAAACTTTTTATCAGTAAGCAGGGGATATAAAAAACACAATAAAGGGAAAAAATTATAAATATACATATATATGTATAAAAATATACAATATATGTAAGCCCTGAAAAAGGAAACAAAAAAAAGAGAAATCCGGGGAGGAGGAAAATATAGGAGAAAACAGGAAAATTTAAGGTGAATGCACTAACGAGCCAATTCTTTTATACCAAAAACAAGAGACCATTGGTTCCCTATAGGAACAGGAGAAGATGTTAACCTTTTACGAGCCTCAATAAAAGATTTTAACTGTTCTGGAGAAAAAAAAAGAAAACTTTCAGTAAAATATTTTACAAAACATTTACAGGGATAACGCAAAACAAATGAGGCTCCTAAAAACAAAGTATCTTTCCTGAGAGCCAGAAAGGCCTGTCTTCTTTGCTGTATCAATCGAGAAAGATCAGGAAAAATTCTCAATTTTTGACCTAGAAAATCAACATTTAAATTCTGAAAATAAGCTTTCATTACTTTACTAAAGGCACGGCAGGGGGGGCGGACGTCTGCTGGCGGTACAACAAGCTCACGTGCTTGTTTCCGGAGTGCAAGTTTCGGCACGCCTGTGCCACCTGTGGGGGAGCGCATTCGGCAGTCAAGTGTTCGCAAGGGGCAGGTGGGGGGGGCTGGGAGGGGAACCAAATAGGTCCCTCTTGGAGTGCAGGGCGGACTCTCCCATCAGAGTGCAGGAGTTAGTGGCGGGTCTGCGCGGGTATCCGGATCGGGTAGCTGCTTCGTTGTTAAGGGGTGGGTTTAGTGAGGGGTTTCGGATTCCCTACGAGGGCCCGGGGAGCGGGGGCAGAGCCAGGAATTCGCGGTCGGTTTCTCGATTGGCTCAGGTGGCCAGGGTGAAATTGCGGGAGGAAATGGTCTTGGGCAGGATAGTGGGGCCTTTTTCGGGGAAGCCATACGAGCGAATGCATTTATCACCCTTGGCGGTGATTCCAAAGAAGACTGCGGGTAAATTTAGGTTGATCTTGAATTTGTCATATCCAAAAGGGGGGTCGGTTAATGATTTTATTCCGCGGGATGCGTGTGTAGTGAAGTACGCCTCCTTTGACGAGGCGGTGGCGCTGGTGCGGAAGGCGGGGCCCGGTGCATTGTTGGCCAAGGCGGACATCGAGTCCGCCTTCCGATTGCTCCCGATACACCCGTCGTGTTTCCCGTTGTTCGGTTTCTACTACGAGGGCGGGTACTTCATAGATCGTTGCCTGCCCATGGGCTGTGCGGTGTCGTGTGCCTTGTTTGAGGCGTTCAGTACGTTTATCCATTGGGCGACCAAAGGGTTTAATGCATGTGAGGATTCCCTGCATTATCTGGACGATTTTTTATTTGTCGGTCCGGGCGGCACTGATATTTGCCGGAGGCAGTTGCGGGGCTTTCTGAGCACGGCGGAGCGTTTCGGAGTACCTGTCGCGACGGATAAGACGGAGGGTCCGGTGACCAGACTGACGTTTCTGGGTATAGAACTGGACTCGGTGGCCATGGTTTGTCGTTTGCCGAATGACAAAGTTGATCGGCTGCAGGAGATGGTCCACTTGGTGCGGGGCGCTGTCAAGGTTACTCTCAGGCAGATGCAGGCATTGATAGGGTCTTTGACGTTCGCATGTCGCGTCATCCCGATGGGTCGGGCGTTTATTCGACGGTTGTCGGCGAGGACGGTGGGGGTTCGGTCGGGTCACCACTTCATTCGAGTGTCGCGTCCTGTGAGGGAGGAACTGGCGATCTGGGAGGACTTCTTGCAGTCTTTCAATGGGATCCGCATGTTGCTGGAGCCAGAGGTGTCCTCCGTGGAGCTGGAATTGTATTCGGATGCGGCGGGGGCGTCGGGCTTGGGGCTGTACTTTCGGGGCCGGTGGTGCGCGCAGCCATGGCCGGAGACATGGGTTACCACGGGGTTGGTGAAGAATATCACCTTCTTGGAACTATTCCCCATAGTTGTGGCGTTGAGCATTTGGGGGGAGGACTTAGCGAATAAGCAGGTGGTGTGGTGGTGCGATAATCTGGGGGTGGTGCAGGTGGTGAACCGTCAGTCGGCTAAGTGCGGCAAGGTGTCTGCTCTCTTGCGGGTCCTGGTGTTGTTGTGTCTCAAGCTGAATGTTAATCTGCGAGCGCGGCATGTGCCCGGGGCGCTGAACCTTATCGCGGATGCTCTCTCTCGTTTTAAGTGGGACACCTTTCGGGAGGCGGCAGCCCAGGCGGCATGGCAGGGAGAACAGGTCCCCGACCACTTGTGGAGCTTGGGCGTGATGAATCCTGGGACTTGATTCAGCGATCCGTGGCCCCGGCGACTTGGAGAGCTTATGTGGCAGGGAACGCGTCTGTGACTCGTTTTCTGTTTTCTTCGGGGTGGGATGGGGGACGGGTGGGGGAGGCCGAGTTAGCACGGTTTATACTGTGGGCGAAAGGGGCGGGGTTTTCGCTGGCTTCCGTCAGGGGTCAGCTGGCGGGCTTTGCTTTCTTTCGCAAGCTCGAGGGTCGAGCGCACCCGGTGCGCAGTTTTTTCGTTAAGAAATTGTTGGAGGGGTGGGGTAGGGCAGGGGGACTAAGGGAGGACCGGCGCCTGCCGATTCGTTATGGGGATTTGGTAGCGTTAGCCAAGGGCTTGCAGGGTGTGTGCAGCTCGGAGCATGAGTTATCATTATTCCGTTTAGCCTTCTCATGGGCGTTCTTTGGTGCGCTCCGCATCGGAGAACTAGTTGCACGGTCCAGGGTTGTACGGGGGAGACTGGAGGGGTTACTGGTGGGTGATGTGTGCGTGACCACGTCACGGGTGACACTTAGGATTCGAAAATCAAAGACGGATCAGAAGGGGAAGGGGGCGTGGATTTCGCTGATCCGGGCGGAGTCCGCATGGGTGTGCCCTGTGCGTTTAGCGCTGGCATACGTAGCGGTCCGACCGCAGGTAGGGGGAGGTTTCTTAGTGCATGCGGATGGTTCCCCACTCACCAGGTATCAGTTTGGGGCGGTGTTGCGTAGAGTGGTGATGGGACTTGGGTGGGAGGGGGACCGTTACACGTCGCATTCCTTTCGCATTGGGGCGGCTACAACGGCGGCGGAATGGGGGTGGTCGGAGGCGCGGATCAAGGCGTTGGGGAGGTGGAAATCGGAGGTGTTCAGGGCGTATGTCAGAAGGTAGCGGAGGCGTATGGTGCAGGGATGCTCATTGCTTGGCGGTGGTAACGAGAATGTTTGTCTTGCAGATGGGGCTGGGGAGGCGTCGAGAAGGAATTGTGCCTGGATCGTGGGTCATTCCTTTATTCATCGAGCCTATCGGCGAGCCAAGAAGAGGCCTTACGGCGAGCATTTGAACCTGCTGCGCGACGATGTTCGAGTGCGCTGGATCGGGACAGGGGGGATGAAGTGGGGGGAGTTGTGTGATGTCGTGCACAGTAGTGTGGCTAGGTGGGGCGCTCCCACCTGGCTTATCATTCACTTGGGGGGGAACGATATAGGCAGGTTGACTTGTAGGGAGCTCATTCGAATCATGAGGAAGGATATGGCCTCCCTCATGAATCGATTGCCGGACACCCGATTGGGTTGGTCTGATATGATCATTCGCATTAAGCACCGGTGCGAGCCCTTATGGCACAACGGTGTCAAGAAATTGAACCGTCAAATTGGCAAATGGGTGGTGAGGGAGGGGGGTTTCTGGATTCGGCATCAGTGGTCGTGGGAGCTTTTGGGGGGTTATTTCCTAGGGGACGGGGTGCACCTTTCGGATGTGGGGATTGACATGTTTAATAATGCTTTGGAAGAGGGGCTCAGGCAGCAGATTAGTTTCAAGGGGCCGCAGTGGGGGCACAAAGACTAAATAGGGTCTTTGTTAGTGGCGGAAAACCCGAGCCAGATGTTGTTTGTATATTGTAATGTAATCGACTGTTTCGGAGGGGGGGGAGGAATGCCCGTGTAGCTTGGGGCCGCTACACGGGAAGGCCTAAAGAGCAAGAGGGGGCCGATGCTCAGGCCGCAAGCTTACCCTCGCTGATGAAGAGGCGGGGTAAGAAAGGGGGGAGGAAAAGGGGGAAAAACATCGCTTATCACCGGGTCGCGGTGTAAGTGAAGGGGGGGATATGGCGCAAGAAGGGGAGGAGGGGTGATTTGGAATGTTGTTAAGAGTGGCTCGGGTTAAGTTTAATAAACTGCGGCCTTTGTTTATCACCAGACAGTTGTTATGTTGTGTTATTTATGAAAAGGAGGGGGAAGGGTAGCGACGGACGCAGGTCTCGAGTCCCTGTGTTAAGGAAGGCGAGCCGGGCGTGTCCGGGCACGCCGCCGGTAACACATGCTCGAGCCCAGGAGTTAGCAGTAGGCGGGCCAGGGGGGGGGGGGAGGGGAGAGATGGAGAGGGGCACCAATGGGAGGCAGCGGAATCAAACGCTGCCTCGCCATTGGGAGAGCATAGGGCAAAAAAGTAGGATAGAGCAGGGAGTAAGGCAGTTGGGAACCAGGCAGCGAGACAGCAGGAGTTCTTGCTACCCGCCCTCCCTCCCTGTAGCTGGCGATGTGTACAAGTGTGGGGTGTGTTGTGTATGTCGCAGTGGCGGCGGAAAACCCGAGCCAGATGTTGTTTGTATATTGTAATGTAATCGACTGTTTCGGAGGGGGGGAGGAATGCCCGTGTAGCTTGGGGCCGCTACACGGGAAGGCCTAAAGAGCAAGAGGGGGCCGATGCTCAGGCCGCAAGCTTACCCTCGCTGATAAAGAGGCGGGGTAAGAAAGGGGGGAGGAAAAAGGGGGAAAAACATCGCTTATCACCGGGTCGCGGTGTAAGTGAAGGGGGGGATATGGCGCAAGAAGGGGAGGAGGGGTGATTTGGAATGTTGTTAAGAGTGGCTCGGGTTAAGTTTAATAAACTGCGGCCTTTGTTTATCACCAGACAGTTGTTATGTTGTGTTATTTATGAAAAGGAGGGGGAAGGGTAGCGACGGACGCAGGTCTCGAGTCCCTGTGTTACGTCAGCTTCAGAAAAAAAAGAAACTAACAAAGTAGCACTTTCAATGATTTCTGGGGAAGCCGATTCTAAGAAGCCTGTTAGATTCAAAGAAGGAACTGCGGGAGACTCTTGACCAGGAACAACATTAGATTGAGATGGAGATGGCAAAAAAACCCCAAACTTATTCACAGAAGGAAACGTCTCTGGAACAAAATGCAAATTTTCTGCTAAATATTTCTTAAAAGTAATCCAGGGTAGTTCACCCATAATCTTGGGAAAATTCAATACACAAAGATTACATTTTTTAGCAGAATTATCCAAAGCTTCGATTTGATGAGACATTGTTCCTTGCTCTTGCAAAAAAACAGTTTGAACTCCTTGAATAGTCCCCAAATCATTTTACACTGTAAGAGTTGTTCTGCATGCTCCCGAACCTGTAGTTCAAGCCTAGATAACTGAGGCTCAAATTTTAAAGTAAGAGAATCCATTTTACTCACAGAGGCACAAAGAATCTGGCCAAACTTGGCAATCATGTCCCAAAGGGAATCCAATGTTACTTATGCCGGTTTGTGAAAGTGCTGGGAGAGCTCACCAACAGGAAAAGACTGCCCAGAAGACAAAGGCACCAAAGGAGGAACGCCATCCAGCAATATCTGCAGCGCTGCAATATCACTCTCCGAATAGCCACAGCCAAATCGGGAAAAGACGCTCCCAACTCCTGCAGGGATTGTACAGGCAGCAACATCTCCTTGGCCTCCTCCCGCACTGGCTGTAGAGAGACGTCATACTCCTGCAACAGTGCAGCACTCAGAGAGGAAGCACGCCCCGCTGACTCTTGAGGACGGGGGCTGAGAGAAACTTCTTCTCCTGGCTGGACTGACGCTCCTCCTTCAAACCCAGCAATGGAGAACTGGCCACCGAACAGAACAGAAACAGAGGACGCAAAAGATGTTATTGTTTGCTGTCCCGGGAGGTGAGTAGGTTCAGAAGGGAAAACTCACACCTTCCCTTTTCTTTTCAGAGCCATTGAGAAGGAAACAGAACGTTAACAGCAGACAGCAAGAAACAGCATCCTCAGCTCGCGGCCTTCTTGTCCTCCCCAAGTAACAATGTTTTACATCAACAAACATGGAGGAATAGGATCCTATGCCCTCTTCAAACAAGCAACGCAGATTTGGGACTAAGTACTACATCGCAACATTCACTTATCAGCGAGATACATACCAGGGAAGTAAAGTCATATTGCAGATTGATTGACCCGCCAATTGCATCCACACAAATGGTCCATAGATCATCAAACATTAGACAATCTTCAACGTGGGGGAAGCAGGAAATAGTTCTCTTTGCAGCTCCATTCAATCACAAAATGCAGAAATATTGATCCAAAAGGTACTTGTAGAATTCCCTAGCACAGGATGCCTTCATGATTCTGGGGACCAAGTACTGGGATATGCATACCTGCCAATTCCTCTAATATTGAAAACACTTCTAAAATTAAGGAAAGGCAAGGGAAGACTGATATCAATAGCACTGTACTGGCCAAGACAACCTTGGTTTCCTTGGCTAAAATGCATGAATATTCAGCTGCCAATTTGACTGCCTCTCAAACCCAACATAATAACTCAGTTTAACGGAACCCTATTACATCCAAATCTGAAGATATTAGCTTTAACAGCATGGCTCTTGAGTTGCGACCCTATCAACACATGAACCTGCCACGGGATATTACTGACATCTTACAAGCAGCAAGAAAACCCTCCACAAGGAAGATTTATACATGCAAATAGAAAAGATTTTCAATATGGTGTACAAGTAACAACATAACTCCACATGACTATGCAAATCACCTCTCTCAACTTTTTAATTAAGGTTTAACAAATAATATATACAAGTTCATTTAAGTGCTATAGCATCGTACCATAATAGTTTGCTGAATAAACCAATTTCACAAGAACCTATCATCCAAAAATTCATGAAGGATTGGAAGAACCCTCCCCTAAGACTGTGTATGCCTCATTGGGATTTGACTCTAGTACTTCAACAATTAACTACACCATTTGAACCAATGGTCGATGTGCCATTAGAGTTCCTCATCTGAAAAGTCTATTGTCTTATAGCAGTGACATCAGCAGGAAGTGTAAGTGAATTACAGGCTCTAATGGTCACTAAACCATATAATATGTTCCTTGACAACAAAGTAATCCTAAGAACTCATCCAAAATGTATAAGAACATAAGAAATTTCAATACTGGGTCAGATCGAGGGTCTATCAAGCCCAGCATCCCGTTTCCAACGGTGGCCAATCCAGGTTACAAGTACCTGGCAAGTACCCAAACATTAAATACATCCCATGCTACTAATGCCAGTAATAGCAGTGGCTATTCCCTAAGTCAAATTAATAGCAGTTTATGGACTTCTCCAGGAACTTATCCAAACCTTTTTTAAAACCAGCTACACTAACTGCCCTAACCACATCCTCCGGCAATATATTCCAGTGCTTAATCGTGCGTTGAGTGAAAAAGAAGTTTCTCCAATTTGTTTTAAATGTGTAACTTGCTAACATTAAGCAGGCTGATGCAATATTGGCACGGGGAAAACAGGCCTTTATAATTGAGCTCCTGCTCTCCTAACGCGCACTGATCGACCTCTCTGGGATGCCCGATTTAATATTTAAAATCAGCTGCTGCGGTCAAAAGGAGGCCCTAGGGTAAATTATGCAACCCTAGCGCCTTCTCGGCAACGGGCGCCCAGGAGAGGTCGGCTGTCAGTGGGTTAGGTAAACGGACACTCGTTAATTTTCCTAACCTGACTGCTGGCACACTTTAAAAAAAAACATTTTTTTAACCATTCTCCTTTTTGTTCCACTGACTTAATATCACCAAGATATTAAGTTGGAGGAAGTACAGAAAAGAAGTATTTCTGTACACTTTTTGGGCTGCTCAAAAATGTATGCCTGCTCTGGGAAGGCATTTAAGAAGAGAAATTGCCATGCTGGTCAGACCAAGGGTCCAACAAGCCCAGCATCCTGTTTCCAACAGAGGCCAAACCAGGCCACAAGAACTTGGCAATTACCCAAACACTAAGAAGATCCCATGATACTGATGAAATTAATAGCAGTGGCTATTCCCTAGGTATGAAGATAAAACTGTGTGTCAGGAGCACATTTTTTTTGCATCAGAGGAGAATATCTAATAGCCTCATCAACATGAATTTACATGTGATGAGTGCTATTAGCTTTGCAGGGGGTTGGACATACTAATCCCCTTATAGTATAAGGGGTTGTGGACATGCGTCTAAAAGGTGCATCCAACCACGGGTTAACCAGTGTGTTCGGCTGAGCGCACTGTATTGCATTGGCCTGATGGAGTGCCTCCCTAGTCCTATTATCTGAAAGAGTAAATAACCGATTCACATTTACCCGTTCCTAGTTCTCTCATGATTTTATAGACCTCTATCATATGTCCCCTCAACTGTCTCTTCTCCAAGCTGAACAGCCCTAACCTCTTTAGCCTTTTCTCATAGGGGAGCCGTTCCAACCCCTTTATCATTTTGGTTGCTCTTCTCTGTACTTTCTCCAATGCAATTATATCTTTTCTGAGACATGGCGATCAAAATTGCACACAGTATTCTAGGTGTGATCTCACCATGGAGCAATAAAGAGGAATTATGACACTCTGTTTTATTCACCATTCCCTTCTTAATAATTCTTAAAATTCTGTTTGCTTTTTTGATCGCCGCAGCACACTAAGCCAACAATGTTAACGTATTATTCACTATATCGCCTAGATCTTTTTCCTGGGTGGTAACTCCTAATATGGAACCTAACATTGTATAACTACAGCATGGATTATTTTTACCTATAGGCATCATCTTGCACTTGTCCACATTAAATTTCAACTGCCATTTGGAAGCCCAATCTTCCAGTTTGACAGGGTCCTCCTGCAATTTATTAAATCTGCATGTTATTTAACTTCTCTGAATAATTTTGTCTCATTTGCAAATTTGATCACCTCAATTTAAAGGGCCTGCGAAGGGAAAAACCCTGCAGCCCTTGTTGCTGATATCATCGCCCTGGGGCTATTTAAGGCTGGTCCTTGCCTGCAGCCTTTGCCTTGGCAATAGGTCTTCTCCATCTGGAGCAGTGGTTTGCTGAGTTCCTAGTCTTCTTCTTTCTCACAGGACAAGCAGGATGGTAGTTCTCACATATGGGTGACATCACAGGATGGAGCCCAATCATGGAACACTTTTGTCAAAGTCTCTAGAACTTTGACTGGCCCCTGTTGGGCATGTCCAGCATGGCACTAACCCTGCAGCCAGCAGGGGTCCCCCTTCAGTCTTCTTTTTTCCGCGCAGCAGTAGCCACATAGTTAAGGAGATCTACAGAGATTCCTGACAGGAATTTTCCTCACGGAATTACTAAAAAATTTCATACCCCACAGGGGTCCCTCCTTCGAATTTTTGACTCTGCGGTACTCCGGTAAGTTTTTACCCGTTTTTGGTCGATTCCTGTTGAGTTTAGCCCTCACGGCCTACTGGCCATCGACTGTACCGTGGCTCGAATTTTTTCATGGCCATGGCGTCGGGGTTCCGTCGGTGCCCGTACTGCAATCGCACCATGTCCATTACAGACCCTCATAAGGTCTGTGTAATGTGTCTCGGATGTGAGCACGATGTCCTGACCTGCACTAAATGTGCCCTAATGACACCAAAAGGTCACAAGGCCAGAATGGAGAAGATGGAACTTCTCTTCCATGCTCAAACCCCGACGCCATCAATTGCATCAACGTCTCAGAACCGGCACCGTCAACTTCATGCCAGTATCGACCACCGGCCGGTGATCGCCCGGCATCGACGACTTCTCGGCCTTCAACCACCTCTACTCCCCCTCAGGACCGAGGGGATCGTAGAGAAAAACATCGCCACCGACATCGGAAGTCTCGGATCATCGAGGGAGCGAAACCATCGACCTCGCCATCGTCCGAGCCGCCGAAGAAACCCCGTCCAGAAAAGGCACCGACCTTTTCGGCGACCGGGTCACCGAGGCAACCCTCACCCGAAAGGGGATTGGGAGCCACGACCCTGCCTTTAACGGTGGTCCCTCCGGCTATGCCTCTGCCTCCTTCTTCTGTTCTGGAGCCGGGGCTGCTTGCTCCAGGTCTCCAAGAAGAACTGGACCGGCTGGTTCAGGAGGCCATTGACAAGGCGATGAATCGACTCCAAGTTCCTCTGGCACCGACACCGGTACTGATCATGGAACCGACCGCTGACCCGATACCGGCAGCGTTGGCACCGCTGCTATCGAAAATGGAAGTGCTCATCGCTGCTTTTCCACTGATGGATACCGGGTCACCAATGGCTCTGGTGCCCTCTCCGCTTACCTTGTCATCGGGAGGAGAAACACCGTTCCGCATCCCTCCATCGGGAGTTCTGCCGATGCCTCAGCCATCGATGCTGATACGTCCATCGATGCAGATGCGTCTGTCGGCGCCACCGATCCATTCATCGATACCCTCGATGCCTGCACTGGTGCCTCCACTTATTCCTTCTGTTCCTTCGGAGCCTAGACCAGGACCTTCAGGGATTCCACCGTCCCGGTCCCCTAGGGCTCCTAGAGGGGCAGATGCCGATCCCTATGATACCTGGACAGATGATTCTTCACCAGACACCGACGACCTGCCTTCACCACCGTCTCCCACCGAAAGCAGAAAGCATTCTCCTCCAGAGGACCTTTCCTTCATCAACTTTGTGAAGGAGATGTCTGAATTGGTTCCTTTCCAATTACAGACCGAACACGATGACAGACATCAAATGATGGAGCTGTTGCAATTCCTGGATGCCCCCAAGGAAATAACCTCCATCCCTATTCACCAAGTTCTTCTTGATCTCCTCAAAAAGAACTGGGAACACCCTGGGTCTGCTGCTCCAGTCAACAGGAAGACTGGTACAGTCAGCCCCAGGTTTTCAAAAATCTCAATTGGATCACTACTCTGTCGTGGAATCTGCACAGAAGAGGGCAAAGAGATCAAAACCTCACACTTCTTTTCCCCCAAGCAAGGAGCAAAAATTTCTAGATGCCATTGGTCGCCCAGTCTTCCAGGGCTCAAAGCTAATTTCTCAAATCGCCTCTTATCAGCTTTATAAGACCCAATACAACAGGGTCTTATTTAAGCAGATAGAAGACTTAACAGACTCCCTGCCTCAACAATTTCAAGATTAGCTACAAACCCTAGTCAATAAGGGTTTTGAGGCAGAAAAGCCTGAGATAAGATCATCTTACGATATTTTTGATACTGCAATCAGGATATCTGCAGCTGCTATCTCGGCGAGAAGATGGGCTTGGCTCAAGTCTTCCGACCTTCACCCTGAAGTGCAGGACAGACTGTCCGACCTGCCCTGTGTAGGAGACAATCTGTTTGGTGAACAGATTCAACGAATGGTGGCGGAACTCAAGGACCATTATGAAACCCTGCGTCAGCTCTCCCTGATGCCTTCTGAGTATGCTTCTAAACAGCCATTCAGGAAGGATACTAAAAAGTCATTTTTCCGTCCAAAGAAGTCCTATCCACCACCATCTAGAATCGTGAATAAAACGGAAAATGTCATAATGCCTCTGTATCGCTCCATGGTGAGACCATACCTTGAATACTGTGTACAATTCTGGTCGCTGCATCTCAAAAAAGATATAATTGCGATGGAGAAGGTACAGAGTAGGGCTACCAAAATGATAAGGGGAATGGAACAGCTCCCCTATGAGGAAAGACTAAAGAGGTTAGGACTTTTCAGCTTGGAGAAGACACAGTTGAGAGGTCTAGAACGGGTAGATGTGAATCGGTTTTTTACTCTTTCGGATAATAGAAAGACTCAGGGGCACTCCGTGAAGTTAGCATGTGGCACATTTAAAACTAATCGGAGAAAGTTCTTTTTCACTCAGCACACAATTAAACTCTGGAATTTGGTACCAGAGGATGTGGTTAGTGCAATTAGTATAGCTGTGTTTAAAAAAGGATTGGATAAGTTCTTGGAGGAGAAGTCCATTACCTGCTATTAATTAAGTTGACTTAGTTTTTGGGTACTTGCCAGGTTCTTATGGCCTGGATTGGCCACTGTTGGAAACAGGATGCTGGGCTTGATGGACCCTTGGCCTGACCCAGTATGGCATGTTCTTATGTTCTTACCCTTCCAAAAGGCCCAGTCTCATCAGATACGAAAACAGAAGCCACAAGCAGCTCCTCAGCCGGGCCCTGCTTCCAGTTTTTGACTCCTGCATAGAGAGCAGCAGCCAGCTTCCACTGCCCCAGATACCAGTGGGAGGTCGATTGTGCCATTTCCTCAACAAGTAGCACACCATCACCTCAGACCAGTGGGTTTTTGCCATAATCTCTCATGGTTATCACCTGAACTTTCTCTCCATCCCACCGGACTCCCCACCTCTGCTGACTTGGGGAACATCCGACCACTCACCACTCTTGGAACAGGAGGTTTCCCTCCTCCTCCAGTCCAGAGCAATAGAACCAGTGCCCTATTCCCAACAAGGCTTAGGATTCTATTCCCGGTACTTTCTAATCCCCAAGAAATCAGGAGGCATTCGTCCAATTCTGGACCTACGTGCCCTCAACAAGTACCTCTACCGAGAAAAGTTCAAGATGGTGACCTTGGGTTCCCTCCTTCCTCTTCTGCAAAGAGGAGACTGGCTCTGCTCTCTCGATCTCCAGGACGCATACACTCATATTGCAATAACTCCATCTCATCGCAAATACCTGAGATTTTTGGTAGGCCCCAAGCACTATCAATACCGAGTGCTTCCATTCGGCCTCGCATCTGCACCACGAGTCTTCACAAAATGTCTCGTAGTAGTTGCAGCCTTCCTCAGGACTCAAGATGTTCATGTCTACCCCTATCTAGACGATTGGTTGATCAGGGCTCCCACTCAGCAAACTGCTCTGTCGTCCCTACATCTTACCTTACATACTCTGATTTTGCTAGGATTTCTCGTCAACTTCTACAAATCCTACTTATTCCCATCTCAAACCTTATCATTCATAGGGGCAGATCACCTTGCAGGCAAAAGCTTTTCTACCTTGACAACGCGCTCTTACTCTCGTCTCTCTCGCACACCAGCTGCAGTCTCAGCACTCCACGACTGCACACCACTTTCTCATCCTACTGGGACACATGGCGTCCTCAGTTCAGGTCACTCCAATGGCCCGCCTAGCCATTAGAGTCATGCAGTGGACTCTAAGGTCACAATGGACTCAATGCATTCAGCCCCTGTCGACCATTGTCCACGTCACCGACTCACTCCGTCAGTCTCTAGCCTGGTGGAAAAATCAGATCAATCTCCTCCAAGACTTGCCCTTCCAGGCTCCAGACTCTCAAATAACTCTCACCACTGATGCTTCCAACCTTGGCTGGGGAGCCCATGTGGCCGATCTGCAGACACAAGGATCTTGGTCTCCAGAGGAAGCCAAACATCAAATAAATTTCCTGGAGCTTCGAGCAATCAGATATGCTCTCAGGGTATTTCAGGATCGCCTCTCCAACCAAGTCATCCTGATTCAGACGGACAACCAGGTGGCCATGTGGTACATCAACAAACAGGGAGGGACGGGCCCCTACCTACTGTGTCAGGAAGCTGCGCAGATATGGGTGGAGGCCCTCTCCCACTCGATGTACCTCAGGGCCACCTACTTGCCGAGAGTGGACAATGTGTTAGCAGACAAGCTAAGTCGCACCTTTCAACCTCACAAGTGGTCTCTCAACCCCTCAGTGGCGGTCTCGATCTTCCAACAATGGGGTTACCCTTACATAGATCTCTTCGTGACATGTCAAAACCGCAAAGTAGAGAACTTTTGCTCTCTCACTAGCAGCCAGCACTCACAACCAAGAGATGCATTCTCCCTCTCATGGGCGACAGGTCTCCTATATGCATTCCCTCCACTTCCACTTCTCTCGAAGACTCTCGTGAAGTTACATCAGGACAAGGGAACCATGATCCTGATAGCACCTCACTGGCCTCGCCAAGTGTGGTTTCCAATACTTCAGGATCTCTCCATTCGCAGGCACATTCCCTTGGGTAAGGACCTGCTTCTGATTACGCAAAACAATGGGTGACTGCGCCACCCCAATCTTCAAGCCTTGTCCCCCTGACGGCATGGATGTTGAAAGGTTAATCCTTCAGCCACTTAACCTTTCTAAATCAGTTTCCCGTGTCCTGATTGCTTCACGGAAGCCTTCCACGAGAAAATCTTATTCTTACAAATGGAACAGGTTTCAGTCATGGTGCTCTTCTCAATCCCTTGACCCCTTTACCTATCCAATCTCAAAGTTTCTGGACTATCTCTGGCACTTGTCAGAGTCAGGTCTAAAAACTTCCTCCATCAGAATGCATGTTAGTGCGGTGGCCGCCTTCCATAAAGGTGTTGGGGGTGTTCCCAAATCAGTACAACACCTTGTAACACGATTTCTGAAGGGCTTGCTTCACCTCAAGCCTCCACTGCGGCCTCCGGCCCCTTCTTGGGACCTCAATCTGGTTTTGGGTCGGCTCATGAAACCACCATTCGAGCCTCTCCAATCCTGTGAACTTCGTTATCTCACATGGAAAGTGATTTTCCTTTTGGCTATCTCTTCGGTTCGCAGAATTAGTGAGTTGCAGGCTCTAGTTACCTATCCGCCTTACACTAAACTTCTGCAGGACTGGGCAGTACTCCACACTCACCCTAAGTTCTTGCCTAAGGTAGTATCGGATTTTCATCTCAATCAATCCATTATCCTACCTACCTTTTTTCCCAGGCCCCATTCCAATCCAGAAGAGCAGGCTCTGCATACCCTTGATTGCAAACAGGCTCTAGCGTTCTACCTAGACCGTACAGCTGCCCACAGAAAAAGCAGTCAATTGTTTGTCTCTTTCCATTCCATCAAATTGGGGCAGCCTATGGGTAAGCAAACTCTCTCCTCCTGGTTAGCAGACTGCATATCCTTTTGCTATCAGCAAGCAGGCATTCTACTTCAAGACCGTGTTACAGCACACTCTGTGAGGGCCATGGCGAATTCAGTAGCACACTTACGATCGGTGCCGCTTCCTGACATTTGCAGGGCTGCCACCTGGAGTTCTCTCCATACCTTTACAGCCCACTATTGCTTGGACAAAGCCGGAAGACAAGATTCCATCTTCGGCCAATCTGTCCTACACAACCTATTCACAACTTGACGTACCAACACCCTTCCGCCTGCCTGGTTGGGTTCAGGATGCCCTCGGCCAAAATTCTCCCCAGTTCTAGTGCCTTGCACACCTGGGTACATTTGATGCACACTCGGACATCCTCAGCTCGGTACTCACCCATATGTGAGGACTACCATCCTGCTTGTCCTGTGAGAAAGCAAATGTTGCTTACCTGTAACAGGTGTTCTCACAGGACAGCAGGATGTTAGTCCTCACGAAACCCACCCGCCGCCCCGTGGTGTTGAGTTCGTTGCGTTTCTTATTTTATTTTTCGGCACTTCCTGTAGCTTTTTAAACAAGACTGAAGGGGGACCTCTGCTGGCTGCAGGGTTAGTGCCATGCTGAGCATGCCCAGTAGGGGCCAGTCAAAGTTCTAGAAACTTTGACAAAAGTGTTCCGTGATTGGGCTCCATCCTGTGATGTCACCCATATGTGAGGACTAACATCCTGCTGTCCTGTGAGAACACCTGTTACAGGTAAGCAACATTTGCTTTCTTCCCTTTGGACTGATCTTGGCTTAATCCCGGACTGGACTTCGACCCTATGCTTCTCACCGCCTGCCTCAACCTTTGCCTGGACTCGACTATGAGCTTTGCTGCCTGCCCCTGACCTCGGCCTCTATCACCACCTCTCTCTTCTCTGAACCCCTGGCTGTTCCTCAACCAACCCTTTGGCATGCTGCCTGCAATGTTCCAACTTCCTGGACGTCCACCTCCGCAAAGGCCTCACCTAAGATCAGCCAGCCCCGCACCTGAGGGATCAACCTAAGGGGAACATGGGCTGGTATTAGTGAAGCTCCAGCTGGGCCTCTGCTTCCATGAACCTCGCCTACTGGTGGTGGGGACCTGTGGGGCTCCTTCCTACAGGTAGCATCAACTCCCCCTCGGTCCAAGGGTCCACCAGCAAAAAGGCTCACTGGTCTATATCAAAAGTAGTATCAGACTTCCATCTGAACCAAACCATACAGTTACTGTTGTTCTACCCAAAGCCTCACAAAACAAAACAAGAACAGATTTACCATTCACTGGATTGTAGATGAGCCCTACTGTATTATCTTTCAAGAACAGAGACTTATCAGAAGACAAATCAGCTCTTTAAATCCTATGCAGACAATAAGGGTCAAAATGTCAACAAATAAACCTTAAAAAAACTTGCACCACCAATGCCGATAAAACCACATCATATACGAGCAATGGTTACTTCAACAGCATATCAGAATACTATACCCATATCTGAGATATTGCAAGTTGCAACATGGACTACCAAGGACACATTTATAAAATACTATTGTCTGGGAAATGTCTCAATTCTGATACAGCCTTTGTAAAAGTGGTCTTCTAAGCAGCACATAAGGACTCAAAAAATAAAAGGAGAAAAGTAGCTTTCTGCAAATATTTCAGGGTTACAAAAAAAAAAAAAATAATAATAAAATTAAAAAATATATACATAGTGTAGTAACACAAGCTCAGAAGGCCCACTTGAGCATGCTTGTTGCATGCTTGTCCATGAAGAAAGCAGAATTGCTTATCTGATAGGGTGTTTTCCGTGGACAGCAATGCAAACAGCCACACAATCGCTCTCGCCTCCTAGGAAAGCTAACTAAATCATCTACTGGACAAAATTGTGGGACTCTAGAACACAGACCATTGGGTGGAAGGAACCATGCGTGCTCAGAGCAAAGATCTAGAAGATTCTGAGCACAGATAAAGAGCCTGCCTGAACTCCACCCCATAAGATAACTTGTGTGGCTGTTTGCGTTGCTGTCTACGAAGAACACTTGTTTCAGATAAGGCACTCTTCCTATGCTGATTCGTCCAGGGCCCTGCACCCTCCTAAGTGATGGCTGCTTGTTCATCATTGTAAATCGACGCACATTATGTAGCAGTGTTCCCATCTAGGGTGTCTTCTGTTCTTTTCAATCAGTTGATAAAAATATTTTGAAAGGATTTTTCTTTCTTTCTTAAAGACTTCTGTCGACTACAAAATAAAATAACAGCAATTGTTTTCACATGGCATGGATGTCTCTAATTAAACACTGCTTACTTGCCTTTGGGCCGATACAGTAAAGCTCGGCCGCGGTTGCGCGGTTTTTAACCTGCTTTGGATGCACGTTTTGAGCGCAGAAGACGGACGCGCGATTCAGTATCGGCTTTTACGCACCCTTAGCGCTTGCCAAAAAAGATGCGTATCCATTTCCGCCAGCCACATGTATATGATATGTTAATGATCGGATTAGCTATTCCCCCCGATACAGTAACGCGCGCCCAAATTATCGCTTTTTTAACCAGCTTATTTACTGCGTCTTTAACCTCTACATTTACCGCCTACCCTGACCCTGGCATTAGAGTGGGGTTCAGTCAGCAAAATCAGCCAAACAGAAGAGGAGCACATGAAGAGCATACAGATGGAATACAAGGACAACATCAACGAAACAGAAGAGGAGCAAATGCAGAGCTTTCAGACGTCCGGAAAGGCAGCGGGGCCTTTCAGTTATGGACGTCCGGAAAGAGGCAGGAACGTCCATGAACGGAAGCCCCATCCTTGGACGTCCGGCTGGGCGCTCAAGGCAGCAGCCATGGACGTTGGAAAGCAGCGGGGCCTCCGATCATGGACGCCTGGAAAGAGGCAGGAACGTCCATGAACGGAAGCCCCAATCTTGGACGTCCGGCTGGGCGCTCAAGGCAGCAGCCATGGACGTTGGAAAGCAGTGGGGCCTCCGATCATGGACGCCTGGAAAGAGGCAGGAACGTCCATGAACGGAAGCCCCAATCTTGGATGTCCGGCCAGGCGCTCAAGGCAGCGGCCATGGACGGAGGCCCCGACCTTGGACGTCCGGCCAAGCGCTCAAGGCAGCCATGGATGTTGTAAGGCAGCGGGGTCTCCCCTCCGATCATGGACGCCCAGAAAGAAGCGGGAACGTCCATGAATGGAAGCCCCGACCTTGGACGTCCGGCTGGGCGCTCAAGGCAGCGGCCATAGACGGAGGCCCCGATCTTCACAGATGCCAGGACGTCCTTGCACGTCCATGCTTGGAGGCCCCGACCTTGGACTTCCGGCCGGGCGCTCAAGGCAGACATGGTCGTTGTAAGGCAGCGGGGCCTCCGCTCCGATCATGGACGCCCGGAAAGAAGCGGGGACGTCCATGAACGGAAGCCACGACCTTGGATGTCCAGCTGGGCGCTCAGGGCAGCGGCCATGGGCGTTTGGAAGGCAGCGTTCCCGTCTCTTTCCGGGCGTCCATGCTCGGAGGCCCCGACCTTCACAGACGTCCGGACGTCCTTAAGCGCCTGGATGTGGAAGGTTGAGGGTGGCCTCCGATCAAGGACGTCCGGATGCTCAGGGCAGCGGCCCCGGTGTCCATGCGGGGTCTGTAGAAAAGAACCAACCACTTACCTGCTGGAATGAAATTTGAAATGACATTTGAAATGACAGGTATGGTGCCAGCGAACCCTGGATACTGTATAGGCGCTGTATACTGCTCTATACAGTAAAACGGATTATGAACGCCTACTGCTTCATAGGCGCACTTTTGACGCTCCTTTGCCGCCGCTTGGATTTGCGTCTAATTTGAATACTGCATAGTGCGGCTTGAGAACTAAAATGTGTACGCGTCAAACGCGCGGACGCCTGGCTCTGCCGCACTTTTTTTACGCATCGGTACTGTGTCGGCCAGCTTATTGGGCTATGTTTATATATATTTATATCTATATCTATCTCTCAATTAATGGTGAAGAGGTAATCCAGAAGTCAGGGCTGCACCTACCAGGCCACACCCAGGTGAACAATGACCTGTCACACACAGGAGTGGCAGTTATCAGTATCACTTCCTAGGCAGTTGTTTTTTTGCCGTCATCCTGTACAAGTTACAAGCAAGATTTCAACTGTTTTTACTATGGGGAAGGAGAAACAAAGCAGGAAAATGGGAAACACCACCGTACTAAAACTCTGTGGATTTCTTTCTTTTTTTTTCGTAGTTAAGTTGCTACTGGATTTTCTCGGCGAGTGGGCAGTCCGCCACTCCGCCCGGGGAGATACCTGGATTTGACCTTTACCACAGGAAGGTCTTTCCCGGCCGTTTCCCCGCCTGACTCCCTCGCCTAAGTGCGTGATTACATCACGCTGCACTCCCTCGCTCCCCACCCCTTCCCGGGCCGTGGAACTCCTGCATCGCAGCCAGCGTGAACCCATGCCGGGAGGGGAGATAGTATCCGCCCGGGGGACGCTGCTGCTCCGTCCCCTCGCGTTTTCTCACCGGTTCCTTGCGGTGTCTCTTCGGGACCCATCGGGATTAGAGAGCTGCGATTCGCGCGACCCGGCGAGTCCCCCGCTGTTAGCTCTCCCGCCAGCATCCCGTTACCGGCCGCCTCTTCCTCCCCCTCGTCGCCGTTTGCTGTGGTAACTGCCACCGTTGCGTCGTTGGAGCCCATGAAGGCCGCTGCTCCCCCGGCAACAGGTGTAATCCTCTCCGGACACAGCCGGCAAACCCGTCTTTGTCGTAGCTCTAAGTCGCTTCTGGCTGTGGTAATCCTGTGGCCAGCCTCGTGTCCCCAGCCGACCGAGGAGGGGGAGGGATACTTGCAGGTGAAGGGACCATCGCGCATCCTGCTGTTCTCAGTGACAGGATGGGCAGCCGGGAGCCAAGGACACGGCGGTGGCAGCAGCCCAAATCCCACCCCTTCCCTCCACTCCCGGGGCAAGCAACGTTCCCGTCGCCGGCCAGCGTTACTTGCCACCTGTTTCCCCGAGGGAAGAATGGAGCGCGCTACCGGCTCGCTTACCTGAGACATTACAAGGTGACGGGTCTTGTCCAAGTTCACAAGGAGCATCAGTAGGAGCTGTAGATTTGAAACCTGGATTTCCTCCCTGGTTCTCAGCGGCTGCTCTAAGCACTTGGAGGTTACTCCTCTAGTTACTCTCGGACCGATGCAGTAAAGTGCACACAGGCCGAGCGCACTGTTAGCCCCCGGTTGGACGCGCGTTTTTGACGCGCTATTTTTACCCCTTATACTCAGGCAGATACACAGGTCGATACTGTAACGTGCGGTTGAAGATTTCCCGTCTGTAACGTGCTGGGAGCGCACAATTCAGACGCGTAAGGCGATCCAGTCTCCAGTTTCACGCGTCCTTAGCGCTTCTTAAAACAGACGCATAACCCTTTCCGCACGCAGCATGTATATGATATGTAAATGAACGAATTAGCTGTATAATGAAGGAATTAGC